>NC_057885.1:17282422-17949089 GCF_019740435.1 Gambusia affinis | reverse complement strand
TTGGTTTTTGTCTTGAGGAACACATGACCCAAATGCATTCAGTGACGTTCTTGATGCTCCCGTTAGCTAACTGCTTCCTTATGTCACTCATATTGTAGAAGCATTAAGACAAAAACACTACTGCTTTGGTTTCAACAAGTCCTCCGTTGTTGATATCGTTAATAAACTTTGGAATAAAAAGTTTCTCCAGTAGATAATTGTATCGCTGCTATTGAACTACAAAAATGCCCAAACAAGGCGGGTCGGAACTGTTTGTGACCTGAAGAGGGAGAGGTGGGTATGAAATGTCTCATTCACATTTAAAATAAGAGGAGTTGCTCTAAAACGCGCCTCAGAACAGGCGTAAACAAGGGGTCTATAGAGGTGCAATAACCAGGAATTCAAAGCAAAGCATTGCAGCTGTACTTTATGTAGACCGTTAGGTTGAAAAGCATATGTCCAGTTTAAAACTGACAAATTTACACATGCTGGGGAATATTGCCTTTCCTGCACAGAAATATTGCTGTGAGACCGTCACACAGAAACAATCTTCATTCAGAGGCCTTTTCAGATACGCTGCAAGACTGACTGCTACAGGAGATCCTTCCTGCCCACAGCATCGCCATCGACAACGAGTCTTTGAAGATACTTGGATGTTATGAGTTACGACAACATTTAATTTCCTCTAGGGACAAATAAAGCTTTTTTTTTTTTTCCCCTCCAGGGGGTCTTTTTGTGGGCTCTAGTGTCCCTTATGTGACAGTAGGCTGACAGGAAAGGGGGAAGGAGAGGAGGGAAGACATCGGCTGGGTCCAGGAATCGAACCTGCGACCGCCGCGTCGAGTACTGACGGCCTCCAAACGTGAGTCGCACTATCCCCTACGCCACCACATCACGCCCAAGCATTTTTGAATTTGAACTGAATTTGAATAAATGTTGAAAGAGCTGGATAAGAGGCTGATAAGACGTCACCTTAAATGGGATCTCAGTGGTCATGGTGAAGCCGTGGGTGATGTACGGCTCCTCGTCTGGTGGTTTGCCCTTCCAGCAGTCCAGCTCAATGCAACGGCAGCCAGTGAGCAGCACCTGCCTGTACATCTCCACCGATGACGCGCCCGTCAGCTGACCCACTGGCGGCCGGCAGACACACACACACACACACACACACACAGCTACATGTTCAAACTGAGCCACTGGTCATTTAATTAAAGCTTTACAGTTTTAAATAAGCACACTGAATCTTTTCAGTTAAATAAACCACTAAAGGTGAAGGTGTAGATTCGTCTGGAGGACGTTTTACCTGTGAGGTAGGTGTTGTGAGAGGAGTTTATGAAGTAGTGAGCCAGCGGATGGGTCATGTCATCAAAGAGGTCAAGGTTTTCTAGAGGTAAGCTATTGTTTTCCTCACTGTTGAGGAATCGACTGAAACCCTGCAAACTGAGCTGGTCTGCAACAGAAAGACAGACAGACCAGGTGTATTTTTTATCATTCAAAACATTCACAATTGAACAAAACAAAAGAAGTCAAACAAAGGCTGAAGAATAATGATTTGATTTCTGATTGTTATAAAAGCTTGGTTAGGAAAAGGCAAAAGTTTATGTTGTACTTCACATTTTGTATTGTAAGAAAATTATACTTTTAATCATTTTTACCCTGATTAAAAATAAAAAGTTTGCATCCGCACCTGTGACAGATGGGTCACATTTGTATCATTTGTATCAATCCCTCCAAAGGCCACAAACACCCCTGTCATAAACCCATCCCAACATGTTCAAGGAAGAATAAAAAGTCCCCAGAACTATTCTTTAAAGGGCTATTGTTGGTTCATAAGGGTATTTAACCAGATCAGGAAAAGAAATCTGAGCTGCTAACCTCTCTCCAGCTGGCTGAGGTTGCTCTCAAATTTCTCCATGACCTGTCGGACCTGGTCTCGTTTCAGGGGGGGGTACAGCACCTCGTTCAGCCTGGAGTCCCGCTGCTTGTCGTTGAGGAACTCCAGGAACTGGTCGAGAGAGATGAACGGTTTCCTCCGAGCACCGCTAAACGACAAAACTGTATCACTGAGGAGCGACCCCAAAAGTCCCAGCGATTAGGTTGAAAAAAGGAAAAATCAAAGGTGCAAATACCATTCCTCAAAGATGCTCTGCAGTTCGGGTCGGATGCACAAGTTATCGAGGAACTTTAGAAAAACCTCCCATGTCAAATCCTCGGTTTTTACACTTTCAGACTGCAGAGAGATTAAGACAGAGGATTGGAAGATTACAAACAACATCTACCTATTTCCAGCTGAAACCAAAATGTGCATACACTGCACAGACAGAACCATTTCCCCTCCCTGTCCAACACTAAATCAGAATAAACATTTATGTTTTACGTTTACTTTAGAATGGCCACAATGTATTACATTTACTAAATGCCACATAAAAGGGAGGGATTGACTTTTAAAGGTAATTTTTTTACTTGATCAAAATCATTAATTTACATAAAATCCCTTAGTATTTGGTGGCGTTTTAAACTGTATGACTTTGGTCAAATGTTTTGGATATCATTCCACGAGTTTCTGACCACAGTTTGCTGGAATTTTGTCCCATTCCTCCTGACATAACTGGTAGAACAGAGTCCAAATTAAACCTCGTCTTTCTCTGAACAAACATTTCCTGTGAGACTTGGATCAGGGCTTTGCAGTTCCCGCTCTAAGACGTGGAGTATGTCGTGACTTTGTACCTAATTTGGCTGCATGCTTACAGACGTCGTCCATTGGGAAGTCCAATTTGTGCCCAAACTTTATGGTGAATGTCTTAAGATGCCGTTTTTGTATAAACTTTGGTACCTTTAGGATCCTTGTGATCCCATCTATTTGTTTAAGTGCAGCAGAGCTCTATGCACCAAAGCATCACACCGCCTCTCCCATACATTACACTTAGGATTTTGTTTCCAGGCTACAATTTAGAGCTGTATCTCGAGTCCAACCCAAAATTTGGGCCGGGCCATGGTTTTTATGCTTCACTTAATACTTAACATGCTGATATCATGCCTGATAGTTTCCTTTGTCCATGTTACAGTATTTTAACATGCGGCTCGTATCAACTCTGATGCTGAGCCTACGAGGAAAAGCACAAATTATTTAAAGGCACAACAATCTAACTGTATGTCAACTCCTAGTTCTCATTATATGGTTATTTATAAAATACAGATAATTTTAACCCTAAGTCACTTAAAATAGAAAGAGAGAAAGACTATCTGGTTTTAGTTGTTTGTTTCTAAACATAATGATGACGTATCAGGGCATTTTTTTAATATATATTATCACAAATCACCTCAATTTTCCAAAATAATGTTTCTTTCAATTTGTATTATATAACTAGAGTTCTCTAAACAGGTTTTATTCCTTCAAAGGAGCTGTTTGAGAGAAATGTGGCAATTTGTAACAATGTGTTTAAAGTTAGTGACGACGATGGCTCCACCACACTTTTCACCAACAGGTGGCGCCAGAGCAAAGAGACAAACGGACACAGCTCCGTCAGCCATGTTTCCAGACTTCATCAAGAACAGGTCTTGTGACTTTAAAAAGAGTTTTAGTACAGACAACAGCGAATATCCAACACTTGAGAGACCTGGCTTCATCTCTAAATCTGTAAAACTGCGATACCATAAGGAGTGGAACCAGTTTCCAAACATTTTTCAGCTTTCGCCCCAGACAGTAACTGAGGAAGATACAGGTAACCCCCAGCCGGTACTGGTAGAAATGTAAAAGCACTGCCAGTGAACAGTAGTAAACATAAACAACCTCAACAACAGCTTATTAGTTTAACCCATTATAGCAAATGAGGGTGTGTGAAGTAGAAAAATGAGACCATGATGAATTATTCAGAACGTTTTCCCATCTTTATTGACAAATATGCCCCTTGCAATTCAACTGAAAAACAAACGGTTAATGTCTGCACAATCTGAAACTAAAACTTTGTCAATTTCAGCATCAGATCTTGTTTGGTGAACACCTGTAGCTGTAGTAACTGGAAATAAAGCTCCCTTAGCAGAATGTGCCTGATATTTGCTTATAAACATCCTTCAGTCACAAGTGTCCAGACCAGGAAACTTGTAGGATAAGATCAGACGAAACTCATCCTACAAAAGTATCAGTCAGGAGATGGACAAAACAACAAACTACTCTGCAGCATCTACAGCACAACCGCATATATATATATATATTTCTTCAAAAACGTCTGTATTGACATAGACTTCATTGTCATTCAACTTCATGTTTAAAATGTACAAAGAGTAAACTTTTATTGCAAGTCTCCAATAAAAAAAATAAATTAATTAAATATTGAATATTGGTTGTTACATTTGACAATCTAATTTTTCAACAAAAAAAACACCTTCATATAAGGAATAATTTTCAAATGTATTACTTTTATTACAAATTTATTTTTTTATAACATTTTATAAAAATGCCCTAAAAAGTACAAAAAAGCTTAGCAAACAGTTTTCTTACCTTTTAGTAAGTAATTTAGATCTACTTTGTTTAAAAGTTTGTAACATTCAGACATCTCAAAGGTAAAGTTCCCTTCTGTTAGAAAAATGTAAAACATAGAAAGTTTAATACTAGCATCTAAACCAGAAGCAGGCCTGGAACAGGAAATGTATTTTAAATAATTTATCTTACTACTCTCTTTCAAAAATGGAGGGAAGTTTTATCTTGTGATGCAGCAAGTTAAAGATAGAGGAAGTTATAAAAAATAATAAAAATCAGATACTCATCATTAAGTTGATGGATCAAGTGACGAATCTTTTTCCATTTCCTTGTATGAAAGCGTTGCTGTTTGAATGAATATCTTTTGGTTAATCACAAGACATTGCATGTATTGCTTACCTTGTTGTTGTTTAGGTTACACTGCTCCATTGCAGTCTCCACCCTCTTCTTATCAGAAAACAACTTCAAAAAGCTGAAAAGCAAAAACTCTCACTGTCAGGTTTGGCTTGGTTCAAGTTGGACCTAAAGGTTAAAAAGTGCTGGGGTAAAAAAAGCTTTTGCTGTCTAACAGATCACAAGTTACAACTCCAAAAAAGTAATTTTCAAAAGATGAATTCATATGTTAAGGGAAAAATAGCTTCCCAAACCAGCCTGACCCGTTGTGAAAAAGTAATTGCGCCCTTATAGCCTCATAAGTAAAGTCTCCCGGGACTGATGAATCTTCTGACTCACTGTGGAGGATTTTTGACCGAGTAGGTATAAAAAGTAAAAAAAAGTAATCTATAAGGGAGCAAACACTTCCCACAGCACTGTAGATTATAAATAAAGAGAAAACAGTTTTCCATGTTTCTAAGACAGAGCAAAGTGAGAACATGAATAGGTAACGTAGAGGCGGGCGTGTTACAGAGGGAGCAGAAAAGGCCTTTACTCACTGCTTCATAGGGATCCTCCCATCCGAATTCCCATGGAGCTTTAGTTTAGTGTACCTGAAAATAAACCAGAGCATCGGTGGAAATATCTACAAACTGGGTCCTTCACAATTCCTGTTCAGATCCCACACATTCACAGATTTCTCCCATTTTTCAGCCCATATGTATACATGTCTGGATGGATGTACGGATCGATGGATGTACAGATGGATGGATGTACGGATGGATGGATGTACGGATCGATGGATGTACAGATGGATGGATGTACGGATGGATGGATGTCTGGATGTACGAATGGATGGATGTACGGATGGATGGATGTCTGGATGTACGAATGGATGGATGTACGGATGGATGGATGTACGGATCGATGGATGTACAGATGGATGGATGTACGGATGGATGGATGTCTGGATGTACGAATGGATGGATGTACGGATGGATGGATGTACGGATGGATGCATGTCTGGATGTACGAATGGATGGATGTACGGATGGATGCATGTCTGGATGTACGAATGGATGGATGTACGGATGGATGCATGTCTGGATGTACGAATGGATGGATGTACGGATGGATGCATGTCTGGATGGATGTAAGGATGGATGGATGTACAGATGGATGGATGTACGGATGGATGGATGTACGGATCGATGGATGTACAGATGGATGGATGTACGGATGGATGGATGTACGGATCGATGGATGTACAGATGGATGGATGTACGGATGGATGGATGTCTGGATGTACGAATGGATGGATGTACGGATGGATGGATGTACGGATCGATGGATGTACAGATGGATGGATGTACGGATGGATGGATGTCTGGATGTACGAATGGATGGATGTACGGATGGATGGATGTACGGATCGATGGATGTACAGATGGATGGATGTACGGATGGATGGATGTCTGGATGTACGAATGGATGGATGTACGGATGGATGGATGTACGGATGGATGCATGTCTGGATGTACGAATGGATGGATGTACGGATGGATGCATGTCTGGATGTACGAATGGATGGATGTACGGATGGATGCATGTCTGGATGTACGAATGGATGGATGTACGGATGGATGCATGTCTGGATGGATGTAAGGATGGATGGATGTACGGATCGATGGATGTACAGATGGATGGATGTAAGGATGGATGGATGTAAGGATGTACGAATGGATGGATGTACGGATGGATGGATGTAAGGATGGATGGATGTACGGATGGATGCATGTCTGGATGGATGTAAGGATGGATGGATGTACGGATCGATGGATGTACAGATGGATGGATGTAAGGATGGATGGATGTCTGGATGTACGAATGGATGGATGTACGGATGGATGGATGTAAGGATGGATGTAAGGATGGATGGATGTACGGATGGATGGATGTCTGGATGGATGTAAGGATGGATGGATGTACGGATGGATGGATGTAAGGATGGATGTAAGGATGGATGCATGTCTGGATGGATGTAAGGATGGATGGATGTACGGATGGATGGATGTATGGATGGATGGATGTAAGGATGGATGTAAGGATGTACGGATGTAAGGATGGATGGATGTAAGGATGGATGCATGTCTGGATGGATGTAAGGATGGATGGATGTAAGGATGGATGCATGTCAGGATGGATGGATGTAAGGATGGATGTCTGGATGGATGGATGTACGGATGGATGTCTGGATGCATGTAAGGATGGATGGATGTAAGGATGGATGGATGTCTGGATGGATGTAAGGATGTACGGATGTAAGGATGGATGGATGTACGGATGGATGTCTGGATGCATGTAAGGATGTACGGATGTAAGGATGGATGGATGTAAGGATGGATGCATGTCTGGATGGATGTAAGGATGGATGGATGTAAGGATGGATGGATGTACGGATGGATGGATGTACGGATGGATGGATGTAAGGATGGCTGCATGTCTGGATGGATGGATGTACGGATGGATGGATGTACGAATGGATGGATGTAAGGATGGATGTCTGGATGGATGTAAGGATGTACGGATGTAAGTTTGGATGGATGTACGAATGGATGGTTGTACGGATGGATGGATGTACGAACGGATGGATGTACGGATGGATGGATGTAAGGATGGATGCATGTCAGGATGGATGGATGTAAGGATGGATGTCTGGATGGATGGATGTACGGATGGATGTCTGGATGCATGTAAGGATGGATGGATGTACGGATGGATGGATGTCTGGATGGATGTAAGGATGTACGGATGTAAGGATGGATGGATGTACGGATGGATGTCTGGATGCATGTAAGGATGGATGGATGTAAGGATGGATGGATGTACGGATGGATGGATGTACGGATGGATGCATGTCTGTATGGATGTAAGGATGGATGGATGTCTGGATGTACGAATGGATGGATGTACGGATGGATGCATGTCTGGATGGATGTACGGATGGATGGATGTAAGGATGGATGGATGTCTGGATGTACGAATGGATGGATGTACGGATGGATGTAAGTTTGGATGGATGTACGAATGGATGGATGTAAGGATGGATGTACGAATGGATGGATGTAAGGATGGATGTACGAATGGATGGATGTAAGGATGGATGTAAGGATGGATGCATGTCTGGATGGATGTAAGGATGGATGTCTGGATGGATGTATGGATGTCTGGATGGATGGATGGATGTACGGATGGATGCATGTAAGGATGGATGTACAGATGGATGGATGTCTGGATGGATGTAAGGATGGATGGATGTAAGGATAGATGGATGTAAGGATGGATGTCTGGATGGATGGATGGATGGATGTCTGGATGGATGGATGTAAGGATGGATGTCTGGATGGATGTACGGATGGATGCATGTAAGGATGGATGTACGGATGGATGGATGTCTGGATGGATGTCTGGATGGATGTCTGGATGGATGGATGTACGGATGGATGTCTGGATGGATGGATGGATGTCTGGATGGATGTCTGGATGGATGGATGTCTGGATGGATGGATGTACGGATGGATGTCTGGATGGATGGATGGATGGATTGAATTATCCTGGACATGTAAACTCTTTCCCGTTCTCCTTTTTCCCCCTTTATTTAACCAGGTAAACCCGTTGAGATCTAGATCTCATTTTCAAGAGGGACCTGGGCAGAAGTCTGCGATACACAGGAACCTGGCTACAAAATAAAACTAATTAATAATATTTTGTTTCCTGTTGACACCCGTCAGCAGCTTCAGTTCTCTAATCTGTGAACTTGTCTTACGCTTTGTAAAGGTGCCTGATCCTCGATGAATTCCTGGACAGTATGTTGGTCGCCAGGTCGAAGAGCTCATCTGTCCAAATCTGGAAACAAACACACATGAGGACGGCATGTGACTCGACCGCATCGCTGCTGCATGGCAGATAATGCTAACGACTAGCTAATGTGTGTCAGAGGGAGGCGGAGCTCCAGGATTACCTGTGTGGTTTTCTCATCCAAACCCAACAAATACATGAACGAGACGTTCACCATGTCTACTCCATAGACGATGGTCAGCAGATTTGATTCCAACCGCTCTTTTTCATAGGACAGCTTCTCCCGTAACTTAGGATCCTAACAAAACAACAGAATGGTTTCATGTTTCACAATGTCCCCAAAACAACAAAGAACCAAACAATCTGAACACTGAGGGCAAACACAAACTGTGTCCGTCTCTCCTGAGAGGAAGAATGAGATGCATGAGGCTCTGCTTTCTAGACTAATTAACTAAATGACTCTTTCCTCTTTTTTAGCCCACCGACTCCCTATGGAACCTCGCATCTGTCTCACAATTAAGCATCGCTCTTCCTCAGTCATGTCTCCCGTTACAGAGGAAGGTTGAGTGGAATAATATCCCAAGATTGCAAACTTTTATGACATAAATCACCAAGATGTTAATTTATTTTACTAATTCAATTAAGAAACTGAAACTTATCTTACAAATACTGCTGTGGCTGGCACCGCTGCTCATGCACATTTTTTCTTCTTCCACTAAACTTTCCATAAATATGCTTTGATGCAGAAATTTCTTTAGCAAAGCGGGTAGAAGGTGTCAATGACCATCTGCCGATGATTAGTAACATAACATTTCTATACGAAAAATAATTTTTATTGATCAAAACTGACAGAAATTTTTTTTTTTTCTCCAAAGAGTTTTTGCGGCTAGTGGCTCGTATTTTTGTGACAGTAGGCAGACGGGAAAGAGGGCAAGGAAGACATGCGGCAACGGTCGTTGGGACCGGGAGTCAAACCCGCGACATCGGTGTCGAGGACTAAGGACTCCAAACGTTGGGCGTGCTAAACCCCTGCGCCACCAGAACACGCCCCAACTGACAGAAATATATAATTAAAATACACAATCTACATAATAAACCAACTACAATCTTACACCTTTAAGGCTGAATTACTGAATTTAACAAATAAGCTATTTAGTTATATCCAAATTGAGTTAGGAGCACCTGTGCTGTAACTTTACAGGTAATTTAGAAGAAACAAGCAGTTTTTTCAGTCATTTTTAAAAAGTGAAGATTATACAATCGAACATTCAAACCAAAACAGCTGATATGGATGAGTTGACGATCCTGTACTTCAGGTACAACAAATGACAGGCAGATGCAAAGATATCGCCAGGGAAGCGTGGCAGGTATTCAAATCTATATTGCAGCACAATCGGACCGTTGGACTTCAGGTTTTATCCTGTGACAGGTGACAGTTTTTCCTGATGTGAGGGAGTTGAATTAACCGGACTGTTAAGGGTTTTCAAACATCATCTATTCAAAATATTGGTTTCCCTTTTATGTGTGCATAAAGCTCAACCTTCAGCTCTTCCAGACCAACAGTAAAGAGACGTAGTAACACGGGACAGACAACGTTTAGAGCTGCGGATCACGGCAGAGTCCTGGGGAAAATTAATTTTGCCGTTTTAAAAGTAATTATAAAGTTGGCTGGGCTTATGTTTATGCTTGAGGACAATTTAAAGAATATCAGTTAGAATATGCAAACTCCATGCTGAAACTAACTTGAGATTCCAACCAGCAACTCTCTTGCTGCAAGGCAATGGTGCTGCCAACCGATTTATTTGATTTCTGACCTGCTAATTTAAATATTTCAATTTGTGAAATTGTGCTTTTATTCAATAAGAATTAGGGACGGGACTAATGCATTAATTTTGATTACATACATTTTTGATTAAGTGATCACTGTTTTTTTTTGTTGTTGTTGTTGCTAATGGAACCTTTGTACTGGCGTGTTTCTGGTACATCTGTAAATCTGACGCACAGGACATCACGGTAAACAAAAAAGCCTCTTTTCTGGCCCACTGTGAGTGAATATTTCTTCAAAAAAATGATTTGATGTTACACTGGAAAAGACTGATGTGTTCAAGTTGTGCTAACATAAGTTAGCCTCATGAAGCTGTCCGAGCTTAAAATAGCATCTAAATGCTAACCATGTAGCAGCACTACAGACGTCCCAAAAGCTAATATAGTCTACGTTCCTAAATAAGTTTTTTCTTTAAAGAAGTTACATGAGTAATCAGGGGTTCCTGAAAGCCGAATTGATATAATTTTAAATCAATCTGATGGTTGAATAACCTAAATAAGAGATTAAACACAAAAAATAATAAATATCTTATTGTTCAGCTCATACAACTGTTTATTCAACAATTTAGCAACAAAAAATTTTTTCTTCCTTTGTCAACATATAATTTTTTTTTAAGTTTTAATTAAGATTAATTAATTACAGACTCAGCATTTAAGCCAATTAGAAAATGTAGTGTTCCGGCACTAATTAAAATAAGTTATAATGTTTGTGATCAAATATAATTTTCCGAACTCTTCTTTTTGTTCACCATTAAATAACATCCTCGCAATCTAATCAGCTAGGTTTAGAAAAGCAAGTTCTGGAGTGAAAACAGGAGGAACCTGAGCTCCAATCTGCCTAATTAGTTTTTTATACATGAAAAAAATATCCTAAACATGATTTTACTTGTCATTTTGAACTGTTGTGTATTTCTGAGAAGACTACACTCCTTCCTGATTGGCACGATTGTTGGTCCTTGATCTAAAATGATGCTGTTGATCTTTTGAAACCTGCATTTAGTGTCGCTGAGGCGGCCATTTCAATGTTTGGCAGCCACAGTAACTACACTACTACTGTGTGTTTGGTATCCAAATGAAGGCAAATCAAAACAGTAAAGTTATGGGGGCGTACATCAAAAACAGTGTCGTTAAGGACCATAAAATGCTCTGCAAAGTAGGTCCGCCATCTGCCCAGTGCTGCGCTCAACTTATATGATCAAATGTAATAAAACCTCTTTAAAGCTGTAAAGTCATATGAATAAAATCTTGAATATATTTTAACCATGAGCAAATACAAATATCTACACTGCTCAACAGTCATATGTGAAGATTAGGAAAAAGCACTGTGGGTCTAGAAAAACATACATGTGCAGATAAGTGCAACTCCTAGGAGTTCCTTTGAGTGTAAAAAAGAGGCGAATCATTTCCATGACTTAGTAAAACTGTTTGAATTTGCTCATAGCTGTTTGGTGCACCCGTAAATATTTACATACAGAGCATGAAGCGGCAATGAATAAACAAATGCACCACAAGAAGCCCAAAGAGCCATGGAGGAAGCTCTGCATGGACACAAATATTACTTAGATAAGTATAAACCTGAATATGTCCAGTATTTGCTCATGAAGAAATACAAAGGTAATGGTGAACTTTTGCTACAAAATGAAACCTGCAGGCTGTGAGGAAGGATGGATGGAAAGATGGATGGAAGGATGTATGGATGGATGGACTGATATATGGACAGACAGATGGCCTGATGGACGAGTGGATGACTGATGGATGCATGATCTGATGTATGAACGGACAGATGATCTGACTGACAGATGAACTGATGGGTGGATGATCTGGTCAATGGATGGATGGATGAACAGACAGATGATCTGATGTATAGATGGATGATTTAATCCAGGGGTGGGCACTCCTGGTCCTGGAGGGCCGGTGTCCTGCAACTCTTAGACGTCTCCCTGGTCCAACACACCTGAATCACCTCCTCAATGCTGTCAGGTTCTCCAGAGTTCTGCTAATGACCTCATTATTTGACTCAGGTGTGTTGAATTAGAGATACATCTAAAAGTTGCAGGACACCGGCAGGACCAGGAGTGCCCACCTCAGTGGGATGAGCCATATCTCTCTCTCTCTCTCTCTCAGCTGCATGTGGAGGACTGGGACTGCTGTCAACTGTTTTTCCTCCACAACAGAGAGACGCTGAACGGACTCTGTGATCCTCCAGCCCCGATGTGTCTTGAATGTCTCAGGCTGAATCAAAGCATCAATCGGTTTATTCCCAGTGATGCTGGTGTATCTCGGACGCCATTGTTTTGTTCCTGTGCTGGTCTGACCTGAGAGCAACAGCGGAAACTGACCTTTCAGATTCGAACTTGGCTCCAGCCTGAACTAATAAAGAGTTTAATCCCAATCCAAATCCGGCTGTAAATCCAAGCTTTTTACAGCAGATACTAGAAAATGTTCTGTATCCAGAGCCTTTGCCACACATGATCAACCATTTGATGAAAGAACACTCAAAACAATAGTTAAAACAAAACTGTGCCAAAAAAATATACATTTAAAAACTCTATTAAACACGTTTCTATCATCCAATTATAAATTAGCAAACTTCAGCCATTAGTATATTGATGGGAAAGTTGTTCTTTTTTTCTGCAAATGCATCCTTTGCTGCAAATAATCAAGCACTCACTAAAGGAAATGTCATTGCACTAGGAAATGAATTATTTGTTTATTTGTGTTTTTCTAATATTATTTTAAATAAGATTAACTGGTTAAATAAAAAATTTGTAAAATGTGCAAAAGATTTTATCCAACTCATTTCCGTCATAATGGATTAATAAAATAACTGCTAGAAAAATCAGTTATTTTGGCTTGGATCATTGTCCAGGTCATAAACTGATGGCCAAACATTCTCCTTCAGGATTTTGAGGTACAATTAGTGGTGCCGTTAATTACAGCAAATTATCCAGATCTTGAAGCAAATAAAGGAGCCCTGGGTCATTATACTACCTTCAGAAAGAAGAAACAACTACTTTTAATTTCTATGTACATGAGTTTTAATGCGATTCAATATAATATTCACCTTTAGGGAAAAAAAAGTATTTTTTTATATTGAATATTATATTGAATTGCATTAAAACTCATGTACAGATATGTATTGTTGTGGATGGTAATGCTGTGAGCAGGAAGGATCAGCAGCAGCAGCCAGTTTTCCGACGAGCTGAAGAGCTAATCCACCTCATTTGCTTTTGACGCTCCTCTTTAAATCCCTATCAGGCTGTAGGATTAGAAAGTCGGGCAGAAACTGGAAACAATCTGAACTTCCTCATTCTCTGTCTGCTCTTTGGTTCTGTTTTGCATTCATAAAACAAACTTTTCAACCCTTCTAGGATTTGGGGCTTTTGAGTTGCTAGGCATTGATATTCCAGTTGTAAAATCAATACCTTGTTGCCACAGTCAAACATCATAACGTCTGTCTATTCCCACCAGGTGTAAATTTAACTTTTTCAATAGATTTAATTAAATTAGCAATCTAATATTTATGGTTAAACAAAGATTTTCAGCACAACATAATCAGTTGCCTGTGGGCCTAACATAGTGCCTTGTGGTATCTCTCTGGAGAGCTGAATGTACAGAGAAAGTTTGCCTTTCTAAAACAAAAATCAATCTCCTGTTAATTACGATGTAAAACAAGAAAGACTAAGATTATCGCCTCACAGAGGATGCCCAAGTCTCAAATACTGCAAATCCTTAAAGTCTGACAACAACCAGAGAGTCTGTTGCAATTCCAGCTTTATGGCTTCTGTTAAGGGCGATTACAACTATATTGTTGATAGACCTGTTCCACTCACTGCAGCTGTCAGTCAAATTGAATGTGAATGCCTTCAAATAGAAATAAAAATGTCTCCAATACAAATTCACCTAGTTTAAATGAGTTGGAATACAATGAAACGCCTCTATATAATATTTGGTGATCTAAATTAATTGGTGAAAAATATGAAATTGTAACTTTTTTTTAAACTTTATTTATTGTAGAAATCAGTATTTGAATTTCTTTCAAAATTAATCCACTCATCTGAGTAAAGTCGATGAGGTCAAAAACGCTGCTTCATCTGCGTCTCAGCCTCACGAACCCACTTACACGACGACTTCCCCACCGACAGTCACTGGTTATATCACTTCCTGTCTGACGGGCCATCTGTCGGCGGCCTCATTAACACCCCGTCACCTTAGCACCATCAGCCGAGTGAGGAAACACACACACACACACACACACTTCTCCCTGACAGTAACACTTAAACATCACATTCATTCGCTGAGGAGAAAGTTCCTGACAGCAGAAGGAAAAACTTCAGTCTCCCTCTGTCTGACTCAGACTCAAGGACACGTTACCAACCTTCGGTGGCTTGGCGTACTTTCCTTTCCTTGTGTCACAGATTGTCCACATGTCAATGATTTCGGTCTCCTGCAACACAAAAACGGTGATTTGGTGAATGCCTATGTCTTTAAGTAATATTTACAGCATTTAAAGTCTGGCTGAAGCACAAAAAGGGCAAAGGAGGAAACGGTGAAGTTGGTTTTGGTGTGGGAGTAGGAGTGGTTTCTTCACAGTTTACTAAAGCTGCACTCAATTATCAGAAAAAAGTCCTAAAAACCTTTTGCTCCACATTTATTTAAAAAACATTTAAAAGATTAGTAGACTGAATTTTTTATTTTTGCTTAGCTGCATTCTTTGCTACTATTGATCAAGTGTATGCTAAAGGAATGCTATGTTATTGAATTTTAGGTAGCAAAATGTTTATTTTCCTACTTAAATACAGATTTATTTGGTTATTTACATCTTTATCGTATTTAGAATTTTGTGTAGAGAGGCTAAACGGATCATAATGGCTTTGTTAACCCATTAATTGTCAGAATAATCAATAGAATAATTAAGCATTAATTGCAGCCCTAATTCATACCAGCATTTAAGTGCAATGTTACTGCAAGCGATGCAACAGAATATGCAGATATTTTCTTAAAATTGACTCTGAAGAAGGCAGAAAAATAAACTTTTTTATAAATCTGTAGTAATTGGTAGAAATATAGTACCTGGTGCATAAACGTTTTTATGTTCTTGTGGCCTAGCTGAGCAATATGCAGTCAGGAAATGGACAGAGAAAGAAAGAAAGGGGGAAGAGATGCATCAGAGGATTCAAACCTCCAACAACAGCTGAGAGAGAAAAATAGTCTCCGTATTTTGGTCGCCCACTGTTACCAACGTTCCACATGCAACCCAGATGCTACATTTTCAAACACAGCCTAATCAAACTGCAAACATACCAGTTTCTGGTTTCTTTTGATGTCTGTTGGTTACAATTTTGACCGTTTTTTTCCTTTTTAGACTGCAACACATAAAAAGAACAAAGTGCTGCTGTATCTTTTCTACAGAAAATTAAAAAGAATGCAAGATTTTTGAATCCAAACCCATTTATCTGACTTATTATTAGGGATACGCTTAAAATTGAGCTGATGTCAATATCCCATGTTAATACTGCTACAATGGCCGATATTTACTGATGTTACAATACAATCGTTGTGCTGTCCTCACAATACGTGACTAGACATCCAGCCAGCAACTAATAAAAAGTTTCCACACAAGGTTGCTTTTCTCTACTGAATTTCTTTTATAGACGTTTGAATTCAACACAAGGGAATAATAACACTCACCCAGGAAGAGTGATGCTTCATGACATGATCTTTCATTATCTCTGTACACATTAGTGTAAGATGGAACAAGCAGACGAAGACGGTACAAAACACAGCTTTTGGATGGATGACCAAAATAAAAGAAGGGCTAACACTTTATACTCTGCAGCAATTTATCTCCTTCCACTAAACTTCTTGAACATTTTGCCTCCTCAAGACATGAAACACAACCAGTGATGTGCGCGCGTGTGTGTGTGTGTGTTTGGCTTGTTGTGTGACATAACATACTAAAAACACTACAGAGGTTTCATTTTCTTTTTAGGACATTTTCTCGATGCTCCCCCTCAGATTCATGGCTAAGGAGTTGGGAGCGCCATAAACCGCTGGGACACAGCTGCCTTGAGAAAAGAACCATGGGATAAAAATGAGAAGGCTGGGGAGGAGATGCGGTGATAAATCCAACCATAAACACAGGGGAGGATGCATGCTCCGTCCTGTGTAAATATTTGTTTAGATCCACAGTCATTCCACAAACCTCCTTATTTCTTCCATCCATTCTGCTCATTCTGAAGTGTTCTAGAAATTACAGCTTCCTACTCCATGTTTTGGGAAACCTCTCCGTTAATGAAACGTTTTGAAAAGATACGCACAAGTTTGATCTGAAAGTTGTGGCGTGCAAATTCACATTCCTGTATCAATACTTATAAAGCCACCCAAACAACATTAGCTTCTGGCCAGGGATGCCCATTTGCAAACCCAAAGAAAATGCTACAAAATATGTAAAGAAACATAAACATTTACAATAGTAATTATTACATTTGTTTAGCATAAATGCAGCCTCATAGCTTCTGATTTCTTAGGGTTATTTGTAGGACTGGTAGACGGTTCCTCCTGTCTTTTTCTAATCAGAAACGTAACTGTGTAATACTTGCATATTTTGCAATTGCTACGCTAACTGTAGGAGCAAAGCAGCTAAATTTGACAATCCATCAGAAAGATGAGCCAAGATTTCCCCCAAAAAACTTGCTAAGCCTGGTGGTTGGGCGCTAGGGTAGTCATTCACCCAGCGGCCCGTTGTGTTTTTGAATTTAAAAAAAGTTTCAAGTCGACAGGAAGTTTGAAAATATCACTTGATAATGATGCGTTATTGAAAAATTGGGAAATTAATACCCTAACACCAACATTTTAAAAAGACTTAGCCTGGAGGGGACATAAGTAAAGCCTGGTGACCCGCCAGGCTTGAAATACACTGGGCGAAACACTGGATGAGCGTAGCAAATGATATTTCAATAATTTATGTTAACTTCAATTTTATAATGTTTATAGAAGAACATATCAGATTTTATATAAAAAAAAATTATTAAAAATGTGATTCTTTTTAAATTTCTTTTTTCTCACTTTCTGTGCAACTTTCTGAGGCCTTTCTAAAACCCCACTTTAAAAACACTTAATAAAAGACAGATTTTTCTGGACTTAAGGTGAAAAAAATGCCCATTCTTGTGAGCAAAGCAATTCAGATTTGGTAGAACGCATCTGAACATCAATTATTAAGTCTAATTATGATTTAGGACTGAACTTCGACTAGTCCATTTTAACATTAAACTCTGGCTGTGTAAACAGAGTGGTTGATGCTGGAAGTTGACATAATGTCTAGTCTTTTAAAGCCTTAGCAGAAAAAAAAACACCAATATAGCATGATACTGCCACCACCATGCTGTCCAATAAATAAATGACACATATCGGAACAGACAAGTGATTAATATCAATATATAAGTCTGATTGAATATTCAATTTATAGATTATTCATTGAGCTCCAATCCAGAACCACACAGCATTCTGGAAGATGTAGGCAGAGGAAAGGTTTTAGCGGTTTAAAACCTCTGAAGGCCAGCTAAGCAAGGTTGGTGGAATCAACTGACTCACTTACTCTTTGGTTACCAAGCAACAACCTGCTGTGTAAGGTCTGGCTACCTAGCAACAACCTGCTGAGTAGCTGTTGCTAGGTTTTGGTTACCTAACAACAACTTGCTGAGTAACTGGCTACAAAATATGTAGCTAACTAAACTAAATAAGCAAAGCTTAGCCTGCAAAGCCTCATAACTGCTTAAAATAAAGAAAATTTAAAAAACCGTGTCAGAGGAAAATCAGATAGAAGAGGAAAGGTTGTACCACCAGTTATAGAGACATCTAAAACAAAGACCTAATCAGCAATTATCAATAGACAAATATCAATATTGACTGACATGAAATGTTTATATCATTGTGATAAGTTTTTCACTCATTGCTTTTATTCCAAAATGTACTTATTAGTGTTGATCTAAGACGTAAAATCCGAACGGAGCTGGCTGAATGCAGTAATATAACATTTGCAGAGCGCCGTACTGGTCTGAAACATCACTGTGCCAAACTCTCCTCTCGGTCGCCCATGTTTACGTTTCAAAGATATATAGCAAGCACTCGCAGTCAGCATCATTTTCATCCTCTTCCAGCTTTCCACTGGCCCTCAGGCCGCCAGCTCCCCTGGGATTGGCTGGAACAAATAAAGGTCAAGGAGCGATGCACCAATTGGATTAAGCGCTCTCAAATGTTGACCTCTGATTGGCCTGTGGAGAATAAATTATTTCCTGGGGGAACAAGCGACTTTTGGGTCTGTAGGACACACACACTCCTCACTTCTCCCACAGGCCATGGTTTCATTCTGCCACTGCCAGGGAGACTCCTTGGAGATGAGAGTAATGAGAATACAACTTTCTCTCTGGCCCCTGCGAGTCTCTTACATCACACCCAGGCAAGGAGATCTTATACGCTTAACACACACAGTCAAAGACCTGTGAAATTTGTGAAAATTAACACGAACCAATCCTCTGCGTTCAGGTCTAAACTTGTGAAACATCCTGACCTGTTGAGCAACACAGGATGTGTATGCGAGAGTGGAAAACCCTAGAAAGTCGATGCACACTCACTACATGTGGCACAGGAAGGAAACAAAAAATATCAAATTGATCACTGTAGAGGCTAATGAGCCCAGAAAGAAAACAAAACGGCGTATCAAGTGAAATGTGTTGAACATCCATGAGGTTGGATTCCTAACATATCCCAGCTGTCTGCTGTGTGATAAGGTGTCTGTGTGTGTGATGTTTAGCTGGGAGCTGCTCCATTCAGCTCAGTGTGTTAAACACAGCTTCATTCATCTCTTCACACTCAAGTTTACTACGGCTACTAACAACACGCACAGAGGGCTTCCCAAGAAGAATGCAGGAATAAAGAGCTGCTATGACCCTCAGCTGATACGTTCTCCTGGATTGAAAACTTCTCAAATTTCAAAGCATTTTGTTTTTATGGACCATTATAAAAAGTGTCTCAATATAGCTACTTCATGTTACATTAAAGGAAACCTGTTATGCTTTTTTTTTCCCCCCCAAAAAAAACAACAAAACAAGTTAGATTAGGTCTATGGGCTACACAAAAAGCATCAATTACATTTTTTTCCATAAAATAATTATCAGATTATGAGATTAGTTGATCAAAACCTGAACAGAAACAAAACTGAAGTTATCATCTCTGGGTCTAAATAGGAACGATGTAGCTGGAAATTTATCAGGCTCTAAATCTGAGTGCAGTGATGAAATCAGACCTGGACGTTCTGAGACAGATAAAGTCAGCTACAAAATCAGCCTTTTGTCACCTGAAGAACATTTCCAGGATTAAATAACTACTGTTCCAGCAATATCTAGAGAAACTCATCCTAGTCGCATTGTTTTCTTCACAGCTCTTCCTAGAAAGTCAAATAGCAGCAGCTGAGGTGAGAGATCAAATCTGAGGCTTTCTTGGGCCCTGCAGTAAGTTAAACTCTGCTGTAGACAATGTGTGAATGTGTCAAGAATATAATTTAATCAGAATTATTTCCTCAAACTTCATCTTTGTTTTTACCTGAAATGCATTCTGATCGGTCTAGTGGTTTTGATTTGACAGAAGTGATACAGAAACACTTCCTGAAGTCGTTTAGATCACAGACATATTACACTCAATTACAAAAGTCCAGATTTGATAGGATAATATAAAATATTAAGATGGTATATAAGTCTGATTAAATGAGATCCGTGTTTAACTGAACTGCTGGTGAGAAACAGCTTAATGCATTGTGAGACTGACCTTTAAAAACAAGGTCAATATTACCGAAACTGTACTATTGCATGCAGACAAAGATAATGCAGAAATATTTCCACGTATTTATTTAATTCAACACTACATGCACCCGACTTGTATTCACAATATCACAACGTCACAAGTACCTACTCTACTGTTTTGGTTTCTCTCTGGCTAGCAGAGCGCCACCATTGTGTTGAAGTAACTGTACAGAGCATTTGTTGACTGTATACAATGGTTTGATGATAAGTCAGACATCGATGGCTTCTCGGAAAAAAATCCAGAGGCAAAGCTAGCAGTATCGTAGAAATGTTGTTGACCTCAATAATTTGCTAAATCGATTGAAGCTCTCAAACCATGAGGTCTACAGCTATGTTATCATTAGCTGAATCTCTCATAATGTGTTTTCTTCTACTAACTTCATCAGTAGACTCTGGGCTACGATAGTAGTGGCCATTAGGGAACAGATGCTAACAGCTGCTTAGAGATGAGTTGAAGGTTGGCAGAATAATGCAAACAGCTGCCAGACCAAAAGATGCCAGTCAAGCTAATAGTTGCTGAAGCTAACTACTGCTGATAGTTAGGCTAACCGTTAGCTTTATGCTAGTGTTTATTACAGTCAGCCTAACAGCTACAGTTAAAGTAATAAAGCTTCTTAAAATAATGTAACACCCGCACATGGAGTACGCCTTGTAAAAAAAAAAGGAGTCGTATTATAAACTAATCTTTTGAATTTCTTTGCGTGTGTCTTATTAGGACAGCCTATATTTAGCCTTTCAAAAAAAGCACACCAAATATTTATGCGCTGTGATTAGAGCCTCGTTCACATACTCCTTTCCTTCCTTCATTTCTCTGATTTTCCACTTCCTTTCCACCATTCACTTTCTGAAGAGCAAATGAATACAAAAGGCCAACTAAACAATCAAGGCAGCGGCACTCCTTTCCTGTGACGCGTCTGTGTGAGCTCTAAAAGATCACCTTAGCTAAAAACATCTCAAGAGACCAATTACAACTGCTATCAAATAACAAAACAGAGGCCAATCCGAAACTGAACCTCTGGAGCACTGAGATGTGGTGGGACAGATTGAAAAGTTAGAAAAAACGCAAGTAAGGAGGAGTTTGGAGAAGTTTAAAGGTCACTAAAAGCAGAGAAATATGTCAAATTTGAAGATTTAAACCATTTTATTATTTCAGTAGGAGAGTTTAAATAAAGAAAATAAAGAGGGAAAACTTGATAAAGCTCTATTTTATTATATTTCCACTGTTTTTTCCTCAACTATTTCCATTTCAGTTTTTCCTTCACTTCTTAATCCACTTTTACGTCTCAGATGTTTTAAAGTGTAAGCAGACATTAATGGAGAACAAACAATAGAGAAAGCATATTGTCACAATCACAACTAAACTGACTAAGAATGAATGATCTGCTAAAAAAGAAAAACTCTGCAGAATAGATAATAAAACAGACACTGTAATGATCATAAACATAAATGTGGATCATGACAAACATCCCCTATGAAGGGACAAGGGGTTCTACAGCAAAACAAGAGGAAAATCAATTAAAAATAGCCTTACACATAAACAATATTCACATGCCAAGCCTCCCAGTGTGCAAGTAAATGGCAAAACAAAAAAAATATTTCCAGAAACAAAATCAAAAATGGATCAGACCAACACCAGGTAGCCATGTTAGTTGGCCGCCAGCCAACGGACATAAAACTGGGACCAGAGTTGGAAGTTGAAATATTTGTTTGTTGTTGTACAGAATAGTGGTTGTGAAGTTATAGGCAGCAATTCACCAAAACTAGAAAAACAACAATAGCTCAGAATCAAACTAAGAGCCATAAAGAGCTAAAATATTCAGTTAAGCTAACGGCTACTCAGAGTCAAACTAGAAGCTACTTAGTTAAGATAACAGCTAATCGGCATTGAGATAATAGGTAATTAGAGTCAAGCTAACAGCCTCTTATTCAAGTCAACGGCTAGTCAGAGTTAAGCTAACAACTATTCAGAGTCAGGCTAAGGGTTAGTCAGTTAATTGGTGTCAGGCTAACAGCTATTCAGAGTTGAGCAGTGAGATCCTTAATGTTGAGCTAACAGCTAATTTCACTCAAGTGTAATGTTAGACTTTCACCGTGGCATTTCAGTAGTTTCTAGTTCATTGTGGACTCCAGGTTGGGTGGCTCCTGCATCGTGTTTTGGACTTTACAACCAATATTCTTTCATCTCAGGGTTTAGAAACAGGGTGTTCCAGCAGGACAATGGCCCCAAACTGGTTTTGAAAGGCTTCTTGAATTGCTTCCACAAAGGTTTGACCTCTACTGTATTGAATATTTGGCTACCCTTTATATGGAGGAACAAAGCAGACCATCATTAAGAAAGCTACTCAGTCCTGTTATTAATCTGTAGACTAAAAACATTGTTTGTGCTGAAAAATGCTAATCCTATCAAATTAAACAAACTCTACCGGTTCTACCAAGTAGAGTACCAAAAATTAAGTGGTCAGGGTGAAAATTAAACTTCGTTCACATTGCAGCCTGGAGTGGCCCAATTCCGATTTTTTTGTTGAGTTGGATTTATTTATTTATTTTTTTTGCTGTGGTCGTTCACATCCAAATATATGCGACCTGAAAGTGTCCCGCATGCGCAGTAGAGGGCGCAATAACGCCACACAAAGAGAGCGTGCACAGTGTTTTGCCTACCGCCATAAAAAAAGAAGTGCTCGGGGTTTGCGGAAGTAAACATGGATGCTAGCGGTGGAGCGTAGTTTACGGTTCTGAAGTTGTCCGACCAGAACCAGGATATTAACAACTTAATCCTCATTATTTTCTGCCATGGTTGTTGTTTTTTCTTCCCGCTGGTGAGTATCAGGACGCAGAATAGTGACGTTTGTCGAGTATCGGTGATGTTCAGGTCGGGTGAACGCGACCTAGCCTTTAGGATTCAGGTCCCATCTGAAAATATCGGTATCGGATATCCAGGTGGCCTGGGTCGCATTTGAAAAAAGTCTGATCTGTGTTGTTCAGACTGTCATACAAAGATCAGATACAGGTCACACTAAGGCAAAAAAAATAAAAAAATAAAAAAATCGGATTTGGGTCACTTTGGGCTGCAGTGTGAACGCAGCCTTACTTAGTTAATATATCTTGTTGAATGTTTTTAAGCCTTTATATATATATTTAACAGAAGCTGATCATGTATATTATCTTTTTGAATTGTGGGTTAAGTCCTGGGCAGATAGATGTAATCCAGATTATCTCTGTGGCTGTGTCAGTCATTCACTTCGATTTAAGTGGGATCAAACTGCTGACACAACAAGCTCTCTAGTCACTTCTCTGCTCCCAAGTGGGACTCTGCAGAGGAAGTTGAAAGTGACAGTTGATAATGTGACGGCTTCCTCCCTCTTTCCTCTCTTTTTGTTTGGCAAAGTGGACCTTATTCTGCTCATACAACATCATTTCTCAATAGAGAAGTGTTCATTTTAACTTGCACATATTTAGAATAACATATATCGGCCCAATGTACTCATGAGCAATGTGGAAACCAAATCGCATGGAGAACTGAGAGGTTTCCCGTACTGTGTAGTAGTTCCTGTGGATGTGTGTCTTTTGTTTTTTCAGTAACCTAATGAAACCGTAACCATGTCTGGGTGACTTTTCATTCCTCTAATTCAGATTAGACATGCTTTTTATTGCTAGATTGTCAAAAAACATTTGCATTTTAGTTGGAATTTTAACAATAGAAGCATAATAATACAGAAAGCATCTAATGTATTCAATATTTATTGAAGTTCTAAAAGGTAGAGTTCATATCAAGTTAAACAATTTTAATATATTGCAGTGAAATGGCTACAATGTAGGTAAAATTATATGTAAAGTGGACAAACCACATTTTCTGGCATATTTCATTCACCTAACAAACATCAATGCTGTGTACTCTTCAGATCAACAAAACAATATTTTGATAAAGCCAAATTAAAAATGTTATCAAATTTATAAGAATAGTTAACAAATGTTTATGTCTGACTCTTTAAATGACTTTTTTCTGAATTTACATGTATAGAAAGTAGTGATGTTCTGATCTTTTGTCTGCAATACTGCTATCATTTGGCAATGTGGAGTCCCATTCCAATACCAAATTAAAATCAAAAGTAAAATAACTCTACATCCAAGCTGTTGGCTGTCAGCTGCTTACATGTCTCTGTTTGTGTTAGCTCAACTCTGATTACATCTTAGCTGAACCCCAAGCAGCTATCAGTTCAACTGTAAGTAGCTGTTAATTTGATTCTGATTAGCTATTAGCTCAATTGATTAGCTATTATATATTATATAACTATGTTGTGTAGAGTGACCAGACGTCCTCTTTTTCCCGGACATGTCCTACTTTTCAGACCTAAAAAAATGTCCGGGGGGAATTTAAAAATCGTCCGGGATTTTGGTCAACTGCCTCAAAACACATTACATAGCTTACAGTGCATTGTGATTACATTGCCACTCCGTTCCACTACTCCATTCCAGGTTTCTTTGTATGGCATATTAGTTACGCCCTTCTCCCCAAATCCAATCACGTTGCATTATGTGTGCGAGTGTGTGTGGGAAAAGTAAAGATAGCTGAGTTGACTTGTACACCGGCCGCTAGACTAGTTAAACTTTAAGTGTGACAGGCGATAGAACATGTGTGTTCGCCGATTCTACGGCAAAAATGCCTAAACGAAAGTACGTTTACGGAGGAATTAAAGAAAAGATTCCCGTGCTTTCGTCAAGGTCGTGATCCCTATGAGGCGAAGTGTTTGACGTGTAAGGCAGGCACTAATGTGTCTGTGACAAATAAAGGTGCCAACGACCTGCAAGTGCACGTGAATTCAGCAAAGCACGCAAAAGCAGCCAGAGGCGAAAGCTCTTCGGCTAAAGTCACAGATTTCTTTGTGACAAAGTCAGACAGCGCAGCCGTCACTGCAGCAGAAGGCAGCTTTGCTTTCCGTACTGTTAAGCAGTATAAGGTCAGTAATGAGACATAGTTTTGGGGGTTTTTTTTGTTTTTTTTTTATAAAGTCCCACCCCCCCTAACCTGGAGCGATAACTCAAGAATTATGAATTCAGCAATTTAAGAAAAATCCTAAAGCCTGTATAAACATCTGAACAGAGCCGTTGTCACGTCAGATTTCTAAATCTCGGATCACTTTTACACCTCAGAGGTGTCGCTACGTCCAAAGAGGAAAAACATCCGGCAGCTCAGGTGATGCGAACTGTACGAGAAAAGGAAGTAGTAACACGAGGATGGACATCAGGAGAAAAAAGGTTGTTTTTTTTAAAAAAAATATGGGAAATAAGAAGCAGAAGGAAAGAAAAAGGGGCAACAAAATTCCCCAGCACCCCGATGTTTGTCTCTGCAACTTCCTGCCAACTTTCCCACGCCAAGAGGCTGAATTACAGAGATCTGAACTGTTGTCGTAAGAATTTAGGCAGCAGTAACTCCTGAGGAGAAAAGATGAGAGAAAAGAATCCAAAGAGCTGAGAAAAAGTGAAGTGAAAGGAAAACAGAAAGAATAACATAGCAGAAGCAGAAAGAATAAAATAGCAGAAGCAGAAAGAATAAAATAGCAGAAGCAGAGGAAATGATATGTTTTAGTTTATGCTAGAGGAGTGACTTCTGCCTCATCCCTCTGATAGCTACCAGCTGTCCAAGGACTCACAATGAGAAACTCTGACAAACTGAGGCCGAGTTTGCAGAGTAGATGAAATAAGATGAAGCCAAATAAAAGCAAAAGTGTGTTCAGGTGAGGAGGACAACCTGACTGAGTCAAATTTAAACTTTATTAAACGCTTGATCCAACCAACAAATACATCAGCAAGATAACCTCTGAAACCCAACAACTTCACAACAAACCAGGTCCTGCTGCTCTCTGGAACCTGAGTGACTCATTCAGATTTGGACTATCTGTTCTGCAAAACCTAAATATTTACTATCCTAAGAGGGAAACATCTGATAAACGGGTCCAAACACAACTAGAGAGCATCAAGACAGAACCCAAATGGTTAAAGCAATAAGCAACTAATCAGTTAATTATAGGTTAAGATGATATTGAATACTTTTTTTTTTTTACAACGCTTTAGTTTAGTGATTATTTTGAAAAAGACGTTTAATGTAAAGATCTGTTAGAGATATCTCAACAAACTCCCCAGTAACAGAATGTCTGTACATGACTTTATTCAAAATTTGGTAAGCCTATCAGCAAGGCTGATCAGCCAAAGGTCAACGGGGTCGCCGCCTTGCGTGCATGTGTCCGAGCTGCAGGAGGACACCAGAGAATCTGCAGAAAAGCTGGAAAGAACATGCAAACTCTCAGCAACAACGCCAACGAACGCAAACACCAAGATGAGGAAGAGGACTGGCTGAAGACACGGAGAGAAGGTTTCGCAGAAAGCTGCAAGCATGCAGCGCGTGTTGGTTTTGGGTTCTTGCGCAACCTGTGGCTGCTGGCACACAGTTTGTGTTTACAGCGAAGCCTCAGCTGGACGCGACCCCACGTCCCGCAGCAAGAATGTTAGGAAGTAGCTCCAGAACTGGATTCCTTCTGGGGTTTGGAGATGCAGCAGCAAACCAACACATTTAAACTAAAGTGAAATAAACTGCAGTGCAATCCCTCCCCCCAAAAAACACATTTTACCAAGTATTTTTGGCTAGTTTTTAGTGCAAATATCTTGGAAGAAGACAAAACTAACTTACAAAGAGCTTCTCAACAAGAAATAGCAACTTGTTAAAATTAAATAATTCCTTAAAGGCAACCTAGCATGCTTCTTTGAACAAGTTAGGATAAGTCTATGGTTTATACAAAACATGTTCATTACTCAAAATCGTTCCTAAATGAAATTTCAGTTTGGTCAGTTATGAATATTTTAAGTTCTTTTCAGAATGAGTTTTTTTTTAAGGACGTCTTGTCACTTTAAATCCAAATAAGCTGCTGCTGGTGACGCCACCCAGCTCAACGTTTACACTCACATGTGAAAGTCACTGCAAACAGATATTTGAAAAGCAGAAGTGGAGCCTCCTGCTCAACTGATTAGGATGCAGCAAGTGTTTTCTGGATGGAAAGTCAACAACTAAACTCATTTTTTCCCCCAGAAGCCATTGTAAAGCGCATACAGCCGTGAAACGAGCTGACCAAACGTGTTGGAACTCCGCTTGGGTTGCTAGGTAACGGGTCTGGGCTCGCCTGGGGTTGCTAGGTAACGGCGCAGCGTAACAATGTTTGGGAGGATTTTGAAAAGGGTCCATTTCCAGATTGCAAACAAATATGAACTTATTGCCAAAACAATTATTTTCAAGCATTTGGGATGTTATAATGAGCAGTAGAGACACAAAAACATACAAAATGTTTATAAAATGGAAAATGCTTGTTCCACAGGCAGATGTTTTTCCACTTATTACAAGACATTTTCCCTGAGTAAGTGAAAAATTATCAATATCAAGGAATTATTGACTTAAAACAATCTCATATAGAATATTTGTATTATTTCAAGCACCAGAGAAGAAACTAGACAAAAACACTTGATAAGATTTAGTTTTTTGAAGTGAAGATATAGTGTGAACCCTTATTTTACCCTAATTTATATCTCCAAATATGAAAATCTGTAATGAATTATTACATTAAATGATCTCGATATAATGAGGAAATCTGGGCTCAGAAAAAGTCATGGTTGTTGTAAGCCGGACGTCAAGATATGTTGCAAAGATGGAGAACTGCTGATAAAGAGATCCAGAGGAAGGTCTGCAGGGAGGAAACAGCAGATGAGAGAGAGATGTGAAAGATAGATGAATCGTGGGAAGAAGGCCGGTCCTGTCAGCAACAGGACAGAGGTACGACAAATACTGGAAAAAGAAAACGGACAAAAGTGTTGAAATATTTGAAGTAAAACGTTAAACAAAGTGGAGCAGAACAAGACGGTGACACAAAGCAGATGGAGATAAGACGGGATGACGGAGGGAAAGCTGGAAAATAGGTGAAAGGAGCCATAAATCAAAGCAGACGCACAAAGGAGATGTTATAAAACATGTAGGAGAAATATGAGGGTTGGTTCTCCAAACAGAACCAGATTGGAACAAAAAGTGTCCAATTGAAGGATGATGGATGGAGCCAGCAGGAAGGACTTGGAGTTAGAAACATCTGCCAATAAATCAGTTCAACTTCTCCGTGTCGTTTACATACGAGCAGTGAAATGTCAGAATCGCTGCAGATTTATCCGGCAGAAACTCGCCGCAGCTCCGCTCTGCCAATGCAAAGTTTTCTGAAGATGTAGGAGAAAGTACACATAAGTGGTCAGAGCCGAATCTGAAGTTTATGTCTTTAAAATCTGTGGAGCCACAGCTGCAGCTTTTCCCACGTTCTCTCCTTCAAGCTGCAACCAGAAACCTCAGCGTATTTTATGGGGATTTTAGGTGCTGGATCAACACAAGATACATCATCCTGAAGAAGCAGGAAGAGAAAATAAAATCTGGAAAGTGTGGCTGGCATTTGTGTTTAATCAATGCTTCCTGCAAACGTCTTTATTGGCGATTATAGCAAAACAGTTTGGTAAAATGGCTCAAACTCAGTTAAAAACCAGCTACCTAAGAGAGTTTCTTCTTTGCACCAATTCAAACTTTTCTTCTTTTGTAAACACCCTTTTCACACGCGTGGTTACAATAAAGAAAATAAATGTTGCCATTTAGACTTTTTTGTATCTTTATGAAGGGTGCACTGATCAGTTGGCCCCAATTTTCTTAATTTTGTATTATTGTTTCATGTGAAATCAACTTCATCTGCCTCAAAGGTCTAAAAATCAGCCAGTGTCCCTTTGCTCTGACGGACGGGCCTGCTTATAATTTACTGACTTTCAGTTAAAAAAAATCGGTTTCTATCAAAATCAGAATGGGTGCAACCCCTTGATTTATATTTTAAACATCTTTATTGAGAACAAAATGAACTGAAGTGAAATTTCTTGTTTGTGAACAGAAAGTGACCAAACTTAACAACAGAGCTGATTCTGAAAAACCTAGAAGTTTTGACTTATTAGGATTTCTTAGGCCTGTTGCTTATTGCGACAGGCCATTGATTTAATTAAATTAACTAACTGATTTAATTATTAAATCAATTAGTTGCCTGATACATTAAAACAAACAAAATAATTTCCATTTCCATTACTTTTTATTTTTCTGTTTTTTTCTTTTTTTTTTTTTTTTACCAAAATCTGGATGACAAAAGTCTTCAGTTTGTTACTTTGGTCTCAAGAATATATATTTATATATGTACTTTTTGGATATTTAAAATGTCTTCCAGTTCCAGTGTTAAACATTCACCAGGATTTAATTTTTTATTGATCTTTGAGAATGTTTCCGTGCATTATTACCGTTATATTTCTTGAAAATTGTCTTAAAACAACAACGTAAATGTTTGTCACAATAACTACTAGGATAATTTATCATTCATAAAATGTGTTATAGTGACAGGCCCACTTGTCTTTGTGATGTGGCAAAAAGTGAAAAAGTTCAATGCGTATTTCTCATTTTGCAAACTAAAGCGGTGAATCCCAATAAACACCAACACTTTCCTGGCTGTAAATAAATGCAATGTCACCTTTAAGACTCATTCTCACCTTTTATAAAAGTAGTTTTGACATTTTTGTGTTGCAGAATCTAACAGTAAAAGTGTTGGAACAATCTGCTTCTGACATTTGCAGTAAGAAGAAGAGCGGAGCAGCAAAAAATAAAGCTGCACCGGAGAGTTTAATATTTTGGGCGCCTCTATTCAGAGAAATGGGTTTCCATCCAGAATATCCTTGTCATCTGTGTGAAGGCGCATTAGCTGCTCTCATTAATAATCGCTGCTGTTGCCCTGTCCTCCTTCTTGTTCTGCAGCCTCCTGGGGAGCCCGGAGGCTGAATTAAAGCTTCACTCTGGGATCGATGAAATGACGACACTCAGAAACATTCAGATGCAGCCGAGGAGATTTGGGTAAAAGAAAACAAAGTTTGCAGAAAAAAAAACTGTGTGATTGACAAGTTTATGGAAAGTTAACGGATAAAAAGCTGCTTTAGTTTTTAGCGAAACCAAAGCAACATAAAATAACATCATTTGACTGCCTGGCCCTGAATTCCCGGATTTCCCAGCAGTTCACTTCGGTGGTCTGGGCGTTCTGCGGCGTTGACCGAGCCGCATTCCCGCTACTGGAACAAGAATAGTAGCCACACTAACCCAGCTCAGTCATGCCAGCATTACCATAAATCAAAAGCAATAATCAGGGAACAGGCAAACACTGTCACAGAGCTACAATTAGCTCTGAGATGTGTCGCTGGGATCTCTGTAATAACACTCTCTGCGGTGCGGAGGAGAGACGTTTGATGTCAGGCCTGTCTCAGTTACATGTTCTCATCTTAGTCTTTCACCCACGTCAGACAATGTGACCAATAACTTTTTTTTTTTTTTTCCAGACAGGTCAGCTGATTAATAAACGCAGATAAACATAAGTAGATGTTTTTTGGTCCTGTTAATAGTGTAGCTGGGACAGGAGGAGAGGAAGTCATAAATCCTCCTGTAAATTTAATATTTTGTCTTTTAAAGTATTTCTGACCTTTTCAACAGAGAATAAATCAGCCGAGGTCGTTATTTAAGATGGAAGACACAATAGGCAGCAATAAAAACACAATGCTATTGTTAGAAGAGACAGGACCGAAAGACGAACGGACCGAAAGACGAACGGATGGACGAATGGATGGAAGGATGGATGATCCATCTTTAATTACAATTTCAGCCTTTAAAATCTTTTATTATTAGTTTGTTTTTAACCTTTGCATATAAAATTAGTGTTTTTCTGTCTGATTACATCGTATCAAAACGTTCTGACCCGTTAGCTCTCTGCTGGCTTTTTTACTCTTACAAACCTAATTGCTTATATAGAAACGATTATGTAATATGTAGAAGTAGTGCTGTTTGAGTATAATTTTGTGCGCTCTACCTCTCGGTAACGTTGACACAAAATCAACTGAAATTATTCAGAAAAACTACGATTAATGATCATTTATTGTTAACTTCATTTGATCCACGTTCAAAGAAACCAACAAATCATCCAACCTGCAGCAGAGACTCGTCTCATCCAGCTAAATGATAAAAACTTCACTGCATAGCAGCCATTTGTGTGTAAAATCTCCTCTCATCTCTATGAAAGGATCCAACACGTAATCGTCTCTCTGTCTGCTAAACAGTGTCACAGCTGCCCCTCCGGCGACAAATGGCCCATTATCTCATTCCCACAAACACACGTGTAGCACATCGGGATGAAATGAGAGTTTAAAGCTCTGTGTCCACATGCTGACACGCGTGTCGACTGACGGGGTGACGTGAGCTCTGGCCCAGATATCAACACCCGGCCTCACAATCCAAAACATGCACACGCAACATAGTGAGAGGTTTTTGGTATCAACGGGTCGTAGCACACATGCCGACAGGATAAACAGACAAAGTTTGGGTGTGAGGAGGAGGATTGGGTTAATTATATACTTCTCTGGACGACTTCCTCGGCAGACACCACTTCAAACCAAACATAGGTTGAATATTGTGTCAAAATACCACATGACCGCTTCACGACTTTTATCTGAATTCACTTTATATAATCAAAAGAGAGAGAAAGTCTGCATGAAACAGCAATAACGTCACTTCTTCCATCATCTGCATTCAATTTGAGCAGTTTTTCATATTTGATTTACAGAACTACTATTTAAAAAGTTAAATCTAAGTTTTAGAAATGTTTTTTACATGTTTGTTTCTACATGTTTGTGCTTAATCATAATTACCCCAGTTATGATGAAGCACATCTGCAATACTGTGGAACACAATCGCAACTAAAATCTGGAAACGCAGCATCTTACCAGCTCGCTGCTTATTGCATCCGACCAATTAGCTAAATGCCCAAAATATCAAATCTAATATAACGGCACTAATGGAGACACAAACGCAGCCAACCAAAGATATGAAGGGGAGAGTGGATGTGCGGAAGTGGTGATGATGGAGCGAAAGAGAGACGAGACTGATAAAGACCACAACGACATCGGGGAGTAGGAGGCAGGAAAGAGAAGAAGACAAACACGAAACCCACCACAAATTGAACAAACCGATTTTGATGGAGCTAATGGACAGGAAAACCACAAAATGAGACTTTATAGGAGCTCAGAGGAGGAGAAGCAGCAAAAAAACATAAAACAGAGGAAGTTGGTCTATTTTCCCATACAGCGGTGTTAAAATGGACAAGTAAATGTTCTCACTCATATTAGGACAATAAAAACACATCGAGGTCCATTTCTGTTTCCTCAGATAGCAAAAAAAAAATATATATATATATATATATATTTTCTTTTCAATTTCAAACCAACATTTGAGGGCTTTTCTCTGCATTTGTCTTACCTGTTGGCCCCCTGCTATCCATGTCAGGTAAAACCCATTTTCGTCGACTTTCAGGGTCCCCAGGACGGGTATAGAGCTGGCACAATCCTACAGGACAGAAAACGAGACGTTAGAGCTGCAAATATAAAACAAAACAAAACACTAAGACATCTCCTGGTTTAGCAAATGGACATTTAAAAGGTTTGTTTTATGTTGTGGATGCCCTCTCTTTTGCTGTTACTTCGTTTACAGAATTAAGTTTTAGAAAATCAAAATGTTTTATAGAGCAAAACTGAGCATTACTTTTTGTATCTCTAATATTTAAATAGTCAAAACACATCTGCTCATTTTCCTAACAGATTGTTGTTGCTCAACCTGATAACATAAAACAATCATAAAACTAAAGCACAGCTAAAAGATTACTTAACAAAACATCGCTTAATGTACTTACATTTTAGAGGATTTAGTTTAGTTATTGGTAAAATTAATTTCAATTAAATCAATTAGCCTACTTTTTTCAACTAAAAAGTAGAAAAATGTGGGAACATAAAAACCCATTACTTGAATTTTTTATTTTTTTAAAATTTTTTATCATGTTCATAAGCAACGTTGAATAGCTGGTGCTTATAAATCCTGGTTGAAGCAGCGACTAACTCCATACGTTTCTATACGTTTGTAAACACTTATCAGAACTTGAATTAATTTATTTTTCTCAAAATTCTACACAAATAGCTTACGATTATTATTTAGAAGTTTGAGATTCTTGCAATTTTATTAATAATAGAAAACCAAGAAAAGGCAGTTCTACCAAATACTGAAGGAATGAATGAGTTTTTTTTTTTTTTTTTTTATCTTTTTACAAAGTAAATAAATAAGACAGCAAAGGTTTAGTTTGATTTTAAGATCTGATTCAGGGTTCTACTAAATCAAGCAAATATTTTAGCTGCACCAGCAAAGCACAATTAATTTACATAAATATTGATTGATTGTTTTAATGTGGGTTGAATTGGCAGGTTGGTCTTTGGTGACCTTTGGTTTTTTTTATCTTAAACAGAAACAAAAAACATTTGCTGCACAAACGTAGCATAGTTTATTGACACCATGTTTTGTTTTATTCTGTAAATGTGGACAGGTTGTTTGATCTCTGATTACCTTTGGAAACATTTATTAATAAATTTTAAATGATCCACAAACATTTGACACCAACTTTGTTTAATTTGAAGAAGGTCAATGTGGGGAGCAACTTCACTCAGATCTTTATTGACATTTAAACCAACAGAAGCATAAATATTCAAAGTAGCACTGATTGTCACATTTATTTCTAACAAGTAAAAGAGAAGAATATCATTCTTATCTCTGTTGTTGAGGAATCAAGTAAAATTTAAAAACAGTAATTTGATAGATAAATAGTGACTGAAACGACACGTGGAGCAGCGGTGGCATCGGGTTGTGGTACCACGTGTTTACGTTTCATGCTGAGCAACGTTTGTTTTGGTCCTCAGCCAGCTTGAAGGTCTCATTCATATTCAGCATAATGATGGAACAGGAACCCAAATCAACATGTCAATGGCATCATCATTATGGAGTCATACAACAGACCACACACACACACACCTACACACACAGAGAGAAAGGCTCTGGCTCATCAGTTACACTCACAGACAATTAAACAGTGCAGACATGGCGGAAACAGCGACGACACAGATTGTTTTTAAAGTGACGGATGTCTCAGGGACACCAGTCACTACTACTGTAGCGGGGTTTTATTTTAACATTATAGACATGAACAATGTCAACATTTTGTTTATTTATTCCTCAAATGTATTTTATTTAGTGAACAAGTTGTTTCTCCAGACATTTATTGGTGTGTTAAGTTCAGTTACGCTGCTCTTGGCAGTTGGTGGTTACCGTAGCAACTGGTAACTGACAGCTCCTCCCCCTTTTTTCTGTCACCGTCGGTAACTGTTGGGCAGAAGCATCTGGATTAAAGTTAGCCACCATCTTGATTTCGTCTTTTGTTAGAATAAATACAGTGAACCTGAGTGTGTCTGCCGTGAAATAATCGACCTACCGGAGCAGAGATGTAAAAGGGTTACACAAGCAGCTAGAAATAATGGTGGAAATTTAACAGAAACACAAAAATGTAATCTGGAATAGCTAAATGTTAGGTATTCAAGCATGAAAATCCTGAAATAATTTCAAGAAACCAAATTGAGAATGAAGCAAAAACAAACCACATCTTTATCCGACTCTAAAATTACTATTTACAATAGTAATACCAGTGTCAAGGTGTGCCAAGGTTTTAGTCAGTAACTCTCAATATGAAGCTAGTAATAAAACCTTTAGAGCTCTATACTTATTAGCCATTATGACTAAGAACCTACCTTCACTTTAGGCTCCAAGGGTGGCTAAAGATAAAACAGGGCAAAGGTTTGGATTGGCAGATGGATGAGAGAAATAGAGGGAGGATGAAAACCAGGTGGGGAAAGATGGAAAGGAAGATGGAAAAGAAAAGAAAAAAGTTGAAAAAGAAGAAACAAAGTCAGAAAAACAGAATAAAACCTGATGGGACATCTCAGTTCAATGTGAATAATCTAAAATAGCAGCATTTTAAATGTTTCAGATTTGTACATCAATCCTAAACTGATAATCCCCATAATGTTGTTTACCAGTATAAGTGGATGCCTTAAAGAGCACAAATAATCATGCTTTAGAGCCAAAAAAAACTTAAAATATGAAAGATAAACTATCAAACATTAATCTTTTAACCTTGAGTAATTTAAAACCTTAGTTTCCCAGATGGTTGACTTCTATCCCTACCCTAAGCAGGAACGTACTCGCATATGCTGATGATCATGTGGCGTCTTCAGTCATATCAGCTTGAAATTTTGCACGATCACCGATTGCTTTCTTAGCAAAAACAGACCAAGTGAGCACTTAACTACACAAACATGCCTATATTTGAAACGCTGGTATCTTTGTTAAAGTAAACAAGTAAATATGAAGGATTTTTCACTCTATCCACACAATTTTTAAGTCTTTGTGTCAGTTTATATCATATGTGGATTTAACTTGAAGTGTATTCTTAGCACAATGTTTTGATAGCTGCATTCCAGTAAAAACCAGTTTTTCACACTAAACCAGTGCAGAAAGTCTTTTTGAAGAGATTTGTTTTCAGAAGCTTTTTAATTGTTCAGATACCTGAGCAAACAAAAAAAACAGCAACTGAAAAGGATATATAAAGTATCGTGACTGCACAGTTCCTTAGATAAATATGCATTAGAGTAATAATGCTGGTCAGAACTGAAGCAGACGCCAGAATGTAATAGTTTCAAATTAGTTTTTGCTGGCAGTGATCAAGCTCCACTGTGCTAAATTTCATTTTATCAACATAGAAACTACAAGCATGAAAATAATTGAACAGAAATAGTTGTAGGACAGAGAAATAGAATAAACTTTTAAGATAAATCAAAATTTTGGCTGTTAAAGATTTAATTTTTGGAAAATTTGTATTTTCCTTGGGTTTCCATAGTTCAGAGTGATGTCAACATGCTCGCGGCGGCCATCTTGGTTGACAAGTGTGTTTTACAGCTTCTATTTATTTGGACTTTGAAATCAGGTCAACCTATGATTTTTATAATGTCATAAAATTACAAGAACAGTCACAATATTAGGAGAATGAAGTAGTAATTTTATGAAAACTAAAATACAAGAAATAAAAAAATAAAATGAGAAATGTTGAGCATCTTGTGAAGTTATATCAGTAGAAAGACTTGATTCAATTAAACAAACAAATTATTCTATTTAGAAGAAGAAGAAAAAGAATCACACAAACTGAGCTGCTCATGTCAGATGATAACTAAGCTTTTTTCATTAAAACTTTTTTCCACTAAATTTTAATTTTAATTTTATTCTGCTAATTTTGTGACTGTACTTTTGTAATGAAGCTAAAATTCTTGCAGCCTGGCCCTAATAGTCATACAACTCAGACAAGATGGTTGAAAGAAAAGCCAATTAATGTAATTTTCATTTTAAGAAAGAAAAAGAGGGAAAGAAAAAACTTGATAAAAATGCACTAAAATGTTATAAAATGCTCTGCGACTTGTAGCAGATTCCTGAGTTAGAAGAGCAATAAGAATAACCTGGGTCATTTTTGAAAACATCATAAAGCTGCACTAAGCAGCAATAATTTTCCTCTTTAAAAAAGTGAATCATTTGCTACAAACAAGACATCAAATCTCCTTCTGAAGCAAAAACCAGAAGGAAATTCTGGTCTGTCTTCACATAACCCCCCCTGACAGAGTAACATGAGTGTAACTGGGATGAAAGGTGAACTCTGCTCTATAAATGACTGAACTCCTGACCTCAGTTTATTCACTGGGACAACCGGGGACCCATACGATCCCAAATGTGCTGCTGTGATTACCCTCTGAAGGCTCTGACCTCATGGCAGAGGCTCCCTTCAGACACCGATGGGAAGCCGAAAACGCTGGAGCGGCGCTCCCCTTTGAGTGACTCACAGTCATGTTTGTTTATCTTTTTGCATGCTGAGCTAAAGCTTTAGAGACAACAGAACTGAGCTAAAAGCACTCCAGTCCAGAGTAACTCAACGTCATAATTACTGACAGAACCTTGCTTTCTATTAAATGCATGTGCAGGAAATCAAAATGCTTCACTTGGGCACTGACAGCAAATTGGAGTATTACAAGAAAAATGTAACTTTAATCCAATTTGAGTTTAGCTTAATGTGAGACAGATTTACTTCCCCAAAACAAACCACTTTTTATTCAGCTTCTACTGCAGATTGTAGACACTTTTGTGATCAGAAATATTTTAAATAAGGGTGCAACAACTCCTCGATTGGCTTCCAAGTTGGAGAAATTTTTTTTTTTCAATAAAAAGATGATGTGAGCAGAAACAATTGAGCACAAAATCAGCAGAGATTTAAAACTGTAAGTAACAGAGATAGTCCAGTAGACGCGGTTTGATTAGGCACCAAAGCTGCAACATTTGTTACATTTTCAGCTGCTGCAGTTCGCTTTCACACTGCACTGTGTCAAACTATTGAAAAACTTGTTCCCCTCCTTGCCTGTGGTGGCGCTGCACCAAGAACCACTGAAGGAAACGACATGAAAACCTCAGAAGACACTGAGCACAACTTTATTCTTCACAAATGTAAGAAAAAAATGGAGTAGCATCAGATTTTAGCAGTTGGAGCATTTCTATTTTGTTGTTAGCAAAAGACTGAATTATTTCTCCTGCTAGAGTGTTTACATTTTTTTTCTTGTATTTACCCAGAATGCCCTGAGGTACAGTCCACTTCTAGCTTTTGGAGCAGTCTCCAGTTCATTTGGGATTCACACTGCATTTGAAACCCCACCAGAGTTCACTTTTATTGAATCAGGACCTAGGATTATAGGCGGAGCAGAGTTAGCGCTTTTGGTTGGCACTAGAGTTTGATTACGCGTTCACACCTCCCCAAATGATCTGGACTTTTTAGGCAAACAAACTAGAATTTGATACAAGTAAAGTAAACAGTCTGGTATGAATGCACTCTTATAGTACGGAAATTGTAATAGTTAATTAAATCCAAGCTTAAAATGCAACATTTTAGCAAAATATCTTCGGACTTTAGTGCCTTATTTATTATTATACATTATTATTTATGCTATTTCTATTATTTATTTATTTTTTAGTACACTATTATAAATTGTTGTCATTTATTGATAATTACCTATTTTACATGTTGTCCAGCAGTTTGGTCAGTGGATGTTGTGTTTACAATGGTTCTCCATTCACTCCGTTTTCAACCAGTTGGTCACAAATTTCCAGTTGAAGCAAAGACAAAACCATTGTTCACACTCAGATGTGGGATGTATGGACTTCATCCTTATTATTTCTGGACTAAGTTCTGGTAAAAACTGGTTGGGGGATAAAATTACATGTATGCAAATTATGGCATACACACATCCTTGTGTTTGGATTCAATTTTGCATGATTTGCGGGACGGTTTTACATACGTTTCAGCCAACAGTTGTCTGCTTGTGATGGTTTTCAATCGGAATATCCAAAAGTGTCATTCAATACTTCCTTATATCACCAAAATGCTATGTAAATGATTTTTAATTTGTTAATTCAGTTAAACATGATTCTCTTTGTTTGATTACAACATAAAACATTTAGCTTGTCTTAAATTGATTCTTGGACATAAACAAATTATTTGTAATTTCTTTACATTAGGAACTCAATTTTAATTTTTGTATTTAATTGTGTGTAATTACAGAATGAATCTTTAAAAATACTATTTTACACAAATGTCACCAAGCATGAGTTTCCATTGTCTGCAGCACTGAAAATCTACAAATAATATTTCTATGTCAGGGACGTCCAAATGTTTTACTAGATTAGACCAATGTTGTCAAGTTTGAAGTACTCACAGGTCACAAAAGTCTGGTTTGTTGTTTCATTATTAAAAACCTTTATAAAAATGACTGTGAACATGTTTATTATCAGCTGATAAACAAAAAGAAATCTGTATTTATTCAATTATCTACTTAAGTTATTTTATGTTATTTATTTCCAGGTGTGTTGGCCTCCCGTAAACAGAACAGTGTTCTGGTCTCCCCAGTGAAATGCCAGGACAGTAGTCACACATAATCACTGCTGTATACATTGTTGTTTTACAAAGCGATATGCTGGACATCTGGAATTATCTGTCCAGTTAAAATGTTGACAAAAAAAACTAAACATGGACAACTGACTGTGGCATTACGACTCAAGTCCAGTCCATTACTGGACCAAATTTTTCCTCGTTCACACCTGCTGTTCTCCTAGAGTGATTTTACTCCTGATAGTCTGGTAATTGGGCAACAAGATTGTAACAATTGTTACATTTTCAATTGCTGCAGTTTGCTTTCACACTACTTTGTGTAAAACGATCCAAACTCTTTGAAAAAAACTGTTGCCCTCTTTATCTGTGGTGGTGCTCCACCAATAATCACTGAAACGACACAAAAAGCTCTGAAGAAGACACGGAGTGCAACTTCCTTCCTTATGAAATGGCAACAAAAATAGAGTGGCGACAGATTTTAGCAGCAATAGGTTTCTGTTTGGTTGTTGGTTTACCCAGAATTTCCTGCGCTATAGTCCACTTCCCACTTTTGGAGCGGTCTCCGGTCCGCTTGGCGTTCACATACACATTCACACCGAACCAGATTTCACTTTAATTGTACCTAGATCTTGATTCTAGGCAGACCAGAGTTCACTTTTTGTGTTGCGAATTCAACAAACTGGACTCTTGTGGCAAATCAACCGTAGTTTGATTGAAGTGGACTAACCTGGTGTGGATGCTTCCTATGAGTACTTCTAAACTGTGATTGATGCTCCCTCTGAAACTAAGGGAAAGCCCTGTCCAAGAAAATCAATAGAGCATGGCCTCTCCAACACCTTGTTTACTGTACAAGACCCCCACGGTGTGTTTCTGTGACAATGGGTGGTGGGTCTATAATCAGAACCCACTCCCTAATTAACAGCCACATGTACGAGCTTTCTGAAGTCTAGCATCAATTTCTTCTGTCTTAAACTACCTATCAATCAATCAAATTTTATTTGTATAGCACATTTAAGCAGCAAGCCTAAAGGCTTCTTGACCCTCCATCCGTCCTAATGTCCCGACCCCCTCTGACAAACATCTTCATTACTCGTCTTAACTGTCAGACACCCAGAGACGGAGTGGGGAGACCACCCTGGGGCTGATGTTGTATACCGACCGGCTAATGAGCAGCTCTTGAAAAATCACAACCCTTCCAGGGCACACAAGTTTGTCTTCCTGCCCTTATAAGGACATTGTATCGACTTTCACTCAGTTTACTAAATGCATTTATTCCTAATCCAAACATTTTTCTTAAAGGTGACCTATTATGCTTCTTTGAACATGTTAGGATAGATATATGGGCTGAACAAAACATGTCATTAGATTTTTTTCACAAAATCATTCTTGGATAACGAGATTTTATTCTGCTTAGTTCTTATTTTCCGCTCCTTTCAGAATGACCTGTTTTAGGGTGTCCTGTCACTTTAAATCCAAATAAGCTGCTGCTGGTCACAAACCCCAGCTGAACGTTTACACTTCAACATGGCCGCTAGCTAAGGGCTGGACAATTTGGCTGAAAAACGTATTAGAATGTAAGAGTTTCATATCAGTGAATAGATGATTATTTATTAGTTTTTTGTTTAAAATATCTGAAATGTGATATTTCCTGTTTTATCCACAGTTTTTACTTCACGCTTTTGTTTTTTATTTTTTAAGCAGATTTGAGGCAGCTGCTGTTGCACGAGTTACTCAACAAGTTGCTGCTAGGTAACCAAAGAGTGATTTTTTTTAACAGAGGTTGCTAGGTAACCAAGAGTTAATGCCACTCATCTTCCTTAGCTCTCCATGAGAGGTTGAGCAGCTAATGTCTTCCCTCTGCCTACATCTCCCAGAATGCTGTGCAGCTCTGGATCAGAGTTCAGTAAATATTCTGCATATCAAATATTAAATATTCTGTTAGACATATTATCTTTTGATATTGATCAGAGATATATATGTAGCGATATATATACATATATATAGCTATTGATTTATTGCAAACAGATACATCTTTGAACAGCAGAAACGGCGCCTCCTGCGCAACCAACAAGAATGTCGCAAGTGGTTTCTGAATGGTAGGTCAACAACAAAACACAGCATAGAACAGTAAAACCAGCTGACCAAACATGCTGGAGCTCAGCTTGGGTTGCCAGGCAACAGCGCAGTTCCCATCAAACAGTTCATTTTCCAGAAACCAGAAACATTAACTGAAATAATGTTGGCTGGGTGTTTTTTTTAAGTGCTTAGGCTGTTTTTATATGCAGTTGAGATCCAAATGGAAGCACAAAAATATCCAAAAAGTGATTTTTTTTTTTTTGCATCAAATCCCAATCTTTGCCAACATATTATTTGCCTTAATCAAAACCTAATTCACATCATGCCTCTAAACCCTTAAAAAAAGGGTTCCTCTGGTCTCGTCCTCGTAAACAGGTCTTCATCAAGTCACTGAATGTACCAGAAACAGTCAAACAAATGAGTAAACACACATTACTTTCCAACAGTGCAGCCATTTTTTCATTGCTTTAATTTCCCTGTGAGGTTGTGTGAGTCAGGAGAAAGCCATTAATGTGGAAGCTGATAAAAGTGGCCAGTTTCAAGCGCACCTTTGGTCCGCCCTGCCTCTCTCTGTGCTCGGTGGCGGTGAGATCTGTGTAAGCATTGCTCAGCTGCTGCTTTGGCAATATGCTGAAAGTTGATGACAGTCGGTAACCTTTACACTCCTCCGAGAAAAGAGGGAGGAGACGAAGGCGGCAGAGGTGGAAATGAGCTAAACAGAAAGAGACTCACGTGGTGACGCTAGTGATTGCACAAGATAAATAGTGATTAATCTAAATAACCGGCAGTTTTTGCTAAGTCTTGATAAGATCTCTGTTAGCTGGGTCTGGTTGTGTTCATGCTGAATACTTTTGGCTGCTGCTCTCCCTGCGTTGGCACGTGCTGCACACTTTATTTCTGCACTCCGCTCATTTAACTTTCATCTGGTCAGGACGCATTTTCTACAGTTCAACCCCTTAATTTGTAGATGTTCTGCACAATCAATAATAGCTGTGTGTAGAGGCAATTTCCACATTTCTGATTCATTTACACACACACACACAAAAAAAATGCTAATCAGCTAGCCTGACTGGGCTAGTGTGTACCTACATAAAACAACCATATACCCTGAAACTATCAGAAAAAGTCTATTTTGTTAGGAATATTATTTACTTTCTTGTCATTTGCATGTGGAAAATGTGAAACTTTATGAACTAAATAGAGAGTATACAGATTCTTTCATTCATAAGCTTGAACTTAATGTTTTTGCTAATGGTTTTGGCTAATTGTCAAATGTGCATTCATTTGATTTTAGTTGAGATTATGTTTTTAGTCTTCTACAAACTATTTGGCGAATTTTCCCTCCTTTTTTCTATGTCACTTTATTCAAGATGACAAGAACATTAAAATATTCTAAATTATGTTTAAAAATTAAGGTTTCTAGATAAAATACTAAAGGAGCATCTAAGCTGATATTAGCTCTTCCCTAACATCAGTATAAGTTGCAGAAATGCATAATCACAGGGTTACATGACTGCAAGCTTGTCGCTTGTCCAAGCTAAACGAAAAACTAATGAAAAGGAAAAAATACCATCTGGTTGCAAAACAACAGAGTTGTGAGTGACTTTAAAACACTATTAAATAGAATAAACTCTTCTAGTGTCTTCCAAATAATAATTGAACTCCAACATAAACAATGCGCTACAGGACAAATTATATATTAGAATATATAAAAGCTTCTGCTTAATTCAACAGTTAATACATCTGATAAATGTGTTGAACAAAGTGAAAATATGAATTTTATTCAGACTTCAGATTCAGAATTTACGATTTAAATTCAGAAGTCGGAGTTTAGGCTCAAAATTCTGACTTCTTTTCAGAATTTTGATTTTCTCTGAATTCAGACTTTTACCTCAGAAGTCTGTGTTAAAATCAGAATAAATAAACAAACATCCTCTGGGGAATGTCAATTATGTTGTTAGTATAGGAAAATAATCACAAAACAGCTTCTGACTTGTTGTAGTATTTATCCACACTAAAATCCTCTCCATAACAACGTAAACAATTCTGATTTTGAGTCCGAAGTTAGGATTCTTAGAAAAACCAGTCAAAATTATTTTGTGTTTTATTTTTTAGGTTGAGTGATTTTAAATCATCTACTCTTTCGAACAAAACAAAAGAAAGAGGCTCGACCAGAAACAAATTTAACAGGAACGTAAACAGGCAGGAAGCAAACGAGTGGGGAAAAGACTGAGCAAGAAATGACAGAATAATGAATGAGGAAGAGATTAGCTGTCAGATAAACATGAGCAGCAAAGCCTGGAATGAATGGAGGTCAAATTATTACCACAGCTCAACAGCACAGATGTCATTACCACACTTCACATGTGGCTGTGGTTGACCTTTCACCTCTTGCATCTCTCCCTGCATCCAGGGCTCGTTTCTCACCAACCTGACAAGATGTCAGGAGCGTTTCTACCCTTGGTGTCACACATTCACAACATCATTCTCTCTTCGTTCTTCTTTTTTTTCTTTGCTCTAATCTCTGAAAATCGGGACTTGTTGCTTCGACATGCAGCACATCATCCATAATGAACCCCGGCAGGAATATCCGTCAAATACTGACAGGTTCGCATAAAAATATATCATTTAAAATGGAAACCTAAAAATATTGTTCTTAGTTTGAGTGATAATAAATAGTGTGCCATGACATAATCCTGCTGATGCCAAGTTGATCGGCGAAGCATGAGAATAAAAGCAGACATACAAGTCTGAACACGGAGGGAATTTGTCTGTTCAGGAAATATTCATGCTTAACTCTGATTTATGATTGCTTGCTGATTTTTTCTTTCTTGCGTGATTGTTCATGCTAATATTCACTGAAAAATTACTGAAAGCAAAACAGATATGAGATACTAGAACTATAACCACCAAATGTAGCCAAAGACTCAGTTTTGTTAAGTTTGACCAAAGATGGAGCGATATTTGTTATTTTCATGCTAAAAATAAAATTAACAGCTCATAATTCATGGATATACTTAAGAAAAAACCCTCTCACTAGTAATTTAACATTTTCTTTTGTGGTGTTTATGCTTAGCTAGGTTAGCTAAGTTAACCTTGGCATGAAGTGCTACCTGATAGCATTTCCTACCAAAATGATTTACAATAACATTTCTGCAGAGAGCACAGATATGAAAGGATAATAACATATATGTTATTGTAAAAAAAGACCTTAAAGTGTTTTTTTGTATGTTTTTATGTATGTTGATTTTTTTTGTATGTTTTGATAGTATAGTAATATTTTTCATTCGTAAACCTTTTCTTTTCTGCTTAGCTAAATCAATCTTTTGCCAAAGTTTGAGTAAGTATTTGTAGGTCTATGTAAACAAAATGGATTAATATATTTTAAAATATGAATTCTTTCACAGAGTAAAGCAATTTCTCATTTTTAAAGGTTTAGCTTTTTGCTAAGCTATCTTTTTCAAAAATAAATGACTTGAGTTTTGCTAAATTTTGCCACTGATCGTGCTCCCGTTCTTTTTTAGGAAACAGAATTAGAGCAGATTTTCAAAATTATATGTAGAAATATCTCTCCAGGAACTGAACAGTCTTTTACCAACACCTGAACAAAGTGAGATACAAACTAATGACAGCTAATGTAGCAAGATGCTAGCTTGTGCTGTATTTTATGATAAACATTGACAGGAATACGTCAAATCTTTCACACAGAAGTTTGATTGGTGTCTCATTTCATAAGTAGTATGAGCAAACATGCTACAAAAATAAAACAATCGGATTTCAGCAACAAATTTAACGTGAGCATCAAGATCTAATGTGTGTATTAGCGTTTTAGGCTAATGACAGCTTCACATCAACTTAAAGTAAACCACAATCATCAAATCTGTTTTTGTTTGGTAGCAAATGACCACAGGTCACTAATCAGCTCCACATCTAAATTCCAAGTAAAAACGTTTCCTCTTTATCTTTATAATGGAGGTTATGCAATTTGTTTGTTTGTTTTTCAGTGGAGATATTCAACCCAAACCAGATATACAGTTTAAAACAGCAGCATTCAAATAGTTTTCCACTTGGACAGGACTCAGAAAAGCAGCTGCTTTGATTTCCGACTGGATCACTGCGGACATTTTGAGCATTTTTCACGTTTTCACGTCACACAGCAGCTTCCTGGTGTTTGATCTCCATGTCAATCTATTGTAGCTACTCGTTTACAAACAAGAGAAAATATCAATCTTCTCTGTAATGCTTTCGAAAGAAGCAAGAAATAAAAAATGAAAACTATACCTCCACTGGTAGCAGCTGGGTTTTAACAAGCTACATTACCATCTGCCCTGCAGCTGAGCAGACCTCAAAGTAATTTAGATTAAAACCCGCTAAGAGACAAACAGAAAATGGCCCAGATTACACATGTGTCTGCACCACTAAAACAGGCTTGTTTACATGGCAAAAAAGAAAAAGGGGCTTTCAGACTGAATGATGGAAATTAGAAAAGCGAAAGGCTAAATATCGGAGAAAACAGTGCATGTTTTTCAGTTTGGTTTGACACAGAAATGCTGACATAAAGAAAGAAGAGGATCATTTCTGGCTGAAAATTAAAGTTTGAAGCGAAATGCAGCGTGGCTTGTAGGATAGATTCAGTTTCTACAAAACCTACAAGCCTGAAATGAATGTTTTTATGGTCCTCCATGCCTGATTTAGCTAAACATGAATATGAAAAGAAGCCAGGACGTTAAAAGGATGTCTGACTTCCAAAAGGTCACATGTGACTCCATGTGACGGTGTGTGCAGGTCCAGATTAAAGTAACGACATTAAACTGGATAAACTAATCAGCTACACAACTTTTCTCATCTGGTCAAACCAAAAAAAAACCCAAACAGCTATAAAAGTTTTATTGTACAAAAACATAAGCAAAATTTTGTGCTTCCTGAGAAATTCACTAAAATTAAAGAAATCCCAGAGTTCAGCTGCAGCGTAACCTCACTTCCAAATCACTGACGGATCTCTGGAGCTGAGCTGCAGACAAGCAGTCTGAAGCGCCTCGCTTAATTGGTTGTTTGGGAGGAATTTTAACTGGATTCCAGTTGGAATCTGCCTAAATTGAATTGCGGCCGGGCTGCACTGGGCCGGGCTGGAGCAGCGCGACAGAATCAAGGGGGGGGGAAATGGTTTGGTTCTGAAGCCTCACAACAAGCTCAAACAGGAAGTCATTCAACACACAACCAGTTAAAAAAAAGAGAAAAAAAAAAAGAAACGAAGACCAGGCGTGCACAAACACATACGAGCACATGTGTACGCGAGCCAAAACACGAAAGAAAGAGTCAATTTGGAATGCATTCCTGCTCCTCCTCCCCCGTCCTTGCATGAGTCAGGGTGTCTTTCTGTTCGTCTCACAGCCTGAAGGCCTTTGGAAAACTCAGCAGTGAATTTTACAGACAGAGAAAATGTTAGAACCAAAAACAAAAATGGGAAAATGCAGACGCGGAGGAAAAAAAATGCAACAGATCCATGTAGACGGAGACAAACTGAAGGGGGTCAGATGTAAACAGACAGGAGTTCCCCAGGGCACTTTGACTGGACACCAGTTCTTATCACATTTTAACAAATCCCTAAACCAAAATAACCAAACTTTCTGCCAATATCTAATAGATTACCTGTCGGAGAACACAGGATGTAATCTGGACCAGACTTTAGAAAGGTCTGATCTGGGCAGTAGCCCAGGGCGCCAATTTCTTTGGGAGGCTAACGGAGGGCAAAGATTTATTTATTTTTTTTAATAAATGTGTTTTTTGCCAACACTGTACTTTATATAAAACTAATAGATGTGAGCTGTATTACTGAAGGATATTTATGAATATAAACAAAATTCAGATTGAAGTTGAAAATGATTTTTTTAGAAACAACATCAAATTATTGGCAATATTAAACCTATGATGATGTCATGGGTTTCTATTTGTAAATTAGCTTACCACGTTTGAATAAATATGAGGAACACTTGCTGGTGAATTTCCTTGTATGAAATCATACAAATAATTAAAAGTAAGAAAGAAAAATGATCAGGAATCAAACTGAGGAGCTCCACGGGTCCTTTCTGAAAGCGCCATGTCAAACAAACAATTATCAGAAAATAACAGACAAAAAACACAAAAAGATGCTCCAAAACCCCAGAAATAATCAGAAGACCTGGTGCAAACACACCAGGTCTGGCTGTTTTTCTGCAGGAGGGACCGGTGCGCTTCAACAAATGGTGACAATCGTGAGTAAAGAACATTGTGCTTTTGTTTCCTCTCCTCTTCAGAGGGACATGAAGCAGTGAAATGGAGACGCTAAACGACGGGCAGGGAGGCGTTTTGTACGTGTTTTTGAACGTTCACACAGTTAATCAGCAGCAGAAGCATTTCCTGTGAATTCCCTCTGAGAGAAACTGGAAGAGTTGGAGAAGCAAAGGAAGTATAAAAGCACATTTCAGTCACAGTTGAAAGAAAAAACCTTCTCTGGAAAACGATACGATGCACACAATGACATGACAGTGTGTTTTTTTTTCTTATAATTTGGTTAAATCTTTGTTAAAATATCTGGACCAAGCTTTTTGCCTCTGTAAGATTCTTGCTGTCAAAAAGAACCAAGTGAAAATCAAATGAAGTTTAATGTCATCTAGATAAAAATTTGGTTTCTTGAGCTCTGTCGCGTCCTTTATGTTAAGATTTGGATCACTGTTCATTGCTGTTCATTAGCCTGTGGTCAATATTACAGAGATGGGACAAAGCTTCAAGCAGACAGCGCTCAAAAAGTGACAGAAATATACAACCAAAGGGACAAAAATGATTTAAATATCAGCATCTGTCCATTTTCTGAACCTCTGTCATAGAGACAGAAAAACCTCTGAGCGTCTGAAAAAGTGACGGAGATATCATCGTCGTTTTCACTTTCTGAACATTTAAAATGATGAAATCCAAACAAAAGTTTCACTTCCAGAAAACTACCCAACTTCTGACCAAATGACAGAAACATTTTCTCGTGATCTGAACTGCTAAGGCAACAAAATTTAACTAATTCTTCATGTGAAAACGTGACGAAAAACAGAAAACTATTAAACAGGAACGAAAATTCAACAATATGTTCCACTCTATAAACTTTAAAATAATCTACTGCATGTTCCACTCTGCAATCTTTAAATAGAAACAGAACCACATGGACCAATTTACGAACATTTAAAGTGAGAGAAATTCAACCTCATGTCCCACTTTATGAACTTTATAAGTGATAGAAATTATGTTCCACTCTATACAAACTTTTAAAAGTAGTGGAAAAACCACTGCAAGTTCTTTTAAAGTGGTGTAAATTTATTTACAAGCCTACAAGCAAATTGAGTTTTTAGGGTGAACTTGTTGAATTTCTTAAGCAACAAATTCTGAACTTATGAGGGAAACACAAAAGATAATTATAATTGGCCCGTCTGTTTTTTAAAATATTTGATAAAATTGTCAAAAAAAATTATGTGCATTGAGTCTGAATTTTTGCTTCTTTTTCCAGAACATCCGCTTTCTGTCTATTAATACAGAAATACGAAACACACTTCCTGAAGTTGGAAAAAACATTATTACAATTATTATTATTAAGATGTTGCAAAATCTGAGGCGGTGACAGAAATTTAAACGGTGACTCACTTTTAAAACTACTGCCCTGAATCAGCTACAACTTTTTATTTTTTGAAAATATGATTATATTTAAGTTAGAAATTATGAATAACATGGAAGACAGTGAAACCCAAAACGTCAACACAACATGTTCTACTCAGGTTCTGACAGCATATATTTAAATTTGACAGGTTTGAACTCCTGCAGGTGACCAAACCTGATGTATCTGTGAGACATAATAAATATTAGAGCGCAAATAGGGCAGCGTTCCCCTCCGAGGCAAAACGTTTATGATCACAACTGAACACAGAGACAAACACTTTGCATGCAGTCTGCAGCTTGAGCCTCTGAGTTAATCATTAATGGGTTTGCCCAGGTCACTAAGACTGCAACTCTCACTCGTCGACACTGACAGTGCGTGTCAGGGTTGCCAGACACGAGGATAAACACACGGAAGGTGAAACAGAGAAGCAAACATCTGCAGAGGCATGAAAAGACTCCGAAAATACGCGGAAGCGCATCTAAAAGGCTTAATGATAGTTTCAGGTGAGATCCCGAGCGTGATTTGCCCCACGCCCCTCAAACGCGTCCTGCCGAGACAGGTGCTCCAGGGACTCAGAAGTTGGGGAAGTTACGTAAAGGTGAGGGAAAACCGGCTCGACTAGAAGCCAACACAAAACGGCGCATTTAAAACTCTGCTGGCAACTATAAGGGACTTTCTTTCTTTTTCTTTAAGGCAGAGTATCACATTAACACACTTTCAGTACAGTGAGCTCCTCTGTCCACGACACGGTCCACGCACACCTGCGCTGTTAGTTATGAAAAACACACGCACGCTGATCGCTAATCTATGCGTGTGAAAGCGCAGATTCAGCAGAAAGCACCTCACCTCTTCCCATCTGATGAACTTGCTCCCCTTCTTCAGCTCTTCGTGGACGATCACGGGTTTCAGCTGCAACGCGTGGACTCCCGGCTTGGCCCCGGCCATGACGAGGGACTCCCCTGCCCGGGTGCCAACGCCTTAAACCCCGGCTTGCGCTTGCGGGATTCCCCGGGAGCTTATCGATCAGCTTCTTCCTTCCTCCAAGGCTTCTTCTTCTTCTTCGCCTCCTTTTTTCCTCTCGGAGGCCCCTTAAAAGTTGCCGCGGCGCATGAGGAGCCAGATCCACACGGAGACGGGACCCACAGCCGCTGCTGTCTTGTTCACGTCCGCGTCCACGCACCCGCGGTGACGCGCCCTGTCTTCTCTCAATCACCAACTTTGATTCATCTAGTTGTTTATTGATCCCTCCTAAAAGCGCATTGGAGATCCCCGTTTCCTCCTCCGGTCCATCTGGTCGCCTCTCACAACTTTCCCCGCTTCCTTACTCTCTTGTCGCCTCTGAGGCGTTTCTTCTTCTTCTCTCCTCCTCCTCTCCTACCAGCATGTTTTCTGTGAGCGAAAAAAACAGAAAGAGAGTTTTTTTTTTTCGTTTTTTTTTTTGAAAGAGGAGCTGTAAAGGGAGAGGAGGAGGACGGCGTCAGATAGCGCTGAGTGACAGAGAAATGAGAGAAGCGAGAGGGGAGTCGGAGTTTGCGTGAAATGGGTGTGTTTAAATTAGTTCCTCTGCTGCGCTGTAACTCTACAATGTTAAAGCAATGAGGACGTGAGACTGAAACAGCTGTCAATGTGCAAGATTGTGCAAAAAAGCGGTCTTGACCAATAGTTAGTTCTTCAAACTTCCTTAAATTGTCTGTTTTAGTCACTTTAATGTTTCAGATGATTGAAGCTGCACTGTGTAACTTTTATTAATTTTTTTAAATGTTATTTTAGAGCATAGTATGAGACATAATAAGTGAAAAAAAAATCGAGCTCCTCTCTTTTTCCCAATACTAAGAAACAACCAATCAGAGCCCGGTGAAGGGTCTTAGCGCTGTCAATCACCTTCTGTGTGGCGCTGCTCATCCTCTCCTTGCTCTCTGTGGCGCTACAATCAGCACAGTCAGTTTTAAATGCTACAGCTACTTAGCATGGCTACCAATGAAGGACCAATAAACGATATTTCCTGTAATCATAAAGTTCTTTCCCGTCATTAGGACATTTAGTAGGTGATTGACAGCGCTAAGTCCCGCCTCCCGGCTCTGATTAGTTGTTTTTGGTCGGCATTCTTCAGACACCTTCAGGGAGGAGGTGGAGGAAATCGAGCTTTTCACAGATTATCTGTCTGATAACAAACATGATGACAGTTTTAACAAATATGTAAAAATCTTTTTTTTTATAAAAGTTACAAACTGCGCCTCATTCTTTATTAAATTTGAGTGTTTCCAAAAATGATTCAATGGAAATGAACCTAATGTTAGTTCAATATTTGGCAGCTTCGTTCACTTTTTCTGCTGCCTTTTCTAAAATACAGGCAGAAAGTGATTCTAATTCTGTTTTCACACCTAACAGTCCAACACATTCTCACTCCCAACTCGTCAATACATGACAAGTTGGGACGCCTTCTGACCATGCGTCACATATTGACACGAAGGGCACCCCTTTCGTGTAAATACTTGACGACTTGGGCAGGTTCCTTCAGCGTCACATGTTGACGATTTGGGAAGGTCGCATGTTTTACATGGATTATTCACGCGAAGGGTTCTTGCAAACACTGCCGAACCTTCAAAATCCCACGATTCGTTAGGTTTAGCGAAAAAATTACGTTAAGGCATATGGTAAAACCCCTCGCGGTACATATTGATGTGAAAGGGGTACCCCGCGCGTCAATATGTGACGAGGACAGACGTCCCATGCATCAATATATGACGAGTCGGGAACAAAAATGAAACATTTGTTACCTTTTCAGTTGGTGCGGTTCGTTTTCACACTGGACTGTGTCAAACGAACCAAAACCCTTTAAAACCTGTTCCCCTCCTCACCTGTGGGGGCACTGCACCAAGAACCACTGAAGGAAACTACACAAAAACCTCTAAAGAGGACGTGAGCGCGACCTATTTCTTCACAGAAAATATAAACGAAAATGGAGTGGTGTCAGATTTTAGCTGTTGTAGGATTTCTTTTTTGCCTTTGGTAAAAACTATAACTAATTTCTCCAGCTAGCGCTAGACTAGCGCTTTTGCTTTGGTTGTATTCACCCAGAATTCACTTCCTGCTTTGGGAGCGGTCTGCGGTTCGGTTAGTGCTCACACATGTCTTCGAACTGCACCAGAGTTCACTTTAACCAAACCCAGACCTAAGTTTGCAGGTTCACTCTTTTGATTGATTGCACGCTCACAGCGCCCCAAGTGAACGGACTTTTTAGACAAACTAAAGTTTGATTACAGCGGATTAAATGGAGCTGGTGTGAATGTAGCCACTTTGCAGCACATAAAATCGACCTCATTGTTTACAACTTCTCCTTGTGTTCTCTGATTGGCCCGGTAGAAATTTTACCAGAGGGAATCTGAGTTAATGGGAGAAATCCCAGAAGAGCTGTAAAATGACTGGAATCATACAGAAAGCCAATGGCCAAGCTAATATCTAATATCTGGGCCAAAACTCACAGTGTTCACAGCAGGGAGCTGAAATAAATCTCTACGTCTTTGAGTTTGCTGACAGTGACAGACCAAAGTTTATTAAAGATTCACAATAATCTTCACAGTGTTGATCTGACAGTTCCCTCTGTGACATGAAGAAGCTGGATAATAAACTGCAAACCTGCATTAAAACGACTTTACAGTAAACGAAACCAGAGAGCAACTTTTCCTCCCGGTCGCCTGCTGTGGATCGTGTGAACAAAGGACCCGCATTCTGATCCCGACCAAATCCAGCTGCCGAGCAACATCTCAGAAGGTCCTGCACCCGTGGCTGTTCCCCTGCTCCTTAACTCCACCAGGCAGGAATGTTTGCTATGCTGCAGCCTGCTGACTGAATGACTGATGGACATACTTTCTGTTTGTGTTTCCCTGAACATGCAGGGGACGACGAAATCGAGGAGCGAGCAAACAAACTGCAGCGTATTCTAATCTGTAAAGCATGTTTGCATCTTTTGGGTTCATCTGATCCCCAGAAATTGAATCCAGGAAGTAACAAAAGCCAGGCACACTGTTAATTAACCAGATCGTAACCCAACACACACACACACACACACACACACACACACACACACACCACAGCAAAGGCATATTTACAACTCTGCAGCATGCACACACACGTTGGCAGGAATATTCTGTTTCGCTGGTTTATAATCAGATGCACACACAGCTGCAACCCTCCAACTCCTCTCTGGCACAAATATACATAAAAAAACATTTTCCACTTTATGTCTTTTGGCCAAACAATAGTGTGTTCTCAGCTGGATCTGAAGTGGAGGCACCTGTTTCTGGCCCGTCACAGAGAAACCTACAGGCCTCTAAAAATATGGACTCAAGCTGCTAAACATTATTTGATCTGCCCATTGGATTTAAAGAGGACACATTATGCTTCCCTGAACAGGTTAGGATGAGTCTATGGTCTATACAAAACATCGTTCTTAGATAATGAGCTTTATTCTGTTCTGCGTATTTTGATCTCCTTTAATAACGTATTTTTTGAAAGTTGTCTATGTTTTTTCAACTGAATTGGAAATATTTTGCACTGCTGAATCCAAAAATGACATCCATTTTTCTAAATCAGGTCAGGTTTGTCCTGTATGTCTCTATGTTGCCCTGCGACAGACTGGCGATCTGTCCAGGGTGACTCCTGGCGAAGAAGATCTCTGTCGCTCTAAAAAGAGCGACAGAGATCCACGACTAAGTGGGAAAGAATAAGTTCTTTTGCCCAGTTTTTACTGACTGAAGTCTGGACAACTTCTTCATAGTTTGGTATGACATTGAGGTTAATACCTCCAGTTGTTTTCTTAGACTATATTTAAAAACTTGAAATGACTGCTTATCATTTTATTCACCGATATTTTGAGCCATTGTGAAATTTGCTGCTTCTCTAACGCATAAAGTTACATCAGCAAGGTGCAGATGATTTTCACAGTATATTCTATTGTTTTTTCATCATTGTTTTTGGAAACAGATCAGACAAAGACTCTTCCAGAGGTGAGCAGCACAGCGAAAAGTGAAAGGGATTTCTGAAAAGAAAGCGAATGTGGTTTCTTTACTGGAACCGGTCCAACGTGTCGAGGCATTTTGCACAACAAGGAAGTTAACATACAAAGTGTTAACAACCAACTTTCTGGCTGGAGATAAAACAAAAAGAGAAGTTAAGACGCAGCTTGCAATAATAATAATAATAAAAGAAAACAGAGCAGAGGTAAAGGTCGGAGGAGCAGAAATGAACAGATGTTTGAGACAAAAAAAACTCCCATCCACTCATCTTTCCTTCCTCTCTCTTTCTCTCTGTCCAGCAAACGGACAAATTTTTCTCTCCAACGCAACGCCAAGGACTCACAAAGACACATTGTGTTAAGAAAAAAAAAGACAGACATGCTCACTGTGTCCTCCACACACTGCCCTCTCTATCCACACACACACACATATCCAGTGCCTGCTCTGGTTTCAATGGGAGAGGCCTGACTCTGTCCACAGTAGCAATAAAAACTTGATCAGATTCCTGAGACTTTGGCGTGCAGCCGCTGACAGCTTTTACTGGAGTCTGGAGCTGTCTCCACAACACTGCAGGATTATTGTCAGGCTTGTTTTGGAGAAAATCACTCATGTGGGCGTCCAGGCTGAGAGTTGATTATGGCTTCCCCCCGTAGAGCACCAATCCAAGGACAATGCCGATTACCAGAGAACTACAATTTGCTTTCGCTGCAGTCTTTTATTTATTTGCTGCGGAATTATCTCTTGCAAACGTGCCAAAGTGTTTTGAATGACATAAATTTTTCTGTTTGGTTCTCACGGTAGGTGTGAGGCACACATTAAGTAACGTACCGCCATCTAGTGGCGGCAGAGCAATACTACGCCCATGTTTGACACTCGGTGTTTGTGCAACAGTTAGGAATGTGGATGAACCATTTTCAGCTGTGCAGGGTGTAACCTGCATGTGCACACATATCAATCCTCGTTGAGCACACATAAATCACAGTAAGTCACGGAGGTGCAAACAGAGGACACTCATGCATGGAGTGATAAAGACAACACACACACACACACACACACACACACACACACAGAGGCAAGCAGGGGAACGCTTTTTATTTTAATGGAGATTTACATAGAGAGGTCTGGTCTGCCTCATTGTCTCCCACACGCCGCAAAAAATAAAATGCAAACTGACCACCAGCTCCCTCTGGTGGACAGAACATTAAATACCTCTCATTTAAATGGCTTCTTATGCTTTTTTTTATTTTTATTTTTTTTTAGAAATATTGTAGTATGTAAGATACCGATTGTTTTATATAGTCAACTGTTATTTAGCCAAACTTTGCGCAATGTTTTGCTCTTCCACCACGCAGCAGGAAGGCTGAACAAAAGATTTGGTTTTAGAAGAATGAAAACGTGAAACAAATGCTTTTAAAAGAGATCTGCTTAATTATTTTACTATACAGTTTTATAATTGTACATTTATGAAAATATGCTGTTTCTAATACAGTTTAATTATTTCATTACATAAAGTGTTCTATTTGTGCATTCATGTAACTGTTTCTATAATAAATGTTGTTTTTTTATGAGGTGGGCTAATGGGGATCCAAACAAACAAACACGTTGTAGAGATGGCTGTTATGTTCATTTAAAACTTTAAATAACACATTTTTCTTTCAGGATGAGTCATAACCTTTCAGCATACGTGGAAATACCGGTAATAATGTCCAACTGAGTATTAGGACTATTCTAAGGAAATAAAATAAAATTACATGAATAAAGTTGTATGAGAATAGAGTCGTAATATAATGACTTTACTCTCGAACGAGCTCATTCCTATAATATGATGACTATATCATCATTTTTATTTTATTTTAGTGTCAGCAGGGATGTAAACATGTTTGTTGGGAGGAGTGACGCTATAAATGTAAAAATGGTTATAAAATAATGGGAGGAAGGATCTGTGATTACGCTTTTTTGTACACCTCGGATGCAGTATGTCTGTCACTGAAGGAGCTCTAGTTTGCTCTGGAGTGTGCAAAATATGTAAAAAGATGATAAAAATGTTTTCCATTAAAGAACCAGTTGAACTTGTTTCAGCTCTGATGTTGCAGGGAACATTAAAATACATTCTGTTCAGAAGAATCAACGATTTGGTTAGTCCACAGTTAAGCATCTTCTGCCTCAAGGCGCTTTGGCGTGACAAATCATGGCACATTTCTTACAAAAAACATCTTTAGAATGATATTAAAAAATCTATGTTTTTGAATTCTTAAAGACAAAAAGGCTTTGAAAATAAAACTGAATAAAAGTCAAGGAGGAGAAAAACTCATATAGTAAACATTGTGAACAGAACAGAATATGATGCAATGAGCAGCTTCATTCTGTCACATACTGGCAAAAACAAAGAGCCACCCTGGAAAAACTTGAGTTTTCAGATCAGCAGAAGATCTTTTTCTCTCTCATGCTTCAAAAGCTTCTTGGCTCACTGAACCAGACCAGGAAGTGCCACTTCTGAATCCAGCCTTCCCAACGTGTGTGTAAAATCTTTGAACTTTAGACAGTTTGCAAACAGTTTTAAAACTTAACAGAAGATGGAATAACATTATAACATGATGAAAGCCCAATAAAGTGGAGTTTACGTAATTCTGACCTTTTAAGGGTTTGGGGTAAATAGATTGCTGTCAACATTGGAAATAAACATTCAGGGTTTGCAGCAATTTTCTGCAGCAGAAAATTACTGCAGCTGCTGTTTAAGTATTATTTTGGTTTTTATTGAAACCCAACACAAGTTTAGAATTGTCTTATTATTTCTACTATAACTTAATTTTATTTTTTTATTTGATCATTTATCTACCTGTGATGTTGTGTTTGTTGTGGTGAAGCACTTTGATCAGCTGAGGTTGTTGTAAATGTGCTGGATAAATAAACTTTGACTTGATTTGAGTTTACCGTACTCTGCAGATAATTACTGGATTCTCTGGTTTAAACTTGTCGTTTTAAATATTTTTAGAAGATTTTTTGGACAGAAAAAAACGCAACAAAAATAAAGGGCTGGTTTAAAATTGATTTCATCGATTTGTCAAACTTTCTATTTATGAAGATTTAATCTTAGGAAAATATTTTTTAGGTTCAGCTCAATTTAGTTTGTTTTGCATTCTGGCGTTGCTGACATAAAGAGCAACATAAAAGTAGAAAACCAAACAAAGCATCTCAGAGAGATGTCAGCCCGCCCCGGGGTTATAATCTTGTTTTACAGCTTGTATTTATTTCAACTTTAAGTTCAGATATTTTTCCAGAAGGTATACCTGAAATAAAAGCAAGTTTTTGAAAATATTTGGCATCTACAATTTGGCATTTAAAAAAAAATCAGATTTTATTTTGGAGCTGTATCGCCCAGCCTATACCAAAACACAAAAACTCATCATCACCTTCTTTATTATTTTGACAGAATTGATGAGTTTTAATAACGTCTCTCCCTCTCTCCAGAAGACACAGAGAGTTTGTTCGCATTGCAGCGTGTTTGTTGAGTTTTTCTGTTGCAGAAATGTGGGTGAAGAGCTCTGCATGTCTGAGCACACGTCTAAGTGTGTGCTTACTCGACTGTAAGTTTCAGACCTTTCTCTGAATAATTCAGGGTTCATGTCTTGTTGCCATGGCTGTCTGTGAAATTTGCCCAGTAGGACACACTCGTGTTCACCCCCCACCCCATACACACACACGCACACGCACACACACACACACGCACACCTATCATTTCTTCACATTGATATGAAGAAATGATAGATGTGAACACCCCCACCTTGCACACACACATGCAATAAGAGAAGTGAGAGACGGTGGTTGTGATTCGCTCTTCCTGTCTGCACCTCCTCCCTGACTCCTGTTGTTATTCAAACTTTAGTTTCAATCTGCCCGTCCAGGCAAGAGGCTTCCCGCTGTGACCACACAATGGACCCACTGTGAAGAAATGCGACGTGTTTCTCCTTTCAACACCTTATCGCTGCGGCCTTCGCCTGCTGGTGAATCAGTTTAATTTCAAGACCAACACTGAGGCAGAAAATACAGTCGTTCCTGTCAATTTCCACTTGTGGTTCACTTTGAAATCTTGGAAGAGAGACAGGCTATTGAAAACTTAAGCAGCATCAAATATCTTTGGGTTTTATTGTGCTGTTTTGAAGTTAAAGTATGAGATCAAGGTGTGAAACGTTCACTATATGTAGCCCAATGCAGCACAAAAACATGCTAACATTAAATTATTTCAGACTCTTCAGCAGCTCTTATTTTTACATGCTGGGAAAATAAGTAAATTAATCAGCTTATAATTTAAATAAATTAAGTTGTAAGGCTAACAACTTTAATGATGATGTTTAATCATGTATGATTTTATTATTTAGCAATAAGAAAATATCTATCTATCTATCTATCTATCTATCTATCTATCTATCTATCTATATCTATATATATATATATATATATATATATATATATATATACACATATATATATAGAGTTAATTTTTGTATCATTCAATTTAAGCAATGATCCAGGCTGCAACAATTTTGTAAAATTATTTGCCCACAAATAAATTTAACTGTCTTCCTGCTCTGACTTCCTTTCCAAAAATTTATAAACATACAATATATATATATATATATATATATATATATATATATATATATATATATATATATATATATATATATATATAAAAGTATCACAGCCAACATATTTTTAGAAATGCAATCCGGTTAGAAATAACCTGTTCAAAATTTGCTCTAGCACCAGGCTGCATCTTTTGGTAGAAATAACAGAACTTTATTCAATATATTATTGACATACAAGTGACACCACAAAAACAGACAAAAAGATGGAAAAATGAACTAAAATGAGCCAAGCCATCAGAATTGGATCCTGGAAAAACCTCAGAAAGCCCATCAGGCTCCTCTACTCGGAACAGCGGAACGGAGAAGGGGTATAACTTTATTTACTGTACTATTAAAATACAACGACAGCACAATTATATAAAAATAGAAGAATAAAAATGCACAAAAAGCTGAAAAAATAGACGCTTGAACAATTCGTACACAGAAGATCCGAGCCATCAGAGTCGGATCCCGGAAAAGACCCGTAAAGCCCACCACGCTGCTCCCGGGGGCCAGCGGAACGGAGAGACCGACGTGCTATTCCTCTTTGTACTCAACCAGAAGAGTTGAGGCCGGCTCTGCCTCCGCTGCCTTCTCCTTTTTTTAACAGAAGCAGGGAGTCTGGATGCTGGAAATAGCCCTATAAGCCGGTTACCCGTCCACTTTAACAGCAACAGTCGGAGTGTCTTTGTGGAAGCGGACATCCCATGTCAGTGTCCCTTTGAGCCATTTTGTACAACAAAAGGTTCAGCGACCGTTATTTTCTTTTCTTTCTTTTTTTTTACCGGGGGGGATTTCAAGTCACACACAGCTATTTATTTGTGGAACAACACTCCCATTTTTTACACTTCCACACCTCCAGATAGGAGGGGGGTCCATTTTCCTTTTTTAAGAAAAGAAAAACCATCCCCTAACCGAGCGACAATGGCAGCTGTAACGAGCCCGGAGACAAGCCCTCAACCGCGGGTATATTTCCAGACGCCGGCCGGCACCACGGAGGAGCCGGAGACTCCCGTTAGGAAGCAGGGACGGGTTACCGTCAAATACGACCGAAAGGAGCTGAGGAAGAGACTGAACCTGGAGGAGTGGATCATCGACCAGCTAACGGACCTCTACGACTGCGAGGTAACACAAACGAACCGAGCCTGTCGATTCGGCGGCGTATTAATTAATCAGCCTGATCCAAAAGAAAGAAACACGATCAGCCTCTTGGCCGTTGCTTTTGGCCTAGCTTTGCTAATTTCTCAGACAGAACTGTTTACAAACCTGATGCACATGTTTGTAATTAAAGTAATAAAGACACAAACAGTGAAAATAAATGATTGAAACTCTTATTTTGGTCGTTTTTAGGAGCGATGTGGAGAAACTTCCCATCCTCTCCTACAGGTTGGCTAAATGTGGCACATGGTGCTTTATAGCCTCATCATGAAGCTGGCAGCGTGGCTCTTTGTTCTGATTGGCTGAAACTGGCTTAAAGCACACCTGAGAATTATTTCACATTATTTAAATAAACCCTGCTTTTCTGTATTTTTTTTTTAATTTTATGCTTTTAAAAAAATTAAACCTGGCAATGTGTGTCCATTTAGCATTGTTTTTATACCATTTACACTAATTCTAATTCTTGTGCTTTTATTACTTTAGAGAACATATTTTATCATGCGCACTAAATGCATTGTGAGTATATGAGATGGTGGAACAAAATCTGGTTTTTGACAATTATTTTAATGACTTTGCGCAGACAAAAAAATTCTCAAAATAAATGCTGCTGGCAGTTTTTCACTTGGATAATTAAACTTACTTATACAAAATTGGTAAAGATAATCAATTTATCATCCATATTATTGAGTATCTTTTGATTGTGAAAAATTTCTTATGGCTTATTGTCTCGATAAATTTTAATTAATGGCAATTAAAAAGAAAACTGAAACTGTCATCAGTAAATGTAAAAAAGTTGAAAATACAATACGATTGAATGCAGGTAGTGCGTGCAGTTTAGTGATATAAATTAAACATTTTTAAGTAAGTTGCTTTGTGTCGAAGAGTTTATGAAGGGAAATTTTGATTTGGATGTATTGGTATTTAACGTTTTTTGGTTATTGTTTTTTTATTTTGGATATTTAAAATGTTGTCCAGTGTTCCTTACGAGATTCAAATTTATTGGTCTTGCATTATTAAGTCATCATCAATTTGGCTTGGCGCAGTGACAAATTTTGTTGAACGATAAATTGCCCCTGAAGTTTTAGCTATAAATGATAATATCGTTGTTTTGACACCATTTTCAAGTAATAAATGATAATGACAAGATAATGCAAGAACACATCCTCAAATTCTGATGAAGATTTAACACTGGGACTGGAAGACATTTTAAAAAGACAAAATAAATAACACAAATGAAATGAATTACGAAGTCTCTATAAAAGAAGGAAAGGCTAGTTGCAGCTCCAGACTGAAGACTTTATCATCCAGTTTTTGGTAGAAAGAGAGAAAAGCGACAAATCATTCAAATGATTATTGAGCTAATTTTAACTTACGCTATTAATTGATTTATTGCTTACTGCGACAGGCTCATTGTCAATATATTACTTGAAAATGGTCTTGCAGTAATTACTGGGACAATTTATCGTCAAACAAAATTAAATATTGAGACAAGCCTAACCAGATGGGGAACCAAAACTTCGACACTTTAGTGAAATAATTGGAGAGGCCAAAGTTGTTGATAAGGACCATTAAGTCATTCTTTGTCCTCCAATCAGGAGGCGAAAACTGGTCTGCAAAACTCTCCTTAGTACCTGTAACTGGTTCATATCTTTAAAACCCATACTTCCCAGTATTTCCCTGTTAGTCACAACCAAAGGTGAGTCTAACAAGGTTCTGAAATGCCTCGTCTGACTGTAGAGGTCCAGTCATTCCTGTCTGACCGGCCAGCTCTTTACAATGATCCGTCTGTAGCCGAAGTGATGACTGGATATGCAACTGTCAGGAGAATCCTCCTTCACCTCATCAGACCCTCGGTCATGGTGACACATGCAGGTCCGTGTGGTTTTTCTGACACGGCCCGGCGGCAGCTGTGTGGTATCTAACTGCTGCCGTCAGTAGTTGGTAAGCTGGTGTCAGCCGGCTTTGACCCATATTCTGTCCACAGTGTCTGGAGTACGGAGAAGATGCAATTGCAGATGCAGTCGGACAGGACAGAGCCAGGCTTTTAGTGACCGATAATAATAAAAATGATGATGGGAAAACTATCTAGTACTTCCCTTTTAGGTAACTGTATGTCTGTGAGTGCATGGCATAGCAATCATAGAGCACCTGAACAAGGTTTCCCTCAGAAAACTTGCTAAGCCTGATGGTTGTGGAGCTCAGGCAGCCATTCATCTAGCAGCCGCTGTGTTTTTGAGTTAAAAAATGTTTAAAGTTGAGAGGAAATTAGAAAATATCACTTGACAATTATGTTTTATTGGAAGATTAATACCTGAACACCAACTATAAAGTCTTAAAAATGCAAACATTTAAAAACAAATGAAATGAATAAACAATATTTAGCCTGGTGGGGTCACAAGTGAAGCCTGGTGGCCCGCCAGACTTATAATCAACTGAAGGAAACCCTGCTTGAATAATATTTCCATTTTAAATTGACTTCTTTCAATGCCATTTGCTTTAAGAAGTGATATTTATATCACTAAACTGCATGCAGGAGGATTCTGCATGCACTAAACTACATTTACATTACATTAAATACATTACATTTTTCACTTCTGATACAGATTAGTATCAGCCAATAAAAAAAATATTATTTGATAACTCTGCACCAGAGTAGCACACTTAAATACACCAATAGCTTGACAAGCTCTGTCAAACATGTAAAAACAACTTTGATTTAATTTGTGCAGTCAGTGCAGTTAGCAGTGTAACAGCCAATATAAAATAAATAATGTTGGGTCTATTTTGGCTCCCAACCTGCAAGGAATCAACCAAGAACACAAGTTACTTTTCTGCAGAAGAAGGAAGAGAAGCCAGACACAGAGAACTGCAGTCAAACACTGTCTGAGATCAACTTCGCTGGCTCTCTGTCCTCAGCTACCTTTTAGTGAAACAGAGTATAACCTAATCACATGAACATTGTAGCTCTAAACAGCTGCAACGTGGCCTTATTGATTACACATCATTTAAATACAAGCTCTTTTCTTTGAGTCTGAGTGTGACTATTGACGTGGCATTGTTTCCTGTGTCTCTGTGGATTTCATCTCAACGAGTCACAAGCTTCTGGTCACCTCTGTCCCCACAGTTAATAATGTACCACAGAAAGAAAAGGAGCCTAGTAAAACCATGAAAAAGCATAATAATATGAAAACAAAACCTTTTAGATAAACTCATTCTCCTAACAGATAACAAATAAATTGAAACTGACGAAAACAAAAGGTTGACTTGGTAAAAAAAGGAAACTGCAACAAACGTTCCTTCATATAGTTCGCCTGGTTTGAACATGCTAAACATAGATGTGGGACTATTTTCTGTAAGTAATCGTGTAATTAGGGGAAATGTTCAGTCTGAAAGTCCAGACTGCAGCCTTTTGTTTCTCTGACATTGTCCATCCTGTCTCTAAAGCCAGCAGAGAGGATTAATGGGCCTAAAGAGGATTTGGAAATCAACATGCTTTGATTTTCTGCCAATAATATCCTCTGCAGATCTTTCATTGTTTATGGAGGTTTCAATGAACTGATAATCTATAAGCAGATAAAGTTCCCAAAAGCACCTAATAGGATATATATGGGATGAAACTGCCAACTACATTTTATCCTTGCATGTGAATAATCAGCTTTTAGTTGAATTTATGTGACAGTGTTGCCTTATTTTGTACTCTCGTTCTTGACTTGGTGGCGTCCATACTCGTGGTCGGCCCCCTCTTCGTTGTCCCAATCCAGTCTGAGCCGAGGCTGTTAGACAACAAAGAGATGAATTTACAGTCGGTTCACTGACGGAGGCGCGCTGGGCTCAGTTAGAGTGGGAGATGTGAAGCACGTGCTGCCGGACAGTAACTGGAGAGGAACCCCAGCATCAACATCAACCAACAATATATTCAGAAAGAGCATTGTTTTTCCTGAATATATTGTAAAAAAGGAGAACTTTAAAATAGCTTGAAATTTGTTCGTTATGAGCTGTTTAACATTCATATAATCAAAGTAAAGATGCTGGTGGTTTCTGCCGGAGTTGCTTTGGGTACTTAGTGAGGAGTCGTGGAACAAATCCATGGCAACAAGGTTTGCTAAATGTTTATGTTGGTTAACCAAGCACTGCACTGCAAAAACACCAAATCTTACCAAGTACTTTTGGTCTGGTTTCTAGTGCAAATATCACAGTACACTTGAAATAAGACAAAACTAACTAAGTCACCTTTCAGCAAGAAAAAGGAGCTTGTTTTGAGCTTGTTTGGGAAAAATGTCTTCCTGTAAGTGAAATTATCTGCCAATGGAACTAGAAATTTTTCATCAATAAGGAATAACGAATTATTGGCCTAAATCAGCCTCCAATGTCTTGCTAAGAAGTTACTCATAAGTTACTTTAGTCTTATTGTGTACCAATACATTTACATTAGAAACTAGGCCAAAAATACTAAGCAAGATTTTGTGTTTTTGGACTGTGAAGAGAAAAACCTCATTCCATTTAAATCAAGAAAGCCTTTCTTAAATTGCAAAATGATTATGTTAGGCAGATTTTAATGAGGCATTGGTTGTACGTTTGACATCCAGATTTTAGCATATTTTCATCCATTGCATGTGAAATACAAAGTGAACGGATGGATATGTGGTTAAAGCTAGTTGGTGCTTAGTCAACCTAAATTTCTCAAGTCCGCTGCATCGTTCGCTTTTGACATTTTTAAGTTTTGTCACTTTATCACAACCTCAAAAGTATTCTTGGCAATACTTTTGAGTATTGAGAGAGCAAATCTTTTGCAAGCATTTGCTCTCTGATCTGTTGCATGGACCATGTTGTAGAACCATGGTCCACCACCAAAAAAAAAATGGCAGTGGTTTAAATCGTATTCAGCAGGTCAGGTTTTTTAAAGATTCGGGATTGTGATCGGCCAGAAAACTGCGATCGGTGCATCGCTTCTTTGATCGGTGCAGTTGAACCTGTGGTTGCCTGTTTATGGTGGTTTAGCTTTAGGTATGAAATTCTCTTTGTTCCAGCAGAAGAAAGTCATAAAATCTTTCTTCTTTTAAATAGGTTCCCCATGTGTGAATCCGTGTTTCCAAAATATTTATTTTTGGGGCTCATCTGATCAGAATACCTTCCTCTTTAAACCAATAATGAAACTCCTGGTTGCACTGGATTTTTATTTTAGGGTAAAAGGGGCTGAATACAAGTTAATATCACACTTTTTAGGTTTTATTTGTGTTTCATTTTCCTTCCATGCCACAGTTATTCACCTCTAACTTAGAAAATATGCTGAAGGTTGAGGTTGTAATGTGACTAAACTGTTTTAGTTGATGAAAGGCCCTGAAAAACCCATTTGGACCTTCATCCCAGGTGCAGTTTATGAAGAGGTGCCTCAGGTTATCTGAGAGGTGTGCTATGTTTTGTGGAGTGGAAACAGCTGCAGCAGAGCCTCCAAAACCCACATTCCCCAGCTCTTTGTTTATTTTTAAACCCAGCCATGCTAGCTTGAAACCAGAAACCCTGAGCTAGCAGATAACAGGCAGGAAGGGCTTCTTTATACGCTGCCGGTTTATAAATATTGTTCAAATTTTGTCCTTCGTTGCTACCCTTTTAGTGGTTTGGTATGTGGGTTGCTAAGTGAGTTTTGGTCTTCAGTCATTGGGATGCTTTTAGCAGAAAAATCAGATTTCCTCATCATTTCCATGGCAACTTCCCCCGTTTACTTTTTAGTAAGTGTGCAGGAAACCAAGCAGTAGCTACACGGTTAACTGTGGAGCGAGTGGGCGGGTCCTAATCTCCAGGGTCCAACGTGGCCACACAGTCGCAGATGGGAATACGAGTGAGAACAGAGGCAGGATTGGTTAGCAGGAATGCAACGGACGGGGGAAGAGAAGGGGAATACGAGGGGATGGAAAAAGGAGAGAGAGAGAGAAAAAGAGTAGGAAGAGGCTTGGAGGTCTGAGAGGGAGAAAGTGTTTCTTTAACCCTGTGACAGCGCGCAGTAGAGGCGAACAAATTAAATAATAGTTATGAAACAGTCTTCTTAATACTTGTTTTTTGGTTTCTTCCTATTTTACTCACAATGAAATGAACTTTCTGGAGAGCGGTAAATGACTTCCTGTGCAGAAGTCCTTCTGATCTGGTTAGAAACCAGACGGGAACGTTTGGCGTTATCCATCTCTATAAATCAAATTTTATCCTTCAAGGTTTTCCCAAATGAGTCATTAGTCAGGGAGGCTATTAGAGCCTTTAGCCCCAGTACGGCAAAGGGCTTTAGTTTGTCTCTTTAAAAAACGATTATCTCCTTGCTCTGTCCTTCGTTGTGTATACGAGGATCACTAAACACCAAAGTTATTGGAAATTAGGCAGTGTTGAAATCTTGGAGCACTGTACTTAAACCCAGCTGAACGCTGATGAAATACACGCCTTGAGTCATCGGATCATAAATGTTCAAGCACAGACAGCCGGCCAAATTTAGGAACACCTACTGCTGTCTAAAAACAATCTTAAAACTCAGTTAAATAACCACAGACTGGAAATTTAAGCCTTAATTTGAGTACATTTGTCAGTTATTATCCAGGCTGTTAACACTTTGAACAGCATTTTGGCTTTTTCTGTAACATAAGAGGAATTTTCAACAATTAATCTATATTTTTATCATAGAAAAATTTGAGTCAATACAACACCATAGTAAGAAAAGATGTCCTATGCAATCACACTGGTGAATTTTGCAATATTTCTTGCGATAAACAAACAAAACAGCGATTCAAAGTGTATTAATCTATGTTGACACTCAACTCCGATTTTTCTTTTTACTTCTGCATGTTCGGTCATATTACTGATTAAATGCGACTGCAATCAGACTTCTGTGGGAATTTACAACCCCAAAGTGACCCACATCCGCAGAAAAATAACGCAGACTTCACATAGCAGTGCACTGCCTATGGAAATAATAATGGATGCCAGTGTCTATGAATGGATTTCGAATTGTCACAAGATCATAACAAGACGAAGGAAGCTGACAAAACGAAAGCACAACTAATAGCAACGTCTGTTTGTGGCCTGTCAGCCATTTTTTACATCTGGATTTATTGTGTGTGCTTCTTCCAGGACAGAATTATGTCATGTGAACAACTTAAAAGTCGTTTAAAATGCGATATGACCGTTCCGATTGCGGTCAAAAAGTCAGATATTGGTTGCATTTGCGTGGTGTGTGAACATCGCCAAAGACCCCAGATAATGAGTTTCACATCTAAAATATTCAAAAGAAAAAGCATCTTTGGAAGATAAAATAGCAATGTGAAATTATACTTGGCACTCTATTGGCTGTTGTTTGCACAATCCAGGAGTGTTTTTTTTTTTTGTTTGTTTTTTTTTTTTGCTTGACGCTGATTGGCTGAACCCTCAAGAAAGGAAATAAGGAAGACCGTAGACGATAGCTTCTGCTGTGGTGCCAATTCAGTTTCTACTGTACCAATTCGTCCATAATAAGGTATATTTGGTGGTTGATCTAATAAAATAGACAGTTATTAGCTATTTTCAGGAGATTGGTTGTCAGTCTGTGAATATAGGGGTCCGCCATACTGTTGTTCTCCCAAACAACTAAATGGCAAGTAGATGGTGTCTGATGGTTGTTATGGAGATATGGTGACCCCAAGATTCCACTATCTGCTGAAGATATAATTGTTTTTAATGTGCCTTAAATCAAAATGTTCCGCGTGAGCCACTGCAGTAAAACCTACATGTCATAAATCCAACAGGAAGGCACTTCAAAGTGAGGTAATGCCACATATTCGGCAGAAAGTCTTGCAATAAACTGGCCAAAGGAAACGTGGCTCTTCCTATGGAAGAGTCAACAACAGAAGAGGAAATGAAGCTCCTCATTGAAGTGATCACTTCATGTTTCAAATAACAGCCCAGTGGCTCTCCTTCCTGTAAATGTGAACTCTGTCTCGACATGCAAATCATAATTCAAACTGCCAAATTTTTGTTCTGATGGTAATCATCTTAGTTTGCATCAGACATTGTGGTATCCTCCTTTAAAGCACACAACTTAAAGGGTTGAATATCAATCAGTGTTCCCCTGCTTCACATGAGGGTGACTACAAAGAGAGGTTGTTGCACAGCGGGACTAAAAGACTCCACTGTGTCTGAGGAAGCTCCCCACACACACACCAACACACACAGATGGGTGCACACACATGTTGCAATAGGCCACATGTGGTCCTACATGTTGAACACACAGTTGTCTTTCTGTTTGTCTGTGTGGAGGGATGAGGAGGGGTGACTCAGCACAAGCCACAGCCCGACACAGTCAGTGACTGAACATTTTTCTTTTTAAACACTGACTGGATGTACGGCCATATTAGAGAGGTGGAAAACAGCCAAGGATATCGTGAGCGAGGAAGACCACGCATGTGTTTGGGTCTGTGTGTGAGCAAGATGGGAAGGAAGTTCAGGACAACAATTAAGTGGATAAGAATATAAAGAAACCAGGAGTTGAGTCATTGAGATGAATATTTAAGCTTTCAGTCACAGGAAGTGAAATGAAGCACAGTTTATAAAAATACCAACTTCATCAACAGATCTTCACACAGTCAACCTAGCTCACTGAGGCTAAACTGCAGGTGTGGCTTTTGCAACTATTACTGCTGAGAGGATTTACAGCCTTAGTAAAATAGTTCAAATATTTTTAACAAAGTTATGTTCAGCAATAGCTTTGTTAACTGTTGCAGAAAGATGTTTAATCAGAAAGAGGTTATATAAAACAGAAGAACCCCCAGAGGTGGGGAATGCTAACAACTCACTGTTTTTAGCTTATTTTAAACCGCGTAAATCGAGAATGTTCTATACATGGGGAGTGTGACGCTAAAACAGCAAATATTAACTGTCCACATCGGCACACGAGGTGGATGTTTTTAATATTTCACTCTTTTCGGAGACAAAAACATTTGTTTGGGCCTGTCATGATAACATTTTTATAAATTGTCCCGAAAGTTATTGCGATAAACAATGGTTGTTTTGAGACCATTTTGAAGTAAAAATAATGGTAGTGGAATAATAATGCAAGAACACATTCTCAGAGATCAATAAACTTTAAAAATCCTAATGAGCATTTAACACTGGGACTGGAAGACATTTTAAATTTCCAAAAATAAATTAACAAAACAACAAAAATAACAAATAAAGTGAAAAATGAAAATTATCCTTAAAAAAAGAGCAAGTTGAGACCAAAGCATCAGACTGAAGACCGGTTTTTGCATTAAGAGAGACAAAAGAAAAACAATAAATCATGCAAATGGAAATTATTGAGTTGGTTTAAATTGATCATGTGATTAATTGATTGATTGTTTATTGGTATAGGCCTAGTTATTATGTGATAAACTGCAAAAGCACAAAAACTTACCAAGTATTTTTTTGTCTTGTTTCTAGTGTAAATACATTCGTACACTTGCATAAGACAAAACTAACATACAGGTAACCTTCCAGCAACAAAAAGCTTGGTTTTAATCAATAATATTGATTTAAAAAAGTACTGTCTCCACTGGCAAATTATTTTACTTATAAGACGTTTCTCTTGTGTTATAACTAAAAACCTGTAGATGCCACCATATTCTGCTGACTGATGAGTCAACAACGCCAACTACCGAGGTAAAATCCACAATACAGCGTTTACTGAAACTGAGATAAAACTTAAATTAGAAGTGGGGAGTTTGGAGACAACTTTTACCACCATCTGCTGCAACTACTTGTAAATACTTCGCAATATCTCTTTTTTTTAGGTAAAAAAAAAATGGGTTGAACATCATAAATATTATATACAATAAGTCTCTGAGTTTAGAACAATCGTCTTTTGTCTTGGCTTTATGGTAAAATTATGAGATATAAGGAAAGTCTTACAACAAAACTAATACTCACAGACACACCGTCCCATTGGTTCCAGTGTATTGAGGCTTTTGGTGGTAATGTGAAAACCTGTGGAAAAGTTTAAGGGACATGAATACATTTGCAAGACACTGTAGGTTGGCTCAGAGATTATGGAGAGTAAGTGATGACATGTTAATCGACCTGAGAAAGACTATTGATTAGATCCTTTCTGGTAAGTCCTTATAGGCAGTGTGTGTTATTTTAGTCAGTGTCATGATGTATTTTCATTCATGAACATAATGAATGTTAAGAACCCCTTCAGTTAAAACTATATATGTTATTTTCTCCAGCTGTTCTGTAAGAGTTTCTGAGCACCTTGATGAGGCTTTTCAAAGGCAGTATAATGGTGATGTAGTGTGATATACAGGTGTGTATTATTACCGTAAGTGGCTCCAGGATTTTGTCTCTTTAAAGTACTTATAGAAGACAGATGAGACAAATTAGCGTGTTTATTGGCCTCTGTTTTTAACCGTCTGAAAACAAAAAAGTGTCCAAGACTTGTTTCTGTCGGGATCAGGAGGCAGGGATCATAAGTTTGGACTCTCTGCCAGCAGCTTGGTACGGTGAGTAACACCGATCCACTCAGCAGAGCATTTCTAGCCGACATCCGTCAAGCTGTCAGCAGTGGAGCTTTTCAGGTTACGGCTTTATTCAGTCTCTGACTTTGTTCTGCTTGTATCTTTCTGAGAGCCAGTTTTATACTGCATGAGAGCACTTTCTAAAAGGATTTAATGCGCCATCATTAAGATGATGTACAAGCCTCTCTGGAGTCAGTAAGACGTAAAACATTTACTGCAAAAAACAACATGGGTGTAGTGTTTGATGGACATTTTAAAATACTAGATGTATTTAAAAGGAGCTGCCCTGATTCATCTGTTTAATGCTCCTTATTGACTCCTTGGTGTGAGTTATGTCAGCAAACATTGGCAGGAGCTAAAGTTATCCTGCATTGGAAACTCCCAGTGGTATCAAGTTGAGTTGGCGAGTAGGTGTGAACTGAGGAGTAAAATGAGTAATCATTATTGTAACCAATGAGTTGCTGATTTTTGATCAGTCTCACTGTTGTATGTCATGGTTAGACTGTTTTTTTCTATACATTTTTTTATATAAAGGTTTTTATGTCTGTAGAACATCAACAAAACATCAACAAAATGTAAATATCTCTTCCTGACACACCCCAAAAATAAAATGGCGACCGACAGTTTGTGAAATGTAGCAACCTTTTCACATGACTATGCAGAATGTAATAATCTAATAGAGGCACCAGCATGGTGCCCACATGGGTCATACAAGGTTGCCAGATCTTAACAAAAGTTTTATTATTATCACCTACTCACTTCGAAGAAAGTAGATTATCTTCTCGATAACTATTCATCTCCGGAAATAGAAGTGGGGAGTCACAATTCCACATAACGTTCCGCATAGGACAAATTCCAAAAGATTCTTGGAATTGGTTTCATTGGAATTGGTCTTGAGTATACCCAGATTGAGTATACCCTAATAAGTGTGGTTAGACTGGTTGACTTTGAGGCCAGTTACATAAAGCCTTGTTCTTCATTCGACAATCTCTTTGTGATGGCTCTGAGATGATCTTAAGAGATATTCCTGCCGTGTTGTGTGTTGAGAATGATCTGGTCCGCTTAGAAGGACGTTGTGACCCCACCAATCTAAAATCTAGAATATTGGATTGTTTTGGTCTGATATTGCAGCGTCCTTGGTGTTCTCCACGAATAATCAATCACATAGCCTATTGATCGTGTCGTGTAAGTAATCAGAAAGCAAAATGACAGAAACATGGACGGGAATCCCCAGTACAGAAGACAAAACAACTGCTGTGGTGAAGCAGAAAGTCCGGGAGACATCTTTGTATTGTGTGTTCTCTGTTTAATACAGTTCAGAATCTATCTCCCTCTCGTCAGCCATGTTTGCTTACTCTGAACTTATGTTTGGTCTCGAGAGGCTTTGCGATATTTCCTGTCTGACATCTGAGTATTCCTGAGAGGAATCTGTCCAATCTGTACAACCAAACTTGTTATAGCTACAATTTTTTTAATCGTCATGCATGATGCCTCAAGTTTCAAAAATCAACCGTCCATTTTAAAACTTGTTTTAAACATTGGTGGAATCACAGTGATGAGAATATGCTGAAGTTGATTGGAGGAAAAAGGGTGATGGTGATGGACGCTTCACCCGGTTTTGAGTGGTCATTAAATCACTAAGCGCTCTCAGCATCCTCATTTTTTTTACACAAGGAAGCTAGAAGTGATATAAATAGAACACCCCCTTAAAGTTTGAGTGTGTTTAATGTTTTATTTCCACATGCAGTTTTAGGGTGTATTTAGTTTTTCTCAAACTTTTCTATTTTTTTGTTTGGGTATCATGAGCCAAGATAACTAGCCTACATTCAATACGCCATGTGTTAGAAAAATAACACTTAGCTTAATAAATCCTAAGCTCCCCTAAGAATACAGTTAGTCTTCTTTTGACTTCTCTATCATTTTATGTTTGATAAAGCAAGTGATGCATCCTGTTTCAAGGTCATGTATGACCTGAAGATCAGCTTCAAATTTGTACAGCAGTGAGCAGGTTTTGGTTTTTTGATTCTTGAAATACATGCAGAAAAAAAATCTACCAGGGAATAATTAGTTTCTGCACAGGGATTGAGCCACAGGGGAAAGAAATGTCAATGAATATTATTATTAATATTATCCATCCATCCATTTTCTAAACACCCTTCTTCCCTAATGGGGTCGGGAGGGTTGCTGGTGCCAATCTCTAGCTACGTTCCGGGCGAGAGGCGGGGTCACCCTGGACAGGTTGCCAGTCTGTCGCAGGGCATTATTAATATTAATATTTACAGGTTTTTATATGTAAAAGTTAAAAAATAATCCAATTATCAATTGAAGGTTTCACCTCTGTTGTCTTAAATAATATACTAATTACTTGTTTCAGTTAAACAAAAAAAAAAACAAACAAATTCATTCACTCACTGTAATCTACTGAAATCTTCCTCTTATTGGCTAAATATAAAACAAACAGCGCATTAGTGGGTCAGATTATCGTTTGTTGCAAAGGTTTAGGAGGTCAGAAACTGCTTTGATAGCTGATCTGTATGAACAAATATGTCCTCTGTTCCCATTTCAAATCAAATATTTAATCAGTATTTTTGATTAAACCTCAATAATGTTGAATAAAAGGTTGAAAGTCACTCAGCATATTCCTTATTTACCCACTAATGGGAATAATATTAACAAGACACAGGGATGGATCTTTCCTGGTCTCCTTTTCTGTTAAACATTTTCTGAATAAGAGGAAGCAGTGTTTTTAAAGAATGACGAGGCTAAATGAACACGTTAAGCTACTTGTTGTGTTTGTGGTTCTTGCCAAGAGTGACATAATGATAATCTGCAGTAATCCTTGTTTGTATGCAGTCATACTCTAATCTGCAGGTAATCTCCTCTTTCCGTCCAGTTCCAGTGGTATTGTCTCTTCTGCATGTGCATACGTCTCTTTGTCTCGCTCATGTTTGGCAGTTTTTCAGTAAACAGTATTATTATGAATCGTTTGTGCTTCCTGTCCACTCCTCAACAGGAAACTGAGGGTGAAGGTTCACCTTTCCCATCAGATGTTTTAAAATAATGTGTTGTGTGATGGTTATATAGCCTAACAAATGTTCCTGGATGATAAATTGATCCAGATGTTATTGCGATAAATGGTAATATTGTTATTTTGAGACCATTTTAAAGTAATATAATGGTAATGGCAAAATAATGCAACTACACCCTCTTGAAGATCAATAGACTTTAATTTCTAATTAACATTTACCACTGAAACCAGAAGACATTTTAAATACCCCAAATAAATAAGCAGAATACCCAAAACAACAAAGTCTCTGTAAATACCATTGTCTTACAAAAAAGGGGCTAGTTGAGACCAATGAACCAGACTGAAGACTTTTAGTCATCCAGATTTTGGTTGAAAGAGAAAAACACTAGAAAGACAAATAATTTTACAAATGGAAATTATCAAATTCGTTTTAGCTCATTATGGGATTAATAGATTTATTTATTATTTTACCTTAATCTACTGTGTTTTGCTAACATTTTCATACCCCTTAAACCTTTGGTATTTTACTTGATGGGCGTCCAACTAAACAGAACTAATCAGGAGAGTTTTAATCAGAGAAACCATGAAGCTTCACAACTCAGGTTGCAGAATCTGTTGCTAAAACCGCCAGAAGTCATGTACTCCATAAATCTGACATTTATGAAATAGTGTTTGGAATATTTAGTGGAAAACTAACAATGTAAATCGCCCTGACCATCGTCTTTACCATGAAACATTGGTGAGGATGATGATTTTCATAATCAGGGACTGAAGAACAGTGAACAGTGGAGTTAAAAACAGGACAATCCTGGATAAAAAACAGATGAAAGCTGCAAAAGACTTCAGTCTAGAGCAAAGGTTCACCTTCCAGCAGGACAACAACCCTTAAATATACAACCAGAGCTACACTGGAATGGTTCAGATCAAGGCATGTTCGTGTTGTAGAATGGCCCAATCAAAGTAAAGGCCTAAATCCAATTGAAAATCTGTGACTTGAAAATTAATGTTTTTCAAAGAAAACAGGCATCATTTCAGTCTCTGGTTATGGAAAGCTCAAAGAGACAACTCTGCCAAAAAACTAACTTAGCTTCCACTTCACAACTCAGACCAACACAAAGTTGTGCAATCACCTTAAATCCAAATAAACCTCCACATACATCCAGTTTTTGGTTGTAATGTGACAAAATGTAAAAAGTTTAAAGACGTGAATGCTTTCCCAAAACAATTCATCAGACAGGGAATTCTCAAATACAAAGTATTTTTACTAAGAGAAGCTGAAATAATTAGCTTCTTCATAGGATATTGTGTCTTTCCTGTGTAAAGAAACAATTTGAACAGTACAAACTCTTTCAACTTTGAAAGCTTTTCACTTTTGTCTTGATCTTCCAATGCGTTGCTTCTGTGGAGCACTACTTTACAAATCAAGCCTTTGATCGTTGAGCTTTGTTCAGACTCCTGTCTCTCTGCTGTTTCAAATCAGAGCAGATGCCATCGTTCATGTGACTCTGGATGGTAACCAGCACAGGCAAGTCAATTAAATTGAGTCCCGATGCCATGCTGAATGATAATCAATACTGCAGTTGGCAGAGCGTAGTTGAAGACATCAACAAGAGGATGTGACATATTGGCTGGTGTCACTGCAGACGGGGAGTTTCTGTGCAGATAAGTTGGTTGCTATCAGAGGAAGTCATGCAGAGGCACATATCAGTTCCTGTACTCTACATGTAACAATGCAAATACTCTCTGGGATAATCTGATGGTAGAGATGAATCTGCTTTGCCTGCAGCAGTTTGAATATAACTTCTACAATGTCATGTTACTGTGGTTAAATTACCTGTGTTCCTCTGTTTTGGGACAGTTTTATTAATGTTCTGACCAAACAGTCGTTATCTTCACCTCAGTGTTGGGATTTGACATGAAGGAATATCTTAAATGCAATCAGCCAAGAACTGATAGTTTAACTTAATCGTCGTTGGACTTTAAGATGAATTCTACCAAGAAATCTCACTGAATTGCTTGACTCAATAGACTTTGACCAATGATTGGAAACTCAAATGTTACTTGACTTTTTTGCATCACACCAAAGCCCTAGATCACGGTAACAGCAACACTCTTCACCATAAAGGCGCTTACTGAGAGAAAAGTCAATAGTTTGACATTTCAGCAGAAATTAGTTGGAGGAAAAACAACTTTTTTGTTGTGTTTCAGCTTTAAGCCTGGGAAGGCCAAATTATGCCATGTCACTGACGACAGCTTTCTGTGCAGCGCAATTGTTCCGCACCGCAAACCTTTGAAATTTTCTAACAATCCGGACAGTCAGTGTAGAAAAATGTGCTGATGTTCGCAAATACCAACAAGCTCACTGGTGTTGCCATGCTGCTACTATTCACTCTGTTTTTACTTGGTAACATGTTGTGTAGTGTTGTATGTGTGCCGTAGGTGCTCTACACTGCCCCCTAGGGTCTAGTACAGGCTACAGAAGGGAATGCTGAAGAAGCAGCATAAGCCTGATTTAGATCATTTCTTTGTGAAATGTACCTACATCAAACATAAACAAAACTATTTACTAGGGCTGGATGATAAATTGATTTTATGAATTAAACTAAAATTAATTCATTCAGTTTTTGAAGCTTTAATTTTGAGAATAACGGGATTTTTTTCCCCATTTGTGCACTTCTTGGCTTTCCAGAGTGATTTTAATTCACTCAAACACTACAGTATTGTTTGACATGCTTTATAATTTCTATTTATTTAAATTTTGAATTCAGGTCAACTCACAGAAGGAGTTATTAGAATAAAAGCCTATTTTTAAAGATATTTAGTGTCTTTTTTTTTTTTTTTTTATGGACGAAAAGTGACTGAAAAAATGAATTAAAATCAGAAATCAAATTTGATATAATATAACTTAAGATTTTATTTTATTTATTTATTTAAATTTTTTCCTACCAGGGGGTCCTTTTTGTGGGCTCTAGTGTCCCTTTTTTCATAGTAGGCTGACAGGAAAGGGGGAAGGAGAGGGGGGAAGACATGCGGCAAATGTCGTCGGGTCCGGGAATCAAACCTGCGACGGCCGCGTCGAGGACTGAAGACCTCCAAACGTGGGGCGCGCTAACCTCTACGCCACCGGAGCACGCCCCAAGATTTTATTTTTAAGCTATGTCACTCAGCCTTACTATTTACCATTTTAAACTTTTGCCATTTTGTTTGTTTTGTATCTGAATGTTGTTGGAGAAAAAGTTATCTGCCAGAAGACATGAGTTTGTGCCAATCTGAGTAAATCATAATCACTGTTTTCATTTCAATTCCATGTTTTCCTTGTCCTGCTGACCCAGTAAGGATGAGAATATGCAAAACGAATTATGTTTACAGAGGTTATTTGCTAATATGAGATGCTAAAACCTTATCAAAACTAAATATAAGAAATCAGACAAATTTCTGCTTCTGTCTGTCTGATTCTTGCTTTCATGCTCTTGTTGGAAGCCATTACAGCAGATTTTCAGCCCTGGCAGCGCTGCACGGTTGCCAAAGCAGTACCATTTTACCTAAGGCAGGTTGTTACCTCCCAGAGGGACCAGCACAGCATCTTAGCTTAGAGAAGCTGCTGCATAGACGTCTCCTGTAAACACATAGAAAACCTGCGGCCTGTTCAGAAAGCACAAACAAGCTGATGTGTGAATCACTCAGGTGTTCAGAGATCAGACACGGCTGCTGCACAGCTGGTGGGCAGGTCAGGGTTCAGATAGTCTGTGTTTTAAATATTTTGTGTATAATGTGTGTTTGAGAAGTAAGCCTGTCACAATAAGCAATAAATCAAGAAAACAAACGATAAATTAACATGAGAGCAATCATTTTCATTCGGATGCTCTCCTTTACTGTTGCTGATAAGCCGACATTTTGAGAAATGCTGCAAACATTTGACTCCCAGTACGAAGCAGTTAGTTTCCACAACCTGCCACTTCTGCCTGTTTTATCTGTCTAAGCTGAATGATTGTTATTGTCTGAAATGCAATTGTAGTTGCCGAGACTTTATAATAATCCATTTGAATTATTGTTGTTTCTGTTATTTGTTTGTTTTAGATATTCAAAATGTTTTCCAGTTTCAGAAATTAAATGTTTTTTTTTTGGTTTTTTTTGTGCGGCTATACTTACATTAATTATTCAGATTATTATTGTTGTAAAATTAGTTGAAAATGGTCTCAAAATAATATTACTGTTTGAATAATTTCTGGGGCAGTATATCATTTTGACACAAAATGATAACTTTCAAATGCTTTGGCAAATACTGTAAATGGCATGTTTACTGAACTGGGCTCATCACATGGAGGACAGTGTTGCTTATTATCAGTTAGGTCAGTTCATCTTTTATCAACAACTCTGGGTTTTTCCCTGAGTAAGATGTCTTCCTATCACTCTGTTTTTCTGTAACTCACTGCTTTTGTCAGTTTTATGATTGTACAAGTACAGTTTGTCTTCAGTGCGCTGATTGTATCAGCGTTAGCCGGTTTCATGTGAGGCTTTGTTTAGATTACCTGCAGCCCGTTTCCCAAAAAATCAGAAATGACTAAGTCAGCACAAGGCCACGTTTATATATGAACAACTCGGAGCACTGGTGCAGAAATGAAGCTTCTGGTTGTTCCCTTAATGAACATGGAGGCTGTTTTTATCCTGAACACAGGAGTGACAAATATATTTCTGTAAAAGTATTTTGATTTCAGCAAAAACACAAGTGACAGCAGTAAAACCTGTGCTGTATACCCGACAAAAGGATAGGGGCAAAGAAGAGAAAATATGTAAACAATATGTGGAAAAAAGCAAAGGAGGAATACTGGGAACGATGACCCAGTTTCAGCCGCGAAAAGTCTTGAGAGACAAAAAAGTGAGAAATTCCTGTTCCACCTCCATAAGAACCAATTCACCAGTGACCTGAATGTGTTTTATTGTAATTTTGACAGCACAAAGGACAATCAGTCTCTCACCAACTCCATCTCTCCAAGTCCAGCAGGGCTGCAGCTAAAAGAGTAACACTGAGACTCCGGAGAAAAACCAGCAGTTCTAGACCTCGTTTTATATCCGGCATGGTTGTGATCTTTCATCACGACTTTTCACAAACATTTTCAATTTATTTCTATGAATCCCAGGTCCAGAACATCCAGTCATTGAAGTTTACCTCAACTAATCTCTGCTTTTGAGTCAGTATTTTTGAAAGCTTCTCCTACTAACTATTCCAAAACTCTTCTCTGTGTCAAGACAAGTTCGCATAAGGAGGAAAGAGATCTATTAATGTTGTTGTGAATGTGACCCTAAAATGCTACATTATGTAAGTAGACCAAGAATTGATATAAATAGTTTTAGCGCTATTTTAAATGTCCTCCAGGAGAAAGAGCATTTTGTGCCTCTTTTCTACCAGTATTAAATCGTTTCTTAACTATCATATATGTGAAAAGTTGAGGCTCTTGAAACCTGTCATTTTTAAGTGGAATGAGAGTTTCTATCAGGGGATATCAAGGTTTATGTTAAAACTAAATCAGAAGTGGAGTACCACCAGGTTGTGTTCTTACACCCCTTTCCTTCAGCCTCTAATAAAATCTACATATTTTTTATTAAACCTGGTTTTTAGCTTCTCAAGCTCGACACTTTTAGCACCAGTTAGGCTCCTACTAGAACAGAAAAGGTTCTGGTGCTATTTTAACCTCTTGCTACCAAACTTTCAAGTACAGATGGTCCCGGTCTGTAAACAGAACCTTCATTTGTTCATGACTGCGGATCTCATTTTGGTCCAGAATCAGCTTTTTAATGGTCATCATCCATATTTCACTATTATTGGTCAATCTGTCGACAGATCGATAAATCCAGAGCATCACTTTTTGGTTTTGGGGGTTTTGCCCATTTTACTGCAGATCAGGCCTCTATCTTCTGATATGAACATGGCTCATAGATACGCAGATGTCTTACAAAGGACGCAAAAATTAAATTTTTGTTGATCCTGTGGTATAACCTCAGGTTGCATAAGTCCTATGTCATATTAGGGTCATTGTAGATAGAAAATTAAAAATAATTCTGCCAAAAAGACCTCTAAAATTTTGAGATTAGTCTCAGAAATTTTGTAGAAAATACATGGAAATTTCTGAGTTTCAAAAGTCGAAACTCAGAAACTCAGAAAATGAGCGTGTTTCTTTTTCTAAAAACTTTCTGAGATCTCAATTTCTGAGTCTTTCTTACAAATTTTCAACATTTGGAGCTGAGAAATGTCCTTCCTTTTTTTAGAAATGTTTGAGTTTTTTGGCAGAAATTTGCTCCTCCTTTTATATTTTTCTATCTACAATCACCCTACTATGCCGACATACATCCAGTATGTTCCTTGTATGTGTAACATTTAGTTCAAAGTGTTGTGGGTTTCATTTGGAGCCGTGCCCAGTGTCCTGTCATCAGAATCTGAGTTAATCTGCTTCATCTTCACACTGCGAAAAGTTTTTATTTCATTGTCCATACAGATAAAAACACTAGTAGGACGTTAGATAAAGACAATAAATTTCCTGTTTATATTCTAACTTCTATAATTCCAAGCTTTAAATAATTGTCTTAAGTTAAACAGAAAAATCCTAATCTAAAGTTTAGAAAGAACAAAGGAATTAGTGTCGAATAAATGGAGGAAATGCTATTTTCCAGCTTCTGTTTGTGCTGTAAGCTGGTTATAGAGGCCGCTCCGGTAAATCTGCTTGGCCTGCTGCTGCTCTTTCTGTTTTTCATTTGATTCAAAACAGGACATCATAGTCTTCCTGTCAGGAAGTACATCCAGCTGATTAGACGGGCAGCAGAGATGAAGATTAGCAGCCTGCAGAAACCGAAGGTTCACCTCAAACACAAGATGTTGGGCTGGATTAAGTGTATTGCATTGGCTGTTGATCACTGTGGTTTATGGCTGAAGGCACCCTGTGATGCCAGCCACCACTCAGATTAATTACCGTGACACATAAGCATACAATATGACTAATGTCGCTCAGTCAGGTCTAGCCTCTAGCATATACAGCCAAACAATATCATTTCACTTCCCCACTTATCTTCCAAGGTCCTGTTCCCAGACAGGAAGTAGCTGCTCAGATCCTCAAAGGAGGGCAGACAGGAGCGTGTTGTTCCTATAAGCCCTGCAGATTCCTGATGAAGTGTGTATGCGGCAGAAAGAGATATGAGATGGAAAGCAGCGGGCGATGACTGACACAGAGCATTGCTAATCCTTGGACCCCTGTTGACCTCCCGGCTGCAAGGGGGGATCAGGACGTGCCGGCTAAAGGGGAAGGCTAACAAAGAATCAAAGTAGGGAGAAAATAAGACAGGAAGCTGGATCAATCTCAGTTCAACCATCTTCTTCCTGATTATTGCGATGCAGCGGTCTTCAGTGGTTCATAATTAACCTCAAATTATCCCAATTTTATTTTATTTTAAAATGGCTTTAATTAAGGTTTACTCAGGCTCTGTGACAGTAACTTTCTCTGCAAATATTAAAGTCATGAATTAAAAAGTTCCTAGAAATACATCTGTGGTTCATTCAGGCTGCTCGAGAGCGAGAGAGAACAACCTGTCAGCAAATAACAGGAAGGCCAAATGGAAAAAAAGCTAAGTTTGTTCTTTTTTTATCGCTGTGAGTCTGCACTTTGTGCAGTCCTGGCTGAGTTAATTGCAAAAGATGGTTTAACTTGTGAACTTCAGGATTTCATCTCAGTTTTGAAATATTTGTGCGGCTTAAAATAGACCGCCTGAAACTCCTTCCTTTATTCTTCATTTGTCATTTTTCTTCAAGATTTAGCAAAAATTTAGTGAAAAATCAAAGAAAATTTGAAAAACTTTCAGAAAATCTGCTTAACTAATCAGCAAAAACAAATTAAGAGAGTAGTGTGGCTTTGGAAGACGAACATAAATCTTCCAGATTTTCATTACTCGCCTGTCAGCTCAGCAGCAAACCTGTTTCAACTGTTTCTTTATAAATGACAGTTGGCTTAACTTCACTGTCAGAAGATGAAGCTGAGCACTGTGAAGAAATACTTGCCCTGCCCACCATTATGTGTTTGTATTTTTGCTAAATTGTATTTTATTGCACATCTGTGATTGCTCAATAAATTGCTGCTCATGCATGAAGATTTGCTGCTCGACCTGCTTTATGTGCTTTTTTAGCCTCAGTCAGAGCCGCAATCATTGCACAATTTCTCCCTTTAGCCTGAAAAACTGTTCGACTTGCACAATTCAGAGTTTTAAGATATTCCATAATTATCATAAGCGGCTTAGTTGCAGAGCTGAAGTCAGATAGCTGTAAATCGGCCACATATTTGTACGTATTAGGTGCAGAGTGTTGGTGTGTGTTTATCTGCCAGCGTCCGTTCAAACATAACGTGTACCTGCTTCATTGTGCCAAGGCAAACAGCTCTGGGCTGTACTTTTAATGCGCCACGCTCACAAATACCGCCTGAATAATCAGACCTGCTCAAAATAGAGTCATGGTTTAGAAGTGAAACCTTGCACGTTATGCATTTAAAGCCTTCCTCTTAAGAGTTTCCTGTTTGTACATTTAAATAATATCAATAAGTAGTTTTTAAAAGTTTAAAAAAAGTTCAGATTTCTAACAGCCGTCCAAGGCAATTAAAGTGAAATCTTATTGTTTAGCGACACTCGGCTGTTTTCGCCCCTTTGCTTCCAGCTTTCTTCCCCCTTCGCTCGTGTTTGTCCCCGTTTCATGCTCAGCCAAAGGACGGTTTGTGTTTGGTTGCACAACGGGCATTTAGCCATCCTGTAGCTGGTTATTTTTATCCCAGTTTGTTACTGAGGCAGCAGAACAGCCAAAGTGGCTATTCATCATCTTTCTAAAAGCTCTTCTTTAAACTCAATCTGTGTTTTTATACATGTTCTACACAACAGAGTGGTTTCTTTCTGTGTCGACACGCAGACCGTTTCAAACAGGAAGTGTAGTCCCTGTAGGTGGCCATATCTGACCTACTTAAAGGTCTGCTCTTTAGTCAGAGCAATAAGGGGTCACACTTAATACAGGGAAGGCATAGATAGTTACTTATCAGCAGGTCTGGTTGTCAAGAATCAGATTTTGGTTAACGCAGCCTAAGAATCACATTCCTCTGTATGTTTTTAGTGACAGAGGAAGATATAAGTTGGTTTTTAGTCAAGTGACTGCTGAGTAAAATGGATGTTTTCCCTCCTTTCTGTTGTTTCTTAAACAGGCAGAATATAAACTTAGCTGTTAGGATTATCGGGATGTGCATTTGTGAACTTATTAAAGGATGAGTGACTTAACCGTCCAACAGATCAAGCGTTATCCCAGATGCAGCAGCATTTAATTTTAAAGTTTGCTGAGTGAAAAGGTTCAGCACCTGAAAGGAATTCGGAAATCCAGAAGTGAAAATGCAAAGGATTTAATTTGCATGAAGCTGGGATGTAGCTCATGTGAAAACTTTTTAAATCAACCAGACATTTAAACTTACTATACGGTTGCAGCCTTAAACTAAAGCCTCAAATCTCTTAAATTAATTTAAAATTGTAAGTTTGCCTTACATTAGGTCTTAAATTTTATGGCAGGACAATTTAATCTTGTATATTCTCTGTATTTTTTTTTCTTGTTGGATTTTTCTGTCAGGCAAAAATTTGAGTCACACTCAGACATCTTAAAAGGTAGCTGGCTAAAACGTAGCTAGCTACATTTTTGCATCTGTCACGAGTAACTCCAAATTTACCACCAGTTGGCTGGACAAAGTTTGTACATTTCTGTGGAGACACAGGTGTTAAATTCAATTCATTTTGTTCTTAAAAAATGTCTTAAAAAGGTTTAAAATTTGAGTCGATGAAGCAGAAACCCTGATATTGCCTCAGTGGAATCTGATTTACTAAGATCTGGAAGTGGTGCGAAAAAGCTACAATCAGTGCATGTTTAGTTGGTAATGAGAACAAAATTCCTTATTTTAACTCTAGATTTTTTTAATCTGTTGAATTAATGGATTATGTGTGTACTAACCTTAATCATTTTAAGTGTTTAGAAGTTTTATTCTAATCTGAAAGAATTGGATAAACTACTTCTCCAGTATCTTTTCTTCTTATAACATCCAGAGATGTTTCCAGAAATCAAAGCAGGTTTTACTGTTGTTCTACAAGGATGCTGACCTAATTACATCATAATGTGTTGCTTGTGTTACTTATTAAGGTGAAAGAGTCTGGTTGCAGCTTTCAGGCTGGATGTCACCATGCACAGACGGTCGGGTTACTCTGATCCACCATCTCTCTCTGTCATCCTGTGGTGGTGAATAGTTACATTTAAACAATTAAAGTCCTACATGGACTCAGATTTGTTGTAAGATTTTACCAGAATGTGTCTTGAAGCTGCAAACATTTAATCCGTTTAAAGCTGCGGACTTTTTCAGCAGCACCGCAGATTAGTGAGGAAAATCTGCATGGCTGACTCTTAAAAGAAACGGAGAGGATTCAGAGGTTTAAATCCTCACGTTTAGAGAACATGGAGAGGATGAAGCGGAGTTACAGTCAAACTGTTTGAGGAATTAAATCTGAGCGCCAAGAAAAGAGACGACCCAGTAACCAAAGATAGCACTGATGCTGTCACTAAGGGGAAATTAGAAATCAATATTAAACTTTCTACTAACTCAGGCGGTGATGAATAAGACATGGCTGCTCTGCTTTTAAAGAAAATACGGTTTCTTAGTTCATATTTTTATGCTTATTGTCCAAACAACAAATCTGTGATGAAAACTGGGTTTAATGCTTTGCCAACATGTGAAGAATTTGAATCATCACTTAATTTTCCTTTGGGATTAATAAAGTATTTCTTAAATTGGAAATGCATGCAGAGATGTTTCCTCATTTTCACCACAGAATGTATATAAATTTGTTTAAAAAGAGAGAATCTGTGCATCATTTAAAAATACATTTCATTCGACTTAAAGGATAGGAAAACCCTTTGTGGTAGCAGCCAGTTTTTATCCCAACAAACACATTCAACAAATCAGGTTAAAAAAAATAGGCAAAAAGGGATTTATTGTAGAAATGGCTTCTACAGCATCTGATTCTGCTGTTTTATGGGACAAATTAGTTAAATTAGCTTTTATTTAACCAGAATGGTTTCATCTTAGGGCTGCTAACAATCACTTTAGTAATCATGTATTTGAGTCTGTATGCTCTAGTTAATAATTAATTAGTTGATTACTTCAATAATCGATTCATTGCTATTAATTTGATTAATCATTTCAGCCCTAGTTGTTTATTACTGAAGAAAAAATCTAAATTTGCCCCACTGTTCTTGGTTGGATGAAATAAAAATTGCCTCAAACTTTTGTTCCTGTTTTATGAAGTCTTCCTCCTCTTCTCAGCATCAAAGGTTGAGATAAAGCTCATTTTATGTGATTTCCTGCAGGTATTTCAGGATAAAGCCGACCTTTTCATCGTTATTCTCTGAATTGATCCACGTCCCGGCCCACCAGTGTCTTGCAGCCAGTTTTTATTCCAGGACTCATCTGCAGACAGCAGTTCAGACTCGCAGTCAGTCAGTCTGGAGGATTGTTTTGGAAATCCTCCCTCGTGATTCCCAGCTTTCTTTGTGTCTCCTCTCTGAAGTCTGTCTTCCGGCCTCCCCCCTCCACAGCGCGTCCCTCTCTCTCTCTCTCTCTCTCTCTCTCTCCTCCTTCCCTCGCTCTCTCGAAGCGCTCCACTCAGCTCTGCGTGCTCCTTAACCTTTTACCTTCCTTCCTCTCGGCATTCCCTTCCCCCTCCGCTCCGCAGATTAACACCGCCTGTTAAATCGCTGTCTACGAGGCTGCGTCATTTTTAATCTTTTAACTGGCCAGAACTTTAAACTTGTGATTTGTACGGGAGGAAGGCGGATTCTCATAGCATGTCTGCTGGATTGTTGGCATCATTGTTTCTGCTCAGTTTGTGGTTCGTTTTTAGCTTTTCAACGTGCATGGAGACCACGTGTTGGGCAGATCTTTCTTTGTGTCAGACTTCAGCTAGCCCATGGCTAACAGGCCTGTCACAATAAATCAATTAATCTCATGATAAACTAAAACAAGCTCAATAATTTCCATTGGCATGATTTATCGGTTTTCTCTTTCTACCAAAAACTGGATGACGGAAGTCTTCAGTCTGGTGCTTTGGTCTCAACTAGACCCTTTTTTGAAGACTTTATGATTCATTTTATTGTTTTGTTTATTTAAAATGTTTTCTAGTTCCAGTGTTAAATTTAAAGTCTATTGATCTTTGAGAATATCAATATATGACTTCAAAACGGTGTCAAAGCAATATTATCATTTATCACAATAACTTCTGGAACAATTTATCATCCAGCAAAATTAGATTTGGTGAAAGGCCTAGTTAGCACCAAGGCTGAGCAACATGGCTTAAAAATTAAATCTCCATTTTCTTCTCACTCTTTTAAAATAAAAATTTGAAATTAAATGACAGAAAATATTCTCTAAAACGTGGCTTTTATTTTATTCATCCCTTCTATGAGTTGTATGACCATGTATTGGGGCCAGACTACAATAACTTTTGTTTAATTACAAGGATATAGACATAATACAAGCAGAATAAAACAATTTTACCAAATTACAAGAAGTTATTTTAAAGAGAAAAACGTCTCAGAACTATGAGACAAAAGAAATTTTAATGAGAAAAAGCTTGCATAATTAATTAAATCACTTTCCTGTTGGAGTTTTTATAAAATTACTACTTAATTCTCCTAATATTACGACTGTATTCTGAGAATATAAAGACTTTATTCTCATATTGTTTCAGCTTTATTGTCACATAACTTTATTCTCAGATTACAATTGTATTCTTGTAACATTATGACTTTATTTTAGTGAAAAATAAAAAGTCTTAGCCAGACTCTTATATTTAGTCGTAGATTTGACCTGAATTCAAAGTCCAAATAAATGGAACCTGTAAAAACAAGATGGCCTCCCTGCTTGCGATGACATCACTGTGAATTTTGGAAACACAATGAAAGCATTGGCGGAAAAGTCCAGATTTTTTACCAATTTTTTTAATCAAAAAATTATCAACAATGTTTTTATAAAATATTTTTTTTGATAAAATATTTTTTTGGGGGGTTTTTTGCCAAAAATTCTACAGAGCAGATTCATCACCCAGCCCTAGTTTGTGCATCGGTGTATATTTCTCTCGTGTTCTCATGTGTTAATGCTACTCTGATGCTTACATTAAATCTGCATGCAGCGCGTTGCTGACACAAGGTCTGTCACTTTCAGTCTCTATCTCACACACCCAGGCCGTCTTGTGCAGGATTAAACACACACACTCTCCAGCTCAGACTTATTTAGCTCATTTTATAATTCCTTGAGCCTCACATTGGAAAACAGGAAGAAATGTGCGAGTTTTAGCTGCAAAAAAAGGGAAAGAAAAAATCTAGCTTGCCGGGTTAATCTGGCACTCGAATGTGCACACTCGGCATGCTGCGCCTCCCTGTCGGCTGCTTCTGGATGCCGTGTTTGTGTGGTGAGATAGCCGGGGGTTTAGTCGGGCAGGTGCAGAGACAGCTGGTGTGGGCAACTCTAACCGAGGGGGAGGACCGGAGCGACGGCGAGATTCCTGGAGAACATCATGAGTGTAGGGTAGCAATTCAGCTGAAAAGAACAGGAAATGAGGGCTGGTATGAATGTGTCTGCTAGGTTTTCTGGGGGGGTTGTGTTGTACCGCTTTGACAGAAAGCACACTGAGCCAGTGTGTGTCTTAGAAAGATGGAGAAAGGATTATGACAATGGAAGCACACAAAAGGTGGACACACTGCTGCCGCCATTTTCTGCTTTCTTTACATTTTCTCTGACTTCATGGAAGGCGATTTATCCGCCTTCACACCTGATAGTCCGGTAGATTTGGTTTGATTGGGAGCCAAAGTTGCAACATTTGTTCATCACTGAGCGCAATGTCCTTTATGAAATGTGAACAAAAATGGAGTGGCGTCAGATTTTAGTGGTTGTAGCATTTCTCTCTTGTTTTTAGCAAAGGACCACAAGCCATTTCTCTCTTCATGTGTGTCTGTTTTGGTTGCATTTACCCAGAATGCCATGCGTTGTAGTTGTCTTCCTGCTTTTGGAGTGGTCTCAAACCGCACCAGAGTTCGCTTGAACTGAACCGAGGAATTTAGTCGGACCAGAGTTAGATTCACTTAGTTCTCATCAGAGTCCGATTGTGCGTTCACACCTACCTAAATGAACCGAACATTCTATCCAAACAAACTAAAACGAACTAAACAACAGGTCTGGTGTGAACGCAGTCTAAAATTACTTGAATTCAAACACTATTTGAAAAACAGGTGATAAATTTGTAAGTTAATGGATGAAACAGCTGTTTACACTAATCTGATGGTTGAAAAACAGAATAAATAGAAAACAAATATGTTTTCTGTTGAGCTTATATGTCTATTTATTCAGTAATTTAGCAGTGAAAAGGTTTTTCGAATTGAAAATGTTGCTTGTTTTGTCAGTAAATTGTCTTGCATTCAAACGTGAATAATTTTGATTAATTACAGATTTCAAAATGAACTGAATTAAAAAGTTTAATTGATTTCCACCTAAAACCTTTCACAATAAACAATAACTCTGTCATGATACATGATACATTAAAATGAGTTGTTTATGTGAGATGCACCTCTTTAATATCATTGAAATGTCAGCATTTTGCTGCACCCAGAACAAAGTAGTTGGTTTGCACAACCTGCCACTATGCCTGTTTTCCCTGTCTAAGCTGAATGGGTTTTTTTAAACAATTTTTCTTAAGGAGACTTCAGAATTAGTTTTAATTGTTGTTTCATTTTGGTTTGTTTGTTTATATTGGATATTTAAGATGTTTTCCAGTTCCAGTTTAAAGTTTTTTTTATATTGGAGAGGTTGAATTCGCTTTCATATTCCACTATTACTATCATTTTATTAGCTGAAGATAGTATCAAACGAACAATATTATAGTTATTGCAACTATTTCTACTACAGTTTATTGTCCATCTAAATTTGTTATTGTTACAGGCCTAATTTTGCTCATTTGGTCACAGTATGTTTTATTTTTTTGTATATTTGAAGCCTGGCTATAGATAATAAAAATGTATGTGTTTTCTGGTTATAAAAATGGTGTATTTTGAAAGTCTGGTGCCGTCACTTCCTGTCTGCATCGGAAATATACAAAAGTAATAATTATCTGGTGTTTTTTCCTTTTCTAAACATTCAGAAAGCATGGTGGCCACATAGATCTCTTTGTCTCCTCTCCGTGGACGTTCGCTGCCCTCTAGTGTTTAAAAGTGGGCATCGCTCAGCTCTGACAGAACTCAGCCAGTTTGTTGCTCATTGTCGTCTCCATTGTTTTGGTTGCTGCAGGAGGAAGCCATCCCTGAGCTGGAGATCGACGTGGATGAACTGCTGGACATGCCCAGTGACGTTGAGCGAGCAGCCAGGGTCAAGGTGAGGAAAACCTGTAGATTTACACGCCCAAAAACAAACAAAACAAACTTTCCACTGGTGTGACATTTCTCTGTGTTACAGGACTTACTGGTTGACTGTTTTAAACCCACTGAGGTAAAGCAGTTTGATTCTCTCCTGTGTTTTCTCTCCATTTCCTGTTTAAGTTCACGCTTTGTGAGTCCTGTTCTCCTTGTCGTCCTGCAGGATTTCATCTCAGAGCTGCTTGACAAGATCAGAGGAATGCAGAAGCTCTCTACGCCTCAGAAGAAATGATGGCATCCAAACTTTCCCCACATTTTCCCTTCCTCTCCAGCCCTCCGTCTCGTCTTCCCTCCACACCCCACGTTTTTAATTTAAGGTCTTCTTCCTCTGTTTAAGGTCATAAAATGTTAGAATTGTTTCTGGCCATAATTGTCTCGGTCGCTTCGTTTTGTTTTTGAGTTTTGTACCGTGATGGATCTGGACTTCTTTCATCAGCAGAAATTAATAATTCGCCTTGGGGCTTGTCTCTCCTCTGCCCTATTGTTTCCTCTCCTGCCGTTACTGTACTCTTCCTCCTCTTCCTCCCATCTTCCCATCTGTCTGAGGAAGGAGCAGAGTCCCATAATTACTGTAAAAGCGGGGAGGAACATGTAAAATACGAAACAGAGTGAAAACTGAGGATGAAATACTTCAGCCTCCACCAGCGAGATTATGTGAATATTTTAACTTGTTTGAGATGTTTTCCCTTTCCTGGTTCTGTTTGAGGGAGATCGTCACTTCACTTAATCTGTTTTAATAACATTTATGGGGTTCTGTTTTTGCCGCCTAAGCACAGGTAGTGCTGCAAAAAGACTTTTTTGGTGTCTCTTAAAGGGCATATATCATCATTTTAGCCACTTCATCTGTGTCCAGACTCACAGCTCAGAATAGTTGGATTCATTTCATGACTAAAAAAATATGTTAAAAAATAAATAAATAAATAAAAAGTGACAGGAAGAGGAAATGTAAAGCAGCTGAAAGTTGCTGAAGAGTGTAAAATTTGGATTCATAAAGTGAGAATTTATATGGTTCTCTTTCCAGCATGGAAAATGAAATATCCAAGAAATTGGAGATCTAACAAACTGGTAGACTTCAGAGGGATTTAAAAGCTTGGTCAGGAAGTCTTCCTGTAATTAACTAGAGTGGAGAACTTGGGATAAAAATCTGAACTAGTACAATTAGTGCTCCAGTTCTGACCAACATCTTTAAGAGTAACGATGTTGGTCAGAAAGAAAAAAAAATCTTATGCTACGCTAGTTGTGGCTAGAAGGGAAGTTGAGATCAAATAAAAAAATCTAATCAAATGTTATTTGTACACATTTCAGCAACAAGGCATTTCAAAGTGCACAGAGCACAGTGAACAATCGAAACATCACATTTTGCCATCTTTACACATCAGATCGTTTATTAGTATCTCGATTGTTGATAGAGATACTCCATCTGTTCTCCTTCATTTGACTTATAAATGATGAAACAAACAAAATCCTGCTAATTATTGAAAAAACAGCATTTTCTTACAGGATAAACTTTATGCTCTCAAACAACCATCACCTCGGTCTGGCTGTTGACTCCCTGCTTTTCGTCTCATCTCATCGCTTTGGCTCTGGTTGTTTCTTAGGGCAACACTTTTGAAAATCTCTCACTCAGGATAGCACATAGATTATGTGCTATCCTTCTCCACATAATCCTTAAAAATGTAGTCCTGTGATTACCATGAGAGATTTTCAGACTTTACGTAATTGTCCATATATGGTAGTGCCTTCCTGTTTCAGTAGGTGTGATTCAAAAAAGTCTTAGAAAAGACTAGGATGTAATGTGTGTGTTTCATAGGGTTTTCTGGCTGTATTATATGATGATATATGCCCTTCTAAATAAACCCAGCACTGTGTCATTTTTGGGGGAAGAAAATCTGAACCTCTGACCACAAAGCGTCGTGTAAATCTATCTTTAGTACAGCGAAGAGGAAACTTTGATGCCTGGAAATAGTGACTGAACCTTTACAAAGACTCACTGGTCAGGCGTTTGGCTACAAGGCCGGTTTTAGACCTTCAGATAAATGTTCTTGTTTTTATTTGAAGCTAGACCAGAAGTGGGTTTTTTTCTTCTATTCTTTTTTTTTTTATTTTTATAGGCTGCATGTGAATTTTGGTTCCTCAATCCAGCCTGCACATACACATGTACGTCTGTGTTGCTATTAGTGTATGTTGCTACATAATGTACAGCAACATCTGTCATTGTAAGGAGTGTTTTTGGGCCTGTATATTCTGCTGTACGTAGGACAGAGTTGTCTGGGTTTCTTGGGGTAAAGGACTGGTTCCTTTTTTATTTCTTGTTGTCATACACACCCTGACAGTCGTAAAGAGGGAACCCTGTAAAAAGCTGCCTTTTTTAAAACCACAACACCCTAACGTCACATTGTTCTGAACAGAGCAGTCACTTCTCTCATCTTTAAGCCATTTTTTTGTTTGTTTCTCTTCACTTCTCATGGCATCTGCCAATCATCTCAAAGAATAAGCCATCTGTTTCTGATCGCCGACCAATCAGATCAGAGACCCGACACCCGCCGGCCAACGGCAGCATCATCATGTTGCAGTTCGTCTGCGCCGACATTTACCGGCATTTTACCGTCTGCCTTTCTCTCTACTACGGCCCGTTTTCAGACTGCTGCTCTCTCATTTCACTCCTTCCTACATTTTATCCATTTCTCAACCTTTTCCCTTAATTTACTCCATTTACCTTCTTAAAAAAAAAACAAAAAAAACAAAAACAGATGTTGCCTTAGGTATAATTTATGTTACACAAACCAAAAAAAAAAGAAAACAGGAGTACTTCAGTTTTTTTGTTGTTGCTGAGCAGATCTACTCTGCCTTGCAAAAATGGGTTCAAATTTTTCACATTTTATGACTTTTACAACCAGAAACTTCACTGTAGTTTGTTGGGATTTTATTTCGTAGATTGACAAAGTGCATAATTGTGAACTGTAAGAAAATCTGCTTTGGAAAACTACTTTTAAAGTTTAGATGTCTTCATCTTCTTCCACGTGTTTCCTGTCTTCGTTATATGGGTTGATGCTAATTGGACTTCTGGTGGTTTCGTGGTGCACCATCCTAATAAAGGCCTGGTTTATAGTTTCCATTCTACCACCTGAGCTGTGGACCTCTGCAGCTCCTACAGAGCTGCCATTCCCCACTTGCCTGCTTTTTTGATGAATTTGCTTCTATTGTATTTTAGGACATGTGCAACGCTCTCATTTTGATCTTTTCACTGTGAAAAAATCGGATTTGTGCTTCTTCCATAAGTGGTACTAATGCTGTGTTCAAGTTGTACTCTGAATTGGAAAAGTCCAGCTTCCCCAGTCAGAACTCCCTCTGAAATCAGATTTCCCCCTGGGAAACTGGGAGCAACTTCATTACCCCCAGTTAAGACTTGTACAGCGTACTTTCTGCTGCAATATGGCCGCCTCTCGCATCAACAGCAGACATCTGTGGTGGAAACATGTTTATTTAACAAGACACATATCTAAGATTGCGTCTAAAATCAATGTAGCTTTAAACTGGACAAATCAGAAGTGGAGTTTGCTTTTGGAAAGTAAATAATGTTTGGGCGCTGCCATGTTGAAATTCCGGCTTATTAATTTGACGGCTGTTTCCTTTGTTTTGACGTCAAACCCTACTGAGAATTCCCAGGTAACTGGAACGCCACATTAACCGCATTTGATAGTTTTCAAAGCATTTGCAGTCTGAACGGTGATATTGCATTTTATCCCACTTTGAAGTCACTGACGTGAGACTTTTGTCATAATTCTGCACCAGATGAACCCAGACTCTGTAAATCAGGATGTAAACAATGGCCGACGCTAACAGTGACGACACTTAGCTTTCTGTGTTTTAGATTCCTTTGTCTTGTTGTGATCTTGTAACGATACTGTCGACTCTTATTGCTCAATAATTTTCATAAGCGGCACCGTCTGTTGCTACTTCCATAAACATCTCAATGCTTTGGGATCGTACCCAAAAGTCTGACTGCGCTTGCATTTAATTAGTAGAATGAACACTCACTTAAAACAAAATTGAAATCTGATATTGGAAAAAAAAAGTCAGATTTGATCATCAGGCACTGCTGTGCTAATTTTAAGTGTTTAAGTTTTCGTAAGGCTCCCTTTTCAGTTGACAGAGCTCTGTGAGATGAATGGGATTTTATTTTGGGCTGACTACAGATGCATTCCACACTTGTGAGATTTTATTTGTAGATATCTAAATTATTTTCTTCCCACTTTACAATTATCCACTACTTTGAGTTTACCAAATGAAATCCTATTTTAACTCTGAGGTTTGTGGTTGTAATACGAATAAATGGAAAGTTAAACTCTTTTGTAAGACCCTCTGCTTCATGTGGAGAATCTCTGATCTATCGCTCCTTGTATTGAAATGTTTTCTTTTTCCTGTTAGAAGTGAGTGTTTAATACTTAGGCCTTTATAAAGCGACTCTGTTTAGGTAAGCAATGCTATTCACACAGACCTGTTTAAGTCTGGTCTGTTTTTATCTTGATCATCGCACCTCTTGATGCCAAGCCTTGAAACAACATTTAGTTGAACAAAAAAATCCATTCAGATGCATTTTTCTGGTGCGATTGCTTTTGCCTTTATCTGTGGCGTTTCCAGACTGAGCTCCCGGCGGTTCCTCTGATTGGTCGGATTGTTTTAGGCAACATCAATCAGTAGCTGAGTGGATTTTTGTTTCTAAATTCAGGTTTTGGATTATATATTATATATATCTTCTTAGACTGTTATCGATATGTCTGTTTTTTGTTTTTTTTTTACTGTTGGGGAAAATTGCAAAAAATAAAAAAGTAAAAAAAAAAAAGTCAAGTGATTATCATTGATGCTAAATACAAGAGCTAAACCATGCAGAAGGAGTAATGGTGGAGGTGTTTTGCTTTGGGGTTTTTTTGACAATGATTAGAAAAACAAATGTAGCAATATCAACAACAGGTTTTGTTTTTTGCCCAATTTTGTTACTCTTTTATGCAACTTTAATAAAAACATTTGAAATTGATTTTTTTCCCCCCTGTTTTTAATTCAATTCCTTATAGCATTAATTTGTCACAGGATTGACCTCAATGCTGCAAAAACACAAGATCGTAATGTTTTGATCGAGTAAAAATACACTTGAAATAAGATGAAGCTAAATTACAAGTAACTTTTCAACAAGATGTAGGAGCTTGGTTAAAGTCATATTGATTTTTTTTTTAAGTACTAGTTCCACTGGTAAATTATTTAACATATTTTAAAATACATTTTTGATTCAGGATTCCCTAATTTTTCTTTAGCTAATTATAGTTTTGGAGATGTCCTATTCAAAGTAGATGCTTCACTCCCACTGAGCTGTGCTGATGTGAATTAAAACAATTCTTTCAAGACAAGTTGGACAAAATTCTTCCACAGCCATTTATTGATAATCTCTAAGTAAAAGCATTTTAAACGGCAGGAACAGTTTGATACACCAATAACATCTTCTGCACCTTTTACTTTATGAAGAAATTCTGAACCTGCTTTACCGTTGGCTCTTAACGTCACTTTGGTGCCACCTAGTGGTGGGAAATAATATTACAACATGTCTATCAGTACTTTTCTTTCTGCCTGTAAACATAAGCAGAAAGAACTTTTTTACGGTAGCAAGGGAGCAAAAGAACGTTTGCATACTGTTTATTTTAATGTCATTATTCATAGAATGTAATATTTAAAAACTGTATTTCCTCTCATTAACAGAGGTCTTCAATTGCCAACAAACCTAGTGATGTTTTTCACATTTTTGCCCATTGCAAACAGATTTTACGTATCCAACCAAAAGAAAATATTAACTGAAGTGACAGCAAATGATATATAATTTTCACAATTTTATACAAATTAAAATCTGAAATCTTGTGTTACTAAACCTTTCTTAATTAATACTTTGTCAATATCTTTTGCAGCAATTAAACACTAAAAATGTGGTTTGATTTAAACTGCTCAGTTCAGCTCTGCCCCTACTAAAGAAACACGTCCCCTCAACATGATACTGCCACCACCATATTTCACAGTGGGAACGGTTAGTTTTCTGCTGAAAAGTTTTTCTACTAAAACTGTTGCGCTGTAGTTATAAATGCTAAATTCTATAATTAAGTCCAATATTTATATAAAAAAATATTTATTATGTCACATTAAAGTCAGAATAGTAATTAGTTACATTTATTTAGTTTTTTTGGGGGGGAAAATACTTCTAGTAGGCTATTTTTACTACACTGCACTCTTCTCTGATATCTATATGAGACGTATTTGGAAAAGTGTTTCCTCTCCCCGAGTTTGCTTTCTGTCATTATATTATTTGATTATATTCATTATTTTAGTCTTTATAGCACCAACATTTGAATATTACTTTATATTTTTGGCTGTTAATATATATAATAATTACATATTATGATCAGCTACTTAGTACTTGAGTAGCCTTTATACAAAATACTTTTCTACTCTTGAATGACTTTACTTTTACTTTAGCAAAAATATGCCGAATTATTATATTGTGATTGGCTTGTGTGAGATACTTTTACATTTTGATTGGACGAACCTTTGCGGGATGGGCTTTCCTATTGGGCAACTTCACTGGACCTCTCGACGCTGATTGGCTAAACTGACGGGCTCGTTGAGTCCGGCAAAGAGTCGAACAGAAGCGGAGCCAGACGAAGAGGAAGTACTTTTCACAATGGAAATAAACAAGTAAACCGAACTTCAAACTTTCTGCAGCTCAACAACCAGACCAGGTGAGCTTTGGGGTTTTCCTGCCTGCCGCCAGATGCGGTGGGCGGTGATCTGATTACAAACAGCATGGGCTGCCTGCCTGCTCACTCGGAGGGGAAGAACGGCGTTTGTTAAGCCGAGTATTGCTCCCCTGTAGATCAGCCCAGAAGATGCTCCGGTGTTTCTCTGCGCTGTTAAACGGCTTCACCCCGCCTATTATACTGTCAAGCATTAACCGTCGCATCTGCTTATACAAAGTGAGGCGAGTTTGGACGACTGTAAATGCGGCGAACAACGTTTCCCTCGCTGTGTGTTGTTTCCATGTTAGCTAGTGTTGCACTTGACTTCACTGGCCGTTTACCGCTGCTTTTTAAAAGAATACGAGGAAATAGTTTTCATCTCTACCTTTCGTGACTTATTAGTAAGAAATACATTCAATACAACTCAAATTAAGATGAAGTTGGCTGTTTAATTTAGTTTAAATGTTGTCGCTCTCCCCGTTTACCGTTTTTTACTTAATGACATCACGTAAGCTGCGAAGAGTGAAGTTGTCTAGATTTTAATGCTTCACTTCCGGTTTTTACCAAAATAAAGTTATGTTTGGAGCGGTCGCACAAACTTTCGGGAAAATTTAAAAGGAATTATCTATTTATTTAATGTATTATTTTTGTCACCTGGTTCAAATCGAAATGAATTTTAAAAGGTTTACCCATGTAAAAAAAAGACACATACTATTTCTTTTTAAGAAATAAAAATACTAACTTCCGGTTAAAGCCAATGTTTACGTAGCTTACTTCACACAGACTGTTAGAACCATAAGGTGGCTCAGTGTCTCACAATCTGTCCTTCATTCATTTTTGTGCATGTTTATATCGACACACAAACAAAATAAAATACTAATGATATAAAAATAAGCAATAACATTTGCTACCAAATTTAATTCTATCTAATTATAAATTGAAAGATTACACTTGAGAATCAGTGATTGGAGAACTATGTTTCAAACTTATTGCATTAATATTTACTGACATTCTGTAACTTTAAATTGTCTTAAAATGGTAAACAATTGCAGATAAACCTAAAACAGCTGAACTCAGTGATAAAGAACATCTTTATATATTTGAAACAGGAGTTTCTATACCTTCTGATACAAGAGTCAATCTGTTGAGCTAAAAAAGGAAAATCACACTCATATACATTTTAGAGCCGTGTCATCCGTTTCCTTGTTTGAAAACAATATAAAATGTGTTATTATTCTTTGCTCTGAATGTAAAATACTCCCTCCAGCCCTCCATGCCTGCTCAACCCGCTGAGAGGGAGCCGGAGGAGGAGATGGAGGCGGATGGAGAATCGCAGCTCCCCGAAGCCAACGGAGAGGTGGAGGAACCGAAGGACTCCGAGAGGACGGGGATAGGAGGAGATGAGACGATGGAGGAGAGCGTGGAGGAGAGGGACAGCGACATGGAGGAGAGTGAGGAGGTAGAAGAGGAGGAGGAAGAGGAAGAGGAGAGTTCAGGTAGGAAATCTTGCGGAAGGAAAAATGCTTGAATGAAACCACTGCTGGTGTGAAACATGTCTCTCTCTGAAGAAATGGACGATGAGGACTGCGAGCGGAGAAGAGGAGAGTGTCTAGACGAGATGATGGATCTGGAGAAACAGTTCCAGGAACTCAAAGAGAAGTAATTTACTCTTTTTCTGTTCATGTTGTCCATGCTGTGCTGTAAATAATAACCACAGATACGAACTGCTTACTAACTGGGATGCCTTCACATATACTGTCCTAAACAAAGCAACAAGGTGCTTGTAGTTTGGAGGTAACAAACTACATGTCTCAAAACTAGAGCCAGCACTTTAATGTGTTAGTTTCAATTCATTAATTACAGATTTTTCATTTTTAAATTGATTTTAGCATGTTAAAAATTTAAATGCAGTTAATCGGGGTATTTTTTAATTTACAAAAGTCCCTGCTGAAAACTTTTGTATTGTGTTTCTGGTAGGCCAGCCACAACATATTTTGCTAGACGATACCTTGCCCCAGGTGTTATTGTGATAAACAATAATATTGTTGTTTAGAGATAATTTTTAAATGATATAATGGTAACAGCATAACAATGCAACTACACCCTCTCAAAGAACAATAAACTTTAAATTCTATCAAACATTTGACATTGGAACTGGAAGACATTAAAAATATCCAAAATAAATAAAACAAATTAAATGAATTATTAGTTTCTGTAACCAAAATTGTCGAAAGGTTGAGACCTCAACACCAGACTGAATATCAGTTTTGGTAGAAAGAGAAAAAGGAGAAAAAACAGTAAATTGTACAAATAGAAATTATTGAGCTTGTTTTAATGCATCCTGTGATTAATTGATTTATTATTTATTATAGAGCATACAGAAATGATCCCTGATGCATAAGTGACATCTAGAAACAGCAGTAATAGACGACAAAGTGCTTTTCTTGGCCCACTGGAGTTAATTGTTGCTTCAAAAATCGATCTCATGAGACTCTGGACAAGACCGTTGTGCTGAAAGTAGCTAGCATATCAGCGTAGCTATTCAAGCCAAAAGTAGCATGTCAATGCTAAACATGCAGCAGCACAGACGTCGCTATCGCTAATATCGGCATAGGCAGTTACATTTTTAAAGAAGGAATTTTTTTTTAAAAGAAGGTACAGAAATGATCTGAGATTCTTGAAAAACCTGAAAGCTGAATGGATATAACATCCCTCTGCACCAGTCTGATGGGTGAATAACTTAGATTAAAAACAATAAATATCTTCACTGTTGAGCTCATATGTTTGTTTATTCAAGATTTTAGCACAAAAATTGGTTTTTGAATTGAAAATGTTTCTTTTGTCGATGTTTGGGTTTTTGATTAAAATGTGATTACTCCAATTTTAACCTCGTTAAAACGACTCAAGCTCTCATCTGCTCAACTGTTCCTCAGCTCAACGTCCCTCATTGAGCTGAGGAACATGGCCGACTTCCTGGTGTTTGCAGGTTGTTTCGTGAGCGGCTGAACCAGGTGAAGGTGAAGCTGGACGAGGTTTTGACCGGGAAGGCTGGAGAATACAGAGAGCCGCTGGCTGCTCTACAGAACAGCATGCAGATACGAACACAAGTGGCCGGTAAATCAAACCTCCACCATGACAACAAGCAAGGACTCTGATAACTTTATCCTCCCTTAAACTGGATTATTGGTAAAAACAGACATATTGTGATGTCAAATTTGGTTACCATGTGTTTTAAAGATGCGGTTATTAACTTAGATTTTAAAGACAGACATCAAAATAAATTAAATGAAGAGCCAACTGCACTGAACTCCATTTGATATTCTACCAAATACTGATTTCAAAATTTTTCCTGAGTTAAAACTTTACTATTGTTGTTTCTAAATGAATATAAACTTTTCTTTGCATTGTTTGAGGTCTGAAAGCACTGCATCTTTTTCTTTATTTTGACCATTTCTCATTTTTTGCAAATAAATACAACATTTTTGCTTGGAATTTCGGAGCCTTGTTGTCAGTAGTTCATAGAATAAAATAACAAAGTTAACTTTACTCAAACATAAACCTATAAAGAGTAAAATCAGAGAATCTGATCATTTTAAATGTAGATGTTGTTCTTGTTTCTCATTATAGTTTAGTTTTATTTCTTTGTGACTTTTTGTTTGTCTAATTCAGATTTAATTAGTTTTTAGCATGTTTGATACTTTTTATTATTAGTTAAATATTGTTCAGTTTTAGTTTAGCTTTTATTACTTATAGTAGTAGTTTTATTTTTTCATGTTTTGGCCAATTTTAAGTGCAGAATTCAAAGTATTGTGATTATGCATACATCGATTGGGTAATGAATTGATGTATAGATATCAATTTTACAAAGATGCAGTTTTCATTCCATTACTGTAATGTGCAGACAGCTGACATAATCTACTCATAAATCCATTTAAAATCAGGTGGAAAGGCTAATAAATGGATTCATAATCACAAAACGAAGGTTTTTAGAGCTATAATTCTTGTATGTTACAGGTTTTAATTACTGTTTCTATTTATTTCAGTTAACAAAAACATTTTCTGAATTTTAGTTTTTGTTTTGTTGGTTTTTAGTTAACTACAATAAATTGATCAGAGGTTGTTGATGCAAGTTATTATAAAAACGACCCAAATCAAAATGTGGACTAAACATATAAAATCCAACATTTGTAAACCAAAGCGACCCGAATCGCTGCACACATTCTGCCTCTATGACCAGATCGACGTTTGGACGTCGGGGCTCTCATGCGCCTCTCTGGTTTTCTCTGCAGGAGTTTACAGGGAGCTGTGTCTGCAGGTGATCCAACACAAACACGACTGTGAGATCCAGGGAGCGAAGCAACACCTGGAGGTGATTCTCTGTCATGCATCAAAACCACCAAAAACACTAAAAACCTCAATCCAGCTAAATTAAACCTCATAGCTGCACGTCTCTTTTAAAATATTATTTTTCATGCAACATTTTTACACTTCAGTGGGTGGATGTATTTTCTTCAATGGGATGCAGATATTGGTGGAAAATACTATAAAAGTCCTTAAAGGTTCATACAATTACACCTAATGTGACAATTACAACTTTTTTAGTTCTGAAAAAGCAGCACATAGTTTCCAACCTAATTACAGAAAAATACCATAGAAAATTACAAGTTGTTTTTCTGATAAAAAATTTTTTGTGGAGTAATTGCACTAAATAGCTACAAAAGAATGACTCAAAATTAAATTACATATTTTTGAATTTTGAGTCATTTTTGTAGATATTTAGTGCAGTTACTCCATCAAAAAAATCTGAAAAACTGCTAAAACCTGCATTAGTCATTATATGTTTATTTGAATATATTATTTGTTCTTTATTACTTTTTGCCAAAGTTATTAAGGTCTAAAGAGGCGCTTGCTGCTGTACAATAAACTAGAGCTGCGGATATTGATTGATTCTTTTTTAATATTAAAAAAAGACTCTCACAGTGAAATCTTTGACGTATTTGTCGTCAGAACCTCCTAAATGTATAATTTATGTAACAAACGTTTTCTAGAACATGTTTTTATAGAAAAAGTAGGTATAGATTGTATTGTCTTCCACATCTTAGTCTAGACGTGTCAAATCTAAAAATGTGGTGGGCATTCAGCTCCTTTTAATCCGACACCCCTAAATAAAATCCAGTTGTGTTTGAAGCTCATCTAATAAGTACAGCAGATTGTACAGGCGCAAACGGTTCTTGTCGTACAAATAATCAGAACGATTGATGTTGTTTGGACCAATCCGAATCGCTTTTGGAGCGTGTTGTTGACGTCGCCACCTGGTGGTTCAGTCATTTTGTTGAGCTGAGGGCGTCTGTCTGTCTGACCCGTCCGGACCTTGAAGTCTCCAGGTGACTAAAGGTTTGACGGTCTTTGTGCTGCAGAGCGAGCGCTCCCTGCTGTTTGACGCCATGAAGGCGGAGCTTCTGGAAAAGATTCGCAGACTGGAGGAAGACAGGCAGAACATAGACCTCAGCTCAGGTAAACCGTTACTATGGAGACAATTTCATAGACATGGAGTCGCGGTCAGATGGCGGCCGCGTCCTGAAATCAAATCTGCAGTTTGGGCTCGGTATTTTACATGTTTGGGACAAATTTCCATCCTTGTGTCTTTGCATCTTTAATCTGTCTTTTTTTCTGTCCGTTCTTAGTTCCTTCATGCATCCTTCCTTCTGTGTCCTCCTTCTCTTCCTCATTTCCTTTTATGCATCGTTCTTATGTATCCTTTCCTCTAGTCTTTGTTTGTTCCTTTATCTAATCTTCTATCCTTTCTTTTAGTTGTCATTTTGGTTCCGTTTTTCTACCTTCCTCCTTACTTTCACCATTATGTTCTCCTTTCTTCCATCCATTGTGTCCTCTGTTCCTACCTTCCTTTTTTACTTCCTTCTGCACTAATTATTCTTTCCTTCCATTTCTTCTGCCTTCTGTTTCCTTTACACTCTCCTTCCACTTATCCTTTTATTCCTTCCTTTCATACTTCCATCCTTCCTTCCCTATCTTGTGCCTTTCTCTTCTTTTGTCTCTACATTGTTCTTCCTTCCTTCCTTTTGACTGAAACAGAAAAATGTTCAGAACTTTGTTGGTTTCTTCATCTTTGATATTCTGTGTGATTAATTATGGACGTGTTGGTTTTTTTCTGCTGCTGCTTTTCTCTGCTGCAGAGTGGAGCGATGAGATGAGAGGAAAGAAGTGCAAAAGGAAGAACCTGCTCGGCCGCTCGGACAGGAAGAAGAAAGTGTCTCTAGTTTCAGGTAAGAAAAGCAAATCTTATTGACCCTCCAGTGAACAAACACGTTCAGGTCGGGTTAAAGCTCCGGTTTCGTGTTTCAGGGCCGTTTATCGTCTACATGTTGAGAGACATCGACATCCTGGAAGACTGGACCGCCATCAAGAAGGTCAGAAATCCACTTTCTCTAGATCTTTCTTTTAATCACTTAAATAAACTACAACAAAATGAGTGACAATAAAAGGGGTTTGAATATTTATGCAAGATTATTTTTATCACAAGACTAAAACTTCTTAAACTGATTTTAATAACTCTAATCAATAGGATTGCATTGATGATTAAATTGAAATGTTTGTTTGTTTGTAAACTGCCTTGGTGCAACATGAATAAACTGAATTTAATTTAATTAAGGCTGATCAGAAATAAGACAAAACCTGAAAATTGTTGACATTTTTCCATATTAGTTCATGAAATATTAACCAGAGATCTTTCAAAAGCAAATTAAGATAAACTAATAGCTACAACGGGATTTAGAAGCTGAATAATTATAATTTAACAGATAAAAATTATTTATAAGAAAGCAGAATATAGAGGTCTGTGGATAGATAAGATATTTAAAAAAGAAAATTAAAGTTCCTCTACTTCCAGTTTCTCAAAATGATATATATTTTTTGTTATAGTCTTCTATAGTATATCTATATTATTATTAATATTATTATTATTAACACTTTAAGAATATTTCTGTGAATCTTTATATCTGCTGCCGTTAGGCTTGTCAGGATACATTTTGCTAGACAATAAACTGTCCCAGAAATTATTGCAATAAATGTTATGATTGTTGTTTTGAGGCCATTTTGAAGTACTATATGGCTAATGGCTTAATAACAAACTTTAATTTTGTAAAGAACATTGAAAACTGTAACTGGAAGATAATTGAAATATCCATAATAAAAACACAACCAAAATCAACAAAAGAAATGGAAATTTAAAACAACACACTCAACCTGAAACGATGTAAAAAAATAAAGTCTCCGGAAACAAAATTGCTCTTCAAAAACTATTAATCATCAGTATAGAAATGATAATTTATCATGCTGTTAATTGATTAATTGCTTGTAGCGACAAACTCAGTTTTATCTGAATTTCCCCTGTGCAGGACAATAAAGGTTTTTTCTATTCTAAGATCTATTTCCATGCATATATTGTTTGTTAGTGCTGTCAAGGTTTTATTTACAGTTTGGTTATTTACCTGCAGCGTATTTGTGGAGCAGGAAAAAAAAGAGCTTGGGTGTCGGATATCGTCAGATTCCAGTCATCCGCTGATCAATCGGTGCATCCATCGCAGTCTCTAATATAAACTCATTTCTGTGTCTTCCAGGCAAAAGCAGCGATCTCCCCACTAAAAAAGAAAGTCGAGAGTAAGTTATCTTCAGCAGCACAAAAACCAGCCATTCTGCAAGTGTTTATTTCTGTTTCCTCTGATGTCTTCCAGAGCGGTGATGACATGAAGAGCCGAGCTGCAGACACCACACCTAAACGAGGCACTCACATTCCCAGTTTCTGACTGTAGCACAGCAGCTCACACTGCTCCGCTGTTTTTGTTTAACTTTTTGACCCCCAACCCGACTGCTTGTTTGTTATCTGTTGCTATTTAAGATGCGTTCTTAATGAAATGACAACCATGTATTTATAGAATGATTTATAATGCCGATTAAAATTTTAATCTTTTATGACACAGGCCTTTTTGCTGTTTTTTATGAGAGAAAAAATAAAACTTATTAACATGAGACAAAGAGATTGACAATCGGAGAGAGTTGGAGACCAACAGAAAATGCACACAAGTAAAAACAAACAAGAAACAAAAAAATATATAAAAATAAAGACAATAAATAACAGGTAAAAGTTAAGAATTAAAAAATAAATGAATAAATTTAAGATGCAAATAAAAAAAATTACAAAACAGGTGAAAATTTTATAATAAAAAATATATATATAAATGAAGAAAAGAAATAACATACCACAAGTGAAAAATTATGAATTTTAAATAGGAAAGAAAACAGTTTCTTAAACACAGTTACACTTTCCTGTACACAGGAAAGAAAACAAATTACATAACCCAGATAAAAATGTAAAACTTTAAAAAAGAAAATAATTATTTAAAATATAAAGTAAAAATAGACAACACAACTGAAAAATTTTTTAAATGTAAATGAAGAAAAGAAATGTCATAGACCAGGTCTGCCTGGTAGTAGAAGCATGGAAAAATGCACTTCCTTTGCTAAATAATGTTCTTCCACTCTTCACATCCGATTAGCAGCATTATATGATTTGATCTCCAGTTAAATTAGTCTTCCATGGGGATGTGCTGTGGTGGCGTGGGGGTTAGGCGCGGCCCACGTAGGGAGGCCTTGGTCTTTGACGTGGCCGTCGTGGGTTTGATTCCCGGCCGGGCAGCCTTTGCCGCATGTCTTCCCCCTTCTCTCATTACCCACTTTTCTGTCAATTAACTGTCAAATGGAGGCCACTAGAGCCAATAAAACCTTTAAAAAAAACAACAACAAAAAAACTAGTCTTCCATGTCCAAATGTACAACAACATGAAGGTAACAACTAACGCCATGTGGCGCTGATTACACAAATACTAGTCCAATTAGCTTCCAATCACCTCATAATAGAGTAACAATGTCTCATACTACATTATGCAGATTTTCTGTCTACACCATGGGTTCTGCAATCTGTGGCTCTTAGGACCTTCCACAATGTGTCTTAAAAACTTTTGCTATTGATAAAGAACCATCATCTGTAGATTTAAAAGATGAATACTTAGCAGTTTTTCTATCTTATAGAAATAATTGCATTGATTTCCTGCAAATGAATGACACCAAAATACCAGAAAATCTATCTTTTCTTGCAATTTTATTTTTTTATTTACTACTAATTGTGCGGCAAACCAACGGTATTGTAGAGGACCGCACTGGGTTAACGGGGTGAATTTCTCGCTGTCCGACGCATGCTTCAATAAACTCCAGGTCGCTTCAAGTTGTTGCAATCATCCATTTATTCCAACTTTAACAGCCATATTTGAGACTTTACAAGTAGCTACTGACACATACTGACCAGGCTAAACCAAACAATGGCGCCAACAATAAGCGACATTATAGCATGGTCAACAGAAATTATGACAACCACCGTCACACCCGCTTCCTCATACATACTAAACCAGCGCGCCAACTCGGCTCCATTCATACCTAAGTGACAGTCACGCCCACCTTGACACACCCACCACCGAAGTGTCAACACCTTGTGCTCCTGCCACATCAGTAATTGCTTATTTTGACCATATGGCTCTTACATTCCGGCCCCTAATTATTACAAAAATAATTATCTGAAGTGTCAACACTGTAAGAGACAAACCTAAGAAACAATTATAAATTGCTCCGTATCAAATTTATTTTAATCTATCATTTAGAATAAGCAATCAACTAGAGAAAAGGAAGTCACTGGTAAATGGAAAGGAGAGAAAAGTTTGTTAAATGTTCATGCCGTTGCTGCCTCCTGAAGCAGGCACAACTTGGTAATAGGTCTTTCCAGGAAGCTTGTCTTTGTCTTGATGCGAACTGTTCGCACAAGTCCTCTTTTATCTGGAACAATGTTCACAACTCTACCCATTAACCAAGAGTTGCGTGGAGCAGAGTCATCCACGATGAGGACGACATCTCCTGGCAAAAAGTTCCGTCTTGTTCTTTGCCACTTCTGCCGTTCTTGCACACATTCATTTCTTTCTCCAATCTTTCTTGAAATTTAAACTCATCAAGTTTAGAATCTGCAAGATCTAACTTCAGCTGTGCTCTCTTTTGAGCCAGTTTGAACAACAATTGTTTAAACCTGAGTAGCCACCCAACCATTGTTTTCAATTTATCCCAAGAAGAAAATGAATGAATGAAGTCCATAATCGGATCCACTTGTTCATTGGTGCATGTCGCATTAACAGAAACCAATGTCTTGACCTCTGGATCTTCTGGATCCTCCAGAGCAAAATGACTTATGTCCTCAGGATTTACAGGCCATTTCCATTCAGGGTCCTGAAGAAACTTTGGTCCTAACACCCAGGTGTTAGCCTTCAAGAGAGACTTAGCACTTGTTCCTCTGGATGCCAAATCTGCTGGATTAATACTGGTAGCAACGTACCTCCACTGTGAGGGATTTGACAAATTGAGTATCTCTCCAACTCGGTTTGTCACAAAAGTCTTAAATCTCAATCTTTCATTCTTGATGTACTTCAAAACTGAAGTACTATCAGTCCAAAATACTGAATCTTGTAATTCCATTCTTAACTCCTTCTTCAATAGCTTATCCATGCGGCTGGCAACCACTGCAGCAGTCAACTCCATGCGAGGGATGGTGATGGGTTTCAGTGGAGCTACCCGGGCTTTACCCATTACAAATGCACAATGCACTTGTCCATCAGCATTACACTGCAACAGGTAGCTCGCTGTTCCATATCCATTCTCGCTTGCATCACTGAAATGATGTAGCTGCGAACTTGTGGCTTGTCCAAAATCTTGTGGTTTCAGACATCTGTTAACTCCAAACCGTTCAAGCCGATGAAGTCCTTCCAGCCAGTTTTTCCACTTCTGGACCATATCATGTGGCAAAGGATCATCCCAGCCAACGTGTCTTCTGCTTAGATCTTGTAGAATCCCCTTTGCGACTAAGACAACTGGTGCCAGAAATCCAAGAGGATCATAGATGGAACTTATAATGGACAAGACTCCTCGTCTTGTCAGAGGTCTATCTTTGAGAATGATTTTGAATTTCAGCAGGTCTGATTGTACACACCACTGTATTCCCAACACACGTTCCACAGGTAGATCATCATTATCCATATCCAGGTTCTTAACATCAATTGATCTTTCATGCTGTGGTATTGCAGCAAGAACACTGCGTCGGTTACTTATCCATTTGAGAAGTTGAAATCCGCCTTTCTTGCACAAAGCACGGAGTTCTTGATATAATGAGACAGCTTCCTCTTCTGTGCTCACAGAGACCAAACAGTCATCCACATAAAAGTTGTGAAGCACCGCATCTATGACATTTGGTGTAAACAGCCTTTGATTGTCCTCTGCACATCTTCTTAGTGCAAAACATGCACAGTTTGGAGATGATGTAGCTCCAAAAAGATGTGCAACCATTCGGTACTCCACCAGATGCTGATCATACTCTCCATTTGGCCACCAGAGAAATCTCAACAGATCAGAGTCAGATGGTGGTACTCGGACCTGGTGAAACATGGCCTCAATATCCGCTGTGATAACAACAGGTTCCTTTCTGAATCTAGTGATGACACCAACCAATGAACTGGTGAGGTTTGGACCTTGTAAGAGTTGAGTGTTTAAAGATTTTCCTCCAAATGCTACACCACAGTCAAACACGACTCTTATCTTTTTCTTGTGAGGGTGATATACTCCATGGTGTGGTATATACCAAACCCTCCCATCACACCGTTCAAGATTTTCAACTGAGACCTTTTCAGCATAGCCCTTGGAAATTATATCATTCATGAAGTTAGTATAATCAGAAAGAAATTGATGGTTTTTGGTAAACTTCCTTCTGAGATTCAAAACACGCTGTTCAGCCAATTTCCTATTGTTGGGCATTTTCAGATCTTTGTGTCTCAGAGGTAACGCAATGGTGTAATGTCCCTCTTCCAGCTTAATTGACTCTGTAACTAGCTCCATGAACTGATTATCCTCTCTGGACCATCCAGGTTGTTCATCTCGAGAACATTCAGGAAAATCAACCTTCAGTTGTTGTTGCCATAAGTTCTCAAGTCTTGACACAGAAATCCTGTTAACAGTAACAGTCGATTGTAGCTCTCTTGTGTCGACATCACAGTCTCCTCTAAGAGGTCCATTCACTGTCCACCCAAGAATTGTTCTAACTGCGTAGGGGCCTCCATTTTGACTTCGAATGACATCCCATGGCTCCAGCGCTTTAGGCACATTGGTCCCAATAAGCAAATCAACTCCTGAATTGATTTCAGTTATCCTCAAATTTTTCAGATGTGACCATCTTTCAACATCTTCTTGGTGAGGGATGTTGCTGTTATGAACGGGCTTCTCTGTGTGAATAAGTCAGGTAATTCACAAAAGATGTCTTCATTCAACCCAGCAATTTCCAAATCTGACACAATGTTGCTTCCAACCACCCTTTCTTGACCCATTGTCCGTAAAAGGATGCTTGTATGTCTCCCAGTGACACATAATCTGTTCATCAGTTCTTCAGTGCAGAATGAGGCAGAGCTTCCAGGATCTAAAAACGCATATGTTATTATTGTCTTCTGGCTCTTTGTAGACTTCACTCTAACTGGTAAAATAGAGAGAGTACAGCCATGCTCACCGGCCCCAGTTAGACCACTGGATTGAGCAGAGATGGAGGCACTTCCACTTGTTGTCTCCACTTCCTTCTTCTTATGGACTGGACGAGTTTCCTTTTCTTTGGAGAAGACATGAAGCATGGTGGGATGTCTCAAGCTACACACTTTACAGTGATGTCGCCTTTTACAGTCCTTGCTGATGTGCCCAGTGCATAAACAGCCAAAACACACCCCATTTTCTTTCAGAAATGTCAACTTCTCCCCATGTGTCCTCTTTTCCAGTAGAGGGCATGTGTCCAAAGAATGTCCAGCTCCACAAAATAAACAACTCTTTATAACAGCTGTCTCTTGTCCCTTCTTTACTTCAAAGTCAGCTTTCTTCTGCATTTCTCCAACAATAGTAGCAAAACTACTTCCTTTCATCTTTAATCGCTGCTGTGATTTATAGATTCCTGCATCCTTTTTTGGTCTAGATAAAGAATCTTGAATATCACCAAAAAGTGGATCACTAGCGATCTTCACTTGCCTTTCTACAAATCGAACAATGTCACTGAAAGTTACTCTTCTTTTGAACTTCTCTTGCAAATCACACACCTCATTTCTCCATCTGTCCCGCAGTTTAAAGGGCAGTTTTTTGATGATTGCTTGCATGTTGGCAGGAACATCCAACTCATGCATACAGCCATTGTTTTCCATCACATTACAGCATTCTCTGAGCAGAAAGCTGAATGCTTGTAAAGCTTTTACATCCTCTGCTTGCAAAGCTGGCCATGACAAAACTTTATTCATATATGCAGCAATTACTTTCAACGAACAACCAAAATGTTCTTGAAGTAGAGATTTAGCTTTAACATATCCAGAATCACTAGGCATATGAACACAGCTTCTCACTAAGTCATGAGGCTGGCCTCTAGTGTACTGCTCCAAGAAGTATAAGCAATCTTTGGCACTATGCGCCTTTGATTCAATACTGTGTTCAAAAGCTGTCATGAATGTCTTAAATTGGAGTGGATCACCATCAAATATTGGTATGTCTCTTTTTGGCAGAAAAAATAAAGATTGCTGATTTACAAGCAAGCTTGTAATTTCATTTTGCCTTTCCAATACACTTAACAGTTTATTTTCATCAACTGATAATGAATCTTTATGACGTGATGGTTGTAGCTGAGCTTGATGTAACATTCGATCTGTTGGAACTTCAACTTGTGTTGTTTTTATCTTCACCTGGTCAGTTAATGTGTCTGGATTTTCTTTAACTCTTGTGTCTTTAGGTCTTGCACCCAAATAAGAATAGGACTGAAAGGTTGGAGCTTTATCATAACAATCAGTTCCCGCTGCTGTAGGTACAAATGTATCTGCATCAACATTCAGCATTTGAGATCTTTTATTTTCATGTTCAAAATATGAATTCATGCCATCAGATTGAATCTGTGCAGCACTAGTCACTGTAGAACAGACAGAGCCCTGAAACACTTTAACTTTAGCCATTGATGCTGCAATTTCAATCTCCAAATCCAGTTCTTCTTTCTTTTTCCTTAGCTGTTCCTCCTGCTCCTCTAAAGCATGTTTTTGTTTCAACAGCTTATGTCGTGCCTTTAATGCAGCCATATCTGCTTCTGCTTTAACAAGAGCTGAAGATGTAGAAGACACAGAAGACTTAATTCTTGATGACCGACTTCTTCTAGACTTTCTGCTGTCCACATTAGAAACACTGTCACTTGGCTTAACATCATCCTCAACACCAGCATTTTCATCACACTCTATATGCTGAGAAACTAAAGGTGCATTAAGCTCTTTATTCACACTGGACAATTGAGCCTGATGTAATTCAGCTTCTTCACTCATTTGAGCTGCATTGTTGACTTGTTCAGCACCTGAAAGCCATTTCTCAACTTCTTGCATGAATTCAGAATTATATTTACTCAAACTTAAAAACCAAGTATTTTGTCTTTCTTGTTCTTCAGCAGGAAACAGTGGAATAACAGACTCATACAGCTGATTTGCATCCTCCAGCAACAGTTTAAAATCATCACAGTGAGACTGAACACTCTCAAGATTTGCTTCATTTTTCATAAGCTCTTTAATAATGTTTATTTCTCCTTTAATTTTATGAACCTTTGCTTTGAGATCCTTTTGAAGCTTCTCAATTTTATTCTGTAGTGCTTTAACAGTTAATTTTGATCGTCTTTTTTCATCTTTACCGCTTACAACGGAACTTGACTTTGATCCAGCTAACTCCATTTCCAGATATTTGTCTTAACAATTCCTCCTCAAACAGTCGACTCAATACGTGTGTGTTTGTCCATACCTCAGTTCCAGCGGACTTGATTGAGCTGCGGTGAAGGAATCATTCAATTAATTGATTGATGACGCTGCGCTGCGTGCGCCATTACCGCTTCCAAACTGTTCCAAGCAGAAGCGAAGAATCCAGACTTGTCCTTCAACGAGTCACTCATTCCATTGTCTTTCTGTTGACGATAATTGTGCGGCAAACCAACGGTATTGTAGAGGACCGCACTGGGTTAACGGGGTGAATTTCTCGCTGTCCGACGCATGCTTCAATAAACTCCAGGTCGCTTCACGTTGTTGCAATCATCCATTTATTCCAACTTTAACAGCCATATTTGAGACTTTACAAGTAGCTACTGACACATACTGACCAGGCTAAACCAAACAATGGCGCCAACAATAAGCGACATTATAGCATGGTCAACAGAAATTATGACAACCACCGTCACACCCGCTTCCTCATACATACTAAACCAGCGCGCCAACTCGGCTCCATTCATACCTAAGTGACAGTCACGCCCACCTTGACACACCCACCACCGAAGTGTCAACACCTTGTGCTCCTGCCACATCAGTAATTGCTTATTTTGACCATATGGCTCTTACAACTACAAATATCAAAAACACAAAGAATAAAATGCATTCATTCTCTATAAGCAAAGGTTTCATGTTTTTCATTTTTTTAGCTTTAAAGCATTATTTAAATAAGAAATTTGATAATAAATAAGGCCGCTACAATCATTTTGGTAACAGATTTCCACATCGGACCTGTAAGGTTCTGTAGACAATGGCGCGTGCAGGTGAACGTGACTAGCTAGAGCAGCTAATGGCGCCGTCCAATCCAGTAATAGAAAACCTACACTCACTCGCTTTACTTGCCTTGTTGTTGTGTTTTTAGGTAGTTAGCAATAAAACTGAAGGGTATTTACTTGCCTCTGCCGATGATTTTCTTTTCAGGGTCACAAACTTCACCATTTTTCCTCCGTCAACTATACGCTGTAAAGAGTTGGTTGGTTGAACATGAACAGGCAGCATGTTGATTACTTTGAGCACTGCTGCCTCCTAGCGACCGGAGGCTACAGTTTAGCGGTAAACCATGAATACAGACAATAATAATGTAATTTGGTCGTCGTACAATTAAAGAAGAACTGCTCTATAGACAATCTGACCACCTTGAAAAATCACAACGATAAATGATAAACAAACAATCAACAATATAATAAAAGCCGACCCTTTAACAGGAGTTCTTCAATGTAGACCATGAAGATTTAACTCACTCCTCTGACTCCTGAAGAGAAACGAAACGACACACGAAGAAACGAAACACGACTGGAGTTACAAGACGTTTATTTGACACAAAGAAATGTCGCGAAGAAATCTGGGGTAATGATTCAGATTTTTCACAGTTTTATTGTAAAAGCGTTAAATTAGCTGGAAAGCAGCATGAGAGGTAATTGTTATAATTAAATAATTTATCAAGCAGATGAATGACTAAGAAAAGTAAATAGAAGGACTTCTACAGCTGCATTTCCATTACAAATGTGCACAAAAACGTTGTCAATATTCTGCTGATATTGAAAAAGTGCAATTTCGCAATGGCAGAGCTTCCATTAAATCACACGTAAATGAGTTTGTTCACGTGATAAGTCATTAACAAACATACTGCACCATTATTCTCCAGCTACTTTCTGTTGTTTTCTTGATCATGTGATATGAAAAGAATGTTTCCATTGCAGTTTTGCGAAATAAACCAATTTTGATACGGCCAACAAACTACTTCATCCTAGCACCAAAACATTTTTCGTATTGTTTCCATTAAGTGACTTTTTTGTGTAATTCCAATTTGCTCATGGTCAATTGAAACGCAGCTAATGTTAGATCAATATTTGGAAACTTTGTTCACTTCCTCCGTCTCCATTTTTAAAACCATAGGCTGTACTAAGGATGTTTTCACACCTGATAGTCTGGTAAACCTGGTTCTATTGGGGACAAAAAACGAGGGATTTTCTGAAATTGGTGTTTCCATTAAGTGAATTTATCTTCAAATGTTGGACTGCACAATTATATAGTCAATGGAAATACAGTGTACAATAAACAGCAGTGCTGTGATTGTTAAAAATGACTCCACCCTTTCAAAGGATCATTTAAACTATCTGACACCGTCCAAACATCAGCTCTCTCTCCTCCTGCTAGAACCTCCTCTGGTCTCTTCACAGCTGCTTGCTGAGTTTACGGGCCTGCCGCTCCCTGGCCTCAAAGGCCGCTTTGGTGTCCAGTAGCTCATCCAGCTGCCGGCGGATCCGGGCCATGTCGAGCTGGGTGGCCTCGCACTGCTCCTTCAGGGCGGCCGACTCCACCCGCAGCTGCGTGGCGGCCATTGACAGCTGCTCGCTGCGCTCCCTGCACTGCTGCTGCATCCGCTTGGCATCGCCCAAGAGCGACTCCACGCTCACCACCACCGAGTCGCACTGGCTGCTGGACATCTCCTGCAGAGATGAGGGGACACAACTGGTTGACGAGCATCTAGGCAGATGGAAGCTGTGAACAGTAGGTCTTTTACAGATGGGCATGTTTTAAGGGTGTATTCACACCAGCCGTCTTTAGTTTGCCTTAATTAAACTCTAGTTTGTTTGTCGAGAAAGTTTGGTTTGTTTGGGGAGGTGTGATTGCGCAATTGAACTCCGGTAGACTCGTTTTGATTGAGAAACAAAGTTACAACATTTGCTACATTTTCAGCTGCTGTGGTTCAGTTTCACACTATTCTGTGTCAAATGAACCAAAGCCTTCAGGCAATCTGTACCCCGCCTCGCCTGTGGTGGCGCTGCATCAAAAACTACTGAAGGAAACGATACAGAATATGAATAAGACACTGAGCTCAACTTCCTTCTTTACCAAATGTAAACAAAATGGAGTGGTGTCAATTCCTACAGTTTTAGCGGTTCTAGGAATTTTCTTTTGTCTCTGGTAAAAGACCATGAGACATTTCTCCCACTAGTATTAGAGTCATGCATTTGTTTCGGTTGTATTTACCCAGAATACCCTATGCTGTAACCCTGTTCCTGCTTTTGGAGTTGTTTTGATCCACTTGGTGTTCACATATGCTTTGTAACCGCACTAGAGTTCATTTCAACCAAACCAAGATCTTGGTTTCTAGGTGGACCAGAGTTAATTTTTTTAGTCAGTTTGATTGACAGCTCCCCAAACAAACCGGACAAACAAACTAGAGTTTAATTAAAATGGACTGATGTGAATGGAGCTTCTGATGCGGACCAAAAAAGTGAACTCTGGCAGCACAGGGCATTCTGTGGAAATACAACAAAAACAAACACACGACTCTATCGCTAGCTGGAGAAATGGCTCGTTTTCTTTTGCTATAGACAAAAGAGAAATACTACAACCACTGAAATCTGGTCCTACTCCATTACTGTTTGCATTTAAGTTGTGCTCATGTCTTATTCAGAGGTTTTTGAGTTGTTTCCTTCAGTGGTTCTTGGCGCAGCGCCACCACAGGTGAGGAGGATAAATAGGTTTCTCAAAGGGTTTGGTTCATTTGACACAGTGCAGTGCGAAAGCAAACCTCACCAGCTGATAATGAAACAGACTTGCAACTTTGGTTCCCAATTAAACAGGGTCTACTAACTAGACTATCAGGCGTGAAAACACTAAAACTCAACATTTGATCTGTGGTGTGTGAAGTGGATTACAGAGGTTTATCTTGGCTTATCTCACTGCTTTGTTTGCCTTCTTCTCCTCATGATTTTTCTTTATGTAATTTAACTGCTGAATTTTCTAACCGGCACTTTAAGCAACATCTCACCATTGATTCCAGGGTCAGGTTGATCTCCAGTCTTCTGGCCTTCTTCTGAGACTCGGCTTCCTGGCCCGTATCACTGTTCTCCAGTGTCTGTTCTCCAGTGGCTTTTCTCACTTCACAGATTTACTTCCTGCACATCTAGAAAAAAAAAGGGATACAACTCCAGAAATCCTTTTTTAAGGTTTGAGTTTTGCTGCTGCAGATCAGATATTTCAGTGTTTGTCCAGGCTGTCGCTGGTGGCTTTTCTGAGTGAGCGTCACTGTCTACCTCAGGCTCAAAGTGAGGTCAGGTAATCCTCAGATAAAACCATTAGGGGAAGGAGAGACTGAGGCACGTGTAAGCTCTCCTCCTGCTCTATTTTCATCTGCCCGGTTTATATTCAGGAGCTTACTAATCAATATATGCTGTAAAAAGATACATCCCAACAGTTGCCTCAATAAGAACTTAACTGCAGGCAAAAAGGATGAGGATAATCTAAATAAGTATCTTCAAACTGAATCTTTATGTAAAGCCTATAAAATAGTGAATTTTTCTGACTGTTGGACACAGGGGCAGATTTACCAGGCTGTGGAGCCAATTTTGGTCCCCAATCCACATAGAAAAATACTTTTAAAGCAAATTACAGTCCGATACATCTGTAGGTATCAACTGATACATGGTCGGTTTAATATATCCCCATTAGCTTCATGTAGTTACCAAAAAATGTACTATAACTTCATAATTTCTAAATACTTGAGTGTTGCTTTATATTTATAAAAAACCTAAAATATCAATGCAGTTAACCTTATTTAGGCCTATTAGTTTAATTCAAAGTATGTTTTCAAAACACATTCATTTGAAAATGTTGTTTAAAAATTGGGGCCACTGCCACTTTAAGCCCTTTCTAGCCCAGGTCAGACACGAAGCAGACAAAACATTTCCTGTTTCAGGTCAGTGAGGATTATCCAAATTATTTTCTAAATGCCAGAAAACTGAAACAATCTTTATCACTTTCTCCTAATTTAGTTTACATATAGTTCCTTACTTTGCCCTTTACACTGCTGCATACATCAATCACTTTAAAAAGCGTAACTTCAAAATTTAACGCTTTGAAACTGGGCCTGTCACTTTAAGAAGTGCCTACTCTTTCTGACACTCTACTTTCAGGACATCATCACAACAATGCTCCTCCATTATGCTGTTAATCGTTCTTAGGAAACAGATGAAAACAGCTACTGCCTGTTTAGTAAACTTCCTGTCTGATGAGATGTAGTTTCAATATTTCATCCTAATTGTTCTTTAATCGTGATGTCCTCTGTTTTGTAAAGTGCACCAGTTCCTCCTACATGATGCTGGGACTTTCTTACTAGCTAAAGCTAGCATCTTCTTAAGGTTGTTTGCTTTTGCTGTGGTTGGTATGTACATTTTGTACAACAACCACAACAGAGAGGAAAACAAGAAGTAAAAACTGGGATGGTCACAAAGATAAATGTCTGTCTAAAGTAAAACATGAAGTTATAGTGCGCGTGTGTTGAACATTTAAAACATACTTTGCAAAAACCAAAAGATTTATCTTAAAAGAAACAAGAAACTGTATTCCAGTGCAAATGAATTTAGTATTGGCCAGCAGGGGGAGACATTTAGCAATATTTCTTCTCAAATAAGGGCTTTTTTTTTTTTACAGATTTAACACAAAAACATCAACTAATATCAATGCACACATTCACATTTAAAGCTTCAGAGGTTATATTGATATTTAATACTTGATTTAGGCAAATAAAAATCACTTCTGACTCGCATAAGGACACAAGGTCTGTATCAGATAAATGTCTTAAGTTATCTCAGTGTTGCTGAAACAGAACTTGGTTGATTTTTTTTTTTACAAAATTGAAGGTAAAGATTATGAAAACAAGTTGCAGCAATAAAGGTTTCCCAATTTTTGGCTGAAAAACAAAGTTTGTGATCCAACAATAAAAAAAAAAAATACAAACAAATAAACTAAACTGGCTTTAGTTACATTCTTAAATCTTTGGATTACAATGCCAAAAGCACAAACTGTGATTACTTTCACTAAAGTACGCTGCTGATTACAGAAAAACTTGAAATGAATGTGGTATAAAATAAGAGACAGTTTTCCCAGCGGTCCCTGGGTATTACTGCGGCCGCGGGGGCCGGTTGAAGAACGGCTCCGTCTCTGCGGCGGTCGCCCCCGGCTCGCCGAAGAGGGATCCGGCCGGCGTGGGGACAAGCTTCGCCCCCGAACTCTGGCGCCTCTGGACGATCACCAGCGCCCCAATGATGATCCAGAAGAAGAAGTTGACCCAGACCGCTGTCTGAGGAGCAACGCGACACAAAAATAGGAAAATAAACAATCAATACGCATCAAGCATTTTGAATAATGCCATGAATGTCAGAATGTGGTGGGATCCATACCTCTGATTTGTGAAGGTTGCTGTAGATCCTCGTTCCTTGAATTGGACTGACCCAATTTTTGCTCTGAACTTCGTCACAACTTGAAAACAAAGAAACAAAAACTCTGACACAAAGCTAAAGGAAATTTGTACCTCATCTTTTATAGAATAGTTTGTAGTTTTATCCTAATCCACATATGATAAACAACTTCATTGTTTTTGTTGTAGCACCATTTGATTATGTTTTGTGTTTGTTTTAAATGTATCCATTGTTTATTTTTGTTTGTTTGGTTAATTTATTTGTATTACTGTTATTCATTCTCCATTCTACTTTGTAGATCATTACCTCCTTTTGCTTTTTGTTAGTCTGTAATATTTGTTCTATATCCACTAATTGGTGATAAAAAAAAAGATTATATGTAAAAAAAAAAAAACTCATCTTTTATGCTCAACTAAATTGTAAAATCTTCAAATATGACATTTGTAACAGGTTTTTACTTTGACAATATCACAAATGTGAAGTTTGTCAAACATTTGTTTGCATCTGTTCTTCAAATTTATTTTGTTTAGTCAAAAAATTACTTTCACCTGACATTTCTTGGTGTGTTAAGGTCTGTGGTTACCATAGCAACCAGTAACTGACAGCTCCCTCCCCCTTTATTTCTGTTGCCGTTAGTAACTGTGGGGCAGAAGCTTCTGGACTAAAGTCAGCAGCCATCTTGATTTCTATGAACTAAATTGATTACATATAAAAAATAATATAATATTCCACAAATACAAATTTCATTCTGCTTGTAATAGTTTAAGTAAAATAGTGTTTCTTCAATTTTACCAAAGTAGATATTTATCAGAAATTTACATCTTTTTTTTTTCAAAAGTTCATATAACATTTGTGGCTCTACGCAGGTTTTATTAACCCAACGGAGAGTTAAAAAAAGCTATATTAAAGCTATCCTCATTCATCAGACAAAGCTATGTCTTTTTGTGACAAAGGAAAAGCAAAGTTTGGCTTTTTTGACTGCACCAGTTCAAATAAAATCAAAAGAAAACATCTCCCATATTATCTCTATAATATTTAGAGAGAAAATCTGAAAAATAAAGATCCAGCTTCCCGTAAAAACTCAGAAATAAAGAGCTGAAATGAGCTTTGTTTAGTTTGTGGTTTTGTCTGGTTTCTGACCAGAGGAGGAAAAAGGTGAGCACCTTTTGACCCCGGTAACAGTTAGGAGGATGGAGTCGCAGAGCGAGTCGCGGCCGATCTTCAGCATGCAGCCGGTGATGAGCAGGAAGAACAGGAAGATGCCGCTCACAAACACCATCACATTCAGCCACAGGCGCTCCCTGGAGGACGACAGGAAACAGGAAGAGCATGACGAACGACGCAGAGAAAGAGCAAGGAGGATTCAGCTGAGCCTTTAACCACAGTAGAAACAAGATATTTACTCAAACCAGACAGTAGGCCTGTCACAATAACAAACTTCCCAGAATTCATTGCGATAATATTGTTTTGAGACCGTTTTCAAGTAATGTAATATTGATGGCATAATAATGCAAGTACACATTCTCAAAAGATTAATAAACGTTAAATTCTTATAAACATTTAACACGGAACTGGAAGACGTTTTAAATATTCAAAATAAATAAACAAAAACAGAAAACAAGCAATATGAATTATGAAGTCTCTGTAGATTTAATTGTCCTTCAAATAAAGAGCCGGTTGAGACTTTTAAAAACCGTCAGTTTTCTGGCCGATCTTTAAAAGTCTGATCTGCCGATTCCGATTTTGGCCAATACCAATTTTTCGCCACCATCTCTGATTGGGTACTTTGTTCTTCATCATTTAAGGAATTATCGATTTAAAACAAGCTCCCATATCTTGCTGGAAAGTAACTTGTAAGTACGTATAGTCTTACTTCAAGATATTTGCAAGACAAAAAATACTTGGTAGGAGTTAGTCTATATAAACCCAATGCAAATATTAGATATTCATAAAAGTCCTACGGCTTGCATTTCTGAAACAACGTTTTCTTGTTATTGTCTATTTGGTTTTGTTCTACATTTTACGACAATAAACACACAATATCGCAACACATTCAGCATTTTCTAGCTTTATATTATTTTATTTATCCCTGTAGCAATGAGCAGTAAATCAATTAAGTATAAAATAATAAATGAAAACGAGATCAATAATTTCCATTTCCATGGTTGTTTTTTTTCTCATCTCTTTTTCTACCAATGACTGAATGAGGAAAGTCTTCAGTCTGGAGCTTTAGTCTCAATTAACTCTATTTTTAAGAACAATTTTGTTTACAGAGACTTCATAACTAATTGATTTGTTGTTTATTTAAAATGTCTCCCAGATTCGATGATAAAAGTTTGTTAGAAATTTAAGTTTATTGCTCTTTGACAATGATTTCTTGTATATTTCTTGACATTTTTCATTTCAAAACAAGAGTTATTGTTTATTGCAATAACTTCTGGGACAATTTATTGTCCAGCAAATTTTGTTATTGTGACAGGTTTGTTGTTTCTTTAGTGGCTGAAAGCTCCAGAAATGTTACAATCCAAGAAAGAAAAGTTGACCCTGGAGTCGCCCAAAACAAATTTTCCCAGATTTATCTGAATGCAGCCTATCGATCTGTTTCATTTGGAATAAATCATCAAAAAAATAAACCTTTCAGATAGTTTTCATAAAAATGTGTAAATAAATTAGAACAACTGCTTTCCAGTTTCTGAAGTTTAAAGGAATAACAACACGTTAGCTTGTTTTGCTTCATGTGTCACTCGTCTGGTTTGGGTGGTGATTAAAATAATAAAAATGACAGGACAGGACACGTCCTGACTGCCCTCACCTTCTCATTTCTCCCTCCATGCAGAAAGCGTACACCCAGTACACTGTCAGGGAGAAACACACCACCGCCACCATGATGGAAATGGCCGACACAAAGTAGCACAGAGAGGCAGAGGTGGAAGTCTGGACTCCGATGACGTTTCCTGTCGTATTGTAGCTGACGCTTCCATACAGCATGCACAGACCACCGAAGTTACCCTGACACAGAGAGAAAGACAGGTTTGAGATCACAGACTCGGAGCAAATCCAAAATGTTCACAAGAATATAAGTCTGCAAAGCAGCCAATCCAGGGACACCTTTTGTTTTCCTTGGTGCTGATTGGCTGAGCCCAAGATCAGACATAAGGAACAGGGTTATTATAAGCCTGGCGGGCCACCAGGCTTTACTTGCACCCCCACCAGGCTAAGCTTTGCTTGTTTTATTTATTTTAGGGTTTTTAAGACTTTTTAGTTGTTTAAGTATTGTTGATAATGTCTTCCAATAGCACATAATTACCTAGTAATATTTTAAAATTTCGTCTCAGCTTTAAACATTTTTTAACTCAGAAACACTGAAAGTCGCTGGATGCCCTAGCTTCCCTAACGCCAGGCTTAGCTAGTTTTATGTTGGAGACCCTGAAGGAAGAGTGTGGATGTTAGCTTCTGTGGTAGTGCTAAAATGGCTTCCAATCTGCGTATTAATGCATATTAAAGGTGCGGTATGTAATTATTATAAAAATATGTCTTTTATGTATTTGTTAAAACTGTCACCATGTTGTAACTGTTTGTTATGAGACAGATAATCTGTGAAAAGGTCGACCTCTGAATTCCTGAGCTACCAATGTTGTCTGAAGAAGTTCAGCGCTCCAGACCAAAAACAACCAATCAGAGCCATGTTTTAGCGCTGTCAATCAATCTCGTGTACTAACTGCTACATATGCTAATGGTGGAGAAACAACTTAAAAACAGTTTATCTATCTATTATTTGTGGCCATGTTGACTAACATTAGCATTCATAACAGGCTATACTTGCTGCAGCAAGAAAGGGACTGCAGGGAGGATGAGCAGCACCACAAGGAGAGGTTATTGGGAATACTAAGACCCGCCTCCTGGCTCTGATTGGTTTCTAGTTAGCACTGGTAAAAGACAGAGGAGCTCAATTTTTTCACACTAAAAAAGCTATCGCTGCCAACAAGAATTTACCTTTTTTTAAAAACTGAAAGCACTCCTAGATCACTGTTTTTGTGTTTCGTATATACTCTTCTCTAAACCCCAATCTGACAGTTGAAAATGAGTTCTTCTTTCCACTGTCACCCCATGCTTGCTTACTATGAGGAATTACTATGCTTACTATGAAATTGATTAATTGATCATCCACCGCTGCTACATGATTGTGCAAGAGAGGTTGGTCTAAAGCAGTGTTTCTCAAATAGTGGGGCGCGCCCCCCCAGGGGGGCGCGAGGCTCCATCAAGGGGGGCGCGTTTGACCTCGGGGAACATGCTTTTTTATTTTTTTATTTTGATTTTTTTGACTGTCCTAGAATAAAGTGCAATTGCACCTCCACTACATTAGGGGGCAGTGGCGCTCTCATTGGCAGAGTGTGCGCAGGGAGCATTTGCTCGGTGGTGTAGGGGTTTGCGCCTTTGCACATAGTATGAGTATGAAGTGTAGACACGAAGTGTAGCAGACCCTCAAGTGACACCATGGAAAAATATTTAACAGGAATTAGAAGACAGGCGAAGAGAGACGGAGATAAAGAGACAAACGAAAGTCTTCCTAAAGCTAAGACGAGGAAATATGACGAAGCGTATGTAGCGTTTGGCTTCACTGTGACTACGGTGGGAGACGAAGAAAGACCGGTGTGCTTACTGTTGGCAGCGGACAGCATGAAGCCAAATAAATTAAGGCGTCACTTAAATACATTACACCCCAATCACGCTGATTGGGGTGTAATGTATTTAATGTGTAATGTAATGTAGCCATTAATCCAGACATCATCTTTGATTAAAAAAATCAGCACAGATTATTTTATATATTTTTGTTTTGCAGGTTAAAGTTTTTTTAAATATTGTGCTCCTGAGTTAATGTTGGTGATCAGTTTGAATGCATTGTTATTTATCGATTTTATGTAATTTTATTTTTCAGTATCATATGGTTTGACATGGTCAGTCAAAAAATGTTAATAGTTTAATCAAGGATTTCATTTTATTTTTGAATTTCAGATGCACTTTAAATCTTTTCTGTTACAGTTAATAAAACTATTATTTGTGGTAAGTCGATCCATATTTCTTTTTTATATTCTCTTATATGTTAATAAGTATGCAGTGTTATGCAGAGGTGTACTTATAACAGTTTTATTGACAGTGATACTATTAATAGTCACAGGGGCTTGGGGGGGGGGGCGCGAGATGTTTTCTTCTTCCTAGGGGGGGCATGACAGAAAATAATTGAGAAGCACTGGTCTAAAGTCATTGACTCAATGCAAAGAGCTAGTTTTCTTAAGATAAAATCAACTAAATACTTTTTACCAACAGCAAAATAATTTAAATTTAACTGCGATAAATAGGATCAAATTGGAAAGCAATTGATTTTTTATCTGTTTGTGTGACTGGATTAAATGAACTTTCTGAATATATACTTGTGTTGACATTTGTTGTGAATCAATGTTAGGTAAACAAAAAAAGTTAAATTCAATGCCAGCTAAAGTATCAGACTGGACATATATCATAAACTAGTGCATTGATATCCCTACACTTGTCCCAATAAGCAATTAATCACATAATAAATTAAAAGGAGCTTGATCATTTTCATTGAGATGCAAATTTTTTAAGGTCAATTTTGTTTACAGACTTCATTAACAATTTTATTTATCGTTTCAGATGCGTGTGATTTTTTAAATCTCCGAAGAAGACCATTTTATTTATTGTTTTTGATGTGTTAAAAATGTCTTCCAATTACAGTGCTGCACTCTACTAAATTAAAGCTTATAAAATCTCATATCACGGTTTATCTGACAAAATTCCTTTTATTTATTTTTTTCATTTAACAAATATCCAATAAATTATTCTTTCTGATTTCTACATTTGGCACCACCAGAGTTCCATACACGAGAGAGAGAGGATGGGCGCGACTAGCGACTAGATCACAAGACTCGCTTATTACTGGCGCACATGTTCACATTTCCTCAAACATTTCTAACAAAAATACACTAAGATAAAACCCAAACATAACATTTAAAACACTTATCAGCCGTGATGAACTTGTGTTTTCCGGATACCTACATTAGACTTTTTTTCGCTACACATTTAACATGAAATATTCCTTCATAATAGTTATAAATAAAACCGCTGTTGCACTTTAAAGGCTGGTAAACAGAATAATATTAAAGTTTACTGATGTGACACCGTGGATAAAGTACATGACACTGTTAGAGGGATGTGAGAACGTGTCAAAACTTTAACCATTTGTGGGGATGAGGGAGTTAAATAGTTGCTATAGTAGAAGATAAAGACACTGTTTTGTTTAAGCAAGGTTTTCTCTTTTGGTTCCGTGTTTTCTAAACTTTCTAGAACTCCCCGGAGCAGAGAAGTGAGTTTCCCCGGAAGAGAGCGCGTGCCGCCCCGGTGGAAGCCCCGGTAGAAGCGGGGTTTCTCCGTGAATCTCACCTGGACGATGGTGAGGGAGGCGGCGGCGACGATCCCACAGACGAAGCAGCAGGCGTACAGGCTCAGCTCCAGCACCAGCAGCACCGACACCGCCATCATCCACCCAGCGGCCCGCTTCTGGACAGGGACCAATGTCAAGGCTGCCACGATGAGCAGGGACCACTTCCGGGAAGGAGTTTCAGAATAAAAGCTTGATTCCTACAGGTGACCGTTAGTGGAAAATATGAAACACTTTCAGGAATATTTACTACGACGATCAATTAGAGCTGTTATAGACAGAACCCATCCAATCACTGAACAGATGCTTACAACAGATAAATGTGTGGATGTGCCAAAACTTTCTCCAGCTGAACAGAAACAAAACTGAAGTTATTATCTTTGGACCTAAAGAGGAACGATCTAGAGACAGTGCACAGCTTCCGTTATTACAACTAAAAACCAGCGATCAGGCCCGAAACCTGGGAGTAGTGATGGACTCTGACCTGAACATTCAGAGCCACATAAGACAGTTACAAAGTCGGCCTTCTATCACCTGAAGAACATTTCCAGGATTAAAGGACTAGATCTAGAGAAACTCTTCCATGCGTTTATCTTCAGTCGTATTGATTATTGCAACAGCGTCTTCACAGGTCTGTCCAACAAATCAATTAAACAGCTACAGCTGATCCAGAATGCTGCTGCTCGCGTTCTCACTAAAACCAGGAAGATAGAGCACATAACACCAGTTTTATAGTCTCTCCACTGGCTCCCTGTAGCTCAAAGAATAAACTTTAAAATACTGTTGTTAGTTTATAAATCACTGAATGGTTTAGCAGCACAATACATTAAAGATCTGCTGCTGTTGTATCAACCTTCCAGAACTCTCAGGTCTTCTGGTTCTGGTTCTGCTCTGCATCCCCAGAACCAGAACCAAACAAGGAGAAGCGGCATTTAGCATCTATGCACCACAAATCTGGAACAAACTTTCAGAAAACTGTAAAACAGCTGAAACACTGACTTCCTTTAAATCTAAACTAAAAACCCACTTGTTTATAGTTGTATTTGAAACGTAATAAATTGCAAATTTATTGACGGAACCTGACTTGGTGTTCTGTTTTGATTGTTGATTCTATGTTGCATTGTGTTTCTGTGTTTGTTATGATGTAAAGCTCTTTGAAATGCCTTGCTGCTGAAATGTGCTATACAAATAAAAATTGATTGATTGATTGATTGATTGATTGATTGATTGATTGATTGATTGATTGATTGAATAAAATGCATAGTAAGTTTCTGACAAAAACCTCTGATAATTTTACATCATGTGCTTTCTAGAAAAAAGCTTAAATGTGCCAGAAAAAATTCTGAAATTTTGGGATAATCTAAATTTTTGAGAAAAAAGTTTGTAAATTTCTGAGTTTGACAATTTGAAAATCTGTTAGAATAAACTCTGTGACCTGTCCTGTCAATGGCCTAAAGAAAATGGATGGATGGATGGATGGATGGATGAATGGATGTTAGAATAAACTCTAAAATTTTGAGATAACACAAATCTGCTGGGGGAAAAAAATCTGAAACTTTGGGTTTAATATCAGAAAATTTCTAGAAAAAACAGGGATATTTTTGAGTTTGAAAAGTCGAACATTTACTATAAAAAACATATATTTCAAGATTAACATGTGAAAAACCTTATAAATTCTGAGATCTATCTAAAAATTTCAGAAGTTTTTTTTAGCAAATTTCTTTATAAATTAGACAAAACTTACAAGTAGCTTTTAAGCAAAATGTATGACCTTGTATTCAGTAAATAATTTCTTACTACATATTAAAAAGGTAATTCTACTGGCAGATTATTTAATTTATAACATGAAAAAAATGTCTTGCTTAAAGTGAAATAATCCACCTGTAGTGCTACTATTTTTAAAAAAATCGATATTAAGGAACTAAAATAAGCTGCTATAACTAGCTGAAAAGTTACTTTTAAGTTAGTTTTCTTAGATATTTGCATTAGGAACTACACCAAAAATACTAGATAATGTTTTGTATTTTTGGAAGAAGCAAACACAGTTTAGTTTCAATAAAGCCAAGTTTATCAGCTCACCTGTTTGTCAGGTCGTGCAGATCTTTTATTTTGAAGGTAAAAGTAATAAATATCCGGTGTCGCTCGCTTGCTTTAACCGTCGAGCCTCCACCGCCAACAGTCCTCCAGCCTTCAGGCTCCTTTCTTTCATATGATGTCAAGTTTCTTCCTTTCACTCTGCACAGCCCCACATAAAGACATCAGAAATCATGTCTGTCACACTGCGGAGGCAATTCATTTAGACACTTCCTGACAAAAGCGAGCAAATCTATTTTCACCGCATAACCCACAGATTCCAGCTGGGAGGTATAATCTCTAAAAGCTGTGAGAGAGACCAGGGTCACTGGGAACTGCGCTGGCTTTAGGGTTCGGTATAACAAATGCAGAGTCAGGCGATCGGACTTTGTCATAAGTTTGAGGATTCATAGGCATGACATGGCATTTAGACGTGGCTGCAGATGACTGAAAGTGGAGCCTTTTCTCCTCCGCAAAGCTTAATCAAACCTTGTGACTTCTGTCATCTGACCAGGTCATTTTCTTCTATATATATGACACAATTTTAAATCAGCAAGTGGATCAGAAAGTTTCTCATTCATTCATCACACTGCAAAAACACAAACTCCAAGAGAAAGTTTTTTTTTGTCTAGTTTCTAGTGCAAATAAGATATTATTTGTTAATTATTTTTGTTAAATCAGGCTCCTATATCTTTCTGAAAAGATAATTGTAAGTTACTTTTGTCTCATTTCAGGTCATTAAAATTCTTGCTCTTGAAATTAAACAATTAAACTGTGTAGTTTTATTAGACGTCAGTACTTTTATTTCTACATGTTCTTTAATACCTTTTTATCTGTAATTCAAAAAAATATATAGACTCTACTGAAAATAAAACACATTATAAATGATCCATCTCCAATAAAGAATCAGCTTTTCTGGCATTAGAGATAGATATGTTTTAAGGATAAAGAGAGAAAATTATTTTGCTTTTAAATGCAATCCATTTTTTAATGCATTGTTGTGAAAAAGCTACTTGTTAATAGATTTATTCTGTTTTATTTTTTGGCAGCAACAGGATCCATCAAGCATTGGAAAAACTGACCATTGGGACATTGGCAAGTTTTCTGTCAATTTGGTGAAAAATCACTCTTTCATCCTTAATTATTGTCAGCATTGCATCTCTTCTGCAAATGAATAAATGTATTGTCTTCAGTCCAAAGGATTAATCCTTAAATTTGGAAAATGTTTGCCTTTGTGTGTGGTGTTCCCTCTGAATGAGAATCAGCCGCTCTATCACAAGGGTGAAGGGCAGCTGATTTAACTTAACAAATTGAGGAGAAGTTTTGGCTTTGATGGAACGCCGTTTATAATTGCTGTCACACCCGGAACAGATGAGTAAAGAACTTTGAAGAACAGCTCTGTACATTCAGCAGGGTCCTGTAGACTGTGTGGGAGTTCACCCAACCGGTCTAAGTGTTGTTGGACTCTGAAAAGACGTTAGAAAGTTCTGTTGGGGGTAATTCAGGTGAATTGGGTACCAGAAGTGTAGATAGGGGCTGTTAAGATCCTGTATGACTGGATCTTAAGTCATACAGGACTTAAGATCCAGTCCTGTATGATTGGATCTTACAGGACTGATCCAGTCCTGGTGAGTTTCCATGGGAACAACCAATCACTTCGCAGAAATGACCAATGATTGGCCAAGGGAGCCCTAGCTCCGCCCCTACGGCAACCAACACCAGATAATCAAAAAAAAAATGGATGGATGGAACTTCAGGAAATAGTCAGTAGTTTAAATTAATTTAAGATTTTACATTGAGAAATCTATATTTTTATCCAATTAATTGGTGCTACGGTTATTGGCACAGCCTGATGTGTTGGGTTCGCCAAGTTGTCATGACAACCATTAAATTACAACTGAAAGTCAAATCAAAGGGAAACTACAAAAAGACTTTTTATACTACAGTATAACCATGTTGACCTATTAAACTATTAAACCATGTTGACCTATTAAACTATTAAACCATGTTGACCTATTAAACTTTTTAGTAAGTGAAAAAATACTATAAGGGTATTTTTTCACTTACTAAAAATTTTTTTAAAAATTGAATTTAATTGAGTCAGTTCAGACTAAAAATGTCCCTGATTGGTGTAAATCAAGCAAAAAGTAAAAATAAATAAAAATCCTTCTTTCCCAATGCCAGGTACGGTGGAGGATCCTTGATGCTGTGGGTGTGTTTTAATGTCTTCTGCGTATCTTTACCAATAAATATGGAAGGTGTTCATGGTGCACATAGATAAACACATCTCATGATATGAGGTTGGTTTAACTTTAATGAGCTGATAAGACGTAAAATCCATTGAAGTCTGAATGAGGCACAGATCTACAGCAAAGACTGCAGCACATTCTGTACAATATAAAGGAAAAAGATTAAAAAAAATTAAAATTACAAATCTGGGAATCACGCACTTGAATTTACGTTTACAAATAATTACACCAACAAAAGCTACTTTGTTTTCAAGTCAAACTATCACAACATACAATATTTAAAATATAAAACAACCTAACTGCAAAACAAAAGTTCAGATATTTTAACTTATTTAGTTCAGCTTCACATTCAAAGAATATAAAATATTTCAAGAGCACATAAGAGAAACACCAAAAACATCAATATACAGCGATGTCAGCTTCAATATATCCGAACAGATTTTCATGTTGAGTACATTTTTATTTATCATGCACAAAAGCTGTACAGTAGTTACACTCTGAGCAAAGACACTTTGAAGGATAATCAATAAATTTCTAGACTCTCATAAATAATCAAAGATTTGTCCAGCATCATAAAGAACTATTTTCTATGAAGATTAAAAGCTGCTTCAGATGGAGGGAAATTAGAAAAACGGATTCGGATAGAAAATTAAATGCTTTCCCACTGGATAGTGAAGGGATTCACAGGAATATGACATGTGCTCGTTAATAAATGTTTATCTTTGAGCTGCAGGAAATCAAAGTTAATCTTTTAAGATTTTAAAAGAACCAGCCAGGATATTCCCAGCTGAAGTCATCAGATCCTCTGAGTATTTTCACATTTTCTAACCTTGAAGCCAGAAATGTCGTTGTCTTTTGTTGAGACTGTTTGTGACGACACAAAGTCGTGCATAACTGTGAAGTTGAAGAAATCTGATATGTGGTTTTCATTTGTGTTTACAAATAAAAATATCTTTGACACCCCCAGCTAAAATCCAGGGCCACCAAATATGAAGCTATGCAACACAGCAAATCTATGGAAGATGAAACTCTGGTCAAATGAGAAAATCTTAAACTTTTGTAACTGCTGTGGGTTTTTGAGCTCTTACACTTCTTGTGCTGAAACGGCTAAACATTGTGACTTTCATTCAATCAGTGAAACTGATGTAAGTGCATATATTTATGTAAACAAACAATTTGTGACGTTGAGAGTTTATATAAATGGAGAGCCTTTAAGTCAAGGGTGTCCAAAGTTTTTGTCAAGTGGCCCAAAACATTAAATTAAATGTAATCAGTAAGGAAGATTTAAAAAATAAAGCAAATAAATTAGTCCAATTGTTTTGTTTGTTGTTTGTAGGAGCCAAAACAGAATCGACAATGTTGTGCAAATGGTTTTGCACATTTGCAACTCAATTGGGCTCAATTGAACAAATTTATTCTCAGCTAAAAAAAACAGGATTTGGTCACTTTGTTTTAAGACTCTTGCTATATTTAGCCACATTTAATCAATTAAATTAAAGCTGATTTCGATGCAGTAAAGTCGGCTTTTCAGTAAAAGTCCCTGGATAAACATGTTAAAAACGACTGATTATAAAAAGACATACTTTGTGTTATACTTTACATTTTCCAAAATGTAAATGAACTGTTTTCTTCTGCTGGAATAATTTACTTTTACATGCAAAGTTTAACCACTTTTCCAGAATTTAACCACATCCTCGGTAAAGTGGTGCAATTGAAAAAGAACATTTCGGTTTAATTTTTATAACATAACAAGCTAAAAAAGTCCAACTCTTTGCCTAAATGGTGGGAATGCTCTATAAAAACTGCTTGTTTAGTCTCAAGTGGGATGAATATAAATGTATATCCGACTTTCTTTTGTAAAAACAAATGTTGAAAACCATTTCCTTTGACTTCACAGTTGGGCACTATTTTCTGTTGATGTCACTTAAAATCCCAATGAAGTTTGCAGATGAAAATTTTCACTGGAATAACTGCCAATATTTCTCTAAAATCCCAGCTAATCACCAGTAAAACGCAGCCTCACACATACAGAGGGACTCGTTATGAATCTGTGACAGAATAGACAATACAAGGTTGTTTCAGCGCTTGGTTTCAGGAGAGTTTTATCAAACGTGTAATGTAGAAAAGCTGCGGTTTGCAGCCTGACTGCAGAGGAATGTTTGCAGAAGGAATTCCTGCGTTTAATTCAGCGGTATGGCCAAGATAAGTGCAGTCACAAGACTCTGGTTTGAGCACTGAGTGTGTCCACTGTCTGTCCTGTGTTTATCTCCCAAATAATGGTTTTTAGCCTCCAACTGAGAACCAGACCCATCATTTACAGTTTGACAGTTTATTTAAGCCTTGATAAGAATGTGATTGAGCATGCATTGGAGTTCATGTAGAGGAGAAACGCAGAGCTCAGCCCACCGGACAGCCAGGCATCCTGAAGGCATCCGGGAGAGGACTGTCCAGCTTGCAGATGATTTTATATATTCCTTTCTTCCAGCAGGGGTCGCTGTCTCTCCCAGTCCAAATGGCAGAGTAAAACTCTCTCAGCGCCACTTCTGACACCTCGATGAACCTCTCAGGAACCTGCACACAGGAACGGACCAGTCAAAGTCTGCAACACGTACTGATAGAGGAGGCAAACCGTTAGTTTAGTAGATTATCATTATTTGAAAGCAGCAAATGATAAATACACAGTAATTCTAAAAAAGTAAGTACACCCTCTTTCAGGGTGATAAAAAAATATTTATTTAGATTTGAAAAGGTTAAAAAATAAGCAAAATTCAACTTAAAAAACCCCAACAGATTCCAATAATAGTCATTATTTAGTACATAATCATTTTCAGTACTCAGTTTGGTGAAGTTGCAAACATGTTAATCAAGTTGCGGTCAGGACTTTGACTGGACCGCTGCTATACCTCCATTCTCTTCTTTTTCAGCCCTTCTGTTGTAGATTTGACTTTGTGTTTGGGGATCATCGTCCTTCTGGTCTCATGTGGTTATAAAGAGAAGTTCAAAATCCACTCACTAACTACGTTTCCAACCAATTGTTGTGAATTATGAGAGAAAAAAAATAGAAAATGTGAATTAGCTTCGATTCTGTCTACTGGTTTGGAGCAAATCGACCAGTCAATGTGTAATTTTGTCAGACTTTGACGTTTCTTATGACTGTAATAAACAGGAAGTAAAGGCTGCAAACTAGCATGGACCACATACAAGAAAAATTGAAAGAGCTAGAGGTTTCTATTGAAATTTGCCTTACCAGAGGCACCAAACTCGGAAATCTCTCTATATATTTGGCTTGGCCTGACCATATATTTCCACTTATAAGTGTCTTTTTTTAAGTTTTGCTGTGAATTGTCTCAGTTTATAAGAAAACTGACTTCTTTGAAGGAATGTTGGCTTGGTGCTTTACTTTGTTTAGCCGTTTGTCTTCTTCTTCCAGCTCTATGTTTTCTCTCATTTCCTGTAATATGTTGCAGACAGTGTAGATTTTCAGGTTTTTATGATAGTTTTATAAACAAACTATTTTCACAGTTTTTTAAAAGCAGGCACTATTTTAAATTTAAAATTTTAAAAGTTATTGGTTTTAAGTTTGAAATACCAACCTGATTCACTGAAAGCTTTTTCCTGACATTTTGCTGTAAATTTAGTGGACCACTACTGCTGACTAGTGGTGAAAAAAGGATGCACATTTTGTGACAAGATAAAAACAGTTTTAACAGTTTGTGTCCTGCATTTCAAAATACCTAATACTGTGTAATATTTACATGTTTTGTCAGAAATTAGAGGTTTATTTATTTGAGGTGTTTTTTTTCTGAGTAGAATGAAAATACAATTCCATTTTTCAATTACATTTAAAAACAAATATTTCATTTTATTGGGGAATTTTTCTAATTCAAACCAGTAAAAATTATACATGATGGCTCAAGTGTATATTGAAGCAAGCAATATTTAGATAAATGCCACTTAAATTGTGGAAAAACAAGCTTCTGGCAGTATATTTACTCACTCTTTTGAACAGAAATGTTGATGTTTCATTTAAATTGTGTGATTTTTCACAAAGGCTGTAATCCAGGACATTTTTATTGCTTTCTCAAATCAATTATAAGCAACAAAATATGTTTGTTTTTTTTTACCCAAAAAGTTGAAAAAAATTCCTACAACTAAGTAAAACAACACATTAATTGCATAACCAAGAAGATTGCAGCAACTGGTTTCTGGATGGTGAGTCAACAACAAAACACTTGTCTTTTGCAGCAGCGGTAAAACCAGCTAACCAAAGGGATGGAACTTTCTCTGGGTTGCTAGGTAACGGGCTGGGCTTCACATTGGTTGCTAGGTAACGGGGGCAGTGCCTTTTGAATGGAACTTAAATATTTTTGAAAGGACTCATTTTCCAGACCCATAAAAACATTAACTTGGATGCTTTTTTTAATCACTTGGTCTGTTTTTAAGAAGCAGTTGAGACCGAAATGGACGAACAAAAACAGGCAAAATGTGAATTTTGGGTGTAATTTGGCAATAAAAGCTCCGCTTAGGTCAGTTTGGTTGAAACTCTGACAAAATTCGCTTTTCCTAACAAGAAACAGATCCAAAACACACACTCCAACTGGTTAATCTGGAATGACTCCCTCTCCACATTATGGAAAATATATCTGCTTCCCTTAAAACTGGGAATGAGCCAATAAAAACCCATTTAAATAGAGTTAATTTAAAGAGTAAATCCAAGAGGCTAACAAATTTATGCCAGAAACCTAATGATTTATGTCATTTCTGTGCTCCAAACATCAGTATGACAGTATATATGTTTATGTTTTACCGAATTTGGCATAAATTTGGCAGAACAACCAGATTCCACAACAGCTTCATCTCTCATGCCATAAAGACACTAAACTCCCATTAGTTCACTCTTTTACTGTATGCATTTATATTGATTCCTTTATAATTACTTATTTATTTGTTTATTATTACTGGAGCTTTGCAACAAAATTTCTTTCAATTTGTAAATTGTTTAATGTACTGTTGAATGACAATAAAATCTGTCTGTGTCTATAAATTGACCCTTGTGCTCCTACGTTTTGTTTTTAAAACGGCTGTTTCTTACACAGTCATTCCCTCCTGGTGAAAGATGGTTAAAATAAGTCAAATTAGCATGACATGCATGTATGTAAACGTCTGTACTGATGTGCCATCCTGTTCTGACCTGGTAGACGTTGCTCTTGTTGTAGTGCATGTTCAGTATGCGGTACAGCTCCGTGTCTCGACCCACTCGCAGCTGATTCTCTCGGCCCATACGAGCTGCGCCGTCCCTGCGTTAAAAACATCCTCAGTTTAATTCGTCTGTTTTTTCAGACATTTACTGACTTGAACAAATTAGAACACAAAAAACCTAAATGAGCTCAAAGTAATCAAAGTTTCAAGCAACACAACTATTTTTTCTGTTTACATTTGTTGCTATGTGAAACTGCTTATATGATCGATGGTATGAGAGTGAAAAGAACTATAAATACCGTATTGATCAGTATTTATAGTTACTTCTAAACACACTTAAATGGGATTATCTTCTAATGCTGGGGTGTACAAACTTTTTTCACATGGGCCAAAATGTTGAGTCAAAAGTTCTCACAAGAAAACGTGAAAACAGAAAACTAAAATTAATCAAATAAAGTAGTCCAATTATTTTTTTAAAGGAAACTGATGTTATTCATGATAGATGCAAAACATAAAAATGTTTCATCTAAATTTCAAATTCTTTTGGGTTCGATTAAACAGTTACATAAAAACAGGATTTGGGTCATTTTCTTTCAGAACACTTGCTATACTTAGCCAAATTTAACAAATCATATAAAAGTGATGTAGGTGCAGCAAAATCAAACGTCTCTGGATAAACGTGGCTCTACTTATTATAAATGCCTCGTTGAAAGACATGAATACTTTATGCTGTATTTAAAATTTTCCATTTCAAAAACTTATGTCGGTAATAATTTTACTCTGGTTACAAAAATGTTCTGTGTTGGACGGGCCAAATTTAAATCAAACTGTAGTCACTGAGCCGTACTTTGCTCACCCCTAATTAAATCTATTTATCTATTCCATTCCCGTCCTAAATAATTACATTTGTAAGAAAGATTAAAATAAACAGTAGCAGACTCTAGTGTAAATGGAGTAAATTCGGGGCTGAGTGTAACTCACCGGGTGAGAGCGTCGCGAACCGCCTGGCGTGCAAATCGCTCCATCTGGATGTAGAAAAACTCCCTGAAGTTGCTGAACCATTTAATCATCTGTGAGGTCACGCAGCGGTTAAACTAGACAGCATGAGAAAGACGCTTATTAGCTTTATTTATAATATCATGGCATTTTTATTTCATGGGTTGGAGAGACTGCAAAACAATATCCAGCTTCAATTTATTTGAAAATGTTTAATAAACCAGAGAGCAGCTGTTTCTAGTCTGTACAGTTTGAGTTCGGACAAGCTGTGGCTGCTTGATGCTTCAGGGTCAGCTGGCAACACCTGTGCCGGCTGACCCTGAAGCCTAAAAGGTCAAAAGAGGGATCAAAGGTCGTAGCTTTGATCCCTCTGCAGAACATTTAAATAAGTGTAAAACTAATTCTGCCTCATTGCAGCAGCTCACACGTAATAATCTAGAGAAACCAAACGTCTAGGTTCAGTGAATTCATTCAGTGGGGAAGAAATTGTAAAAATAGTAGGAAATCATTCTTTTTTATTTTAGGGATTGAATAAAGGTTGGAGGCTGTGCTCCTGCATGTTTGTGTCATACCTTTTACAGAGCTGTTAAAAGTATGACTTTTTACACCTCTGTTAAATATAGTTGGCGCGGTGCGTTTTGCTTGTGTCCAGACTTTTGTTAAACATTGTGAAAACATGCAGGAATTGCTCTGAGATTTAATTTGCAGCACCGGCATAAAACCTGAACGGACAAAACACTATCTGCATTTCCATTTCAAATTTGTGCAAAACTTTGTCAATTTTTCACTAATATCAGAACCCCGCAATTTCCAAACTGCAAAAGCAATTAAAATCACATTTGAATAACCTGGTGTAAATGTAAACTAGTGGATGTATCCAGATGGGAAGCACCATAAATACTCCTATTAAGACTCAAACATTGAACTTTAATACTGCATTCACTCTCCTCTGGGTTGATTGACCTTCCTGCCAATAACTGAATATTCTGTTTTATACAGTGGATCAAACATGAATTAAGACTCTGACTCTGAACTTTAAATCTATTTACATTCTGATCTAAAGAGCATTTAAAATGAATATATAATGAAGGCCATCCATTGATTGGGACTGAAAGACTCTGAGATAATAAGGCCATTAAATTCAGGTGGTTTTATTCAGTGGTGGGCACATTTAAGCTAACATGCTAATGGTGACGCTAATACACTTTATTCCACTCTGAGCAAGAGGAATGTTTTAGACATTTTATCGCTGGTAAAAGCGTCAGGGTTGTTCACAGCACACACAATTTCTGTTAGGTTTCATCAACCTGTCAACCTCGCTAATAACAGTTAGCAACTGGGTAAAATAACCGACAAGCATTTTCTGAATAGCCAAGGGTCCAAACCCTCTGTACGAAGCAAAGCATAGAACCAGAGGCTGGTTTCTACCAGGACAGAGAGGTATAGATCAATTTTGTATCTTGTACAGGAGCGACAGTAGAGCTGAGGAACAGGAGGATAAATGGATTGGAGTCTTGTCTAAAGTAAAGTAAGCACTGCTCTGGTCTGGCATGGTGAAGAAATAGCGTTGAGCAGCCACTCCCCTGTTTTGGGAATGGAGAGAGTTGGTTCGAGTATTTTTTAAAATCCCTACACTGGCTCCCTGTATTTCAGATAATAGACATTAAAATACTGTTGTTAGTTTATAAATCACTGATCGGCTTAGAACCACAATACAGTAAAGACCTGCTGTTGTATCAACCTCACAGACTACTCAGGTCTTCTGGTTCTGCTCTGAAAAACCAGAACCAAATATGTAGAAGCAGCATTCAGCTTCTGTGGATCACAAATCTGGAACAAACTTCCAGAAAACTGCAAAACAGCCGAAACACTTCGGCTATTTTCTTAACAGTTTCTTTCAATTTTGACTAGAAATCCACCTGTTTAAAGTTTCCTTCGAAACATAATTAATGAAACATTGACCAAAATATTTGATGCGTATTAATGATCTTGATGATAGCGCTCTTCAAAATGTAATGTCTTTTACTGGTTTTCACAACTGTGGACTGTATGCTGTGCTTATGACTTTTTATTCTTGTGTTTTTATGATGTAAAGCACTCTGAACTGAATTCCCTTGTGAAAATCAATCAAGTTTGTGCTATACAAACAAACTTGGTTGGTTGGTTGGTTGGCTGGCTGGTTGGTTGGCTGGCTGGTTGGGTGGTTGGTTGGTTGAGCTTCCTGTACTGTACCGTGTGACTCTGTCTTGGATAACTAGGGACTATGGATGGATGGATCATAGAGGCACACTTACCTTGACATCAGGGAAGTAGGTCTTGAGTGTGTTGGAGCTGGGGTACCGTGTGTAGAAGAACATGAGCTTGGCTTTCTTCAGATGGCAGGGAGACAATCCCTCCTGAGTGTAAACATGACACTGGTTAAGGACAAACATGAACAAACACAATCCTCTCTGTTATTCCTTCCGTCAAATGACAAAAAGGATATCCCGCCGGCGGTCAGGTAGAGCTCTCCTCCATCCATTCCGCCGCCTCCTCTGATGCTCCCGTCTCCCCTCACCCCCCTCTCCCTCTCTCTGACTCCATGGCGAGTCAGTGACGGGTCCAGGTGTCCGAGAAAAGGGAGCGGAGGGAAGGAGGCGTGAGAGGAGAACTCCAGGAAGGGGTCGGAGTTCAGGTAGTCCTTCCGAGACGGAGCAAGATGAGGGAGCTGTGGGTGGTGTAGCGAGCGGGAGAAGAGCTGCTGCATGGAGTAGTGGAGTAATGGAAGAGGAAGAGGCGGAGGTGGAGGTGGCGGAGGTGGTGCAGGGAAGGAGGACGAGGAGGAAGAAGAGGACGATGAAGAGGGGTGGAAGGAGGTGGAGGAGGAAGTCTCTTTGGGCTGTGAAGCTGGAGGCAAGAGTGGAGGGTGGGGAAGAGGAGTGGGTCGGGTCAAAGAGGGGTGATGAAGGGGGAGGTTTGGGTGAGAGGAGTTGATGTTGGTGGAGAGCGGCGGTCCAAGGAGAGGGAAGGTCTTCCGCGTGTCAGGTGACCTGTGTACGGCCAATGGCATTGCCAAATCTGGTCCAGGAGTAACCAACTTCTTGAGCTGCTGCTCTCTGTCTCTGTCCTCCTTCTCCTTCATCGGCTCCTCCACTCTTCCTCTCGTCAACAGTCCCATCCAGCCGTCCCTCTCCTTCCCTCCATCATGCGCCTGATCAGACGGGTGGAAGGAGATGGCAGCAGGAGGGGAGGAATGGTCCATCATCTCCGTGTAAAGACGAAGGACTCGGTCAATGACTCGCGCCACGGCGCTGCCCAGCTCCAACTTCAGTGCCTGAGCAAACTTCTGTCCTCCCTCCTCATGCTCATCTTCAGCTCCTCCGTCCCAGTCTCCCCTTGTCAGACCTCCGCACTCCAGCCACAGTCTCGATCCCTCCATGATGCCCTCCATGTCTCCTTCTCTTCCTCTCTCTATTCGCCTTTCTCTGTCTTTTTGCAACTCGTCTTTCCGTTTGTGGAAGTTGTCAAAATGGGAAACAGAAAGCAGGGAGAAAGATTCCTTCTCCATCTCGGCTCCATCAATGTCCTCTTCATCAAACATCTCTCCTGTGACGTCCTCCTCATCCTCCACCATCCCTTCATCTCCATCGCCATCACACCTTAGACGCTTCCTTTTCTTCTCCTCCTTCTCTGCCTTTTCCCCAAACGCCCTCCAGACTTTCTCCTGCAGGGCCTGCAATCTCTCCCTGGCCTCCTCAAGCTGCTCCTTCAGTTCCTCCCTCTCCCGTCTTCTCCCCTCTCTCCTCTTCCCTCCGTCCTCCAGCTCCTTATCTTTCTGCCTGCATTCCAGCTTCATCCTTTTCACTTTCATGACGTCTTGACTCCACTCAGCCATGAGGACGGTGTCGTTACACTTCCTTTTCACCTCTGTCAACTCGTCCTCTCCCTCCATCATCCCCTCTTCTTGCTCCATTTGAGTGGCAGTCACTTCATTCTGGTTTGCAGCCAGGGTCCTCCGTGGGCCTCCGCCCGGCTGGAGGAGATGGTGGATGAGGGGGAAACCTGGAGGTCTGAAGCCTGGAGTGGTGTGGACTCCAGGGAGGTCTGCGGAGGAGAGACCGGGAGTAAAAGTCCGTATCTGGGGGGAGGAGTCATCAAAAAGGTCTGTAGGTGAATCCATCACTGCAAAGAAAAACACAGAAAATTTCTGTTGATAAGTTTGGCTCTGCATTCTAAACAGTTTTTGTTGTTCTAAAAATTTAAAAGTGACAAAACTGGTGTTCATATGCACTACTGCAAACTTCAGTATATATTATGAGTGATTTAGCTTAACTAAATCACTTATAATCAACTAGTTTTTGCAGATAAACTGTATATATGTGTCCTTTTTTGAATAAAAGCCACTTGAGGGTCTGAAAAGTTGCTAAATATAACAATAAAGTGGATAAGTTGGCAACAGTGCTTCTCATCCTGACCACACTCCAGCTTGGCCACGCCCCTTTGAGTCTCTTTGCTCCACCCACTTTCTGGAACTTTCTGAATTTGTCAGGGGGCGGGGCTTATGCTTTAACAAGGGGGGAAGTTACACTTTAACTGTGGAGTTCTACTTTTTTAAAAAATAAAAATATAAAAGTGTTCAGTTTATTACTATTCAACTCTCTACGTCAGGGGTGTCAAATCAAAATCATGAATCCTCTTAAAGGGCCAGTTGTGCCAGAATGTATTGATAAGACCTGTTCACATACTGTTAATATATGAATAAATTCCTAAAATTAAATGATAAAAATTAACACCTTTTCAGTCCCTCTAGGTTTTTGTGATTCTTTTTGTGATTTTTGTGGTACTAATTTGGAAATATTTGTGCTTCTTTATGATGGTAAATGCAACGTTTTATTGCTCGCAGTATAGGTCATGGACTATAATCTGACATCAATTTAGTCTGAGGCAGCTCTTTAGTACAAGTAAGAAAGTTTTCAACAATTTCTGCAATAAACTACCAATTATGTATTAAAGTGAAAAAATACAGGGATTTGTTGATTTTGTGTGAATTCCCACCATAATTCTCAAGAAACTGGAGGGACTGATTGATTTAATTGATAACAAAATATTTAAGCACACTTAGTGTTTAATCTATAATCTAGAGGGCCACATAAACAGCTATGAAGGTCCAAATTTGGCCCACGGGCCTTGAGTTTGACAAATGTGCCCTACGTCAACCTTTTGTTGATAATTCAGTCATTCGTCTGTTACCCATTCTTGACAAAACAGCTCAAGCTCAATCAGATTGGATGGAGAAACAGGTGGTCTACTGGATTTTGGGACTTTGACTGGGACATTTTGACACATATATCTAAATTATTCAATCTCGCTGTATGTCATCGTTCTAGTAAAAGGTGAACCTCTCCCCCATGTCTCTTCTGCTTCTAACAGGACAGGTTCTCGTCCACCTTCCCATCAACCCTTCTGTACAAATGCATGCTAACACCATGATGCTGCCACCACCGTGTCCCGCCCTTGGAATGGTGCTTTAAATGTGGATCAAAATGTATCGTTTTGGTGTCATTTGACCAGAGCTCCTGAAAACGGGATGTTTTTACTAATTAAGTGACTTCAGAGTTTTGAATAGTTTCCTGTCGTGTTAGTCTAAAACGCACTAACTTGCACAAAACCACGTTTGTGGTTAAAACGTGACAACGTGTAGGAAAATTAATAGAATATAAATATCTCTGTAGGGCACTTTATTTGCTTGGTTTGGTCCAAAGTTATCCAAATTCCAAAAAGATGAATAACAGAAAATGTTTTATTGTACTCACAATTTCTACTTGAATCTCTCAATAAAAAGGACCAAAAAAAATTTAATCATTGACACTTTTTTTATGATTATTCTTACAAAAACCAAATGAGAGCAGTCTTTTACATTCCCAATGTCACATTCAAATTAATTTCCTTTCCTTTCAGTGAAAGAAAATATCTCTAATTAAAATATTTTTTAATGTGAGATTTGGTGAATGAATCTATTATTTCAATGTAATGTGGTTAGAACATGAATGCTCAACTAACCTGGACAAAAAAACGGGCCACTGATCAGTCAAAGGCTGGAGCCTCTTCCACTTGGATCTCTACAATGATGATCTGCAAAAATTAAACAGGAAGGAAACTTTAACTGAACGGAACCTTAAAGATGGATGGATGGATGGATGGATGGATGGATGGATGGATGGATGGATGGATGGATGGATGGATTAAGTCAGAGAAATAACCAACAGAATCACTTAAAGTCAAACATCCAACCTTGAAACTAAGTTGTTTGCCTCATAATCCAAGATGGCCGCCACATGAATAAACATAACAAAAATTGCAAATCATGAATATTATTTGAACTTCTACCAGGTCTATGTGATTAAATTAGTCACATAGTGTCAGTGAAAGCTTTGCTGTGCTGTGTGAATATTTAACATTCAGACACATCTTGTTATTGGCTTGTAAAGCTAATCATCGCCAGTTTGGTCCTCACACTGTGACACAGGTAAGTTGAGTCTGACGTCCTTCTGAGTTTAATTTTAACCATGTTTATCAGTTTCAAGAGTAAATATTCTACAACTTCAGAGGGTAATGTATTTGTAGTTTTTGTCTGCTAAAGGTTAGGTCTCTGAGCTAACAAAACATTTTCATTGCAATTGAGCACAAAACGTTGAGTTGGGCTCCAACTCAACGTTTACACTCACACATGAAAATGGCTGTAAACAGATGCGCAATCATACACCATACATCTTTGAAAAGCAATAGTAGCGCTTCCTACACAACCAACAAGAGTGCAGCAAGTTGTTTCTGGATGGTAAGTCAACAACAAAATGCTTGTCTTTTCCAGCAGCCATTGTACAGAACATATAGCAATAAAACCAGTTGACCAAATGTGCTGGAACTCCACTTTGGTTTGTGGGTTACAGACTGGGCTTCACTGGGGTTGCTAGGCGATAGCACAGTGGAGGTTTTTTGAAATGGCTTATTTTCTGGATACCAAAAAACATCTTGCTGGGTTTTTTAAGAGTGGAGGCTCTTATTAGGAGCAGCAGAAATTCACATGGAAGTATAAAAATGTGCAAAATGTGACATGTTGCACTCACATCTCAGTTTTAAACTTTGGAATAAATATGAAACATTAATTGGATTTTGTGGCACTGGAGGCCTTTATTGACAGTCATAAGGAAGAGAGAAAAGTTTCAGAGTCAAGAATCGAACACAGAATGGCTCCGCTGGCAACTATGGCATCTGTAAATATGGACACCTGCTCTACCTCTACAACACAAAATATTTATTGTTAAGCAACAGATTTCTATCAGGCTGAACAGGAGGAACCAAAATCAGATGTAGGGCAGAGAGGAAGGTTAACAGCCTGTGGGGTCAGGCTATGTGCTGGTAGGGCACTGGGTAACATCTGGCTCATGATCTCTGCCTCGCATCATCCTCCGGGTTTCGTTCTATACTTCCTGTTATGCTTGAATCCGTACTCCACAACCTAACAAAACCTGGAAATAACAACAACATATGTGTGTTTTTATATGTTCCAAATGCTAAACATCGACTTATTCTCACCTGCCTTTGTACAACGGAGCATTTTAAACACAAAGGGCCGGCCCTCATCTCTGTTTTTTACTAACCTAACCTCCCTCCCACTTATTCCCCCCTTTTCCTTCCTCTGCCATCCTCTCTTTTCCTCCCCCTCAGTGTGTTATCTGTTTGGGCAGGTTGTTAAGCTCTGTTTGATCAGAGTGTTTATCGTCACACACACTTTCACCATCAAAAAAATGGGAAAGAGGCTTGAGAGAGGGCTAACAATGGTCAACTGTCCTTGTAGAGTGAAATGGAGTGAGAGTAGTGTGAACAACAACACCCTTAATCCACTTCAGACAGATAGACAGATAGATAGATAGATAGATAGATAGATAGATAGATAGATAGATAGATGGATAGATGGATAGATGGATAGATGGATAGATGGATAGATGGATAGATAGATAGATAGATAGATAGATAGATAGATAGATAGATAGATAGATAGATAGATAGATGGATAGATGGATAGATGGATAGATGGATAGATAGATAGATAGATAGATAGATAGATAGATAGATAGATAGATAGATAGATAGATAGATAGATAGATAGATAGATAGATAGATAGATCACCCTGGGGCAACATGAACAGAATAATCCTCCTATAAATAGCTAAATATCAATTATTCAAATGCCCTCTCCTCTCCGCTATAATACAGCCCAGATGGCAGGCCGACCAATGCGCTTATATCAGGGACAGATTAGCCTTTCAAAGCCAGCGGAAAGCTGCACAAAATAAGAGCCCTGAGCTACAAATATGAGCGCTATTAACCACCAGATTAGGTTTAAGAATATGGCACTGCTGGAGCAGAAAAAACTGGCAGCACAGTGATTAACGTGCCTAAACCGGGGTTGTTAATAGACCTAATGCATGTTGGGAAGTCTTCCCTATCTGCAAATTTGAAAGTAATTATCAAGTCAACTGGAACCTTCAGTTTTGTAATGCAAAAACTGGCTTGAATAAAACAATCTTGGGGAATATCTAAGAGGTTTTACAGGCAAAAAAGTACATTTTGATTGTTACATTAAACTACAAATGGAAATATGTTTATTTCAATAAATATTATTGGAAGTTTCAATGTAAAATAAAAATAAAAAAACAAAATTTCTTGTAAAAGTAAACTTATTTTAAATAGTAAAAATAAACTTTCATTACAAATAAAACTAAACATTGTGTTTTAAAATGTTCATATAAAAATAATTTCTAAAAACAATTTAGATAGAGAATATAAGCACTGCGACAGACTGGCGACCTGTCCAGGGTGACCCCGCCTCTCGCCCCGAATGTTAGCTGGAGAGGCAGCAGCAACTCCCGACCCCAGTGAGGACAAGGGTGTTAGAAAACGGATGATAGATGGATGAATATCAGCACCCTATTGAGAGAAATGTATGTTTTTAATTAAAAAAATGGTAAAAAAATAAAAAAATTAAATTAAAATAAGAAAAAGGAGTGGGGGTATTAACAACATTCACAGTGAAAATGATAGAATTATATATATATTAAGTCACTAATTGTATATAATTCACATATACAGTATACATAAGCTCTGATGTTATTTTTTATAACTCAAAGTAAAAAAAACTTCAAGTATTTTATGACATTTACACAGTAAATAAAAAATTCAAAAATAATTCCAGCTTTTGTTATATTTTCATATTTAAAAATGATTTCTGCTTACAAATAGTAAAATGCTTTAACAAACACAGTATTTACTTTCTCATTGGCTCAAAAATATTTAAACTTTAAACATTAATACAGAGTATAAGAGTTTAATTAGTGGTAAATGTTATTTTGTTGTTTTTAATTTACAAGGATCTGTCTGTCTGTCTCTCTGTCTGTCTGTCTGTCGTTTGAAGCTTTTTGAAGCCTCGGGGCGCGTGGCAACATCTGCCGGCTCTGTCACGCGACAGGAATCCGCTTTGGCCGTTCTCGCGCGCCGAGCCGTCAGTTTGTTTCTGTGCGCGCGCTCGCGCCTGCGTCCTGTGACTAATTGGCAGCTGCGAGGACTAATGTCGCATTAAAAAAAATCACGCAGATAAACACGCAGAAAGCGAACGGCGGCAACTGGTTCGGGCTGCTGTTAGAGCGGCTTCGTTTAAGAGACGAAGTTTAAAATTCAGAAGAAATAACTCACGCAGAGGAGCTCCAGCTGTGTCCGCTCCCTGAAGCTTTTTCCACTCCACTGTCCGCCTCTGACTGTCTCCAGAACGGACACTGACCCGGACCGGGACCCGTAAGAGAGCGCTGCGTCACACAGTTTTATTCTCACCCGCCGAGCAGCTCTTATGGATTCTAGTTGCGCAGAGGTTTTGTTTTTGTTGTTCCTCCCTCGTCAGTCCATCTATGTTCGGCTGGCTGGCATCAGCCCTGACGCGCTGCTCACGGTGTGGAGTGGAGTGGAGTGGAGCGCAGTGGGCGGGCAGGCGGGCTACAGAGCTGTCCACTTGACGGTCCGATCCCTCCCATGTTGGCATGACCCCCACTATGAGCTCATACACATCACACGGAAACTACAAACACCAACATTTCTGCTTCTCCTTAACTTACTCAGCTCGCTCTGCCCATTAACAACAGCAGCTGCTGCCACACTCCTCATGGCAAGAGACTTCATTTGGCAGAAGACTCTCAGGGCATTAATGTGCAACGGTGTTAGAGACATTATGGAAAAAAATTATACATTCCCACAAAAAAAAAAAAACCCTGACAATTTTTAGAAAAAAGTTTCAAAAGTCAAGCATTCTCAAATTTCCAATTTTTTTCAAAAAAATGTCTGAAATTAATCTAAAGATTTCAGAAATTTTGTGAAAACAGAAATTTATGAGTTTGAAAAGAAGAAAATTTGCTACCAAAAAAATCTAAAATTTTGAGATTAATCTCAGCAGGTTTCTAGAAAAAAGTTTCAAAAATCAAAACTGTTTGAATTACCACATTTTCCCCAGAAAATGTCTGAGATTGATCTAAAAAAAAAACTCAAGAGATGTTGAGATTAATATCAGAAATGTTCTAGAAAAACATGAAAATTTATGATTTTAAAACATAGAACAGAAAAAAAATCTGAAATTTTGAGATCAATCTCAGAAAGTTGAAAAATTTTTGAGAAAAAAACAAGAAGTTTATTTTTGAGGTCGAAAAGTCAAAACTTAAAAAAAAGCTTGAACATTTTTAGATCAAAAGTTCCTTTTGGAGCTCAGATATTTTCATGTTTTTCCTAAAACATTTCTGAGATCAATCTCAAAAGTTTTGTATTTTTTCCCCACTAATATTCAACCTTTGGGGCTCAGAAATGTTCTTGTTTTCCTAGAAAATTCCTGAGGTTAATCTAAAAATTTCTGAGTTTTTCAGTGGAAATGTTCGACATTTGAAGCTCAGACATTTCTCTGTTTTTTCTAGAAATTGTTTTAGATTAATCTTAAAATTTGAAGGTTTTTTTGTGTGCATTTTTTTCCTATTTACACTGCCCCATATGCTACCGTATAGATACTCACCTCAGAAAGTGACCAAGTCATACATTAACAGCTTTATCTCTCCGCAGGAATCTCTTCGGAGCTCCAGCCCTGAAACTGGACACAAAGAGCTACTGTCCCGCTTCGCAGCTTGTTGCTGCATGAAGCTAACCTTTGAAAAGTAGAGCCGCCATTTGCAGTTCTGAGCAGGAGATTAAACACAAAACACAGGCGAGTTAAACGGCTACTTAAAGTCCCTACAGTACCTAGCTAGCATGATGAAAATGTATGGATATATTTAAAAAGTCTTGTTGAAAAATATAAACTAAATCCCTTTACACTTGGAAAAATGATTTCCATATTATTTTTATTGTTGGTACATTAGTTAATGTGTTTGTTTGTCTGGAAAATGAGCCGTTTCAAAAATCTCCGGAATGTAGCAAATAAGCAGGCCCAGCCCGTTACCTAGCAACCCCAGTTAAGCCCAAAAGCGCTGGAACTCAGGTTGGGTTGCTAGGTAACCCAGGTTGAGTTTGGCAAACTTGTTTTGCTGATGGAAAAGACAAGTATTTCGTTATGGAGGGTTGACTTACCATTCAGAAAACACTTCCTACTTTACGAAGTTTTACAGTTGCATTTTCAGCCGTTCTAATGTAAACGTTGAGTTAGGGGGCGTGGCCAGCAGCAGCTCATTTGGATTTAAAGTGACAGAAGCGCTAAAATAGCTCATTCTGATAGAAACTCAAATGAATGATTTTTGAGCAAAAAAAGCAATAAATATGTTTTTATAGCCTGTATTGCTACTCTAACTCGTTCAAGAAAACATAATGGGTCAAATTTAAGTATTAACTTGTTATTTATTAATGTGAAGGATTAAAACCTGTTACATTTTTAGAAAGAAAAAAACCCTAAAAGTGGGGGGATTTCACCCATATATTTTGGGACTGTCCGAAGGTGGTCGAGTTTTGGAAAGAGGTGCAAACAGATATAAAGAATATTTTAGGTGTTTATTTGGATCTGGATGCTTCTGTCTATATTTTAGGAATAATTACCTCGGACATGATCGACAAAAACAATAAATACTTGATCAAAGTTTTGCTTCTGATTGCAAAAATTGTATAACATATGCTTGGCTGAGGCCACAGCCTCCCAGTATTACACAGTGGAGAGAGAGAATTAGAAAAGTCTATATTATGGAAAAAATGACATCAAGGCTGCAACTCAAGATGGAGATCTTTGAAACAAAGTGGAGACCTATAACTAATTTCATACTGTAACCTTGACACCTCTATTTGTCTGTTTGTGTTTCTTCCAAATTTATTTTGTATACATTTTTTTTTTTTTTTGTGTGTACTTTTACTGCTTTAGTTTGTATTCTCATTATGTTTATTGTTGTCCCTGTCACAGTAATTATTGTATTATATATATATCTGTGGATGTTGATGAATATAAGTGCCTCTTAACAGGTCCAATGTCTATCTGAGGGAGATGTTTCTCTGCTGGACTGTTTCCTTCATCAACATTCCCAGGATGACTTTTGGCAGAGCTGGACTTGTACGACCAGCTTTCTTGGTGTGGGTTAAATGTCAGGAATGGTCTGCATAAATAAGATGTGAATTGTGACAGGGGTGGACATGTGTATGTGTTGATATAAAACTGTTACTGAAAATAAAAAGTTCAAAAAAAAAAAAACCCTAAAAGTTTGGTGCTTCCATAGGACTCCCAGAGGAAGCCAGGTGCAGGTGTGAACTCTATACAAGCAGGAGTTGTTTCAGTTTGGTGGTTGGCGGCCAACAGGTGTATGTGAACACCTTGCCAAGGCTGAAGGACATCAGCCATGACCTCAGTGAAACAATTGTGGCCACTCATCAATCTGAGAAGAGTTGCAAAGGCCAAACAATCCAAACTAAAATCCATCATTCTGCAGTGGGAATCACAGACCTCAGTACAAGAAGGCGCCAGTAGAAAAAGACTGCCTTACAAGGTTATTTCTAAAACAAATAAAATGCATCATTACAATGAGAAATAGATAATCTATAAGAAGAAAACATTCACTAGACAATTTTTCTAAAACCCTGCAGTCAGAGGTGGGAAAAACACCCAAAATCTGTATTCAAACTAAGAGTTGCAACATATTTTACTCAAGTAAAAGTAAAAGATATTTGGTAAAAAGTCTACTCAAACACAGAGTAACTGATCAGATTAATTTAAAATCTAAAAAGTATATAATCAGATGGACCAAAATATTTGCATTTTAAGAGCGGAAATTATAATAATTCATATAAGTAACAAAATAAATCAGGGAAAAGAAAATGTTTCCAAATCATTTTCTTTTCATATGAAACTTCAACAGAAACTGTAGGTGTGTGACTGTGTCTGGTGACTTGTTGGTTAAAATATTTTTTATTTGAAAAACAAGCATTTTTCAATTTACTCAAGCAACACTAAAAAGTATTTGGTAAAAATGTTACTCAGATACTGAGTACTGATCAAATTATCATTTAATGTTTAGAATTACATAATCAGATGGACCAAAATATAAACTGAGGTGGAAATTTGGGGAGTTTTAGGGACAAAAATTACAATAATTCATATAAATAACAAACAAAAGAAAAATAAGGGGAAATATATTTTTCCAAATCAGTTTCTTTCAAAATAAAACTTGTGAAACTTTAACAGAAACTGCAGGTGTGTGTCTGTCTGGTGAATTGTTGGTTAAAATATTTTTGTTTTGCTGTATTTGGTATCATCAGCTCTACTTGACTGCTACGTTCTGCTCAAATGGAAATTGTTGCTTTTACATCTTTATTGGCAAGACGTACGTTACTGTTACACTGGAAGTCTGATAAAACTCCCTCAATATCCCTCTGGGTAAAAACATGATGGGTTTTTTTGAAGCTTGAGAAAATCAAATACACCATTTGAGGTTCTACACAAACGTTTGACCAAAAATGGCAAAATGTTTTCTTTCCTATTTTTCAAACTTGGACGTTTTGCCCAACTCCAGGTGCCTGTCGCTGAAATTTTATGTTTCTGTTATAAATATGGGTATTCAACGAATTATATTTTTATTTTTTTTATTTTGCATCGGGTTGACTTTGAGCTGAGATGGGAAGGGAGGGGGCTTTTTTAAGTTTTATTGTAAAATTTTTCTATCCTTTGTGTTGAAAAAAAAAGGGCTGAAACTGCTGGATTGTAATTTTTCTTTTTGCGCAAAGTTTGGTCAGTATTGCATTGAGTGTATTGATTAGTGTGTGTGCATAGTGAGACGTATAATCTATGTTTTTTGTCTTCCTTTGGCTCTAATAAAATAAATAAATATATTTATATTTCTGTTTTTCATTCAGTGGGTAGAAAATCCGATGGATGAAATTTTACTCAACTAAGAGTAGAGATACTTCATAATTAAATTATTCAAGTAAAAGTAAAAAGTAGAGCAAAATACTCCTAAAAGTACATTCTTTCAAAAGAGTAAATGTAATTGAGTAAATATAATTAGTTACTCTGGAAACAGTAACCAAACTCTTCTGGTTTCAGACTGAACCAAGGCCACTTTTCGCTCCTGGTTTCAGTCGCTCTCTTTCGTTTGTTTTTCTCACCAGTTTCAGCGCATCACCTGAGTAATGTTACCCTTTTCAAATCCACCCCCTCTCTCTCCCTCCCTCTCTACTTCTGATTAAAAATGGTTATGCACAGAGTGAAAGGTCGCAAGTTGTTATGGAAACAAGGCAGCCAACAAAAGCTGGACACACGGGTACAGAAAGTAGGGAGAGGGGAAAAAAAACAGAGGGAGATGTGCCTGAATAAATATGCAAAGAGGAGGAGACGGGCATGGAAAAAAAAAGAGAGCGAGAGTAAGAGGTTTGAATAAATAAAAACATATGCAGAGGGAGGAGGATGGATGCGAAATGATGGCTCCATCTGCGATAATGAATAGCAAAAGATAATGCCGGGTTTTTATCATTCTGGGAAGCCGGTCGGGGAACAAAGGTGCGTATCCGTGTGGACAGTGGGAGAATGCGACGGATAATAACTGCGGCGCAGCTTGGAGGATGCAAAAAAAAAAAAAAGCTCAAATTGTTCACAGAAAGGCTGACCAAAAAAAAAGGCCTAAAATTATGTATCTGTGTGTGTTTGAGTGCCTGAGCATCGTCATCATCTCTCTGAGGACTCGTATTATGTTAACCACTCAGACTAACATCAAACACACACACACACACTTCAGTGGAGGCATGGAGGTGCCAGCCATATAAATAGGATATCCCACAGAGAGAGATATAAAGAGAAAGGGGCTGACAGGCACAGCGAGTGAAAGAGACAGGCGGAGAAACAAGATTTTATATTCATGGAGTGAGAAAATAGAGAGTAAAGTGGACACAAAGGGAGGGGTGAATGGATCAATAAATGGCAGAAAGTGTATGTTTATTGATTTACTAATATGGGAGGGGAAGAGGGAGCGAGACAAACAGCAGGAAGAGACGACAGTTATGATGATTACTTTTAGAGCAGTGAATCTCAACCCCTTTTGGGCCGGCGCCCCCCTGTCCATTATCCAGGTTCCCCACCAGCCCCTCATCAAAGAAACTGTAGGCTACTAAAATAACTGAATGTTATTTTATTCTTAATAGTACTATCACTATTGTTGATGTTTTGATTTTTATGGTTGTTTCTGTATTTATCATCAAAAATAATCTCCCAGAGAACAAGAAAGCAATGTGAATAAAAATAATTTTTACAAGCGTCTACAAAAAAATGCAATGAATGCACATTCAAGTTAAAATGGGCAGGCCTATCAGCAGCCAGAGTGGAAAAAAATATTCTTGTTCTGTGTCATTTTCTGATGTTAATTGTTAAATATTGCACAAAATGACCAGATAAAAGATGTACAACAACGCCAGTTTAAACTTTGAACTATTTGCATAAAGACTGCAACATTAAAACATGGATAGAACTGCAACTATATTAATCAAGACTCTTCTTCTCTTCAGTGTTTGTCAGTTTCTGATGGTGCAGCTCTGTGCTGCCTTCAGGAGAATAGGACATCAGAGTATCATCCGTGAAAATTCACGCACATGGCATTTGGTGTGCAAACCAGAGCTTTCAGTGGAAAAACAAAAGTTTCAGATCCTTTTAATGCCACATAAGGATGGGACAGAAACACAGATTATATCTTTATATAGACCTGTCTATTGAGTTATAGATTAATAGTTTTACAGGACAGAAACTACAAAGATTCCTCCAGTGCCCCCGGGAGAATGTGGTGATTTCTTTCATATGCTTAATCGGAATAGTTAATTATTAAAATAATTGTTACTTTTCCCCCCCTATAAATTTTACCTACTTTTATGAGATTTAGATTCTTTTGCAAGTGGGAAAATAATTATTCCAATAGTTTATTGGCACAAACAGAAGCGGAACAAGTCAGAGTCCGGTCGAGGGGCGGGGCTAATGACCGGGCCCTTCATATCCAAATAATTAAGCTCATGATAGTTTAACTTTACAACACAGACAGCGGATCTTACAAGTTTCACCACCACAGAGACTATGTCATTCTGAAATCCATCTGACATGAAGTAAAAAACCAGGAGAACAGCAGAAACATCAGGCTGCTGCTCACTAATGATGGAACGACACAAATTCAAATCAGTTCAGAACCGCGGATCGGTTCGGATCATTTTGACAGATTTTATTTTATTTTATGGGCCTTATTTTGTTCATATAAACTTGAAGAGAATTTTATCCAGAACAGAACAGAACAATTTATTAACATCTAATGATGTGAAAAAATTTACATTCCTTCTGCTTTGCTTCATAGTTCACTACCATAAATAGTTGAACCCCTAGCTGACCAACTGTTAGGTTTCTTTTTAATAGATTCACAAACAGGAGTAAAATGAACACCCGTGTTATTGTGGTCAGTGGAGATTTTAACTCCTAGGTAAGTTACCGTGTTTTTTTTACAGTGATATTACACATTTCAGTAACAGCAGTTATTTATAAGGGAAGGATTTCACATGTTTTGAGTTTTAATCCTGAAATCCTTGAGAATTTAGCTATAACAGACAGAGCTACAGGAATTTAATTAGAATTTCTTAAAAATACTATTGTATCATCAGCAAGTTGTGAAATTTTAAGTTCTTTATCACATATTTTAATTCCCTCAAATGAGCTCTGTCTGATTGAATAATTTAGAATTTGGCCAACAAGCCGAAAAATGTAAAGGGAGGCCTGACATCCCTGACGAAACCCTTTGTTGATATTAAATCGGCTCGATGTGCCATGTAGAAGTTTTATAGAACTGTTATTATCTCTGTAAAGTGTCTTAAAGGCTTTAATGAAAAACGTACCAAAGTTAAAAAAGGATAAAGTTGTGACTAACTGTGTCAGAGGCCTTTGGATCATCTAAAAACAGAATAATTGGATAAGATCTTTATAATCAACTAAGTCTGCCACTAATTGAATATTATCAGAAATGTTGTGTCCAGGCATAAAGCCATTTTGAGATTCATGTACCATTTAAACCATTTTTCAGTCTTTTAACTAAAATGGAGGCCAAAATTTTATAGTCATTATTTAACAGAGTGAAGCAAATGATATATTATTAAATGGTCTTCATTTGGTTTAGGGATCAGAGTGATAAGACCCTGTTTCATAGCTCTTCATTGCTAATGGATTCATTATAAACTGCGAGAAGAAATTTAGACGTTTCAGCCAAGAATTTGTGATAAAATTCTGATGTCGAACCATCATTGCCTGGTGACTTGATAGATTTAAGGTTACTGATGCCCCATTTTATCTCCTATTTCATCACAATCTTCTTTTAAAGAGTCATTAGCTTGGTTCAGTTCTACTAAAGAGTTTAATACATCTGTGCAGTTATCAGTTTTATTAAGATCTCTATACAAACTTCATATGTATTTTGAAATTACTGAATAATATTCTGTTACAGAATTATTTATATTTAATTTGGATAATGATTTTCTTTCAAAGTTTCTTTTTTCCATGTTAAAAAAGTATTTGCTATTTTTTTCACCCTCCTCAATCCATTTTAGTCTAGACCTCTACTGCGCATGTCGCCTTCAGACTATCTAACTATTTAAATTATTTACAGTTGGGCTGCGGCGTCTGCAGCCATCAGGTTTTATTTTAGCGCACGGTTTGTGTAGCTCACACTGCCTCCCGTTAAACCCGCTAATTTTTCATTTCTGACGGCTTATAGTTTGTCTTCGTGGATGCAATCCTTTCTGGTGTCTTTATTGTTCACCGTGTTCGTCTCATTTAGAGAAACTTTGCTTATCTCACTGAGAGCTGATGATTTTACCGTGAATAGAACCACTTTATTGTCTCTATTAATATCCGATGTTTGGGGAAATTTTCCTCATCTGCATTTAATCATTTCGGCTTGTATTTAATCATTATTTAATCATTTAATCAGTCAGGCTGTTATAAACAGTAAACTGACTGACGACATGCTAGCTAATGCTAAACTTGTTCGTTCAACAGTAACCCCATTAATACAAACCTGTGTGTGATGGTCCATCCTGCCCCGATCAACGATCAATTTTAGGAAAAAATAATAAAATTCAAATGTTACTAACAGAGTGATGCGTGTTGGTTCTCCGTGCACAAAGAAACAGAAACCCAACGTCCATGTTGGGTTCAGTTTTGCCTCAATAGCCACTTAGTGTGTGTTTCATCTCTTCCCTTCAGAAGTGATTTTCCTTTGGGATTCCTGCAGCTCAGTGATCGAGAACCGGCCGGTCTGCCCATTGGAGGAACTGTTCTGAGGTTCCGGTCGGGTTCAGGCCTGCATCAGCCTTCAGGAGTTCTCAGGTCAGGAGTTTTGCTTTGTCAGGTAGTTTTGTGGAGAAACCAACAAGCTTCTGGCTGAATATTTGTCCAATCTCACCGGTAATGGTGGAGTTTTTTAAATCGATTGGGTTCCTGGTTCGGAAAGCAGTTTTGAACAAATCTTCAATGTAACTCGGTGTGTTGTTGTCCAATTGAAACATCAATTATGTACAAAGTTGATCGTTTCACCCACACCTGTGTATTGAACCAACCCCACATCATAATTATGCCACCACCATGCCTGACAGGTACATTTTCATATGTTTGAAAGCTTCACCTTGAAGCTGCAGAATGTAATGTGAATGTGTTTTCACGCCTGATGGTCCAGAAGACGCAGTCGGGTTGGGGACCAAAGTTGCAATATTTGTTACATTTTTAAGTGCTGTGGTTCACTTTCACTCTGCACTGTCAAACGAACCACACCCTTTGAGGAACCTGTTCCCCTCCTCGCCTGTGGTGGCGCTGCACCAAGTACTACTGAAGGAAACGACATGAAAACACCTGAAGAAGACAAGCGTTCAACTTCTTTCTTTGCGAAATGTCAACAAAAGTGGATTAGCGTAGGATTTTATTTTGGTAAAAACACACGAGCCATGTTCCCCACTAGCGATACGCTAGCGCGTAAGTTTAGGTTGTATTTACCCAGAATACCCTGCGCTGTAGTCCACTTCCTGCTTCTGGTGCTGTCTCCAGACCGCTTGGCGTTTGTACGCATTCAAACGGCAGCAGAGTTCACCTGAACCAAAGTGAAACCGGGGTTTGTAGGCGACCAGGTTTAGCTTTTTTCAGTCCGCAAATTAAACGGACCTTCTAGACGAACGAACTAGAGTTTGATTAAACGGGGTTGGTGTGAATGAAGCCGTAGTTTAATCTGATTTACATTTGCAAAGTGTAGTCTGGAGTTTCCACGCTACTTTGGGAGAAATGGCTTCTTCAGTAAAGTTGTCTCACTGTTCCTTACACCTGCTGCCAGCATCTTGTTTATTAGTTAGTATTTTCAGATTTTATATATATATTTTTATAAAATACTTCAGATAGTAATAGTCCTAAATCAACATCAAACCCCACAGCAACAACCAAACAGGCCCTGGGAGGGTGAAAACAAATGTCAAGCCTGTCTGTAAGAGAGAGTCAGGCCGCCACAGAGCCCTGGGCTGACAGAAAATAGACAACGAGTGTGTTTTATGTGAGTGTGTGAGAGCGAGAGATGAGGTGGGGGGAGACAAAAGTGTGCTGGAATAGCTGGGGGCAAGGTGACAGAGAGAGAAACGACTGGACGGGGAGGGATAACAAGCTCACAGAGGAGGGGTGTGTGTGTGTGTGTGTGTGTGTGTAGTGGAATAAAAACAAGGAGGATGGGTTGAGAGGGGAGAAGAAGAAGTTGATGGAACGAAAACAAAAACAGAGAGAAAGCAGGTGTGCTGTTTGCCTCAACCCAGTGGCCATTTAGGTCATAACGGTCCAAGTGAGAGTGTGTGTGTGTGTGTGCTTGTGTGTGTGTGTGAAGTGAGTTTCCCGGAGCACGTTGGAGAGCGGGCTCAGTTCAGAGGTTGGAGAAGCAGTTTTTGTAGCCGTGAGGACTCACACTCCCTCATCCACACCCACATATGGTCGTTTTTCTCCTGCACACCCACAGCCGCCCCTTCTGTGTCACACTTAATGTGTCACGTGTGGCTCTAAATTATGCACTGATACACACATCTGTGTCTTTTGATCTCACACACACACATGTGGAGGAAAGCCATTATGCTCTCAGGCTGGAGTGTTTGGATGGTATAATTGCAGTGACCAGAGAGGAGAAAGAGACAGAGGGAGGAGGGATGGAAAGAGGGATGATAGAAAAGAGAGGAGAGTGCTGACACTCTCAGCATGCTAATGTTGCGTGGCTGTTAGCCCCCCTCCCTCCTCACCTCCGTCTCTTTGTTTCTGTCTCTTTCTGCATTTCACAGGTGGAGCACCAGAACGAGGGAAGAGGAGATGGATTGAAAGGTAGAGAGAAAGAGGGATGTATAACAGGATGCAGCAGAGTTATCGCTCTTTCGCTGCCATCCCTCCATCCACTTCAAGCACCCCACAGTGGTCAAAACAAAGCCAAAGAGAGAGAGGAAGAGGGAGGGTCTGCTTTTTTTCCACCCCGTTAACAATAGAAGGATCATCTCTGCTTATCCTCTAATCTCATCCCTTCGTTTTTCCTCTCCTCCAGCGTTTGTTGTCTCTCTTTCTCCATGACCCCTCGTTTTCTCATCTGATTGGGGAAATGGTCACCCCTCCATCTGTTTCCAGCCCTCCTTTCATCCCCCGTCTCTCCAGAGAAGGGATTCTGCTGTTTGCTTTCTCTTTTCCCCTCCTCTCTCTCTCCCCTCTTTGATGCCAAACCAACCACTTTCCATCCATGCTGAAACTACAGAAAAAATTACTTTTATGCGGAAAAATGCGTTGGATTATCTCTCTTAGGTGTTTGCCATGCATTAGTGTTCTCTAATGAGTTGAAGTTACAGCCACAGGTCGTTAGCAGGGTTTCTAACGGTTTCAGCAACAAAGATTTAAGACTTTTTAAGAACAATATGAAAGAAATTTAAGACTTGTATCTCCATAGAATCCATAGAAATGCATGAACTTTGTTCATCTATCTGGTGATAAATTTGCACTTACCCTTGAATAGCTTCTGAAGGTTTCAGCAAATCATATTTAAGACTTTTAAAGACTATTATGAATCAAATTTAAGACTTTTATCTTCACAGAAATGTACAAACTTCATCCATCAAATTCATTTTTGTTTTGGGCCAAATCAATTCTGGCCGGTTGTGCCAGAATGTATTGATAAAATCTGTTCACAAACTGTTAAAATAAAATGATTAAATAATATTGAACATCTTTTCAGTCCCTCCAGGATTTTACAATTGTTTAGAGATTTTTTGCAATAAAAATGAAAGTGTTTGTGGTGCTAATTTGGAAATATTTTTGACATTTGTACTTATTTATGACAGTAAATGCAACTTTTTATTACCTCTTGGGTAGATCATGGATTATAATCTGACAACAATTAAGGCTGAAGCAGTTGTTTAGTACAAGAAAGAACGTTTTAACAATTTTTGACTGCAATAAAATCCCAATTGTTAGCGCAAAAAATGCGTGAATTTGTTGATTTTGCGTGAATTTCCACAATAATTCTCAAGAAACTGGAGAACTTTAGCATATATGATTGAGCTGATTAATAACACATTTTAGCACATTTAGTGTTTTGTCTAGAAGAGGGTTGCATGAAAAGCTATGTTGGGCCTCCAGTTTGACACATGTGGTCTAACTGGTGGTAAATTTGCACTTACCTAATAGATGCAAAAACGCTAGCTAACAAGGTAATGTTAGCAGCTAGCTAGCGGTAGCGAGTCAGAGAATGTAACAAAGATTTCTGAGTGCAACTCAAACTTTTGCCTGACAGAAAAGTCCCTCGATAGAAAAAAATAAACAAAACATAATATATGAGATTAAATTGCCCTGTCAAAGCAAAATGTAAGACCTGTGATTAGCATATCGTCACCTTACTAAGATAACTGTTTATCAATAATTTGCCAAGAGTGATTTATTTTTTTTTTCCCTAAATCATGTTGTAGTGGTGAATGTTTGTCAAACTAAACATCCTATAAAAGTTCAATCAACAAGTCTCTCCTGCACTGGGGGAAGTTTTGTATGCAGCCAAAAGAAGTCCAGTGTCCAAAACTTAAATGTTTCTCCAGTTGGTGAGCAAATAACAAATTAAAACTTTTCTTTGTTTCCTGCTGCCTTCCAAACCCAGTGCATGCTGGTCCAATACCAGTCCCTACACTGATTGAAAATGGACCCATAGTTCTTTCTGTCTTACTTAGAAAAACAAATAACAAAACAAGAAATGAATAAAATCAACCTTTATTAACCTACAAATAAACTGCAAGTAATACAAAAAATATAAACTAAGAATAAACTAACAAAATTCAAATTGATAAAAAATAAAGAATAAATAGCTCCAAACTTCTTTTAGAAGAAAATTACTTAGGTCACTATTCTAGTAAGGTGACGATATTAGGCTGACTGACTTTTTAAAACAAATTTAAGACATTTTAAAGTCTTTAAACAAACATAGAAAGTTCAAACAATCATGATTATGTGAAGTAGATTAACTCTGCAGCAAGCTGCATGTTTATTATTAAAACCAGCAGCTGTTTTCTTCTCTAATCTGTTTCTCTCTCCAGTCCAGAGCGCGTTTTAACCTTAAAATGAGCAGCAGCGACTCTCACAGGAATTTAACAGGTACTACAACAAATCTACGCCACGTTTCACTGAACACTGTAAGGATTAAACGCCTTAGATGTAAAATGTAATCCCATGATTAAAAGCAAAATGTTTCAGTAAAAATTTAAATAAGAATATTTGTAAAAAAAACAACAACAGATTTTATCAGTGGGATTCCCTTTTCAAATCAGCTTCTGTTTAATGTATTCAATTTGGCTAAATATTGAAACCTTTTTGACTCAAATCCTGTTACTAGAGCAGAAAATAAATTTGTTCAGTCGAGCCCAAAATAATTTAAAAACCAGGTGTTTTTCTTAAATAATTTGGCAAATGTGAAAAATAATTTTTAAGTTTTATATCTACTAAGAAAAAAAAAATCAAACCACTTTATTTTCTTGATTTCAGTTTCTTTTCATTTTCTTTAGTCTTGACTCAATGATTTTGGCCCAAAAATGTGTGGGCACTCCTGGCTTAAATCATGGAAAGCACAAAATTTTATGTTTAATATTTATAATTCACAAAATCGTGCTGTTTTCATATTTTTGTTGTGGAACATTTGAAGTTTTTCATAAGCTGTCAACGTTTTATCAAAACCTGTGTTCGGGAAACTTGTTTTTCCAGAACACAAAACGGAAACGAAAGGATTTTTGATCACATTTCTTTACTTTCAGACAGCTATGACGCGTAACCATGACAACAAGGTATCTTTTTTTTTTTACAGCTTGGAGCCGCAGATTAACGTCTCAAAGCTCAGATAACAGCTGAACGACGACAGATCCTTGAAGTTTTGTTGCCTTCATTCTGATTTGTTCAGATTTTTGATTGAGTCACTGAATGTTTGCTTAAATATTCCCTCAAGTATTTTTTTGGTTTGTTTGTTTTGGATGCTGTGAAGTTGGAATGATTTTAACTCTTCCTTTTTTTTTTACTTTCTTTTGTCGCAACACCACTGCCATTAAGGTGCGTCACCATGACAACCAGCTGTTGTTTTTTTTGTAATATGTGGAGCAGCTGATCACCATCTCCAAAGCTCAAATAACACCTGAACTTTGACGTCAAAATCCCGGAGGAGTTGAAAAGGAGGCGTCATGGATGCAGAGCAGGAGAAAACCAAAGCGTCTTCTCATATCCCCTACTCCAACATCCTTCTGCCCGGCTTTCTAAACATACGACGAGCAGCAAAAGCAAATGAGGCGGATCCTCCGTGAGGATAAAATGAGTTACGACAACATTTGAATTTCCTTTTGGGATAAATAGAGTAAAATATTTTTGAATCAAATTGAAATGTTTTTCTGAATTAAATTAAAATCAGATTTATTAACAAAACATTGTGCAAAATGCAAAGTCACTGATGTACAGAGATGTTAACATTACAAACATCAACAATATAAAAAGAACAAACATAGGAAATATCCATCCATAAACTTTGTTTTGTAGATTAGATGTCTGTTAGGTCCCAGAGTGTCATTACTGGAGCATTAGCTACCAGAAACGGTTTGTTACTGGGAATGGAAACTGGTTTAGGATTCTTATTTTAGCTGTCAAACCTGTTAACACTTCATGAGCGCCTTGAATCTGAGCTTACTTTGCCTTTAGGCCGTCTCTGTGTGTGTGAAGTGTGTGTCTACGGGTCCTGTGTGTGTGTGTGAACAGCTGTGTGACTCGGTGAAGCGTGCTGATCCACCAGCATCTCGGCGTGCTTCAGGTACTGGGCCGTCCTCCTCATCACAGACTCCCTGCGGACCGGATCTGGGTCTCCTGCAGAACATGGAAACATTAAAAATCTCCTCAAACTTCACTTCCTGTGCTCTGACCGCAGCTTTTTAAATTTATTTTTAGGTCACATTTCAGCTGAAAAGAAAAATGAAAAGAGAAAAGTAAAATGCTTCTGGCAGCGGTGGGATTCGAACCCACGCCCCCGAAGAGACTGGAGCCTTAATCCAGCGCCTTAGACCGCTCGGCCACGCTACCATGTGAGCTAGCAGCTCAGTGTCAGAAACTATGCTGACGGGGGGAGGAGATGATGAGTCACTGTTGATTTGCGGCATGTTGTGACGCTGCAGCCGACGACTTTTTTGTTTATTCAGTTTGATTTGTATCTCACTATAAGCCAAAAAGACACAGCACACTTATTTATATAAGCAAGAGGATCAACAAAACATATTTTATTTTAAGTAAGAAGCATTTCTACCTCCAGCTTGATGTAAACCAACACCTGCAGAGAAGCTGTTATAAATTTAGAGCCACAGACAACTCAGCTACGCTTTAAGGGAAAGGACAAGGTCCAGCAGCCCAGGCATGGATCAATACAATATTCACTACAAAGGCTGATTAAGCACTTACTGTACAGATACAAGGTAAGCATTTCACTTAATATATTCCCTCATAGGTTACACAATTCTTTGCAGCAAGAAAATCCTGAGTTAGAGCCTCAATCTTAAATGGCGTTTGCATGTTCTCCCCATGCAACATGCGGTTTATTGTGAATTAAACCAAAAATATATATTTGTCTCAATAAACTGGAATACCATAAACAAGCTGATTTATTTAACTAATTCAAATAATAAGGTCAGCTCTGCCTGAAGGCGTTTTGCCAATTTATTCAAATAAGCCACAGATGCCAACTCACCGTTTACACTAGCATGAGAAATTGGCTACAAACAGATGCACAATTATGCACTTTGAAAAGCAGGAGTGGAGCTTCCTGCACAACCAACCAGAATGCAGAAACTGATTTCTGGATGGTAAGTCAACAGCAAAGCATTTGTCTTTTCCAGTTGCCTTTGTACAGCGAATACAGCAGCAAAACCTGCTGACCAAACTTGCCGGAGCTCTGCTAGGGTTGCTGAGTAACAAGGCTGGGCCACCCTGGGGTTGCTAGGTAACAGTAGTGCCTGGTGATTTGTAATGTTACATTCCGGAGAAATGGCGGAGTGGTTTTTCTAGGCAATTGGGGTGTTTTTAGAAGCAGTAGAAACTCAAACAAAAGAACAAAAATGTGTAAAAAGTAAATTTTGCATATTACAACCCCTTTAAAAAGCTGAAAACTCTGTTTCTTTGGCACAGTTTGTGTAAAATTTGCATGATAATCTGCATATTTTACAGATTTGATGAAACTAATCATGATGAAAATTAACTGGTTTGACTGGTCTCTCATGTTACCCTGCACTCCAGTGATCAGTATGTCCACGGCTGTCCTGTAGCCACGAATGGCAGAACCGAACTCTCCCTCCTTCTCCCGCTCCATGGCGGCCGTCAGCTCATTGGCCGCCTGGTTCAAGTAACCGGCGTCTCCTCCAATCAGACTGGCCGGCGGCAGAGAGAACAGTTCAGAGTGATCACTCGAGGAATCTGATCTTTCTGAAATAGAACGAGAAAAAAACAATAGATTTTTAAGTTAAGGTTTAAAAGAAAATAGTTTCATAAACAGTCCTGTCAAAGTTTTGAGTTATGTCTAATTTATTTTTAGAGTTTGTGTTCAAGTAGGTAGATTTTAGTAGGTCTTGATGAAAGGTTCTACAGGGTTTTTTTTAGAAACAATCTAAATCCAGGTTAATAGGAGAAATCTCAGGCAGAGCAGTGAAGGGCGATGAGAATCAATCAGAATATTCTACGAGAGAAATCCAAGTTAATGGGAGAAATCTCAGACAGAGCAGGGAAGGGCGATGAGAATCAAGCAGAATTGCAAAGGAAGACAATGTCCAGGATAAGTAAAGGCTGACAGCAGCAACAGTTTATATTCTGTGGTTGAAGCCACCTTGTTTATAGCAGGGATCGAAGACAGCCAGGTCATTTTCAGACAGAGGAGGAGGAACTTCCTCCTTGGGAGACGGGACTTGCTCTTCGACCACCGAGTCAAACAATGAATCGAATTCCTCCTGCGTCTCCTCCGACTGCTGGAGTCTCGTTAGAGACAGCTCAGGAGATGACACTGCAGATGGAAACATGAACCGAAATGATGACAGACATAAATAAACCAGAAACAGCGTGCAGATCGTTAGATTTAAACCTCGGTCTTCCAGTTCTGCGTCGTCAAGATCCTCCTGTTCTTCTTCTGTTGGAGTTCCTCCGACCTCGTTGTAGGCCTCAGCCGCCACCTCCGGCTCCCCGACCTCCAAGCTGATGTTGGTGCCCAGGTCTTGAGGTAAGGTGGGCGCCTCCCTGCCCTCCTCCTCTTCGGCAGGTTCACAGTCTGAGGCCCTCCTCTTCGGCAGGGGGATGAGAGGAGGAGGCAGAGGCCCCGCCGAGGACGCCGGGGACGGATCCAGAGGTCTGCTGACTTCACCGCCCTAACATTAATTAATTTATGTTTTATTTTACTTTTCTGCAGTTCAAATTAACATGTCACATATTGACATGAACAACGTTTTGAATGAAAAAAAACCTTATTTAGTCTACCCTTTCTCTTAAAAGTGAATTTGTTTTACGATAAGTAACTAAACATCAATCAAAATTTATCTACTCTCTTTGTTTTCTTTAGACAGACTGCTCCAGAAATAGAAATAATGTTAAACTTTTTTAGTTCAGACTTTGTTTGTTTTTAAATATCTCTAATCCTCTCAAACTATACATGCTACCTCTTTCAATGAATCTTTTTTGAAAACATGCTGGAAATATACTGTTATGTATATTATTTGCAGAATATAATAATCCACCACGTTGTGAAATGTTATTAATTTTAACTTGAAAAACAATGAATTTGTTGCATTTGAAGATTATAATTCTAACAGCTCCAATTTGCAAAATAAACAGAACAAAGTATACAAATCAAAAAGGACAGAGATGAAACAAAAACTATGGCAGTTTGTCCTCACCCTGAAGAAGTCCTTTAGTTGTGGGCTGTTGTATAGTGCAGGTATACTGGTAGTGAACAGAAGCATGCTCTCTGCTGCCTTCCTCCTCTCCTCAATCACAGCTTCATCAAACCTTCCTAAGATGAACACAACAAGATGATAAAACTGATTATGATGCTGAAAGTTTAATAAAATTGCTCTGTTTGTTACTGGTTTTACTGGTGCTCTGGTTAAACGGGAACAATAAACTAGAAAGACTGCTGGCAAATTCCTCAGTTTCACTTCAAATAAATAAGTTGGACACAAACTGGTTTTCTAACAGAACGATAATCTTAAACACACTTCAAAATGCATGATGGATTACATAAATCCGTTTTACATTACATTTCTGCAAGAACTCCAACCTCAACCTCTGATCAAAATTTCTGCACTATGATTAAAAGTCATGTTTTTACCAGGAACCACCAGGTAAAATGAACTATACTGACTCCAAAAATTCTGCCAGAATTACACCAAAAGCTTCAAATTAGATAAGGTGCAACTTGCTAAGGATCATTGAAGCAAACATGACTGAGGAAAGTATTTAAATAACTGAACTTTTATGGAAAAAGGAGAACCTGTGTTGCAGAAAAAAAAATCTTGTGCAGTTAATTCTTGTGTCAAAACATTGTTTTAGTTGTCTGTTGTATGAGCATCCAACCCTCGAAAATGAGCTATTAAATAAAATATTATAAACCCAGAGATAAGAGAGAGGTGCAAGTAATGAAGTATTTACTAAAAAAAACACTCCAACGTTCAACCATGTGAAGCAGCAGCTCCAACATTAACTCTAACCTATATGGTGTAGCATCATTCAGACCCAGATGAGTAAACTACATCTGAAGGAAACTTTTACACATCATACCAAAAACTTGTGCACGTGGAAACACCGGAAATTCCTCCTGCCTCCTGAACAGGTTCTTGTGAGTGTAGGACAGCTCTCCGTGGAGCTTCTTCAGCTCGGAGAACCTCTTCCACACCACCACCTCCTTCACATCATCCGGGTGACGCTTGGACACAAACTGCAAGGGTGAGAAGTTAAAATAGATTGGTTCCACCTAATCCGAGTTTTGAGCATGTTATTGTGTCTGCAGAGATCATCTGAGCTTAATAAATCCTTTTTGAACGGGCATTAAAGTGGTCATAAGGCTGCTGGAGCACATGAACAGAATCACATGTCCCGTTTCACTCCTGCACACGCAAAGCATCTCAACCTCAGATAAAATCCCCCGGGGCGTATTTGTGTTTATATCTAGACATGCTCTCTGACTTTACAACATTTGCATGCTTGTTTTTGTTTTGTGTAGGAAAAACAAAAATATTTTATCTGTACGCAGAAGTACAGGTTCAGCTCACTAAATTTTAATAGCCTATTTGCTCCTAAAATAACCCTTTGAAAATAACAACCCTTAGGCGGAAATTGAACATCCTTTCCATTAAGCTGACATTCCAGTATTAATTTTTTAAATAATTATTGATAGATTTATTGTACTAATCATAAATGTAATTGTAAGTGGAAAATCATCGTAATTAGCAAAAAATAAAGCCGGATTGAATTTGTTTCTCTTAGTGAATGGAGAGAGTGGAATTCCTAAACTTTTCAATAATATATCAATTTATTGAAATGCACCTGAAATATTTTCGGAACATGAACATCTGTTCAGTAACATAAGTATTTTTTGTATAAATGAAACAGTACGGTAATAAGAGTTGTAACTTACCCTGGCTGTCACTTTGTACTCCGTGTACCCCTTCTCGTGGTTCCGTGGGTCGGTAACAGAGAAGAACCGGTAGTATTCGTCTTTGGGTTTCCGTGACATTTCCAGAGACAAATTAAACCCAGAAACACGAAATAGAACCGTCGGGAAACAGCCGCGGCGAGTTGCTGTGTTGTGATTCTTCGGTCACTTATTTCTATGGACATTTCCTGGTTTGTGACGTACTTCAGTGCGTGCTTGCGTATAGAACAGTGGACGCCGCTTCGCTTTTGTTGCCGTAGCAACGATTTGTCAGCGAGTCGGCCATATTGTGACTGGCAAGTTTACCGACGGATGCGTAAGAAAACAAGTCGTTAAATTTTAAGTACAGCTAATTTTTTTCATTAAATGCTTTATATTTGTTCATTAAGTGCTTCATATAGCGCACTTAAGATTGTGTTATAAATAATGGTGACCTTTTAGTTTGACTAGCTTTAAAACACGATGTGCTTGAAATTAAATAATTTACAGAGAATATACAAACCCACTTTGTTTAATTGAACTAGTAAAATACGTTGGGTCAGCTGTTTGGTTTTGTCTAAAAATGCAAAAAGGATGTGGACGTAAAAATTGTTGTCCTTTTTATTTGGTTTATTTTATGAGGTTATTTGTGGCAAAAATCAAGTTTTAGAAAAGGGTTTTGAGGCCTTTCTATTGGGTATGTTGTTGCAGATAGTGCTACAACAGAAAAAAATGCCAAAAAAGGTGATAAAGGAGGCAAAAATTAATTAATTAATTATTTCAGAGTTAACCAGAAGCAGCTTTCATAAAAAAGAAAAAGAAATAAGATCTGCAGTAATTATCAAGTTTGTGACTATACATAGAAATTTTGATAAAATAAATCCAAATTAAAATTCAATAAAGTATTTGAGTATATGTGCTTATGGATATTTAAAACAAACAAAACTGTAATCCTTCATATGGCTCCACCTCAAACCTCTTCAGATAGTAATGAGAGCTAAAATCCTCTAGGGGGTGCTATACAAAAAGCGATTGTGAACGTGGAAAGAAAATAGGGGTTGGAAATAAACCTCTTTCTTTTGTTTTTACATTTTCCTCAGTTGACTTCAATAAGTCTTGCTACATATCAAACATATATAGCATATATAAAGATGAAATATTGAGGACTAACCTGAAACTATAAAACCAGACAGACCTCTTGATGATACTTCACGAGATCAACAACAGATTACTTCAACACAGTCTTGTAACAACTATTACCAGCATTTCCAGTATTTTCCCTAAAATTGGAGGCTCATAAGTAAATTTAAACCTGTAAAATATGTAAAATATCATCATTATTAAAGCTTTTTTATGAGTGTTTATTTGCAGCAGACTGCAAGTCAAAGGTCAGTGTTTATCATTGTTCCTGCTGCTCTCATTGCCTGTTAAATTGAAGGTAAAATGTGTAACAGATGCAAATGAGGTAAATGTTTAATCTAAAGTTGTCCAGTGTTCTGCCTGGTTTAGCTTAGCATCATTAAATCTCCAGGGACAGAAGTGAAAAGAGAGGGAACCGATTCTTCCAGATCCAACGTCACAAGTTTTCAGAAAATAGCAGAGGATGGTTTCGATCCATCGACCTCTGGGTTATGGGCCCAGCACGCTTCCGCTGCGCCACTCTGCTGCACATTGGGTTGATGGGGGAGGGAAAAGTGCTTCATCACCATTGTGTGCTGCTTCACATTCAGTTCACAGTGAGGGCTTCTTACGTAACATGGAGCCATTGTCTGCGGGACAGTTTCACAAAGAGGAGCTCAAAGGAGTTAGGAGGATTTAAGGAGGCTCAACACATGAATACCGAGTAAACCATTTACAGTTAGCAGTCTTACACTGTGTCTTACAAAAGGATTCATGCCCCTTGAATGTTTTTTACACTTTGTGGCATTACAACAACAAACTTGAAAGTAGTTTAATGGGATTTTATCAACAAAACATAGTTCATCCTTGTAGCCTGCAGTAATATATAGCATGTTCTGCTCATCGATCTTTGTAAAATAGCTTAAGGTCAGTTATATTAAATTTTTAATTCTACTTTGACTTTTGGTCTGGACTTTTTAAAGGATGGAAGACAAATACATAACACTCTTTTTAGGATACATATTCTTGTCCTCGCATTTCACAGTTATTATCTGCTTTGAGTTGGACAATGAGATAAAATCCCAATAAAATACATTAATGTTTGTGGTTGTAGCGTGATAAAATGTGAAAAAGTTTAAGAGGTATAAATATTTACCTCTTAAATGTTCAGATTTTTAAAGGGAATCTACAGATGTGGTGACCTAATGTTTTATTTTAAAAACAAATGCATATGTACAAGATTGCTAGAAGAAAAAAAACAAACAAAAACAGATATATCAGCTGTGATGTAACCAATAAGAAAATTCAGCTGCAGTAGCCACTGTTCAAACCAAAGAGGGCAGCACCGAGTCAGCCTTAGGCTAAATATTGTGGAATTAAATATATCTACATGAAAATGTCTGAATTTACACAGAAACATTAAGAACCAATTTAGAAAGTTTATCTTAAAAAACCCCAGTTTATTTGGGGTTTAGTTGCTCTTTAAACGGTTGTGTTACTAGGGCTCTTAATACAGCTCAAGTACAAACAAACAGTGACAATAAAATGCTTCAACCTCTGATTATTGGTGTATTTAATTCAAACAAACCAACATGTATGTTTCAAGTAAGGAAGACCATGATTACACAACTATATGGGTTAATAAACACCTACAAGATGGAGATCATATCAGTGATACATCAAGAATTGCACAATACAAATCAAAGTCCAGGACTAAATTATTGAGTATTTCACACCCTGTTCTTATTTTGAATCAGAGATATACAGTAATATGGATTAATTAGATCTTAAGTGGGTCAAAACTCCTGGAACAGCGAAGCAAGTTTAGAAAATAAACACCTGAGCCTTTGTTCTGTGCTGAGACTAAAGTCCTTCATTGTTTCAGAGCCTGAAATCTGCATGTTGGGTGTCTGAGGGAACATGTTGGGACCCTGAAACAATGAGATGAAAAACATGCATCCTCAGACAGACTGGTCTGAACTGGTCTGGGTTTGTTTTGCTGCGCTCTGCTTTTTCTTTTTTTCCATCGAGCTCATGCCGTCTCGCAAAATAAACTCTCCCACAGGGGATCAGACCTGGATTTATTGTGAGGCTGAATCCTGTTTGTGGTTTTTAATCAACTTAAACACTTTCATCGAAAGCTGGAACGAACCACTACTTACTCTCTCATTTTTATTTGTTATCTTTTAACATTAGGATTGGACATTTTCATTTCTTTTAGCAGTGGGATATTTTGTCTTTGTTGAAGGTCTGACCCTGAACCAGACGTGTTGTTCAGCGTACAGACAGCTGAACTGGAGAGAACATGAATTACTAGCCTACATGCATTTTTGAGCTCAAAGCTAACAACCTTTAATTCCTGTCTAGCCACAAACAGAAAGAACTGCACCATCTAGCAGAGAAAAACTCTAAATGCATAAACCTTACTCCGTTTCTTGGGATCAGGGCTCAGATAACATTAGTGGAAACACACACATATATATATAGATCAGTATTGTGTTAATGTCACTTTAATACTTGCTTCCTCCTTATCTCATAAACATGTTTACATCTCCTTCCTTCAGCTCTTACTGTATGCCCTTTCCCCTTATTTCTCTGACTCCTCCCCTCCGTTATACTTCCCCTGACACAGCAAATTTTCTCTTCCCCTCATTTTTTCTGCCATGCTTCCAGCTGTTCAATATACCCCTGCCTGGAAAGAGGACTAAAGTGAGTGAAAACGTTGGAATAGCCTGTTAGCTACTTTATGTCTTGTCCCATGTGCTGCAGATCAACAGCACACTGTGTTCACATCAGGCAGCTCTGTTACAACCTGTCTCTGCAAACACGTGAGCGTCACACAGAGATAAAAAGAGAACCAGATGGAGTGGCTGAGTGAACACAGACATGTTCACGATGAGTGTCTGACTGTCTGGAGAATCTAGTGCTATAACACTGTCAGGATCTGGAGTTTAGGGTTTTGTCTTTTTTTGTGAGTTATTTAGTTTTTTTCTATTAGCTCTGCCTTGTTTCCACTTCAGTTCTTCCTTAGTGATTCCAGTTCATTATGTTTATTTTTTATTTCTAATAATTCTTTGTCACTCTAGTTTTACTATGCTTCTTTAGTTTAGTTGTTCTTTAGTGTTAGATTTATTTCCAGTTCCCCACCCCGCCACTCACACCTAGAACCTGTTAGCTCATCAGCCCAGGTCTTTTGTTCTGCATTCAACCTCCCCATATTGAAGCACTTCATTTTCAGTCACTCCTCACAGGATCCTCTCATCTATTCCCTGCCATCCTTCCCTTGGATTTATGGGTTTAGTTCTTTGGATTCAGTGGTTCATTATTAGTTTAGTGAGACCTTTTCATATTTTTTTGTCATTAAATCTTTTACTCAACTCAATATTTTCTTGCCTGCTTCATTTGGGTCCAACTTCTAACCCATCAAGATAAATACCCCTTGAACTCTCCCACAATTGGTCAATGAATTTTATTGGCATAATAGTGAAGAGGAAGGAAAAAAAACATATTTTTTCTTCTATACTTCTAAATCTGAAAAGTGTGGCTTGTACCTATGTACTATATGTGATCTCTGACTGATTTATTCTAACTCATGAATATGCTTTGATTTTAGCTTCTCCACTGCAGTTCTGGTTGTATATGTGGGATTGTATCTATTAGTGAGTTAGTATTATATTTAAAATTTTTAGTGTATTAGCTGAAAGTGTGACAATGTGCCAATATAAATTAGAAGGTTACACGGTTGTATATAAATGTATGTATTTTTATTGTATCTTGGTTTATTAATTTGTACATACTTTAACATATAGGTATTTTTTTATATGGATTTGGAGATTGCACACGAATATATAGGCAGAAACAGTCTTCTGTGTTCTAACTGTTTTTTGATTTATAAAATGTATGTACTTTAATGCGTAGAAATGCCCAACCAGGGGCTGGAGTTGCAAATTAGCTGTAGCTGTGGTCTGTATGCAACCCATAAGTAACAGACTTCTTTTGTTCTATGTTTGTGTGCATTGTCTCTGTCAAATAAACTAACAAATGAAGAATATTCAGGGTCATTGTCTTGCTGGAAGGCAAACCTCCACCTCAGTCTCAAGTCTTTTGCAGACTCCAACAAGTTTTCCTCCAGGATTTTCCTATATTTAGTTCAGGCACTCTTCCCACTAACTCTCACCAGCTTCACTGGGCCTGCCAAAAAAAGGCATCCCTTAGCGTAATGCTATCATCATGTCATGAACGGTTTGGTTGCTCAATATAAATTGGACTTCTTCCAGCATTTTGTGAACAGCGGCTTTTTTCTTCCCTTGTTTGCATAAAGGTCAGATTTGTAGAGCACACAACTAATATTTGTCCTGGTCTGCTTCTGATTAGGTGGTTGGTAGATGTTTTTTGGTCTTTATGATGCTTTATGTTAATTTATTTTCTCTAAAAACTTCCAAAGCTTTTACAAATGAGTCAGGTTTTTACCATTTTGCTGATGTCTGAAGGCAGATCTTTCTCATTTCTACTGAGTGGTACGCCGCTGGTGACACTATATCCCCTTCTCGAGTGTCAAGTCTCCCTCCAGCCAGATAATGTCTGGTTCAGTTCTAGCCAAGATGGGAGTGCCTCCATTGGCAGCGTGTTCGTCACCATGTGGACGTGAGCGGGTTAGTTTCTCTGAAATCTCTTGGTATGTTTGATGCGGGTTGCCCAGTCTGACTGACGCTGTACGGCCAATGAATGTGGTGTTCTGCCAATCACTTGTACGCAATACTCAGCTTGTACCATCTCTGAGGCGGTTACAAAACAATGGGAAGGAACCGAATAGGATCTGCAGACAAATCTGGGGAAGAACCGAGAAAAACAATGCCTGCAGACAGGGGCTTATTTTTATCAAATTCAGGACATTTCCTCTGCCAATAGGACTCACTGGGCAGGCGATGTGGCATCATGCTAGTCTGACGACAATCATAGTGGTGGTGGCGCAGTACAATGTCTCGTGCTTGTTGCGAGCAGTGACGTTTTTCTGTTCCCCGATCAATGGAGATGGGAGATGGGAGTAGCTCCACCCTAACCGTATTGTGTCATTGTCCTTTGACCTACAACTAAAGGAAGTTCAGGAATGGTGTGGTCTGGGTCTGTTGTATGGGCCGATTTTACACTGAAAATGGACAAAGTGTTGTGTAGAACCAAATCAATCAGTAGAAATGAGACACAAGTTACACTAGATTTTATATCAGGGCATCAGGGTAAAGATGGTTGAACTCATTTCACCCTTTTCAAATGTTTGTTTTTAAAAACTGTTAACCCTGCCCTAACCCTATTTCTGACCCTGTATCATCTTTGTTCCACTATTCTTCTAATCTACTACTTTCTGATGGTCTATTAGAGGTCATCCCAATAAACCAACCAAAGATGGACAAATTAGAAGAGTGTGGAAACTTTTGGAAGGTAATGGGGTGGCTGTGACATTTGCTCTGGGTCAAGACATACATTTCTGCAGCTCAATGGGATCGTGAGACACTCTGTGAGGTCTGGCCCAATAACTTAGGTTAAAAGTTGCTGTGTCACAGTGTCCAAAATAGATCGGTGCAGGTTTTAGGCCAAGACCTAAATAGACAGACTGACACTGTGGTGAATGAGAAGCTGGAGTACAACTTTAGATTTTTACACCTCATGAATATATGGATCAGCTCGGATTTATGTGACCTATAATATTACAGAGAACGAGTGAAGAGAGGCTGGGGTAAATCAAGCACTTACATGCAGAGGTGCGGTCACGTGAAAGTAGAGTAGGTAAGCTGGTTCCTGTCGTTTTCTGTGGCCTCACAAAGTTGTTGACTTGTTTTTAAATTGTAGAGACTGACTCAGAAACAGCCTGGGTGGTTAGGTACAGATCAAATACATAGTGTGAAGCAACAACGAGCTTGTGTTACAAAGAAACTGCCAAAAGAATGTTTGTTTCTCATCTACAAACCCTACACCTGATGGTAATAATTTAAATGATTGTTGAGTTAAAAGTGTAGCTCAACAATATTGTTGCAGATAATGAAGCTCTCCAAATACTCAGGCAACAACCTTGTACTGTAAAGAAAGCAAATAGCACTGGAGGCCCCAATGGATTGTGAGCATGAAACTGTTGGGAGGTTTTTTCTGAGAACTATGTTGTTCAGTGAAGGTCAGCAGCAGCTGGGAAATGTGTCAGAGCAACAGCAGCCACAGGAGGAGGATGTCGTTTTTCAGATCCGGCCATTTAAATTAACTATAATGTAATACAGGCGACATTCTAACTTCAGTCATCAGCAAAAATCAGATCAAATTAAAACAGAAGGGTTCACGTGAAAACAAAACAGCAAGGTGAAACGCAGACCTTTGAGATCAAAGAGCTGTTTCTATGCCTTTACCGAGAAAAGTCTTTGTGTAAATCTTGTCCATTGTTAGGAGGCAGGAAAATAAACTAAAAACAGAGAACATGGCAGGTTTACATAAGCCCACAGCGTCTGTAAAAAGAAAGAATCCCCCGTTACATTTCATAGTCTTCATTTGCAAATACAATCAGTGCCTTGCAAGTATTTAACTTGATTTGTACCCAAAGAAATCATCTGATTTTACTGTAATTGTATGAAATAGGAAAATTTAAACATATTTTTCTCGATCTTTTACAAATACAACCTGACAACTGAAGAGCGTTTGCTTGAATACTCCTTATTCTTTCTTAAAGCATATTTAACAGGACTTATAGGTGAAAGTATTTTCACATCAAGACATTTATATTTTACCTGTTTGTCTCTGCAAAGGAGTTTAAGCTCAATAAGTCAAGCTTTCCTGGTTATATTCAGGTTTAGACTTTAACTAGGCCATCTAAATGTGTAATTCTGCTTTAAAGTTGGGGTTGGAACCTTAGTTTATTCACTGATCTTCTAGAGAAGGTTAATAAATTACACAAAACTGGATTCTTCTTTGAAGATTTGTTGCTTTGGATTTTATTCAGCGGTATCAAACCAGGTGAGGCAGACTACAAAAGCAAAATGTTCAGTTGGTTAAAAGTTGGAAAGCACATATCCTTTTTCTGCTCCTTATATTACTTGGTGTTGGTTTATTATTGAAGTTTTATAGTTTTTAAGGGTAAATCTGTTTCACAAATCTACACTTTTTTGTCATTTCCATGTAAGACTGTACTTAACAAACCCTTTAACAGACAAAGAGAAAGCATTCTTTTCACCTCGACTGTGCCTCACAGAAGAAAGGAGCATGCTAGCACAGATGATGATTTAATTATACCTGTGAGAAACAGACACGTCAATCATTTAAAGGTCAAAGGTTTGATATCTAAATCAATCAACATGGCTAATTATTCTAATGATATAATCAATGAGGTGCCTAATTTAACTGATTTCTCTATTTCAGAGTTGAGGAACATTTCGATTAAACATATCCTCAAAAAGTACATATTGTACTTTCTTTCTTTATTTTTCTTTATTTTTTTTCAACAGTGCAAACATCAGCGAGGATTTAAAACTAACTACTATCACATTATATTTGATTGTATCGACGTGGAGGCAAAAAAACTATATTTGTATTTAATTAGTTTAGTAAAATATGCCATATTTGTCCTCGTGGCCGAAGAGAGAGTGAAGCAAGCGGATTGGTTGATTTCTCAGTGGGCGGGGCTTAAACTGGGTTACAAATACATTCCAACCGGCATTTCAACGGAGATCAGAGGAGACATCGTTCAAACTGGGGCAGTAGAACTCGACGGACATTTAACTGCTTTTAACAGGTATTCCTAAATTTATTTAGTGGGATTTTTCTCTTCCCTGAGAACCGTGTAGTTGGCTTACATTTCAGATATAATATTACGGGTCTCGAGAGGAAATGGAAGGTTTTAACACGTGGACTTGCGCCTGACGTAGGTGGATTTCACACTTAAAGAAGACAAAAGCTGGAATATTTTAATTATTTTATTTTTTTCTGTGTGTCTAATTTCTCATTTCTGTTTTGAGTTGTCAATATAAATCATAAAGTGGTATTCGCTTCTTTTCTGTTAATCTGTATTTGTAGTTCAGAAGCGATTCAAGTGAATAAGCCTGTTAAATGCCGGTTGGAGCCACTTCCAGCTCAACAAATTAAGACACAAGAGGTTTTAGGTTGACTATTTTAGACTACAACGCTCATGAGGAGTTGCGTGAATTAATATTGTTTTCATTCTTTAGATAAAGGAGGTATCATATGGTCGCCTTTTAGAATTTTATTTATATTTCTAAATGAATAACGCATATCTCGCTCTTTTATTGTGAAATTTCAGCGTTTCGGCTTAGACTGCAACTCTGAGAGTCGGTTTCGTCAGACAACTGTTGAACGCGGAAATAAGATTAAAATCTTTAGCAACTGAATGGCGGTCCAAAACTACAACAATTTTGAAAAAATTCTCAATTGTTGTAGATCAAAATTTTAAAATCATATTAATATAATTGCAACTTCGATTTGTATATGAAAACCTTCGTTTAATTTTATGTTAAATATATGTAGAACTATTTAAATGTATTTAGTGATACCCTTTTTTGACTTTATTGTGATATTTTAAAATGTTAAAACTTTTTATGAATTTCAAAATATCCTTTTTGTATAATTTGCAAAAACTTGACAGGCCCGTTTCCCTCATTTTTTGATCATAAATCAGATCCAACCATGAGTAAGGACACAGACATGGACTTGGAGGAGGTGAAGCTGAACACGGTGGACCAGGAGAAGCAGCCTATGGCCGGAGACTGTCCCTCTCTTTCTGGAGAGAAGAACGGCAGCGTGAAGCTGAAGATTCCTGATGAGGATGTAACATTCACCGGCCTCTCCAAGGAGGAGCTGATGAAGGTGGCTGGCACCCCGGGGTAAGAGCCGACAAAATACAACTTGGTCATTATCTGTCTGTATCTGTAGGTTATTATTTAAACATTTCCCAAACCTTACGTGTATGTTGTAACATGTAGGTGGGTGCGAACCCGCTGGGTGCTGCTGGTACTGTTCTGGCTGGGCTGGGTCGGCATGCTGGCCGGCGCCATAGTGATCATCGTCCAGGCTCCTCGCTGCAAACCCATCCCTGAGATGCACTGGTGGAATGAAGGGCCTCTGTACCAGATCCCCAACCTTCTTGCTTTCTCCGACGGACTGAAAGGTAGAATGGGTTTGGTGATAAAAAAAAATCTTTAACTTTGATTACTGTGTTAACGTTCTGCACAAAAAGAGGACTTTCCCTTAAATCAGGGGTGCTGACCTTATGTGACCCCCAACTGCACAGGTGATTCATGCAAATGGAGACTTTTTATTTGTAATTAACAAATAATTTTCTAACAATGGAAAATGTTACATTCAAAGTTTCTTTACTCCCAAGCCCCTCGTTTATCCAGAGACATCTTACTGAAAAGCCCACTTTTCTGAACCCAAATCAGCTTTTATTTCATTTATTTTATTTGGCCAAGTGTAGCAAGTATTTTGAAAAGTCACACAAATCTTAATATAACTGAATAATCTGCTCAAGTGAACAAATTTATTATTCAGTTGTAAGAGAACAGATTGTTCTGTTGAACAAAAAGAACAATTTGTTACTTCAGCTGTAACAAATTGTTCTTTTTAAAAGAATTTGAAGACTAGATCACTTTTTAAATCCTCTTTTAAAATTTAACTTTATACTAAATAAGATACATTTTTTAACAAAAAATTAAAATTTGACTACTTTATTTGCTTTTTAGTTCTTTTTTTTTTTTTTCTTTCTTTTGTGAACTCCCTTGTCTTAAATGTTCCAGCTGATTCACACGAGTGTAGTCTTGTGACGAAGTTTTGCTTAGTTGGATAAGAAACTGCTGACTTGGCTGGGACTGTGAGACTAAAGGCCAAAGGGACGTAGAACACGACCGAGTCACTTCTGTCATGTCTCATTCTGATTTAAATTCGTACTGAGTTACCCTTAACTACTAACTGAACTATTATTTTAATGCATTCATTAAAATGCTTCAAGGCGCTCCAATTTTTTTTGGAGACGGGTCAAAAGGACAGAATGTCCTGCACTTGCTGCAAATTAGTGGGGGGACACACTCTGGTTTCCAGCAGGCTTTGGGAGGAATTCCAGGAACCACATGTGACTTTATTGTTCTCGCATAGAGACCCTGCTTGTGCTCAGACTTCACATGGCTGGCACAGGGTGTAGATGTGGTTCTTTACACACTCCTGTCTTGGGTTAATACTTGTCTGTTGTTTCACACTTTCTTTTTTTTTTCCTCCTGAAGTGTGTCCTCTAGAAATCCACAATTCAGGGTTTGTACAGGTGCTTCTACCTCACAGTAATTGAAATAAAGAGTCTTATTTGTTTTCAAATTCAAAAATACTCTATTGATCCCAAAGGGAAATTATGATAAAGTTATTGAAATTGGGGGATGTTTCATTAAATTGGTGTTTTGTTGTCAGGAGTGTGAAAGAAACATTTCCAAAATTTTCTTTTATGTTCTCCTAGAATGCTGGCATTGTAGGGAGAGCAATAAATCACAATATATATCGCAATAGACATTACATGATTTATTGAGGTAATAAATGTCAATAAATAAAATGCTTGGTAGAAAATATAAGGCATTATCTGGGACATAAGCAGAGGAAAAACTTTAGCTTGCTTGTTTCACAGCAAGCTAAACAAGATTGGTGGCATTGACTAACTCTTTGGTTACCTAGCAACGACCAGCTGAGTAACTTGTGGTTACCTAGCAACGACCTGCTGAGTAACTGATGCAGCAGTTTGTTCCTCACTGCTTAAAAATAAAAAACATGGAGTGAAAACTGTGGTAAAACAGCAAAGGTCACACCACCAGTTTGTCAGTATTTCAGTTATTTAAAACAAAAAATATTTATCCATCAACTGATATGAAGTGATTCCATTTTTCAGCCATCCTGTCCAGATTTAATTTACAGTAATATTATGAAATGGCTGCCTTTAGTTAATTTTTTTTTTTTTTTTATCCTCAAAACTGTGGTGGTGTAAGATTTTGAAAACTTTCCTTCAAACTGCCTGAATTTTACTGTGGGAAAGTGTACAAACTTTGTCAAGTGTGTGCTATTTTTTTTTACACACCTGTTCTAGGCTTTCCGTACTCTGTGTGAAATTCATACTGAGGATTTATTTTATGACGCTGTATTCTGTCCTCTGCCAGGTCTTGAGGGGAAGTTGGACCAGCTGAACCAGTTAAAGGTCAAAGGTCTGGTTCTTGGTCCACTTCACGTCGTCCAGAAGGACCAGCCAAACACTCTGGATCTTACAAAGATCCGCGCTGATCATGGAAAGGTGGAAGAGTTGGAGGCTGTGCTACAGAAGGCTAAAAAGAAAGGTAGCTTATTTTATTAATTTAAAAGCTCAAAATTAAAACCGTTCAGTGACTTTTATTTAGTTTGGTGCTTTTCTGTTTCTTTAAGGTATTTCTGTGGTTCTTGACCTGACTCCAAACTACGAGGGATCTAAACCATGGTTTTCTGCCGCTGACAATGAGATGGTGGAGAAAGTCAGGGTGAGCCAGTGTTTACATTTGTCTGAATTTCACATGCTTTCTTCAGTGGCTCTGTACCAACCTGACGCGTTCCTGCTCTCGTCCAGGACGCAGCAGAGCACTGGATAAAGCTGGGTGTTGATGGCATCAAGGTGTCAGACCTAAAGATTGCCTCCAGGTCCAACGAGTGGCAAACACTGAGGACTGTCGTCCAGGGCAACCACACGGTCGGCACAACCAGGTGACTGAATCTGCTTTCTGACCGCTGAGAAACTAGTGGAATAGATTTAGGGGAGAAAATGTGATTAATTCGTCAGTCTAATTGATTAATTTTCCATGAGTTTGATCTCAGAGCTTTCAAATATCAGCTGATTTGTTGCAACGACAGTCCAGTGTGAGGTAATAAGTGGAGAAAGATCAGCAGGAAAACAAGTAGACAAGTGTTGTTTTTTCTGTCATCGTAGAGTGACCCCTGGTGGTGAAATTTTATCATGACCTTTTAAAAGGTCATGATAAAACACTTTTCTTTTCTTTTTTTAAACACAAAAAGTGTTTTTGTGTTAACTAGATGACCTCTTGACCTAATTTTCAACCTGAAATACATCCTGAATTTTCAGTAGATCTTTAAATTTGATTCCAGTTATTTGCCTGGTTCATTTGACTTTTTTCTAATTTAGTTTTGAGTTAAGCAATGCACTGACTGCATCGATTCAAAACCTGTTAATTATTCTAGTAATCAAGTGATCTTTTGATTTATTTAATTATTTTTTTTTGATAATTAATTGGGTATTCGTATTAAAAACATAATGTTTTGTAGCAGCTACTTACGCTGGTAAAATGAATAGATGGAAGAGAAAATGCTATATTTTTATTTAAATAGAACTTTGCATTGCTTAAAATGTAATATAATTTTATTACACTTATGGTCAAGTTTGAAGGATGAAAAAACATTTTTAAAAAGTGCAAAATAAATACAATTAAAAATGTCACTTAACTTTTAAAAATAAATGCAGCTTGAGGCATTAATTAAACCACCTTTTATTAAACTTTCAGTGTCAAGTTTAAAGTATAAACATGTTTTGTTGATAAAATAGATATTTCTAAACTATTTCTTTGATAATCAAGTGGATATGCTAGCCTAAACGCATTTCCTCATACAGATTCTTCACTGACGATCCTATAAAAGTTATATTTTTGCAAAAGGAACAAAAACGTTTCTTCTTGGAAGCCACTTGTTTTTTATTTATTTGCAGTTTTTTTTTTCTTTTTTTTTTTCCTGTGCCTTCCTGTCTCCCCCCTAAACATTCGTGGCAGAAGTGACAACGTTGTGCAACACAAATAAACAGTGTTATAAATACTAAAGCATAACTTCACAACGCTTTAAGGGAGATATTTTGCCTTGAGAATTTTTTAAACTTGAGGTCCTTGACTCATTAGCTGAATCTTCACAGCCATACCTGTCAGAAAAACAAATTTTGTTAGACGATAAACTTTCCTAGAAGTCATTGCGATAAACAATAATATTGTTTTGAGACCATCTTCAAGTAATATGATGGTAATGGCAGATAATGCAAGAACACATTTTCAAGAATTCATAAACTTTAAATTGTAATGAACATTTAACACTGGAACTGTAAGACATTTTAAATATCCAAAATAAATAAAACAGAAACATGAAATAAAATTAGTAATGAAGTTTCTGTAATTAAATTTGTTCTTCAAAAAAGGGGACAGACTAAAAAACCAATCTTGTCTTCCAGTTTTAGGTGGGGAAAAAAAAATCTTTAAAAATGATCTCATGGAAATGATTAATTTATTGCTTAGGCCTAATTTATTTGTGTTGTTGCAGCTACAGTGAAAAGTTCTGCCTTGTTGTTTCTGACCTGGCATTCTTCCTGTCAGGGCGCTGATTGGTGCGGTAGAAGGGGCTCAAGCAGATGAGGTGGCCCACCTGATCAACACCACTGGGGTGGATATTATTCTGCCCAGCCTCCTCAGCTCCATTGACAACGGTGTGTTTAGCCTGTCTGAGCTAAGAACTGTTTCTCTGTTTGTTTCTTTGTTGGGAGTTTTGATGTTTTTTCTCCTTCTCTCCCTGTGGATTTCCAGGCGTGGCGCGTATCAAAGCTGTGGACGTCCTCTACTCTCAGCAGAGCAGTGTGGGCTGGGGTCTCGGCGCCAGTAAACTGGAGCCTTTGTCTAAAACAGCAACATCCTCAGACCTGCAGCGTCTTTACCAGCTGCTGCTCTTCACTTTGCCTGGAATACCAGTGTTTACCTACGGAGATGAACTTGGCCTTCAAGTAAATGTAAGCCCCAACCTGACAATGTGTTGAACTGTTCAAACAACTTTCCTCTAATTGACTCTGATCAGACATAAAATCCACATTTTATGTCTGAAAACTTTTCTTGCCATTTATGAAATGTATCAAATCTTAGGATTCAGCATGTAATTTAAAAGAAAAAACTGAACTTCTATAAAATGGCGTTCAGGAAATCTGTATAAAAGTTAAATACATTTTTAACTCAAAACCTTTCACTTCCACATTTCAGGGTTCCAAATGGCCCAACATGATTTGGGAAATGGACGTAAGTGTTCAGTCAGTTATGACATTTTTAAAATTATTCTTAAGGGACATTAATTTGCTGTCCTCAAGTAGCTACTTGTTGTAAACATCCTTACATCTCTGGTATGCAGGCTAACCAGACGGAAAGCAGGATGTGGTTCAAATCCCTCAGTGACCTCCGAGGCAAGGAGCGCTCGCTGCTTCACGGCGACTATTATCCGCTCAACTCCTCTGCCACAGCCCTCGCCTTCCTTCGTGTGTGGGACCAGAGCGAAAGATACATAACCGCAGTTAACTGGGGAGAGAAACCAGCAGAACTAAAACTTACACTTCCTCCTACAGGTGAGCTGGTGGCAAATAATATGCAGAAAATCAGTCATGTAAATTGTAGGGAAGAGGATTGAAGCCACTGGGGAAAAAATTGTGATTTTAGTCTTAAAATGCCGAGTTTATTAAATTTGTACTTAATATTCTGACGTTCCCCCATCAACATAAAAATTTTTTTTTAACTTTAAAATTTTTACTTTTTTCTTACTGTTGAATACTAGTTGTATTAAACGGTTTTGTTTCTTTTTTTTTGCTCCTGCAGAAGGTGTAACTTTGCCAGACACAGCCGAAGTGAAGATGTCGACAGATGAAAATCTGACAGCGCAGTCGTCCGTCAGCCTGGAGAAATTCACTCTAGGACCTGAAAAGGCCGTGATCCTGCAGTTCCCCTTTACTGGCTAAAGATGGCGCCAAACCTGCAGCAAAGTTGTCTGCAGATCAGATTTATTTTGTAGAAGCTCAAGTCAGCAATGCTAAATCTTAGGAGTTGGATGAAACGTTTTAAAAATTCAGGATTTGTATTTTGTTACCATAACAAATCATTAGTTTGGTCAGGATGTGTTTGGAGGAAAGCAGTGGCCAGTTTCAGCTTTTTAAAAATGTCTTTTGTTCAAAAACAAAATGCTTTTTAACGTTGACTTTTTGTTCAGATGTGCAAGACATTCCACCTGTGTTTTATTTTAAACATTCCTTTATTGTGTTTTTGTTTTCTAAACCAGTGTTTTAGTGAATGTTCCAGCTCTTTATTTCCACTCCTGGAAAACATTTTTGGATTCGGACAAATAACTGAAGGTTGTGGAAACAAAATTAAAGAAATGAGTAAACTGGGCTGTGCTTACTCTCGTGTAAACTTTTATTTGTTCCTTTGTGTTTTTGCAACACCACTTATGAAAGTTGTCTTTTTATCTAAGCCAAAGATAATATCAGAAAAAGTTTTTCAGCTTATACAGGTGTGTGAAACTGTGTCACAGATGTTGAGGGGTAGTGTGTCTTCATTCTCACCAACCTAAGATTTAGAGGTTATCTTGATGCGTATTTTACTACACTGATGCTCACTTTCTGTGGCGTTAAAGTGTTTGAAGCACCTGGCAGTGGCTCTCCAATGATTTATGTAAAACTACTTCAAATTTGGGTAAGTTTGACTAATTTTGCTTTGTTATGACCATAAAATGGAGATGAAAATTTTAAACGACTGGAGGTTTCGGTAAGTGTTATGGCTGACATCAACTCTGAACAAACCACATAAATTCAGAAACTACAGGAACTGAACTCAGACAAAACTACATCTGTAAGCGAACGCTTGTGATGATTACAGTCACGTTTAATCTTTGTTCAGAAATGTAGGGTCTTCTGTTCGGACATAAATCCTGATTTACATGACGAGCTGAAGCAAATCAATTAGTTTGGTAAAAATCTACAATTAGTATGTTTGGTTTGAAGTATTGAGCTTTTGAGAACGATAAAATGAATAAGGACTGCATTGCTGTCATGTTGCTGCACCTTTGGTGAAAAAAAGCCTTTGTGGTTTTCCACATGTCAGCCAGTAGACATTGATTTTATATATATAAATCTATATATATACACAGAAAGAAATCTGACTAATGTGTCTTCGAGACACATCTTAATAATCCCTTAATATTTTTTTTATTTATATACTTGTCACTTTGTGTAATGGCATTAAATTAATATTTTAACTATATTAATTCAAAAAGGTATTAAAAAGAAAATGTTCCAGTTTTTACCACAAATACTTATCTATTATATTAAAATTGTGTTAGCAAGTCTTACTATATGTGTTTATCATTTATGTATCGAATACACTTGCTGTGAACAAAGGCTACAGTACCAATGTCGTTCTATTTTTACTGAAGGTGTTGTAGTTTTCTATTTACATTAATAGTTTTTGCACTCTAAATAAAAATAGGATGACATGACATGCATTTTTATAAAAAGTATTTTAACAAACACTGATTAGATATTTAGATTTGACGTGTATATTAACAGAAGAAAAAGACAAAATTCTTTAGAGAAACTATTCCAGTGTCCAACTAGATGTTAAAATTCTGGTATATCATTAGCCTTACATTTAGTTTTATCAATGTAACTATAAACAAATCCCATCTTTGTTTATATATTTATAGAGGCCAGTTTATTTCTTTATGAACAGAAATGACAAGACAACCCAAAGATCTATCAAATTATTTGTACGACTGTTTTTATCTAACAGATTAACCGGGAACAAAAGTTTCACGGCTACTGATACCATCACTGTACAGCATTTTGACAAAATGCGTCGCTGCTTTCCCTTTTCATCTGCCATCATGGTTATTTTTACTTTATTTTTAATTAATTTTTCTAAGGAATACAATAAAACTGTTTTGGTTACTCCAATCTAAATGATAGCGTTACAGTCAGAGCAACAATAACAACAACTTTAACAACAATAATAAAAAATCATTAATTAGCAGCTAATTGGACTGCAGTAATGGCAGTGGTCCTCGGAATGAAATGAATGAAAATCCTGAGTCACTCATTAAATTTAGGTCTGAATTAGAAAATATTTATTCAAGTGAAAATTGTTCCATGTTGAACTAAGAGCATTTTAGGTGAAAAAAAAATAAATAAACGAAAATAAAAAAATAAACAAAAGGAATAATGTGCAACAAAAATAGTAGATAGTCACTAATACATCACCTTTGTAGTTTTTGCTCTACATTGACCTGCAAGCAAATATAAACAGTTGAAACCAGGTTTTAACCTACACTGTGTAAACGTTTCAGCTTTTTCTTCTTAACTGATATAAAATCACACATAATTTTCCCTATTTTAGGTCAGTAAGAATGACCAACGTTATTTCTATAAGCTAAATCCCAGAATGATTAGATTTATTTGTATTTTTCTCTTCAAATTCAGGTAAACCTCTGAAGGAAACACCTTAAACATTGCTTATTCAGGTGATGATTCAGGGAAAAATATGTCAAGATATTAAGAGAACTGTTGACCTCATCTAGTTTGGTTCATCATTGGGTACAATGAAGTTCGTTTATGTTCATCGGCTCAAACATTTACAATAATCTATAAGGACTTTTAAGGAAATAAAGACTTTATGGCAGAATTAAGTTACAGGAGAAAAAACTGGAGCATTTTCAAATAACAGATGTAGAAATACATCAAGGCATCAAACCAAAAGTTAAAGCTTGAGGACAAATTGGTTTTCCAAATGGACAATGACTGTAAGTGTACAGCTAAATTACATTCAAATCAGCTTAAGGACAACATAGGCAGTGTCTTGGATTGACCATCACAAAGGCCCAATCTGGAATCACATAGAAAATATGATGCCACAGCTGAAAAAGTGTGCAAGCAGGGTTTACGACACTGATTCAACGACAGCACTTCTGTCAGGAGGAATGGGCCAAATTTCCAGCAAACTGCCGTAAGAAGCCAATAAAGAAAACCCAAAATGTCATAGTTTAAAAGCTTGTCTTACCAAATACTAAGGAAATGCATGTAAACATCTGGATCAGAATGGAAAAAAGAACTCTCTTTCATTATTTAAGCATTTAGTAAATAGAAATAAATTTGGTCATCATTACTGACCTAAAACAGGAAATGTAATGTTTTTCAGAGAGGGAAAATGTTATTCATCCTTTAACACAGAGTACGTAAATATCAACTGTAAATATGCCTCAGACTTAAAGACGAATATCTGAGAAAAAGTCTAGCTCACTTACTGTAGATAAACAACCAAATAGTTTATTTTCAGTAAATTAGCCGTACAACTGACATGTTTGTCTACAGCGTTGATTATGTTTTTTCGGTCACACTGATAGTTAACGTAACCACCACAGTACAGCATCTTGGAGCACAGCATTTGTGGTTTTCTCTGTACATCAGCGAGTAACAACGTTCGCGTTTTTTCTGAAAGAAACTCGACAAAACTGTGCATTGATGACTCCTGTGAAAAATAGTTTTACATTAAACATATCTTAAAGAAAAAATCCCTGATTAGTGATTAATTTATGACTGTAATACAGCATCTTAAAACAACATCAACCGTAGTGCATATTAACAATCATCCTTGCAGAAACCATTCAACTTGATGTTAAAGAGTTAAAATGAGTTAGTTTATTCACCATAAATATATCTCTTAGCACGTTTAGATTTAAAACTTGAAGGTACATCTTTCAAGATATAAAGGTGCTTGAAAGTTTAATAGTACAGGAAGCAAATGGTTATAAATTACCGAAACACCTAATGAAATGTTAGTAATAAAGCTATATAGACTGATATGATCTTACCCTTGCATTTGTGTAAAAATGCTACTTATTATATTCATTTAAACATTTCTTTGAAAGGTACACAAATAAAGTTTTGTCCAAGCTATTTTCTTCTTCTAAGATTTTAGATAGTAATGTGGCGCTGTGTAAAACACAAATGATTTCAATTTTACAAACTTTGATTTTTGAAAAAAACATTTTAATTCCTTATGAGTAAAATATAACTAACAACATTGGATAAGGCTTACATTTCGAGGCCTGTGAAAATGGAACATTTTTCAAATATTAATTTCTAACCTTACCTAATTTTACTGGAAACAGACGAAAAATATTGTACTTAATGAAATGAGGCATTTCAACACAGTAAAAATGTCAGTCAAGAAATATTCCTCTTCTTAAAAAATTCTCCTCATCTCAACCAGAAAAAACCAAAACACTGTACTAATCCTACACATTTGATAAAAATGTCAAACTGTTCATCTAACAGGTGAGACATAACTCAGCACAGTTTCGGGGTCTGATACAATACGGTGCCGCTGTTTTACTGTGGTATCACAGGGGAGGTTTGAAGTCGGCGATACCGGGAATCAGAGCCTGTCTCGGCACCTCTGAGTTCACCCCACGCCGCTGCGAAACCAAACCACCGCCGTGCACACTCATGACTGACTCTCAGTCTGAGTCTGACAGCCTGATACACTACCACCTTTTACATCACAGAAACATGAAGATGCATGACCTTTCTTCAGCTTTCATGGAACACACAACATGTAGAAATAGTAGAATAATGTCCACTAGGAGTCCCTTCACCCTGAAAATATCAATAAAGTCATTATGGGTGTATTCAGACCAACCCAGGATTGGAGTCCTGAACCAGACTCTAATCCGTTTGTCTAGAAAGTCCAAGTTTTGGGGTTTTTAAATTCCAAAACGGATTTAAAAACCGAACTCTGATCTGCCTAAAAACCTAGGTCTCGGTCCGGTTGAAGTGGACTCTAAAACGGTGGAAAACATATCTGAATGCAACCTGACTAGAGACTGTTTCAAAAGCAGGAAGTTAGCTACAGTCCAGGACATTCTGGTCAATATATTACTCTGTGCTCTGCGGGTTAACAAAGATGTTGTGTTGGTTGTCATATCAACGGGTTTGCGTGCCGGAAAGCAAGGAAAAGCAGAATATAAATGAAGTTTTTTTTACAACTTTTTATCAGCTTATTGTTTATGTTTTATTATTTCAGGTTGTTTTAAGTGGTAAATAATCATAGCAAGTACTAATTTATGTTCTTTATCATTATATGTTGTTGTTAGTTAATGTTACAATGTACAATCTTAACTTTTGTGTTTACTCAATCATTTTACCTTTTACACAGGGTTTTGTCACTAGTCTATTCTACACAGTTGAGTTTCTACAGTTCCTCATCCTGTATAATTGATTGATTTCAATCACTTTTAATTACAAATTGCTTTATCAGTATTTACTCATTTTACCTGACTCTTTAATTGGTCATTTTGATATTTGGGAATATTTCTAAGGCTTGACGTCTGCCTTCTGTTTTCAACATTTGTAGAACCTTTTGTTTTACGAAACGTATGATCAGCTTATCATCGGACGTTCACTTAGCTCACGTATTGTAGAAGTAACTCCTCATGAAGTCATTTTGGAAACCTTACTCATTTTTCTTCTCTTTATTTAACATGATCAGCATATCAAAATCAAAACAATGTATACGTCACCAGAAAAGCTCATAGAAGTTTTGCGTTGCTGTAGTAAATCCTACAAAATAAAAATCCTAAGATTCTGTGACGATAGAATTTGTATACAAAGTTTTTCCCTCTTCCGTGGTCTCTGTTTTTTTCCTTGTTGGTGTTAGAAGTTGACACGAAATGTAACCACATCAATTTAGCAACAGCAAAATGTGTTTCAGTTCAGCTCATATTTAGAGCTAAATCAACAAAAGGTATATCAGGGTGCTCTTTGTAGAAACAAAACCGGTTCATTCCGGTTCGTTCCTGTTCCAATCCACTTTTAATCCCACTGAATTAACAGACTGTTCTAGTTGTTAGTTAAATTTTAAAAGCCTTATATTTCACTTTTCTCCTGTATTTTTTCACATTTTCGATGTACACTTTTTATTCTGTTCCTTTCACACAACCGTAGTTTGGGAGTATTTGGAAACAACGTGTGATATCAAAATTAAATTGTATATGATCAAATCTTATGGAACTTAATTTGAATATTTGCCTTATTGCCAGAAAATATTATTTATCATGAAGATACTGTTAATTTATAATAATTTAATATAAACAAAAACCTTGTATGACTTCTCTGAGCTAATAAGACAACTCTATGTGGACTTATTATTATGCAGATGCTTCATTAGTGCGTTCATTTTTGCGTTAGATTGCTTTTGAGTTTAGAGTGACTTTCTTTACCTTGAGTCATTATTCAGTTGTAAAAAAAAAATCTAAATTTATTTTCAGTTTGGTGCTCAGCAGTGCACAGAGTCAATGTTTGTCCTTAGTGTAGCGCTTTTTTTTTCACTGCGCATCTCTGACTGCAAGTTGTAATATTAACCAGTTTATAAAATCAGAACTAGGTACGATACGGAGTCATGATAATGGTGAATAAGTAATACAACTGATGCAAAAGTAAAGTTTGTTAATACTGCTATTTATTGCAGTGGCAATAATAATAATAATAATAATAATAATAATAATAATAATAATAATAATAATAATAATAATAATAATAATACCAAAACAACAAAACAATAAATTTCCCAAAAAAACGAAAGGAGGAAAAAAAACAACCCAACAAAACAATTATTATAATCAGTGATATGTCAAAATCCAATAGAGTCCACAAGAAGTCCAAAAGCAAAAAGGAGACAAGTATTTTCCCCTTGCAATACTCCTTAAGAGTTTTAGTTCATTTCCTGTAGGAAAAAAAAAATGCAGTTCCGTTTCCTACCACCAGGTGGTGGGTGGGTAGCTCGCCATCTTCTTTCATCAAAGAGGTGAATCCAAGGGGGAAAAAAAACCTGACCTAAAAGGCCAGATAACACATTTAGTTCATTTGTACTAAAGGAGGGGCAAGAAGACTGTTAAATATATTCTTCCTATATTTTAACAATCTCAAAAAAAAAGAAAGAAATCCTTTTAAAAAGTGCACTTCATAATTCAAGTTCAAAATCAATTAAGTAATCTAATTAGCAATCATTACAAACAACTAATATTGAATCAAATCAATCAACTTAAAATGTGATTGATCAAAGTAGCTACAAACTAAATCATATTAGGTACCAAATTCCATTGTTGCACCAACATGGAGTGCAAACACCAATAAGAAATCATGAAAAAATAATCAAATCTAAAATTGAAAAGCAAACCCTTAAATATTAAAGGTGTGGTCTTTAATTCGGCTGCCGTTAAGCAAGTAATAAGTAGGACAATTTGATGTGAGCCACTGATTGTCGAGTTGATTGCTAACGCTAACTAGCGGAGCAGAATGAAAATAATTCCCCGTTATCTACTCACCGTCGAGTAATGATTGTCTGAGGAGGTGGTAATGGTAACTTGTTCGATTCTGGCAATAGATCACAACCTAAGTGGTTTAACGGGAGGCAACATTAGCGGCGCGATCAGTACAGCTATTATACAACAACAGTCAGATGACATTCAACACTCACCACAAATCTTCACGTCTCAAAGACAAACCAACCGATGAGTCAATCTAAGCGCTCTGGTTGTTTTATAAACAACCGATCAGACAGCCAACAATGAGCAGCAGCAATGTTTGGAGAAAAGAGGAGAGAACCCGGAAGCACACACGACAATCAATTTAAAGGGGCAGCTCAAAGGGAAGGTGATTGGGTCATGGTGGTCACCTGGGTTACACATTCCCCCCCTAATCCCATGCACGTCCCCGTACATGGACCAGGTTGAGTCTGGATGGCAGGGACAGTTATGCGTTCATCCTCCTCAGTCTCTTCAAGAGCATGTGAGAATGCAGTGGTCAAACCATGAAACAATAACTGGATGCTCTTCAACAGTGGGTGGCCCAGTTGAGAGTACTGTAGACGTTCTGGTGGTCTTCTTGCTCGGGTTGATCTTCGCAATAATGGTTCTGATTCTGGGCTTAATGATTCAGATTCAGGGCTTAATGATTCTGATTCAGCATCTGAGTCCACTTCTGGTTCAATATTACTAGTGGAGGGTTCTGGAGTGACTGGCTCAGGAACAGGACTTCCCTCAGCTGCAGGGCCTCCAGCAGAATCATCAGATTTTGAACTGATGGATATTGCCTCTCTGTCCACAGGTTGTAATCCCATTAACTCATCTGAGACAACTGGAAATTCCTGTTCTAAATCCTCTTCTGCAGCAGAGGATGGGGGCTGATCAGGAACTTCAGGTAGATCTACAGGTGGAACAGATTGTTGGACAGGAGGTAATGGTAAATTAACAGTAGTGATAAATTTCACAGGCTCAAAAGAAGAGGGATCATATATAGGTGAAATGATCTCATCCTCTGATGTTTCTTTATCGTCAGGATCAGGTAAGTTCACAGACAGATGTTTTTTTCTCTTCATAGGCAAGTTTTTTTCAGGGCTCTGCTCAGGTAAGTAGTTACAGGGCAACAAAAGATCACGATGAAGTGTTCTGAGAGGTTTATCCTGGTTCTCAGGTTTTACAGTATAAACAGGGAGATTGCCAGCCCTCTTTACCACTACATATATGTCAGGTTCCCATTTGTCAGCCAATTTTTGCTTTCCTCTCAGTCGGACGTTTCTGACAAGGACCCTGTCTCCTACGGCAAGTTCAGAAATAGTGACATGCCGATCGAAAAAGTTCTTGTTGCGGGACATCACCTTCTCTGAGTTCTCCACAGCCAGCTGATAACTATCTTGCAGGCGTGCTTTCAATCCTTGGACATATTGCAGGTGAGAGGTAGTGGCATCTTCTTCCAGTGGTAACCCAAAAGCCACATCTATGGGAAGACGAGGTTGACGACCAAACATTAGCTCATATGGAGAAAACCCTGTGACATCATTCTTAGTGCAATTATATGCATGTACAAGTGGTTTCACAAAATCTTTCCACCGTGATTTATTCTGCTCACTTAATGTCCCCAACATGTTAAGCAATGTACGATTGAATCTTTCCACTGGGTTACCTCTTGGGTGATAAGGAGTTGTCCTTCCTTTATGGATGCCAGCAATATCACAAAGTTCTTTGATGGTACGGGACTCAAAATCCGGTCCTTGGTCACTGTGTAGCCTCTCTGGAATGCCATAGTGGACAAAGAAATTTTCCCACAAGCATTTAGCAACAGTTCGAGCTTTCTGATTTGGTGTTGGAACAGCGACAGCATACTTTGTGAAGTGATCTGTAATCACAAGAATATCTTTCACTCTGCGGTCTGGCTCCAAAGACAAGAAGTCCATGCACACTAACTCTAGAGGTCTTGATGTCTTGATGTTAACGAGAGGTGCAGCATGTTCAGGTAAGGTTTTCCTTTTTACACATCGTTCACAGGTCTTGATTTTGTTATAAATATCAGCAGACATGCGTGGCCAGAAAAACCGAGAACGAATTAAATCTAAGGTCCTCTCGATCCCAAGGTGGCCCATACGATCATGAAGCTGAACCATCACCATATGCCGACACTCCTCTGGTAACACTAACTGATAGGCTACTCTGTTTCCCACTTGCCGTCTCCTGAGAAGAAGGTTGTTACGGAGCTCCAATTTATTTACTTCTCTCAACAGTAGTGGCAAATCAGGAAGTACATCCCTCAGTGATGGCGGGGGAGATTCCCCTCTCTCAAGCTGAGCAATCACATGTTGGATGGTGGAATCAGCTCGCTGTTTAGCAGCAAGATCAGCAGTGGAGAACCGAGGAGAACAGAGGTAGCAAATTGGGTGTCGTCAGATAACTGTCAGGTAAGCTTTCCACATGGGCAGTCAAAGAAAGAACAAGGGCATGGTCATTGCTTGAGCTGAGCACCAATTGGCGGTCACAGATGGCTTCAACAATGTGCTGGTCAAGAGAGGTGCAACCTGGCTCCTCGAGATGATGTTGAACGAACTTCAACACTCTCTCCCTTTCTTTGCAAGATTTAAAATCATCAGGCATTTCAGAATGTGGTCGGGACAGCCCATCAGCATCAGCATTCAATTTTCCTGCTCTGTAAACAATCTTAAAGGTAAATGTGGACAGAGCAGAGAGCCATCTATAACTTGTAGCATCAAGCTTAGCTGATGTCAACAGGTAGGTCAATGGATTGCTGTCTGTGACCACAGTGAATTGTGTGCCATATAGGTAGTCATTAAACTTCTCAGTAACTGCCCATTTCAGTGCCAGAAATTCTAATTTATGTGCTGGGTAGTTTGATTCACTTCTGGACAGACCTCTACTTGCATAAGCTACAACTCGACTTTTGCCATCAATTTCTTGATATAGCACTGCTCCAAGACCTGCAGAACTGGCATCAGTATGGAGAATGTATGGCTTACTAGGATCTGCAAATGCAAGTACAGGAGAAGTAGTAAGTTTTTCAATAATAGTTTTAAATGCATGCTGACAAGATTCAGTCCAACGTTCAGCAAAAGGCTCTTTTGGGTTGAAATAGGTTTGGGGTTTCAACATAGGTTTTGGTTTCTTTCGGTTAGGTGGATAGCCGGCAGTGAGGTCATGTAGCGGCTTGACGATTGTAGAATAATCCTTCACAAATCGATAATATCCTGCAAATCCCAGGAATGATCTTAGTTCTTTCAAATTTTTGGCACCGCCAAGATGCAAGAGTGGAAATTTTATCAGGATCTGTCTCCACACCATCCTGGGACACAACATGGCCGAGATACTTCACTGAAGTTTGGAAGAACACACATTTTCAACAGACAGTTTTAGTCCAAAGTCCTTTAATTTGTTTAGGACTTTCATCAATCTTTCTTCATGTTCTTCAAGAGTTGGTGCGAAGATGATCAAATCGTCAATAAAAACCAAGACCTCTTTCAGATGGAGCTCACCCATACATTTTTCCATAAGTCGTTGAAATGTGCTCGGAGCATTGGTCACTCCCTGTGGCATGCGATTAAATTCCCAAGCCTAAAGGACAAACAAATGCTGTCTTGTCCTTATCAGCTTCCTCCATCTCTATCTGGTAATACCCAGATTTTAGGTCCAGCACAGAGAACCATTTAGAGCCTGCCAGTGCAGTAAATGCATCTTCTAGCTTCGGAAGAGCATAAGCATCTTTAATAGTTTGCATGTTGAGTTTTCGATAATCAATACAGAGACGTACAGAGCCATTTTTCTTACGAACCACCACAATGGGTGAGGCAAATGGAGACTCTGATTCACGGATTATTCCAGACTCAAACAATTCTTGCAGATGCTTTCTCACAGCATCAACATCCTGTGGATGTATAGGGCGTGGTCTTTGTTTGAATGGTGTCGGGTCAGACAATCTTATCTGATGTTTTACTTTGTCTGTTCGACCAAAATCAAGGTCATGTTTGGCAAAGACCTCTGGTATGTTGTTGAGCTTTGAAATGATCCGACTTTTCCATTCTGGTGTTAGAGGTGATTCTCCAAAATTATATTGAAGCTGAGTTGTTAATGGCGCTGCAGACTCATGGACTTTGACACTATGCTCTTTTGAGATAACAGACTGGAACGCAGCAATCTCTGCAATGGCTGCTCTGGCGGGGATGATGACAGGATGGTTTGACTCATTAGTTACCACAACTGGCAGATTACAAGGCCGATGTTGAGGTATATTAATGAGACAGGTGTTAACCATAAGTCCGCCAGGCAGACAGGAAGAAGCTGGGTATTCAACAACAACCACCTTCTCTTCCCTCAGTAACCGTGCGGTCAAACATCCCTCAAGAACAACAGTTTGACCAGATAATATTGTTTGTGGTTGGTCAGACTGCAGAGTTAGGACAACTGGATTTTCAGATGTGGTTTGAGTATGCCTGCGCTGCAGGATCTTCAGGACAGTTTGATACCCAAAGGCAATGGGCTTAAAAGTAGTAGACTGGCTCTCAAGGTGCTTTTGTAAGCAATGTCAAGGGTATTTGTGCCTACTAGTAAAAGTGGATGTGTGGTTTTGGTGTCTGGAACCACCAAAGCTAGGTGTCCACATCAATTGGTGAGCCAAGAAATTCAGGTGGAAAAGTCAAATTTAATTCAATGTACCCAAGGTATGGCACATTTTGACCATTAGCACCCTCAACTTCCAACAGACTGTTCAAAGGCATAATTTCATGGTCAAAAGGTGCATATTATAAAATGAATGTGGTACTGTAGTGACTTGCGACCCACTGTCAAGAAGACAGCTGAAGGTGGTTCCTTTTATTTGAATCTGGCCCATGCTCTTCATGCCAATAAGACCCTTGGGTAATACACAAGACAATTCAGAATGGGGTTTGGGACAGCTAATAGTAGCAGCTCCTGAGTGTCCCTCAGCAGAAACTGCATTTAGTTTAACGGCTGGCTCGAATTTTTTTCATCCCATGCTTGTTGTTTCTGACGGAGCTGTCTCTTCTTATGTTCCACAAGGCCTGGATTCGCTTTATTACTACAATGGGAAGAAATATGACCATCTTCACCACAGTTAAAGCAATATCCTGCCTTTGGTCTTCCAGTGGTCTGAGGTGAGGTAAAACTGGTACCTGGCTTAGACTTGGTCTGCCGTAACTCTGATTTTACACTAACAGATGTCTTTTTAGACATGAAGGAAGACATCTGTTGTTGGAGTTGTTGAATCTGCTTTTTTAATTCTTTCAGTTCTTCATTAACTGTCTCATGACCACAAGAGCAAGTACTCTGAGACTGAATGGTCACTTTCTGTTTAGATGACTGGATGTGCTTTCTCATTAGAGATTCTTTAGCAATTTGTCTGTCCTCTTCTGTTCGGAGTGCCAACAGGAGTTCAGAAAATGGTGGAGGGTTGCTTTTCTTTTCCTCAAGCTGCAACTTGGAGATGACTGAATTGTCCCAGCATCCACGGCAGAACTGTCTAAGTAAATACATATCCTTGTCTCTTGGTAATATTCCTCCTCTTTTTATTACTGTGCTGAGAGTAAGCTGCAATCGCTGGAGATAGGAGGATGGCCGCTCACCAGGATTCTGGAAAATGTTCAGAAACTGAGCAAACAGCTCCTCTCCATCCTGTACTGTTTGAAAAGCTGAATCAAGGACTTGAAGAAGAGTGGAAGGTGATGCACCAGGGCTCAAACATTTAATCAAATCGGCAGCTGGTGATAACAAACTTTCAACAATTCGCCGATTAATATGCAGTCTGGAAAGGCTGGGATCAGCAAGCAGCAACTCTATTTGGGATCGCCATGAGTCATAATCCGCTTCATTGCTTGGTTTTGGAATTTTTCCTGAAAATGAGCGGAGTCTAAGTGAGGATGTAGAAAAGTCACTATTTTTTACAACATGCTCCACCACAACTTTTTGAACATTCTGTGGAATAAGATCATTCCCTGACAAAGAAACTCTCTGGATTGGCGGTGTAGGGAGCCTAGCTCCAGGTGGCTCTCCCTGCCAATCAGTATATGAATGGGTTGGAGGGGCTGAAACCGCTTGAGGCACAGATAGCAATGTCTGCTGGCTTTGCACAGGTTGTGCTAAGGTGAGGATGTCATCTTTCTTGTCCTCATCATCTCCATCATCACCTCCTGCCAACTCCAAATGTGTGCTGATTTGGTCCATCACACCTTTAAGAACCTCCTCAAATCGTTTTCCGCTTCGCGTAGCTATGTTCTTCAACTCATCAATGTAATCTATGGGGGAACTGCTGCTACTCACTGCGGCTGCATATTCTGAAGCAAGAGAGGTAACATGAAATATCATATCTAATCTGGTTCGAGAAGGATAATCATACGGGAAAAGGGGTTGTAATGCAATTAATGAAGAATCTTCTTCAAACTCGACAATCAGGTTTTTATAAAATGCACTTTGTGGATCATTAACATGAAAAACCTCCTTTACTGCACCATAACATTGTAAACGTTCAACTATCTCTTTTTCATCATCATCGCTCTGAATGCCAGTAACTAACACAGATCGTTGCATGTTTAAACCCAACTGAGTAACAACATCCATTTTTTTTTTCTAACTCATCAAAATTAAAGATACTGTGGAGTTGTTCAATTATTCACCCATTACAAGACTCCTGGCTAGCTCGCCACTTGTAGCGCTTTTTTTTTCACTGCGCATCTCTGACTGCAAGTTGTAATATTAACCAGTTTATAAAATCAGAACTAGGTACGATACGGAGTCATGATAATGGTGAATAAGTAATACAACTGATGCAAAAGTAAAGTTTGTTGATACTGCTATTTATTGCAGTGGTAATAATAATAATAATAATAATAATAATAATAATAATAATAATAATAATACCAAACCAACAAAACAATAAATTTCCCCAAAAAAAACGGAAGGAGGAAAAAAAACAACCCAACAAAACAATTATTATAATCAGTGATATGTCAAAATCCAATAGAGTCCACAAGAAGTCCAAAAGCAAAAGGAGACAAGTATTTTCCCCTTGCAATACTCCTTAAGAGTTTTAGTTCATTTCCTGTAGGAAAGAAATGCAGTTCCGTTTCCTACCACCAGGTGGTGGGTGGGTAGCTCGCCATCTTCCTTCGTCAAAGAGGTGAATCCAAGGAGGAAAAAAAACCTGACCTAAAAGGCCAGATAACACATTTAGTTCATTTGTACTAAAGGAGGGGCAAGAAGACTGTTAAATACATTCTTCCTATATTTTAACAATCTCAAAAAAAAAGAAAGAAATCCTTTTAAAAAGTGCACTTCATAATTCAAGTTCAAAATCAATTAAGTAATCTAATTAGCAATCATTACAGACAACTAATATTGAATCAAATCAATCAACTTAAAATGTGATTGATCAAAGTAGCTACAACTAAATCATATTAGGTACCAAATTCCATTGTTGCACCAACATGGAGTGCAAACACCAATAAGAAATCCTGAAAAATAATCAAATCTAAAATTGAAAAGCAAACCCTTAAATATTAAAGGTGTGGTCTTTAATTCGGCTGCCGTTAAGCAAGTAATAAGTAGGACAATTTGATGTGAGCCACTGATTGTCGAGTTGATTGCTAACGCTAACTAGCGGAGCAGAATGAAAATAATTCCCCGTTATCTACTCACCGTCGAGTAATGATTGTCTGAGGAGGTGGTAATGGTAACTTGTTCGATTCTGGCAATAGATCACAACCTAAGTGGTTTAACGGGAGGCAACATTAGCGGCGCGATCAGTACAGCTATTATACAACAACAGTCAGATGACATTCAACACTCACCACAAATCTTCACGTCTCAAAGACAAACCAACCGATGAGTCAATCTAAGCGCTCTGGTTGTTTTATAAACAACCGATCAGACAGCCAACAATGAGCAGCAGCAATGTTTGGAGAAAAGAGGAGAAAACCCGGAAGCACACACGACAATCAATTTAAAGGGGCAGCTCAAAGGGAAGGTGATTGGGTCATGGTGGTCACCTGGGTTACATTAGCAAGTTAGCATACCAACAGGTTTTTATATGTACTGTCATTTATCAATTTTACAAACTGTAAGGGATGACTTCCTGATATAAACTTGATCACCTATAGGAAAATTGTATGAGGCTTTGTATGATCAACAACCATCAACACTAGTGATGGGAAGATTAGCCGGTTGGCATCGATCTATCGACATGCGCAAGCGTGATAGGAATGCATAGGTAAGGCAGCTTTAAATTTCTAGGAGTCATAAGTAAGTTTCTAATTACATCGGATTTTACCTCACTGTATTGATTGAATTTTTTATTAATGTAATAATGTAAAAAGATGTAAATAAAACAAAGTATTGATCAAACAGCGCTTCCTGTAGACCGTAAAGCAGTGTGGGGTTCTGCCAATCGCCACAAGAAGAAGAAGCTGTGCGGTTAGAAGCGCGAACGTGACCGCGACAACTGCCAACATGGCGGAAGAAGCGGAACAGATACGTTTACCGCTACACTGCAAATCGAAAGTTTGGCAACACTATCGATTTTTCAAGAAAAACGGGCAGCTTGATAAAGCAAATGCGACTTTTCAAAAATGTGCCACTCTGCTGTGAAATACACTGGAAGGACTAACCTTATAACTCAGTTGAAATGAGTCATGGAATCAGCATGGAGCCGCTTATCAGTTCACCATCTTCAGAGGCAGATTCACATGTTCTTCTTCCTTCAGCTCCTTCCGCATGGTGAGGCTAGCATTTCATCCCTATTGTTTACATCCGGAAATCTCTGCATGTTCACAACTCTGGTGGGAAAAAGGACTATTCTTTTTTTCTATGCTGTTCGTAGCCGGGCTGCCATGGGAGAACAATTCTGTTAACTAAATGTAGTCAGAAAATCCAGGTATTATTAATTCAGTGCAGGACGCCACAGCAAATGAAAAATAACGCAGAAAAGCCATTGAAGCATAACTCAAAAGCACTAGTATTCTTTTTTCCGCTCTCTGTGTGGCTATGCTACATGCTGACTCGTTACCATAGCAACTAATGCCAAAAAACATTCAAATATTTCCCACACAAAGATTCTATGAAATTTTTTGAAAGGAACCCTTATGTAAAAGAGCATTTGTTAATAATAAATGATTGAAATTTGAATTGCTTCATTCATTTTTATTAATACAAACAATATATTTTCTGCTAGGTTAATTTAAATCGAGATGCATCGGACGCAAATCTTATTTAATTGAATCGCTGATTGATGAGAAGGAGTCCTAAATGTATCCGATGGTAGCTTGATCTTCCAGATATGTATGGTACCAGGTAGAGATCAGAGATTCCCATCCCTAATCACCACTGATTGCATACTGGAAGCAAAGAATGTTGCTATAGTAACTAGTTCATGGCTAGGACCATGTTGCTTTTGGTTGGCTTTGATTTTGCAGATGATGTGACTTACTAAAAGGTAGTCTCAAGGTGTGAATTGAAGGCATAGCTCGGCAAATTGTCTTAACTGAATGCTTGAAAAGGAGGTTTTCAGTATTTTTGTAGTGAGTTAGATTAGTTAGTTGCTGAGGATAAAGCTAAGACTAGTCTGAAAAGGGCCAAGACCACAATGACTTTTACCATCTTAAAACACTGTATAAACCTTTAAACTGTTAAGTTTGCATTGGACAGGTTATCCAATGATAACTTTTGAGGTAAGTGGAGATGGAATTGGTGTGTCAACATATTAACATATAATATTAAAACTCTGTATACTGTTCTTATTTCAGTCCATGTTAAGCAGCCTAAACTGCAGTAGTAATCATATTAGTATTCTGGAAATGCACTTCACTTCCATTGTCCTCCACAGTTATCAAGTTTTAACAAAGATATTTCAAGTTAATGATTTTAAGGCAGCAGCAGGGTTTTCCACAAATTTGGTTTTTATTATTCATAAAAATCCACTCTTGAGTATAAGAACATTTATTCCTTAAGCCTCATTCACTACTCCCTTACTGGTATCACCATGTCTCCCTGAAACTGATTTATTTTATGCTTTACTCATCTTCAAAATATTTCCCAATAATTGTGGAATGTGTTGTATTTGAAAGAGTTTATCAAGACTCAAACAAGAGTCATAATCTTAATGTTTCAAGTTACCCATGCTTATTTTTTCACATTACGGTCTTCTAAGAATTTAAATACATATTCAAACCAGCTATGAAATAAAAAAAACAGTTGAATTCAGACATTTGGTTTCACATGCCCTGATGAATTGATAGTATTAGTCACATGCATCAGTTATAAAAAAAAGGATAGAAATAGCAGATTCATATGAAGTTACCAATAATGTGTTATGAACTTCTTGGATGTGTAATTCTGTAGAAAGGAAAGTCAGACAATCTTTAGAGACCGTGGGTGGCTCTTGCACAGAAGAGGAGTAGAAAACCGATAATTCTTCATTTTTCCCCCCAACTTTAAGTACAAAGGATGTTAAATATCTGACAAAACATAATATATTTTATTAAATAGTTTTATAAATTCCAAGAAAAAAACTTCAGACAGAAAAATGTCATTAATAGCGAACATGAATCTTCAAAAAAGTATGCCTACATTTTGAAAATCTGTTCTAATGAGCATCCACACGTCGTTACTGAGTTTGTATAGGTACTTGTTTTTTTAAAAGCAGCTTTGATTTTTTAACATCTTCCACAGAATTTTTTTCAAATTAAACTTAAGGATAGCAGATTCTGATTGGTTATTTTCAGATAAACTAATTTCCATATTTATTTGCCTTTGGACAGAACCAGACCAGTTGGTTGTTCAAATTTTAAAAGAAAATGTCAGGACATTTATTGAAAAAAATGAGAACGTAATCTTGGGAACAACACCCAAACAACACAAAACTTTTCTAGGTTAAATTAGAATAATTCTAGATGTTTATGAGTAGAGTTAAGTTTTCAAGATTGTCAAGTAAGTATCTTCACAAAATATTTAGTGAAGAGCCTTTAGCTAAAAGGTAGTCAGGCCATTGCCTTCCTACACAATTTGCTGTCTTCTCATCTCCCTTAGGTGCTTCATCTGGGATTTTTCCTATTGAGTGAGATTTCTCCAGTACCAGGCCAATTAGCGAACACAAGGAGGCGATCTAAACGATGATGCTGCTTTAGAAATGTCGTCTGCATATGATTGTAGTTTTGTAATGGCAGAGGAAGTGAACGAAGGCATTCAGTCTGTGTTAGCAATGGCTACGCTTCCAATAATTGAGTAATTTAAGTCGGAACAAGATTAATGATTAAGAACTTTTATTGCTGCCAAAGATTGTTTGGTTTGGTCTCTCTTCGCAGTGGTTGTTTACAGCATAGGCAATTTCTAGTAAGTTTTATATCGTCGCTCCCTTTCTTATTGGTCCATCACGATCAAACTGTAGAGATCGCATAAAATTATATTCAATTGTTTAAAACTACACTTGGGATTAAATGTATCTGACACCAACCCTTTTAGTACATAGTTATATCTGTTTCATTCATAGGAAGAAATGCGATGAACAACATACAAAGACTAAAGGAGTAACCTTCTGTTGAGATCAGCAATTGAGGTCATTGATGCTAAGCTTAAAAAATATTGGAACATTAATTTTATGTCCCTTCGATATTTATTGTATTATTTATCATTTTACATGATAAATTTCATATCATAAGAATTTTTATGTATTGTTGTCACAATAAATTCCAATGAATAATATTTAAAAGCTCCCAAAATTGTTGGGATTGTTAGTTTTACTGTTTGTTCAATAAGAGCATCAGTATCAATAAACTTAAAAATATGATTAAATTCAGTTACCTGTGAGCAGGCTAGTGATACAAATCACACTTCTTTATGTGACTGGTGTCCTGAAGAAGCATTACAAAAGTTTTTCAAGAGCAGGGGCTATGATTGTTGTGTCATGAATCCAAATAGTTACCTAAAAAAGAAGTAATTAATGGTTTTATCGTCACTTTAATCAGTATCACAATAGTACCAGAAAATATTGTGATAAAACCTTAAGTCCTTATCGCCCACCCCCAGTTCCGGTTGAGTGAACGGGGCTTTTCTTTGCTGTCAACATTTTTAAAAAAAGAGTAAAAAGTAGTATTTTGAAAGCACGTTTGCGGTACTTTTACTCTGACATTACGGTACAGTATCCCTTACAGCCTGCCGGCAAACATCCATTTCTGTATTTTAACGAGTTTACATGCAAATATGTAAATTACTAGGATGTGTGTGAAAGTGTGTTGGTGAATTTGCATAAGTGTGTGTGAGTGTGGCCTTTTTCAAATGTAATCCAACCAATAGACACCAACAATAGACGACACAGAGGGGGGGAGAGGAGTGAAAAAGCCCCCACTCAAACTGAAAGTTTGTCTAAGTGTGTGTGTGTTTAAAACCTATGCTACACACTTGAGTGTTTTTCTCTTCTTTCCAGCATCATTATGACACAGACTGTAACACACACATGCAGACGTGCACACACATGCGGCGGTGTTATGACAAGGTGGATGAGAGAGTGAAAGACTGACAGGGCTGCTCATCTTGGGTGAAACTACATCTCTCTGTTGTTCATCGACTCTCTCCTCCCCTCTCTCTCTCTGTCTCTCTTTCTCTCTCTCTCTCTGTCTCTCTCTCTCTCTCACAAACATTCAAACACACCCACATGTGCAGCAAGTAGCAGACCAAACACATTCCACTGTCATCTCTCCTCGTAATGACAACCTTACAGGTAAGACATTATGTTTCATCCTGATTGTTTGATTAAATTATAGTTTACAGAAGTTACAGCTATGGTAGTGACGTAAAGTTGGCATGGAAAGAGCACCTGTCTTTACTTTGGCTGGTAAAGACAGGTGCACTTGGTTCATTTGGTTTGTCTTTATAAATGTTAGCAATAAACTGAAATTTCATAATTTGTTAATACATCTTAAAATAATGTGTCTGAAATTCTCCAATTCCTGCTATTTTAGCCATAAATTTGATTAGAATTGTTAATCTGGTTTGATTTTTTTCACCAAATAGCCCATAAACTTGACTCAGATATATAAACCATTCCCTTCAAAATCATAATTGTCTTGTGCTGTGCCAGTTTTCTTCTAAGTCTCAACATTACTTGTAGCATTTGAGTGTTGTTACCCACAACAGATTGGTCTGTACACCAAACAAGTTCTTACACAGAGAGGCTTAAAACCACAAGCTTGACTTTGTTCATTGTGAGCGTTGTTTAGATGTCATGACGATAAACCAGGGCATCTGTCTGCCCCTGACCGAGATACAGTGAAGCAGCTAGGGTTTATTCTCCTTTACTTAAGCCCCATGTCTCATTCAGCGTATTGGACGTGTGTCTTTTGTCCTTCCTCCTTGCTGAGGTTTTGACCAGTTTAAAATCCTGGACTGATTCCGCTGTTGTAATCTGTTGAAGTCTTCTCCTGGCTGAGGTGGACAAAACGGTAGATGAAGGCTTCTTCGTCGCTGCTGTTGCTATTTTTTGACTTCCTTTCCTTTTGTGACCTTCTTTGACATCTGCAGTAGGAATTGGGGCAACAACCGTGTTCGTGTTTTGAACGTTAGGAAGTAGAACTTTGGAGTCAGTGCCAACGCATGTAGGCCCAGATTAAAACACCATCTGTACCGAGCGAATTCATGGCTTAACATCACCAGTAAAAGATTGAAGAAGAATCGAGTCCAACTATTTGTCGTAATGTAAGACTAAGCCTCGGGTAGAGAAAACCTAGCAGTATGCTAATGAGTTGCAGAACCATGTGGGACTGACTACATTTTTTGTCACAAAAACCTTAGAGTTGAAATGCAACATGTTTTCTGTTGCATATCTTTTTAAAGCGTCTTTGTGTCCTCAAAAGCAGCATATACATTTGATATACTATTATTAGTGTTATGTTTTCGTCATAAACTTTTTATACAACGGGTCTGTTTTAACTTGAAAACATTCTTAATCTTTGCTTTTGATTGGAGAGCTAATGAGCAGGTCCATCTCAAAAGATTTTGTATACTTTGTTTCAGGTATTCATTTTTATGTAGATTATAGTTTACGCCACATAAAATCCCAAACTCAAGTTTTTATATTACATTAGACCTGTAGAAAGGATTTTTAATACAGAAATATTGTAACGTATTGTAACGTTTTCAATGCAGTATTTTATGGTCAGGGCTCCTTTTTCCATGGTTTCCTGCATCAATGTGACGTAGCATGGATGTGATCATTCTGCTGAGGCAATAGAAACCCAGCTTGTTTTAATAGTGACCTTTAGCTCATCTGCATTGTTGACTCTTCTGTTTTTATCTTCCTCTTTACAATACTCCATGGACTCTCTTTCAGATTTAGCTCAGAGGAGTCTGATGACCAATTAAACCCAGTAAAATTTTGTCATTGAACCAGATTTCAGTACCTTTAGCAGAGTTAGCAGATGCCACGTTCTTAAACACATAATCATCTCTATAAAAGCTTGTCAGTAGGGGGAAGAATGAAGCTCTCTAATATGTCTGATTGCATTGACTTCAGGAGACGAAGTGGACCAACACCAGGAGATGACTTGGCACCCCAAATCATTATTGACCTCTCTAGTTCTGGGCCTCTTCACTCTTTCCAGATTACTTTTATGTACTTGGCCAATTAATACCCATTTTGATGTATCGTTGGTTTAGAATTTGCTTAACACAGTCATCGTCTGTGTCTGGAGGTTCTTAACGCACCGACTAAAGCAACATGTCTTGTGAAGCGCCACCAAACAATCCTATCAAGTCTATTGCCGGTGTGTTTTCCCTCCACTCAACCTTCCATTAATATGTTTGGATACAGCCCCCTGGACACCAACGTCTTTGGTGTTGTGTGTGGATTTGGCTGCAGACTGCCAAAGTTCTCCATTGTTGCGTACATAACTTTTATGTATTTAAATTGTTCTTTTAATTTTCAGAGACTTGAATTATTGTTATGTAGCTGTAATATGTTAATTTTTTTATGACATTTTAATTAGATGGTTAGCACGTTTCTGCAATAGGAATGTTCTTTAGCAGACCACAACAACATCTTTGCATTTAATTAAATTTATCTCACTCTCTAATCTTCACTTACGTAAATCTCGTTTATTACGGCAGCCGGGTTTGGCGCTCAGCATGGCACTATCAGTGGATTATCAAGTCAGAATGACTGGAAAGCTCGGTTTTTGCTTCAGACAAACCATTCAACCTTTTTTCCACTGCGTTTCCTACATGAGTTACACCTAAAGCGAACCTCGCATGTCGTGACGTTTTTTTTTCTCTGGCGGTTTCTTGCTTCAGTAAACTCGCTCTGCCATGTAGCATCCGGAAAGCAGTCGTGCAGTGTCTCCCTCTTCAACCATGGAAACCTGTAGTTCCCTCGCTGTTGCTGCGGCGGCCTCCCTCGAAATCTTCCTCACATGATTACCTGCTCAAAACAGACTTGTGTTTTGGCGCATTAGGTTTTTGCTTATACACTCTGAGGTCAAACCACCTACTTTTTTCTATCCTCTGTTTAGTGATGCTTTCCAGAAACTGAAAATCCTAAATTACTACTAAATGTTGTAAAATGTAAGTCCTGATACCTTGACATCCCTCTATGGTATCTAGGTTGTTCCTGTCTGATGTTTCTATCTTGTAACTTTGTGGTGTAGCTGTAGTCATGCAAACACTACGTAGTAAAAAAAAAAGAAACCTTACAAAGGCAACCTCATAGCAGAGGATGACTAAAAGGTTTATCAAATCTGATCTCAGTAATCTGCATACAAATATATATATATAAAAAAACAGTTTTATTAGTTGTGGTTGTCTGTGAAGATCAAGCACTTGGCAAGCAGTTTTTTGGAAACAGAAGCAAGAAAATCAGATGTTTTAGCAACACAAATATTGAAAATGGCCACGTTTTAGTTTCCGGCGTGTTAAAATGTCGTGAATGCATCACATTAGTAGTTGCCTGCATGATTTGTTTAATCCTAAATAACCAGCTTCACGACTTGTTTACTTAATGGATATTATTTAATTGGCATTTTCACAATAACATGTTTATAGAACAATATGTACTTGGTATGAGACACATTAGACTCCACAGACTCCAGACTAAAGATGAGATAAAAATATATTTTTTTAACAGGAGCACATTTGTATTTTTATTTTTTGCCTCGTCATCCTCCAAAATAAATCTAGCTCCAGCTTTTTTTTTGTCACAGTTCCGGTTGTTCTAAAATGTTTCATTATTGATTTAGAAATCAGTACATTTGGTCAAAAAGTAATTTTCTTGTTGTCATTTTCTAACTTATGAAGCTCCAGGGTCACACATTGTGATTACCAGCTATCTTAATATAATTTTTATTTTAGTGTGAAAGATTCAGAAGAAAATGTTTGTTGTGATCGTGAATCTTTGTGTGGCGAGAATCTCCCCATGCAAGCCACCGAACTTCTTCTACTGAACACGACTTATGATTGACATTTCTTTATATAAATCTTAAGCAGTGGGTTATGTTGAAGTGCCGTAGAGTTCTTAAAAGTGTTCCTTATTTATCGACATTACTTGAAAGACATGTTTTCTTCTCTACCATTTTGAAGAGTGGCTAAGAGAAATGAGGCCACTGTCATGTCATAGTTACTCTTGAAAGAAACAGGAAGTCGAGCATTTCTAATTAAATGTGTCTAGATTTATTTTAAAAAGTGAAATTATAAATAAGTTGCATTTATTTATTCAGAATTTTTAGTGGCATCACAAATCATAGCACTTGTGATTTTGCTAAGATATTTTCTTTTCACTTCTTGATAAATGTACTCAAACCAAAGGTTGAATTTTTAAAATATTTTTACACATCTTTACTATAAGTGCCAGGAAAGTACAGAACATAAACTTAGTTTTAAGACAAATCAATAAATGAATTTGTGGTGCAAACCCAATGTTGTCGTCAGTTGTTGTCCTGCTTGCTAACAGTCTCAGGACCAACGTTATCTTTTATAACATCGGCGTCTGACTGAAAGTTGCTGAGCATTACCTTGAAAATGAAGAGGCGGCTTTCTGCTCCCATAATTCACATATTCTTGGGCCTCTTAAAGTTAGTTGCTATTGGATCTTACTGATTGAAGCTACATTTTTAATTTACTAATTAGTGTTATAATGATTTCCTAACCTACAGTTTTTAAATGTTTGTGGGGAACTTAGTTGAGCCTGTCTTTAATGTTATTTATTTATTTTTTTTACATTTAAAGTAGCTGCCAGTTGGAATAAAGAAAGATCTATCAATCGAAACACAAATTTGAAACTACCATCTTTGCTTATAAAAATATAAAATTTGCTAAATCAAATAATACTCCGGAAGCACCAACATGATTGCAGATTCACCTTTCTGCTGTTTGACCTTTGTGACCTATATTTATTTACATGGTAGAAATCCAACATTCAGCCCTTTGAAACCACAGCCTGACTGAAGACAAATGGTCTTTGTGTTTCAGTCTCACACTTTAAATTGATCTTTCTGTATTGTTACCTTTGCTCTGTGCCTTACAATCAGAAGATTGTTTCCCATCTTTAATGCCTGTTAAGCTTCGCAAATCTTTTTTTTTTTTTTTTTTTTTTCCTGAAATGGACTCTGAAACTTTATTCAACATTTTTGGTGGATCTGATTGAGACTTTTTAACATTCCTTCGTACAAACTGCGTAAATTGATGTTTTAGTTATTTTTATGGCGTCATTTACGTCTACTAAGTCCGAACTAACATCGCCACACTTCGTGATAGCTGCTGCTGCTTCTCTCGTTCTGGCCTTTGTTGGCTCAGGAATCACAAATCTTGAGTGATGAAAGTCTTTAAACATCTTTGTGACTCTGAAGCATTGCAGAAATGTGCAAGCGGTGGAGTCTCTGAACATTTTCTGGTTTCTGACACAAAAGCTCTCGTCAAGCAAGCTGTTACATTACTTTTAGGCAGCTTTTCTTCTTTTTTTTTTTAAAGAAAGTTCGCTTTTGATTTTGATCTGAGGGAAGCTTCCACTCCTTTCCAAACCTTTGCTATGCCTTTTTGCATTTTATTTAAATTTGTTAATGCCTATTTGCACATATCGAGTTGAAACGTTTACTCCAAACTGCTGTGAAATGCATGGATAAACTCTGAGTGCATTATAATGTCAGTCTAGTCAAATATTGAGTAATCAGAAAATTGTTCAGATTTTTATTTAAACAGAAAGATTACCTTTTAAAAAGCAAATGAATACTTAATCTTATTATTTTAATACATTAACTGTATTTTACAAAATTATTTGTCTTTTCATGAAAAGTGGTTTGTAGTTTTGCTTCTGTATTTTTTTTAAAAACACTTTCAGGTGAAGTTACCGCGTTCTCGTTTCTTCCATTACACGTAGAACTTTAGTTTATTCCAAAAACATTGTTGTGTAGCCATGATGGCAGCTGGAAACTAAGCAAACATCAGTCATATGGGTCTTTTTGTGTCTTGTGTCTTTTTATAATGTCTTATTTGTTGTTTACAACTTTCATCCTCCATTCTGTTCCACTGTTCCCGGCAGTCACTGCTGCTTTTCTGAGAGACGGAAGAAAAACAAGACAGACGCGGACAAAATAAAAAAATTAGAGCCCAGAGAAATAAAAGAAAAAAGTCCAAAAGCGAGCGTCTCGTTCCCCCTCCTCTGCTCCCGCAGGTTTTTAAGTTGAATTTGAGAGAAAACCAGAAAACGTTTTCCCCCGTGCCGACTCCTCCGCACTCCCCCTTCCAACCTCTCACATCCTTTTCATTCACACATTTTTCATTCGACTCTTTTCTCAACGTTTGCCTGCTCATACAAATATGAGACTCATAGCAGGATGTGCTGAAACACGGCAGAAAATATTTCAGAAGACTCCCTGAACTCTTTCAGTTTGATTTTTAGACTTCGTAAAGCAATGATATCTGGAACTGATGCTTTTTTTAGTGTTCGTTTTACTGACAAATAACTATTTGGAGTGCTTAAATTCGCTGTCCTTTCTGCACCAAAATATTTTATTGGAATTCAAAAAGATCTAATTTAAAATGAACAAAATAAGAACAATTTTTTTGTGTGTCATGTTCTGGTAGTTTTGAGAAACCTTATGGTGGGTCGAGTTGCCATGCAGCATCAGAGACAAATTTTCTCTGCAATTGGAGGAAAATTGGATATTGCTTAGGCAGCGAATTGGGCATTCATAAACAATGAGACAGGAGGGGAAAAAAGAAAAAGGAGCAAATCTAGACAAACATGCACAACGTTTCTGAAATCAACAGCTTCAAAACATTCATTTTGCTGCCGCTGCAAAAATATCTGCAGCGAATTTCAGGTGCGCTGCCTGAACCGAAGCTCAAAACACACTCGGTTTCACATATGAACATGAAAGTGGTTCAAGCAGCCTCTTCACTTATACAAAAAATAAATTTATTCCATAATCATACTAGTGTGATGTTGATCAAAGCTGAATAAACTAAGAAAACAATCAGGCAAATGGGCCAGGATCTGACACATAAAGCTTTTTATTCTCTGTGACAAGAAATCATTCAGGTTTCCTTTACATCGTCTTTGCACAACACGTGGTGCAAGAGAGAAGCGCTCAAAACACTGCATTAAAAATATGCAATAGATAATTAAAAATGGACTAAGTTAATGTTAAAATAAGGCTGTAAATGCTGGTAAAAGTTAATGGTGAAAACTGTTCATTAATCTTGCAAGAGATTTGATGAATGTTTGGCATTCAGTCAAAAGGAGAGATGAGTATTTGGAGATGCACAGAAGTTGATAGGTGCAGATTTCCTCCAGGACTGAGAGGTTTGTGTACATTTTGTAACAAATTTCACTTATTCAAGTCAGTTTTGTTAAGATAGAAAGTTAATATTCATGTTTTTGAAGCTGTTGTTTCGTACTAGTTTGCAGGAGCGATCTACCTCAATCCAGGGAATAAAACCGGAATGGTCTGGAGAGATATTAAAAATTTACATATTTAAGAGAATGGCAAAAGTTAGTTTTCTGAGGAATTATGAAAAAGTATAATGTGAATCCATACAAATAGTTTTTTTAGTTGATGTTTGTAAATCCCTGTTGTTTGGGACAAAAGGGGCAGATATAAGATTTTTTTCTTCTTTCTGCTGCCTTTCATTTTATTGATTTGTGTATCTTCTCTATTTTATACAATTGTCTTTATTAATGAAATTAATAAATATCAAACAAACTCGTTGGACATTTTTCTCGACTGCAGCTTTTTGCAGCTAGGATTGCATCACTTCTCAAAGAAGCGTCATTAGAAATACATCAGGAGCAAGCAATTGTCTTTGCTTGTCAAAAAGGCATTTTGGGGTCCAGATTGACGGGCTAAGGCTGTAACTATGGAGGCCATCTTAACAAAATTAACACTAACTGTACATCTTATAAAAAATATAAACCTATTTATACGTTTTTACAGTGTTATAGATTTTAACATCGTTTTGTTCCCTCCAAAAGTAGTGTTATTGTTTATGTATCAAAACAATCACAAATCAGCATTGTATATAATATTATTATACATGTTATCTATATGCTCTGTTGTTTTTGCAGCAGTAGGAAAATAGTTTTGCTTTTCTGTTTTGAAAGAGCCAAATAGATTATATTAAATACTAAATGGTTACTATTATGATAGCATAGCAGCGCCGTAATGTTGTCCATCAGTTTGTAATTTAGTTGAAATTGTCACTAAAAAGAATTTGTTTTGTTTGTTTGTTTCTGGCAGGAAAAAAAACCAAACTGTGTTCATGATAGCTACCCATAAATATGTTAATACATCACACAACAAGAGAGCAAATTTGAATGATCTTCAACATTTTCTTCCTGAAAAAACTGGATATAAAATTCAATCTGATGCAGAGAAATGTGTTTGTACCTTGAAGGACTACATGTTACAGATGTGTAAACGTGTCTAACCTGATGACATATGCTAATATTGAGGTTATTCTGAATGCACCACATTATTATCTGTAACACATATTAATGATGAGGTTTTGTAGTCTCACTGAATAAATGACCTCAACATTAACAGTCACCTTTACGCCCACTCTGATGCTCAGACATCGAAACTGATTCAGTTTTGCAGTTCTCTGTGTCGGATTGTAAATAAGGAGAGGAGTAACACAGGTAGCTCTCTCTGGCTACCTGGGTTACGATTATAATGAGAGACAAAACTAGACAAGAATACTTTAAAAAGGCTTGTTAATTATCTTTACAAAAAAAAAAAAAGATGTGGGAAATATTTTTAGCAACAATCTGCACAGGCTTCATTCAGCTCAAGCAAGATAACAAGTGTTGTGTTTGTTAAAATGAATTATGTATCAAGAGAAATGTGTTAGATTGGAAACCCCAGCTTATAACCTTTGTTTATAAAGTTGGTAAAATAAGGCGTCAAATAAATTAGTTCACTTTTAGATTTTCTCCTCTGACCTACAGTATCTTTTACTATGTTTCTACAGGTGAATGCTGGCTTTTCTATTCGTTTTCTTAGCTAAACGTCTTTAGCGTCAAGTGTCTTATGCTGTCTTAGTGAGCTAAAGTTAGCGTATGATTCGTAGCCACTGGTTGAGCTCTGTCTCACTGTCTGAAAAACAGAGTTTGAAGCTTTGAACTTCAGTGTTGTTATCTACCCAAACAAGTTTTGAACTAATTTCAGGTGAATGGAAATGAAATGTACTTGGTTGGAAACAAATAAATTTCTGCTTACTTCAGATTCAGATCAGACTCTAAAAACACTTAGCTTCTTATTTTAATCGGTCAAACACCAAATGTACTTTAATATGGATTAATATTAAGGTATATTTGTGGAAACAGATTATCTCAATGCAGAAACTAGCAACTACAGTCTTCACTCTTAAAGGTTCAACCAATCAGTGCCAAGGAAAATAAATGCTGCTCTTGGATTGGCTGCTTTTCAAACGCCAGCCAAAAGAGAGAAGTAGCACAGAGCCAAGGTATTTCAGCTTCCCAAAATGCATTTTGTTTAGACTATTTTAGGCACAAATTGACCAGTTTTCCATGAATAACTTGCAGTTGTATTGAAATTTCTCTCATTTGCTTAAGTTATGTTGAAAAAAATCTTCTAAACAGAGAGAAACCACCAAAATAATGCATGCTTCTTCCATATGCACTAAAAGACTTTATCTTTTAAAGGCTTATTATTTAAATAATTTGTTTAAATAGCATCACTTTAATTCAAAATGTGATTTTAAAAATAGATCATCATATGCACAGCCTAAATGTATAAGGCCTAAAAGATGAAATTATTGAAATGAATTGAAGTGAAGGCTGTTTCATGTCGATGGAGACTTTTGCATGTGGGAACTTATATAGGTCTGCTTGTGTTGTTTGTTTTTCTGTCTGTTTCAAAGATCACTGTCTGGTTCACTCCTGAAACGGACAGCAATTTACTGAAGTATCATGAAATTCTCATGAAAAATATCGTGGCATAGTTTAAACCATGTTTAGGAGTTTAATTTCTTGAGTTTAATGCGGCCTTTGGAGGCTATCAGGAAAATATTTAACTGTGACACTGTTGCTAAAAATTGCGATGATGATATCAAAACCTCTTCTTACACATTGGCCACATCGCAGCCACAAAGATAAAGATTAGCTGTGAGCATTAAAGGCACAAATGACCACATATGTTATGAACGTACAATAATACTTCACTGTCAATCCGAAAGCTTTGAAGCAAGATTGTATTTATACAAAGCAGATCAGATCAGATACTTTGCAATAATTATAAAGTACTTTCTTTAGAGGAACCTGATATGTGAGCTGTTTGCATTGAAGCTGCAGCTCTCAGCCCTTCTTTACGGTTCATATTTATTCCTCAGTGGTGTGATAATACTTATGCATACCTAAAAATACATAAGGAAAGTTGTGCATACTTGTTCTGACTTTTACAGATTTCCTCAGCAAAGAGCATAGAATGAGATAACTTTGCTCAAGCTCACTGAAAAATGCATAAAAAACATAATCCATTTCTGTGCTGTTTGGCCATCAACCTTCTGGACCGGTACGCCGGCCAACCTGAGGGAGGGACTGAGATCGAGTTCTGATGTGTCTCTTGGAAGTTACTTCATAATTTTGGGCCTTTATGTTTGTATTTTTAATGAGATGATCCAAAATACTCCTCTCTAAATTACATAAATACAATAAATACAAATTTACAGCTTACATCCAACTTTGCAAAAACATTTTCCTTCCTTTAAATTTTTACATTTTACCTTCAGATAGTCTCTAGAAATAACATTTTTGCTGACTTTAGAGCTGTACTGATGGAGTTGCGTCTAAGACACTTTTTTTTTCTTTCTGTCTTTTCTCCGCATAATGAGTAATCGTGCAAGGCACTTGAAAGATGCAAGGATTTTTTTCATACAGCCCCCAAAATAACTGAAAAGAAGTGAGACCGGGACCAAGATTTTTGTTCACACTACATGCAAGACGAATGCTGCAACACTTACAGATGATTTGACAGTTAAAAAAGGAAAATCATAAAAAGATTTCTGTATATTTGAATGGGATGGGTTGAAACGTGTTCATCCTTTGACTTCCTCGTTTAGAGTGGCAGGCACGTCAATCGACGTTTCCATTAGAGGTCAACCTTTTTTAAAAATGTTCCCCCGTTTGTTACCACAATGTAAAATCAGAGCCAATAATTTGTGTTTTATTTGCTTTTTTCATTGCAAATCATTTTCTCTTAAACATCGGTGTACTTGAAGGCTGAAAAGTCACGTTGATGTGTCGTGTTTATGGATTAGCCTATTGAAAAGGGGACAATAATGTTGGAGATAGTTGCTCCAGCAACTTCTGCTGGTCAAAACTTGTTGCCAGTAAAGCTACTGGTGACTGGCTGAAGCTTGATGGTAAACTTGAATTCTGCTGATTGTCTTCTGCAAGTTGAAGCTGTTTGACACGAACATAAAGTACATGCTCAGGTGAGAGAACGCTGTTTAAAAAATATATGAATATATTAAATATGTGCGTAATTTAGTACCAGTTCACACTTAGCAAAGTTAATAAAAAAAAAATGTTTTAATGTTATTCAGAAATTAAGGATAATTGGCAGCGACCTTTGATCTGCACGCAGCAGAGATGATCAAATTAACACTTAATAAATTATGATTTATGTTTACAAAACAACTATAAAACGGAGGATTTCAGAGCAGCTCCATCATGCCTCATAAAGCAAAGAAGGAACAACGTTTAATCTGAAGAGTTGACAGCTAATATTTGAACTTCACCTAAGTTTTTTTTATTATTTAAAAGATAGTGTTAATCTATATGTGCAACCCTGGATAAGCGTCCCAACAATAGTAATAGAGAAAATTATTTTTATATATGCAATGGGAATTAAATAATGTTTTGTCATAATAAACTTAAATAAATGAAAAAATATATGAAGAAAACTGTTTTAGTAAATAAATAGTAAAATCTTATTTAGTTCTATTTTCATATTTATCTTTTAAATCAATTAATAAATAGAATATGTATTTTTTTATTGTATTAATATTTTAGATTTTTTTTCTTACTGTACAAGACATGAGGGCAGACTTTCAAAAACGGTGAACACATAAATGCCAAAAGTCTCCAGTTTGTCTGTAAACCTGCAGGTCTGACAAAGGTCACCAAATTCACTCCAGTACATCTGGACTCGCTGGTGGTTGAGCTTGAGGTTGACTGTGTAGGTGTTTAAAGGTTTTTCTCCGCTCGTTAAGGCTGACTTAACGAGTACAGAGAGACAACATGTTTACAGGTGCGTGCTGTGTGTGTGTGTGTGTGCGTGTGTGTGAGTGGGTGTGCGAGTGGGTGGGACCACTGGGTGCGTTAGAGGGTTCCCTGAACCTCATCGTTTGTCGCCGTCTTCTTCCTTCCTGTTTCGTTCTTTTTCACTTCCTGTCAGCTGACTCAGCCCGGGAGAGTCTTGATCTGGTAAACATCTGGTGCCTCTGCACACACACACACACACACAAAACGTTAAGTGTAATAAAGACATAGGGATGGAGAAATTACCCCCCAAATCATAGGATGTTTCACAGTGCTGAGAAAAGTCACTTAAATGCACAAATAATTTGCACCAAACTGGAAGTCGTCATCTTTTTTTTTTTTTTTTTTTTTGGTACTTTTATTTGGAAAGAAAGAGATTTTTTTGGTGCATCTTTGGGTCAATTTAGGAGGAAACCGAATAGCACATAGATTTGAAAAAAAAAACAAACCAAAGAAGAAGAAAGAGAGGACAACAAACGCTTGGTGAGAAAGAGAGACGCAGCGCTGTGGGGACGGGCAGATAGACGGAAAGATATAGAGAGATGGAGGTGGGGGCAGAGAGATAAAGATAGCTAAAAGGAGGGAGATCCGTCAGCGTTGTTTCCTCAGGATGTGGTTATCACGACAACGCAAAGGCAGTACAGGCAACATCACTACCCGCTGGTCCTCTTTGACACCTGCGACAATGTGTAAGTATGAAAGTCAGGGTGTGCGTGTGTTTCACTCTGACAAAAGAAAAAAAACGATGTGTGTGGCCTATGGTTGGTTTTCTATCCATTATGATGGGTGTGTGTGTGTGTGAAGACACACAAATAGGAAGGACTGAAGCTAAAGGTTGAAAATCACTTTAGACAGCGAAGAGCTGAGGACCCAGAGACGATGATGAGGACAGTGAGAAGGCGAGAACATGAACAACAGGAGGAGAACGTATGCGAAAAGGAAATTAAGCGCCAAGGACTGGTAAAGAGAAACAGCTCAGAATGTATACAGTTTATTTGTCTCTTCATCTCTTCATCTGACTTTGTTCTTTCTCTTTCTGACTCACTCAGTGTCCTATTTAGAACTGAATGTGGTTTCATAAGAGACAATGAAGAAAACGACAGCCAGGTACTAAAGAAGAAATGAGCAAATGTTTTAAATTTGACAGCTCAAAGATTTGTTTATATGGAAACGGCGTGAAGAAAATATTTAAATCAAGTTTTGCTGAATGGAAAATTATGTTTGTTAAAAAAGATTTTTGTTTTTCCCGCCGCATGACTTTATGTAAACAGCTACATTTAATTGACAATCATACCTAACTATCTGATTCTTTTTAGGTTTTTGAACTTCACTGTTTCGGCTTGAAAAAGAGCTGACAAAGCGTAAATACTCAAAGTGAAACCCTTTCTTTTAAATGCAATACCAACCATTTAGATAAATACATTTTACGCGTTTTCTCTGCAGCAGGAATCAAAATTTTGTAAATTTTTTTTGACACCTGCTATTAATGGTAGAAAAAAGCAAAACCATCCTTTTCAGTTGAACTTTGTGTGGTTTTAATTTTAAGTTTCCTTTCAGCCACCACAACCTGAAGTTTGACTAAAAACCTCCATCATGTCCTTTAAGTGCATAGATCTTTGCAGTGTGACTCTGCATCTGCTGCAGTCGGTTATCTTGAAACCACTTGAGTTCATATATTATTTTAAATCTCTCCCTCATTGGTTAGTTAAGCGTTTGGCCAGATGGTTTGATTTTTGCGCCCTCAGTTTCCATCACTAGCATGTTCTAAGACTCAACATCCTGCCTATTACCAGATACAAATTTGGGTATTTTTTGGTTTTGGTAAATGCAGGAAGTTTTCCTTTTTTAACTAGGGTTTAGTAATAATTTTCTGATTACTTCAGTTTGGCTCCAGATCCTGAATTGAAGCGTGGGAACTTTATGGGAAAGTTACTTCAGATGACTTGCGGTAGAAAGGAAGTACGCCGCTGTCATCTAATCTTTACCAGATTCTTTTAAAAATCACAACACAAAGGATAACTAAGCAAAGCTCAAGCAAACAATTTTGCGTGAAATTTCTCAAATCACAAAACCCCTAATCCACACATGCTAAATATGCAAATGGGATGTACTTTATTTTTTATTGACCGCAGACAGAGATTAATTTGGTTTATGTTTATACATGGTTTCTTGGATTTTCCAGAACACTATTGTTGTTGCTTTTAATATTTATTTAGTGGCTTTTTTGCTCATTTTGTATTGCTACATGTGTATTTCTGTAAAAACACAACAAACATTGGGAATGTTTTATGATACAGACGACAAAAACTACGTTTTCTTCAGATAGACTTTCAATCTTCTCTTTCAAAGCTACACGTAACTGAAAATAAGCTGTCAAAGAAGCATTTAAAAATCAACCGACGAGCTGCATCGTGGAGAACTAGAACTGGTCTTTTATCCACATAAAGTCTTTTTTTATATATCATTCTTCTTGTCCTGTGTGCATGATATCAAGTTTAATGAGTCAACATAGAAATCAGTGGGACTCCTTGCCGTCTTTTGTAGAAATAGGATACATAATGTCAATTTCACTCAATATTTGCTGGGAGTTCTGGTACAAGATAAAAAAGCTTTAAAATGAATTTATCTTCGATTGCAGTAGCAAAGAGTGAAACTTTTTGAGGAAATCCAAGCTTTTTCCATGTATACTTTTCTTTTGTTTATGTTGCCTAATGTGTGTTTCTGTTTACTTGGGGTGTAAATGAAACTATATTATTGTTGCTGTTGCATGCGTTCTAATTTTTATTAGAATAGAACAGATATATCTTTTATTGTCCAATAAATGATATCTCTTTTATTGGACAATTCATGTGCAACAGCAGCAGGTTAATGGTAGGTGGAAGCATGCAGATATAAAAATAGCAATAGGGGCACAATTACTGCATAAGGTTTACAGATGAGTGGAGTGATTTAAAAAAAGAGATGTACAAGAAGAACAGCTGCTGGGAGGAAGGATCTTTCATAACGCTTCTTTGTGCACATGGGATTCAGCAGTTTGCCATATTGGCGCATTGGGTGGGAGACCTTGTCCAGCAGTGATTTTTATTCTAACTACCGATTTCTTATGCCTAGATATTAACTGATTTATTTATATATACAGTCTTAATATTAATTAAAAGGTTTACAACTACGAGAACTGCAGTTTATTTTTGCAAACAAGCACTGGAGTGAAAAGTAAGTAAGGCTAAAGAAAATCTCCGCCTCACTGAAAGAAATGTATTTTAACTTAAAATAATGCTGCTGGAATAAAAGATTAACTTATTTAAATTTTTTTAAAATTCATTTCTTCCAATAAATATCGCACGTGAATTGTAAAAAGTGAATAAAGTCATAAAAATAATTTTTTTATGTCAAGTTACAAATCAGTGAAACGTGGTTAAGATTAGAAACTTCAATTTGTTTGAGCTTAATGAGTATTGCACAATGTAAGCTAACACTTTCGTTCAATCTGTACAAATCTTAATCCAAATATTCTAAATGACTGCGATGTCCTTCTGCTTAATAAATAATATTTGTATCATCAGGCATTTATGCAAAAACTCAAGTTGTAGAAAACTGATTTATGAGCATCTACTGACTCCGAGGGGACAGAGAAAAATATGTGTGATTTCCTACAAGAAATGTACAAATACATGTTTAAATCCAATAAATATCTGTATCCAGGGTAGTAACTAGTTACATTTACTTCAGTGACTTTTTGGGGAAAAAAATGTGCTTTTTCTTTTTCTGGAGTCATTTTACGTTGACGTATTGTTACTTTTAAGTGAGTAAAATTTCTGGATTTTCTACCCACTGTGAGAATTTTCACAAAGTGAAGAAGAAACTTGTACTAACCGAAAATTTAGCAGACACACGCCTGCAGTTTGTGTTAAAATGTCATAAGTCTTATATTGAAAGTAATTGATTTAGAAAAAATATATTTCTCTTGCCTGATTTTGTTTATTTGTAATTATAATGAATTATTTTTGGTTTGCTCTTTAAGGTACAAAAATGTGCACTTTTTGGGTCTGTCTGATTATGTAATTTTAAAATACTGAATGATTAATATTTTGATCAGTTATTACTTGATTAGGCTTTAATAAATACCTTTTTACTTTTACTTGAGTAAAAATACGTCGTTGAAGTAGTGCTACTCTTGCATGACTCTCCCTAAATTTCTCTGGTTATTCTGTGTTTCTTTCAGGTGTTCTAGCAAAACCAAGCACACTGTCACCATGGAGGGTCGCCCGTCCGCACAGTCCTTCTCCAACCTCCAGCATCATCGTCACCGTCCGACCTCTTTCCCCCTGGCCTTATCCGGCTTTCAGAGCCCTGATGACGGGTTCCCGTCCTCACATTCCGCCCAGGACTCCCACGACCAGTATGGAGGCAGAGAGGAGCAGTCCGCCGCCTCCTTCCTGACATCAAACACCTCATCTGGGGTGAGGAGGGCGAGCAGCGACAGTGACAGAGTCTTCCTCACCACCAGTGGGAGTAGCTTGGATGGAGATGCTGGTTTGGGAGGACATTTTGGTGGCGAGAACAGACTTGGCGGTCACTTTGACGACTCGTGGTACGGCAAAAAGGGGATCTGGGACGATGGGGAGAGTGGTGAAAGCGCTGCCGATGACTTCCACAGCAACACGAATGATGTGTTTTGCATGATGAACTGCGCTCCTGAAGAGGGAGACAGGTGGAGGATCAGGTCAAACTATAACAGTTATGGACAAGGTGAAGCCATTAGCAGCAGGGAGGTCGGCGCGAGCCACTTCGGTAAGCAAACTGCGTCCTACAACAGGACGGAGTCACAGCTGAGCGACCGATACCCAGGAGGAGAGGAAGATTACGGGTCCAGCTGCGGTTCGGGAGAGGATCAGCTTCAGCCGGCGGAAGCTGATGGGTCTTGGCTCACCGTGTCGCCAACAGGGGAGGCAGAGGTCGGCAGTCCGGCAGAGCGGAGGTGGAGAGGAGCGGCAGATGCCCACAGCTTGAGCTCGGGATCACCTGTAGGCATCATCACTCAGAAATTGGACTCTTTCTCTGACGCGTTCCTCCCCCAAAGAAGGAGACGATTCCAAATGCTTCCTGAAAGGGATTCTGGGCAAATTTGGGAGAATGGACTGGAATCAGTCAAGTTGAGGCATAGCTGCGCTTTCGACCAAGACACCTATCTTCACCCCTCCTCTTCCTCTTTGTCGTCTTCTTTCCCCTCCCCACCGTCGTCGTCTCACCTCATGTCTTCAGTTTTGAGTCCTCCACCCACTCCGCTGCCTCCTCCCTCCCAGTCGCCCTCCAAAGCAGACTCTCCGAGCGCACCGGGAGGGGCAGGACATGTGATCGCCCCGGGCGCAGAATCCCTGGGCGGACTTCAGTTTTTCCCTCCTCGCATTCAGTCTGCCGGGATGATCTGGAAGTTCCCCCTGCTGTCGCATTGCTTCCCGCAGCCGGCAGCCGACCAAAGCGACTCCAAGTGCGGCCTGAGGTCTTCTCAAGGTGACCAGGCTGGGAACGCTGCAGGTAGAACATACACCGGCATGCTTATAAAAATGTAGAAGAGCACGCACCAGGTCTAAATGAAAGGAGTTTACTCTTAGGTTAATACCCACATGTAAATTTACGGGACGTGTGGGTTTTTGTGGGTGTGCTTGTGAAGTTTCCCATTTCCCACATGCAAATCGCAGTTTCGCTTTTCATGTCTGACATTTTTTTTGTAAACTTCAGTTGAAAGTTGCATTTTTCCCTGCTTTTTAACACTTAAACATTTTGCATGTTTAGTGGAGTTAAATCAACTTTGTGCTGAGTTTGTTTCGTCCTTCCCAGAACTTGTGTTAAATCTTTCAGAATTATTTCAACAAGACATTGACTACTTCAAGTGTTAACATAACTACATTTTTTGTTGAAGTAACTCTGAAAGAGTCTAATTACCACTAGTTGTGAGAAGGACTAAATGGACTCATCCAAATTTGCTGTCCATTTGCGTCGCTATTGCTTCTAAAATTAGGCCAAGGACTTAAAAAAAACACTCAGTTGTTTTTTGGCAGTAAGTTTTTCGTTTTTGGGTATCTGGAAAGTAGTTTCACAAAGACTGGTAAGTGACATTCGACTGGAACTGCGACAGCCTAGCAACCCCAGCAGAGTCCAGCTGGTTACCTAGCAACCTGAGCTGAGTTCCAGTCGGTTACCTAGCAACCTGAGCTGAGTTCCAGCCGGTCACCTAGCAACCTGAGCTGAGTTCCAGCCTGTTACCTAGCAACCTGAGCTGAGTTCCAGCATGTTTTGTGGGCTGGTTTTATGCGACTACTTATCAGTGGCTGCTGATAAGTGTTTTGTTCAGACTGCTACTTTTCATACAGTTGTATAATTACTCATCTGTTTGCCGCCATTTTTATGTTGGAGTGTAAACTTTGAGGCCAGCAGCAGCTTATTTGAATTTAAAGTGACAAGAGTCCATAAAACAGCTCATTCTGAACTGAGCAGACTTTAAATAAATGTCATTATCTAATAATGATATTGGGCAAAAAATGAAATGAACATGTTTTGTAGCCAATAGACGTCTCCTAACCTGTTCAAGGAAGCATAATAGGTCAGTTTAAAATTTAAATGAGTGAATAGATCTGCTTCAGAGGGACAATGTTTCTCTAGCCTTGTTCTAATCCCTCCTTGTTTTTAAATTTGTGTCTTCAGCCACTTGTGACGTTCTCCAGTCTCCCGAACCGTCATCCCTCTCTTCTTCAACCCATCGCTCATCCCTCCATGCCACCAGTCCGTCCTCAAATGCTCCTTTCTCTCTTCCCTTTCACCCATCCTCCGGGAAGCATCACGAAACCACAGAAAATGCATCTCCTTACAAAGTGACCCAGAAAATAAAGACTGAACCAGTCAGTCTGGACCAACAGCATCATATCCAGGTACAGTACAGAGTTTAGTTTTTATCAGCACCAGTAAAAAACAATGAGAATGATTAAAAGAATTATTGGATTTTGTTTTTTATCTGTTTTCTAGTTTAGCTGCATAGGTAAAGGTTTTTCTTTATAGTGAGGATGCATTTGTAAAATTTGCTAATTTGTTTGTTCTCATTGGAAAATCAGAATCACTGGTTCTGATTTTCAGAATCCTACCCAGTTCACAGGGTAGGAAATTGTTTTGATGAAATGATGCAAAAATACATAAATAAGTAAATAATAAAACAAAATACGAATTTGAAAAAAACAAATCCAACTTCTGTATTTCTAGCAACCTAAATGATAATATTTGACTGACACGACTGAAATAATCAGTGTGATCCTTGAATTTGAGATTCTCCAGGTTTTATTATGGAAATACGGCTATAGTGACCAGCACAACTACAAATATCTGCTTTAGGTAGGCCAAGTGGAATATCAGCAACAAAGAATGGCATAGAACTAAACATGTTGTTCAAGAGGAAGCAGGTATGTGGAAAACAGAAAGAGGCCAAAGAAAGATCCCTGAGGAATGCCACATTGAGTTGTTTCAAACTTAACTTTTAAAAATTATTTTTTTCTGTTGTAATGAAGATCAACACATTTAGCCCAATCAAATAGGATTCTTTTGTCTTTCCCATTTTGAAGATGGCTAAAAGAATCAGTTATTTCTTGTTTCCCCACTAATTAAATTTACTCAAATTAAAAGTTGTATTTCTAAAAGCTCGAGTGTCAGATTATATTGCTCCAATAAAAAAAAAATTACTTTAGCTTATTGTTTTACTTTTTTACAGAAAATGCTAATTGTGGCAGGTAAAACCAGTACCAGGAGAATGAATAAAGTTTATGTTTTAAAGATTTCCTGTACTTGTTTTTGTGCAAACAGGCAGCACAGGAGTGGAGCAGCCCATTGTAGAAGCTGTCAGTTTGAATGCCTGCTGTTCAGTTGTTGAACAGAAAGCAAGGGATCAAAATTGTAACATGCCACTGCGATTGTTCAGTTTATCTTCAGAAACATGATCACAGATTGCAGTTTTAACATTTGCAGCCCATGTTTGCATATTGCTGTCATTTTTAATCAACTAAACCCTGTAAACGGGTTAGCAAGTAGGCAGGCGGCGCTCGCTGCACCTGGAGGAGCTTCAACTTTACTACTGATTCCAAAACCACAGCCTTATTTTTAGACGTGTTTAACAGATGAGGCTTGTAAATAAGGAGGATCGAGTGTGAAAGGTGGGATGTTGTTCCTGCCGTAGAACGAGGCTCATGTAGGCACATAACGGGAAGTTATCGCTGCTCTTCTAGAAGGAGGAAATGATTTTGTTTGTTCAGATGCTTCTAAGATAAGTTATCTTTCCTCTCTTGACCTAAATCTAACTTTACTCGGTTTGTTACATTTGCATGATTCCAAAAGAGGTACTAATAGTGAACTCCTTGTCTTTTTGTGCAGGAACAAGCTAAACCCGTCTACACTGGGAGGCCGTTTCCAAGTATCCTTCGCTCCAAAAGGGCTCAGAATCGGAGGCGCTACACTCCTCGGCCGCTTCTCAATCCTTCCCGCAGGGCCACAGGTCTCTTCTCGACCCTTTCATCTGTTCACCGCAGGGGGGAAGAAACAGCATGGGCCGAGGAGGGGGAGGAGATATGTGGGTTACCGTAAGTAAAGTACACAAACAGGCCTTTCTGCTTTACAAAAGATCACGCCTGGTTTTCTAGCTGAAGAGGCGCAGCGACAGACAAGACAAATTGTCTTGTATTTAGGCCTGTTGCAATAGATTTATTGTGAATAAATAATGATAATTTAAGAGAAACTCAGTTATTTAGATTTGCGTGATTTATTGTTTTTCTCTTTTTATCTAAAACTGGATGACAGATGTCTTCAGTCTGGTGCTTTGGACTCAATTAGCTCATGTTTAAAAGAATAATTATGTTTACAGAGACTTCATGATTCATTTTATATTTTTGTCTTCGTTGTTTTGTTTATTTATTTTGGATATTTCCAGTTCCAGTGTTAAATGTTTTTTAGAATGCAATGTTTCTTGATGGTGCATTATTATGCCATTACTATTATATTACTTGACAATTGTCTCAAACCAACAATGTTATCATTTATTGCAATAATTTAAGAAAAAAATTATTATCCAGTAAAACTTGTAGTCATGACAGGTCCATTAGTATAAAAACATAATACAGTAACCAATTAGGAAACAAGCAACAAATATCACATTTTCTCAAAAGCCATCTCCAAAGTCATCAAAAATTATGATCCATTTTTCTTTAATGTTTTTAATGTTGTAGAAGTGATAGAAGGCTGACTTTGTGACTGCCTTTATGCGGTTCTGAAAGTTCAGAGGTCACTAGTTTGGTTTTTTCTTCTCAGATATGTCAACGTGGGTCCAGACTTCCAAGCCGATCTTCCTCCTTGCGTTGGGGACGGTGAGTGTTCGGCTTCCTGGATCTCGGAGGAAGACTCCCCTCCAGAGCAGCTGGTGTGGAAACCCTGGGATGAGCTGCAGGAGAGCGCTAGCATTCAGTGCCACGGTGAGCTACAACACCTGCTGGTCAACTTTTATTTAACCCTGAATGAAGCCCCAGTTTGAATGGAGTTTACATTTTAATTCTTTATTTGTGTTTTATCTATAGTGGAGAAGCTGCTGTCTATGTGCAGTTCCAGCTGCCTACCAGGAGGGGGCAGTAACACAGAGCTAGCGCTGCACTGTCTCTACTACTGCAAGGGGAACACGATGGTAAGAACAGATGGTTTTATTGTCTCACTGGGGATTTTTTTGTATTTAAAGGTTTTACCCATTTTATCCTTCTTTTTGAATCGTTCCTAAGCTCTGTGCATCTTTTCCTTTTATTAATTTCCTTTTGTTTGTTCTGCAGGCTGCTTTGGAGATGCTGCTGTTTTCACAGCCCTCACCAGTAGCAGACTACCACTACTCAGGTAAACTCTCAGTCTCCCTCTTCATGTCAGCACTTCAGCTAAATTAACCTTTTATTGCAATTCCATAAGTGTAAACTTTAAGACATCAAATGTTTGAGTTTAGTTTTTGAAGAAATTTAGCACACAGAAACATATATATTTTTTACAAACTAGTGATAAAGGTTTTGGCATTCCCTAAAAATAATTAACAATACTTGACTTTCTATTTTCTAAATGTGTACGTTTGACATGATGGACTCTTAGCCACTCTTCAGTATGGGAAAGACAAGAAAACATTTGTTTTTCAAGCAAGTGAAATTGTTGTTTATTTTTCTAATTCTACAAGAAAACTACCTACTGCTAAACCCTTATCAACAGTCAGAGTGCATTTATGTTTTATGTACTTGGCTAAGTCTTATACTTAGACATTTAAGTAAAAAAACTTATAAAGAATTATATTTTGAGATTCCTATAGTGTTTTATCTTCAACTATACAGTAGCTACCAAAAGGTCTCTTACCACCTGACTCTTTGCACAATTAATTATGTTACAACCAAAATCTCTGGTGTATTTAAATATGTTTATATCTATTCCAGGTTTGTTTAATTTACCTTTAAAACTGGTGTTTTTACCTCAAACCACCGTCTAGATTTAGCCTCATCAAAGACCGTAGACGTCAGGCTTGATTTCTTGAACCATGCCAACTCTTTAACCAGATATTTAGGCTTTGTTCAGACAGAAGGTAAACCTGTCTTTCCTGTTTTTCTACCAAAAAAACAGGAAAGACTTACCAGAACAAGTTAAGGTGAGCAAAACTTTCCTGAAGCATCGCCAACAGCTATGAGAATTGGTATGCATGTGAAAAAGAGGCACCCGTTTCTGCAGCTTGTACAGTAGAAGTCATTGTTGTAGGCTGAATTTACTCCCACTTACATCCAATCCTCTCACCCGTTTAATCCCACAAGGAGCCCAGAACAAAGCAGACATTGTTGTGTGTCAATCAGGTGAGTATTTTCCCTGTAAGTAAGAGTTGAACGGCACATTTTCAGCTCCGTACAGAAACAGCTTGTTGGTGTTTAGACATCTCAAGTTCCTGAGAGATTTACTGACCGCCGTCTGTTTAGGAAAAAGTCTAAAAAAAAGTCTTCAAGCAGCTGTTACATTAAACTTATGAAATTATATCTTTGTGTGTTTCTCCACACAGCAGGGAATCACGGCTGCATCCCAGCAGGTCATGCATGATAGTATGACCTTGTGGTATTTATTTTCATTGTTTCTCCGGCCCTGTGTCCCCTCCCCCCTTTCTCTCTATAGGCTGTGATTTCTGGACAGAAACAGAGAAGAATCTCTTCCATGGGGCTTTAGGGACAAATGGAAAAGACTTTCCACTCATTGAGAAGACGGTAAATCAATGACACTAATATTCTTTACAAGAGCTGGACAATAAATCAATAACAACATGTCACAATGTAAATATGATTAATACATAAAACATCTGATAGAATTTAATATTTAAAATATATAGAATATTTATTGCAATGCACGGCATGCTGGGAGATGTAGGCAGAAGAAAGTATTCAGCTGTTCAGCCTCTCAAGGCCAATTAAACAATAAATGGTTGGTGAAACTCCCAATTAATTTTTTTTTTGTAAATTTCTTAGATTAATCTCAAAATTTCTGAGTTTTTTTCTAGAAACGTTTTGACTTTTGGAACTCAAGAAATGTTCTTCTTTCTAGAAAATTTCAGGGATTAGTTTAAAAAGTTTTAAGGTGGAAATTAACTTTTTATTTATTGCCGTCACAAATACGATGCACAATTGGAGGGTGTTGTATAAAAGGAAAATAAAAAACCCATTTTCATTTCAGAACTAAATGTAACTTTGTGCTCATCATTTTTTGGATTTGTACTCCTTTTTCTTCTGGCTGTGGGTTTTGTTTTTCATGCCCGTACTTGTTCAGGTGTGAATGATTCAGCATTTTGCTAACAGCACAGCAGGTCGTTTAGCTGGAGAGAAAACTTCTGTTAAACACCGAATTTCAATCAGAGTCTGACAACATGGACACTCTGCCGCTGCGTGTTGCAGGTGAGGACAAAGACGGTGTCACAGTGCGTGGAGTTTTACTACCTGAGCAAAAAGCTGATGGACAAACAGAAGAAACAAAAAGAGGAGGAGATCAGAGAGGCACAGGAGGAGCTGCAGAAATGCGTAAGAAACAAACTCTTGTAATAATGGTTTTGCCTGGAGCATTCAGAAACTGAGTGAAGTGGTTTATGATTATGCAACGTAGCGAGTCAGTCGGAGCTTTCCAGCTCATAAGTTGTCGTGTTTCACAGATGACGCCCATCTCCCAGCCACTGGAGAGGCCGTTTGCTCTGGAAGAGGCGGTTCCTGTTCCTACACTGGCCAGCTTCTTCCCCTGCAAGCTGTGTGGCAAGTGAGTAGCACCAGCTTTATTACACTGCAAAAATTCAAATCTTACCAACGATTTTTGTCTAGTTAACAGTGCAAATATTTCAGTACACTTGAAATACAACAAAGCTAATTTACAAGTAACTTTTTTACCAAGATGTAAGCGGTTGTTTTAAGTTAATAATTTCTTAATATTGAACAAAAGATACTAGTTTCACTAGTTATAACTTATAACATCAGAGGAACTTTCAGAGAGTACTTTTTAAAACCAATATTAGGAAAATATTTACTTAAAATTGACTTATTATGCTTCCATGAACAGATTACGATATACAAAGGTAAGGTAATTTTATTTATGTAGCACATTTTCAGCAACAAGGCAATACAACGTGCTTTACAGGATTTAAAAGGAAATACAAACAAAAGGAAAGAGCAAAAGAAAACGTTAATAATGTTGATCCAAAGTAAATAAACTAGATACTCCGATTCGGGGTTGGTAGATAAGTATAAGTAAGAATCTTCTGGTCTAATTCCTTTTCTGAGTTAGGAGGAGTCTAAAAAGTCGTTGCTAAGGTGGGTTTTCTGGGTTCTAAAACATGTTCATCATATTTTTTTGCACAAAATCATTGTTAGATAATGAGATTTTTGTCTGGTCAGTTCTATTTTGAGCTGTTTTAGAGTATCCTGTAACTTTATATCCAGTAAAACCAAAGGCTTGGAACTCTGCTGGGGTTGCTGGGTAACGGGCTGGAACTCTGCTGGGGTTGCTAGGTAATGGGCTGGAACTCTGCTGGGGTTGCTAGGTAACGGGCTGGTTTCTCAGGGTTACTATTTACTTATTTATTTCCTTTATTTAACCATGTAAACCCCGTTGAGATCTAGATCTCATTTTCAAGAGGGACCTGGGCAGAAGTCTGCAATACACAGCAACCTGGTTGCCTTTTTTTTTTTTTTGACAAAATAAATCCAATTTATGTAGTCAAAAATAAATTGACAAAATAGTTCTGATATCTTGAGTTCAGACTGGAGCTGATTCCAGGCTGAAGGAGCCAAAACACTGAATGCTTGTTTCCCCCTTTCAGGTCGAACACGTGAAACTTGCAAAAGAAAAATGTTATTTGAGCGTAAAGAATGGGAAATATCACATCTATGCAAGAGAGAGCTAAAGAATGCTGGAGCCAAGCCGAGTAGAGATTTATAAATCAGGATTATTTCTCTGTATGCTTAAAGGAAGCCATTCGGCTTTTGCATACAACTCACAATGATGTATAAAATGTCTGCTACTATGTGAGAGGCAAGGCCTGCTGATTTGTGAAATTATATTCAGGAGGTTTCTGAAACGGGTCATTTTCCAGATACAAAAAACAAACTTTTAATCAAAAACTGGTTATGTTTTTTTTATTTTATTGCTTAGGCTGTTTTTAGAAGTGGTTGAGACCCAGATGTAAGTCCAGATGTAAGTTCCCCTTTAAATAACTCGTAATTTTTGCTGAAAAGTTATTTGTATGTTTGTTTTGTCTTATTTCAAGCGTACTGAAAACCGGACAAATATACTTGGTCAGTTTGTGTTTTTGCCGTTTAAAAGAAGCTGCCAATACAAAACCCCTGCCTTTGCCTTCAGGGCGAGCCCAACACATGGTTTAGATTTATTTTAAATCTTCTGTGTCCTCCCTTTTCTCCAGAATGTTCTATAAAATCAAATCCAGGAATGCTCACATGAAGATCCACCGGCAGCCTCAGGAGGACTGGACCGACAGGCGGCTGCAGCACCAGCTCCTCACGCAGCGTCTCGCCCTCAGCCGCTCCGCCAGCCTCATCCCCAGCCCAGGAAGTAGCCTGCTCCCACCCCAGGCCTCTCCAGCCATGCCGTTTTCCACCCAGGGCCTCGCCGCAAACGGCAACAGCAACCCTGACAGCGTCCACAACGTCATGACCAACAGCGGCGCCGTCAATCCTAACCAGCTCCTGGATCCGTGCTCAGGTGTGACTTTTAGCAACATCACTCCTACAAACTCCCATCTGATCGCCATGAACAGTATCGATGCGTGTGATTCAAGTCGAAAAGACCCGAGCGCAACTTTCCACCAGCCGTGGAGCTCTTTTGGACTCCTTCTTCCAGACATGTCTTCTTTTTATTGCCTCCCAGACGGGAAGGAGGAGATGGGAGCCGGACTGGGGGAGGGGAAAGAAGCCCTCAGCTGGCAGTAGCATTACTTCCAAAACTCTGATTATCTCTCAAACTTAGTGCTTCATTCAACCTCATTTTTTATTCAAACTTCTTTTTACTTAAAAACAAACAAACAAAAAAACATTTTAATAACTAAATGTTGGGATTTTGTTGTAAATTTTGTCCTCAAATTTGTTACATATTTAAGTCATTGTCATTCATCTGAGATTTTAATAAAAATGTGACCTCATTATTTCTTCTTTTACGTTTTTTTGGCTCATTTATGTCGACAGGACGTGAAACAATAGCAGGGATCCGAATGAATGAACAATGTTTTCAGTGTTCATGGAACCACATAATGGGCCAATACTGACACCAATACTGACACCAATATTGACACCAATACTGACACCCATATTGACAATAGCACAGTTTCATTGCATAAAACGTGGTTTTGTTATTGTTGCGTAAAAGCATTTTCTTCTCCTGGATTACCGGGCGCACATTTCTGCTCTTGCTGAACTGTTGCAAGACACTCTGTGTTCTTTGACCTTATCTTTCTAAGGGTTACATCTGAGATAGTGATAACTGTGTTTGCATAGATTCATGATTTGTGCCCAGATGTGCATGTATGCAGATAAAAGTAGACCCTCCCTCTGACAAAAGTCCAACAGTTTGCCTGCCCTCCGTTCATTCAGTTTCTAACGGTGCACCTCCCACTGAACACTGCAAAAACACAGAATCTTACCAAGAAGTTTTAGTCTTATTTCTACTTCAAATATCTTAATATATTTAACCCTCCTGTTGTCCTAAAATAACATTTAGTGGATCTTTGGGGAGTTTTAACACAGTGGCGGGTCATTTTGACCCGAGGTCAACAGGACGGTTAAATAAGGTTAAACTTATATATAGAATCTTGTTTTAAATTCATAATTCATTGTCAGATTATTTTAATAACGAGGAAAAAATGACTCCTTTTTTTTAACCAATATTAAGGAATTAAAGACTTAAAACAAGATCAAATTTCTTATTGAAAAAATATATGTAAGTTAGTTTTGTCTCATTTCAAGTGCACTAAAAACTAGACAAACGTACTTGGTAAGATTGAGTTTTTCTGCAGCTTTCAGAGAACGAATCAAGTGCTGATGCCTTTATTCTAAAGCTAAATCCTGTGTTCACTTAATCACAAATGCCGATTTTTGCATTAAAATGAAGCGATAGCTACCAATCTCTTGTGAACACAAAAGTAGGAGAAAACTCAGTGAAACGACAGCAGCAGAGTTCAGTGTTGGCCTTTTCTGACAGACAGAGGGGGGCTGCATTTAGCAGAAGAGAGGGAATCCAGAGAGAGAATGAACAGAGAGGTTACTGAGCAGTTGGCATTCACCTTTTCAAAGGGAGCAACTTTCTGCCAACTGACTGAGCATGTGCCCCAAAAGCCCAATCCCAGCGTCTCCCATGTGTTGCTCTCCCATTTTCCCCAGAACAGGGCGGTGACAGTGAATAAAACCTGCTTGCTTAATCGGGTTACTGTTGTGACATGCATAGAGATGAAGCTCCACAGTGGATCTGAAACAAAAACATGGGGTAGTGTAAGAGAAAATAAAACATTGTTGGACATGTTATGGAGAGAAAATATATTTTTATTCACCTTTAAATCTGCGAAGTTTAAATGTTACACTTCATATTAAAGCTGCAGTATGTAACTTTTATTAACAATTTTTACTTGTTTGTAATAATTGTCACTATGTTGTGAGAGGATAATATGAGACCGATAAAATGTGAAGTGATAGATCTTTTGGATCCCTGTGCTGCTATGGCTCTCTGAAAAAATGCACCAACCAAAACCAATCAATCAGAGCCAGGAGGGTCTTGGTGTTGTCAATCAATCTGATGTACTCGCTGCTCAATGTGCCACTGGCATAAAAACAACTTAATGTTACACCAAAACTGTTTATCTGCTAACTAGCCTTAGCATTTGTGGTAGGTTATGCTAGCTGCAGTGTAGCAGAGAGCAATGGGTATACGAGGGAAGAAGGGATGAGCAGCACCACACAGAAGGTGATTGACAGTGTTAGGATCTTCCTCCTGCCTTTGATTGTTTCTAGAAGGCAGAAAACCTTGATGTTTTACAGATTACACGGTGACAATTTTAACAAATATGTAAAAATATATATCTTATTAAACATTTCATACTGCAGCTTTAAGCTGTGTTGTATTTTATTTGTTTCTTCTCATGATGATTTGCTCATCGTTTCATAGTAAACCTGTTTGGATTAGCTCAGGGTAGATACTGGCATTCAGATATGTGCCTGTAATCCTGTCAGCATGACAGAAGCACAAATTGGACGGATTAATGGCGTTAAGATTACCATCATCTTTTCTTTCTGAACTCCTGTTCAACAAGTCCTGCAGAATATTTTTCACAATCATCGAGAGGCTAAAAAAGGGGAATGTGGCTGGAAAGCTGGTTATCTCTCCTTTGCATTGATGCGTTAAAAGTCCGTTTTGATTGCGGATTAAAAAAAGCTAAACCTGGTTGCCTACAAACCCCAGTTTCACTTTGAAAACTTTCCAAAGTGAAAACCCCAGTTTTCACTTGGAGGTGAACTCTGGTGTCGTTTGAACGCGTACAAACGCCAACCGGTCTGGAGACAGCACCAGAAGCAGGAAGTGGACTACAGTGCAGGGCATTCTGGGTAAATACAACCTAAACATACGCGCTAGCATATCGCTAGTGGGGAACTCATATTCTTTTACCAAAATAAAATCCGCACTAATCCATTTTTGTTGACATTTCGCAAAGAAGAAAGTTGAACACTTGTCTTCTTCAGGCGGTTTCATGTCATTTGTGGGGTTGGTTCAATACACAGATTTGAATGAAACGATCAACTTTGTACATAATTGATGTTTTAATTGGACAACACACCGAGTTACATTGAAGATGTGTTCAAAACTGCTTTCCGAACCAGGAACCCAATCGATTTAAAAAACTCCGCCATTACCGGTGAGATTGGACAAATATTCAGCCAGAAGCTTGTTGGTTTCTCTACAAAACTACCTGACAAAGCAAAACTCCTGACCTGAGAACTCCTGAGAGCTCCGGAAGGCTGATGCAGGCCTGAACCCGACCGGAACCTCACAACAGTTCCTCCAATGGGCAGACCGGCCGGTTCTCGATCACTGAGCTGCAGGAATCCCAAAGGAAAATCACTTCTGAAGGGAAGAGATGAAACACACACTAAGTGGCTATTGAGGCAAAACTGAACCCAACATGGACGTTGGGTTTCTATTTCTTTGTGCACAGAGAACCAACACGCATCACTCTGTTAGTAACATTTGAATTTTATTATTTTTTCCTAAAATTGATCGTTGATCGGAACAGGATGGACCATCACACAGAGCATTTGAAGAAAAACTCCCTTGTTACATTCTTTAAAACTAATCCCACCATTGCGGCCTTTAGCACTGTGAAAAGGCTTCAGCAGTCTCAGCCACTCACAGACCAAACAGGAGCATGTTGGGTTAGTGGGCCACTGTCCTGTGGAGCGACTCTGTATGTTTGCTTTTCTTGTTTGTCTGTGCTGACCCTGTGATGGACTGGTAACTTGTCCACAGTGTACGCAACCTCTTACAAGTTGGAATAGGGTCTTATCACTGTGACAGATTAATGATCAGATACTTACAAGTTTGGTAATAACGTAAATAGGATAAATAAGAGTTGTTTAGGTTGTTTTTATAGAAAAACTTATGAGAAAGATTTAAATACTTTACTTTAAATTGAGTTTTTGGAGTTTTATATTATGTTATACTGTCAAAAACACACCTGGTGTGTTGCTTTGATTCTTTGCATGTTTGAGAAATCCTTTTATCTCCATGGCAACCATTCAGGGTGCAAACAGGCTTTCACAAAGCTCTGCCTACTTCCCGAAAGCTCCTCTTTTGAGCTTCAATCTCCAGCCAAGCTTCCGCTTCGCAGCACTCGGCTCCTTCAGACTAGCGGCAGCAGCCACTAGCAAACACCTGGTGGAACTGTGCATCTGCTGAGGTCATCATATGAACTACATTTCAGACTAATGCTGAACGTAGTTCATTCTGAAAGAGCAGGAGCTTCTTCTCGTTAGTTGTAAACGGAGAGACATTGTTGTGATAACCTGCTGAGGGAGGAGAGTCTGAAAGAGCACAAGCTTCTTAAAGAGACAGAACCCAGTTTCAAAGCATCAAATTGAGATGTCAAATATCTTTTATGTTATGTTTAATTTTGATATAATTCTTATAACAACTGAGAGTAACATACTGACTTGATTGTTTTAAAATAGCAGTATGTGCTTGGAGAAAAAATAATACCCCACCTCCCTTTAATAAGGGGGATGTTTCACGTTTATTTCTGCCTCTGTCGTAACTCTGCTAAGATGAAAGTGTCCTCCTGTGAGTGGCGCATACACTCCTATCTAAAGCTGATAAGAGAACAAACAGGAGGTGAGAAGCAATCATTCTTGTGTTTATTTGTTTAGACAGTGTGTAACACACTGGGTGTACTAATCAGAGAGATTTATCTTTGACCAAAACATTTTGTCCAGCCTGTTCCTGGTTTCCCTCCTCTCTCAGCTGTTCAGCAAACACCAGAAAGTAACAATGGTAATCTCATTTTAGAATGAATCTGTATAGAGCTGGAATAAATCACATGATTTTTGAGATAAAGGTGTAGTAGTCCTTTGTCCACTTTCAAAAGCAGCAGCACAAAGGATCAGTTTAAACTCCTGTAATCAAATCTTCTCCTTTTCAGCTGGTTCATGATCCTGAGATGCTCTCATCTTTCACACACTGCCAACCTTTTCACAAGGCTGACAAGAGCTTGTTTATACATTAATCACTGAGGGAAAAGGAAAAGCAACGGCGAGAGAAAACAGTGAGTTTGGTATAAATACATTTTGCACCATTTAAGTTACTTCACATTTGGTCATGTTTAAACAAACAGGAAACTTCATTTTAAGTTATTGGAACCTTATATCAAACACCAACACAAAGTACTTAGTTGCTGAGAGAAATTAAAAAATTAGTTTTAATAAAGAAAATTTTCAAAATGTGGCTTGCATTTGTATTAATTCAGATTATACATATACATTTTTTCTATCCTATATAGAAGCCTCCCTAATGCTGATTATTGAGTTTGATGGTCTTATAGATTAAATAATGATGTGCTTCACGGGAACATAAAATAATTGTATAAATCATGAAATAATTTCTGTTTCTACTTGTTAAAGTAAAATCAGTACATTTAATTGAGGCACATACATACCTAACTTTATGTTTAATAAATCCTTTCTCTATTACACATTTAAAACATTATTTTAAAAGTTATATAATTAGTGTAATGTAATTTGACACTCTTCACTCTCCATTTTGCACAAGAGCCATGAAATAAATAAGTGTGCAGTGAATTAAATATATTTTTAAATAGTTTTTTTCTTTAAAAGAGCATTTTAATTTTTAAATGTATTTTTTAAAGAGGTAGATTGAATTAAATTATTGAATTTAACATGTCATAATTTAATGAGATATTTAATTATTTACTGATGTATTTAATTATTTAGAAGTAAAGTTAACTGTTAAATTAATTAACAGTTTTATGAGACATTTAAATAATTATTTCACAAGTTATTTGTTTATTGTAATTTGGTTCACTTCACTCTCCATATCACACAGGCACCATGAACTAAATTAATACACAGTTAAATAATTACATATATTTTTAAATAAAAGTTTTCTTTAAAATTACATTTTATTATTTAAAAGGTAGATGTAATTTAATTGCATATTTAATAATTTAATTATATATTTAATTACTTAGTGATAAAATTAATTATTTAATTATGTTTTTATAATATATTTAATTAATAATGGGAGATTTACATATATTATTTCATGGCTTATTCGTTAATTTTAATGTTTTTATTCTAAATACGTGACGTGACCGACGTGATGTTGGGACGTTTGGCGCTCTTTAAACTCACCGGGTGCTACTCCAACCTCCCCTGTGATTGGCTGAGAGCAGGAGGCAGGGGGCGTGGCTTAGTTGCCTCACTCCAAACTGAGAGAGAGATGAAAGCTTAGGGAGAGAGGGAGAGAGATTAAATAGAAGACAGGCGCAGCAGCAGACTTCCACATCCGCCAGAAGGAGACCGAGGATACCAGCTGCTAGCTACATTAGCCGCAGTAGACAGTTAGCACCTAGCTCCAAGAGTACTAGCTCCTTTACAAACACATGAGGGAGTGAGCCAGCAGGGTCAGTGACAGTGTGAGAGCCGGAGCTCTGAGGACCCGCTCGGCCGTCCCGAACTGACTCCTTCTGCTTGCGTGAAGCTGCGTGAGCCCCACAGCGGGATAGAGACTGAGAGAGTTTGTGTACATTCAAGCCCACATATCTTCCTCATCCTATAAAGCAGTGTGTCTGTGAAGGTGTGTGAGGTAGAGCTCATTAGCAATAGAGGAAGTGGACCCATAAACATTGCCTGACGGTCGGCTGTTTACACTCGGTGTCCGGTTACTTGGCAGCGGATCCACGTCTCTTCCCGATAACCAACTAATCAGCGGCAGCATGTGAGTACCTGTGGGAGATTGTGTGCGTTTATGAATGAGTTTTGAGTGTGTGGCTGGATTGCATTCAGCTCCAGGACCAAGCTTTGCTCCAGAAGGCTAACTGACCTGCATGTGTCTGAGCTGTCAGCGTGGTAGCAGCACATGTAACCACACAGCTGTTACTTTGCAACTTCTAGGTCTTCCTGCAACTCAAAAGCATGGCCTAAAGTGTCACTGTGCCTATTTAAAACTACATTACCATTTTATTTTACACGGATTAACTAAAACAATTAATTAACTGAGTTTACAATCAACTTATACTGTTAAAATACTTTATTCATCCAAAAGGGAAGTAAAATGTTGTAATAAGTCAAAGACCTTTCACAGTAACGAATTTTGCTTGAAGAAAAATTGTCCCAGAAGTTATTGCGATAATAATATTGATATTTCGAGACCATTTTTAAGTAATATAATGGTAATGACATAGTAATGCAAGCTTACCCTCGCAAAGTTCAATAAACTTTAAATTCTAATGAACATTTTATAGTGGAACTGGAAAATATTTTAAGCTTATGAAATAAATAAAACAAATGGTAAATAAAATTGAGTTGTGAAGTTTATGTAAATTGTCCTTAAAAAGGGGCTAATTCACACTAAAGCACCAAACTGAAGACTTTTCTCACCCAGTCTTTGGTAGAAAGAGAGAGCAAAAAGAAAAAATCAATCTATCAAACAAATTTATTGTGCGATTAACTGATTTATTGCGTAGTGGGACCGGCCTATTTGAGACCATTTTCAAGTAATAAATGAGTAGTTTTCCCTCTCAAAGATCAATAAACTTAAATTTTGTAAACACTTAACTGTGGCACTGGAAGATATTTTAAATATCCAAAATGAAACATAACCAAAAATAATTAAGTAAAAAAAATATTAATCATCAGATTGGAAATGATCAATTAATGCGATTGATTGATTGATTACTTAACTCATCCAAGAATCTTCAAGGAGTCCTTGTGGATGGTAATGCTGTTGCAGTCAGTCTTACAACACATCTGAAGAAGCCTCTGACTGAAGTCTGTTTCTGCCTCATGACTGTCATGAGACAGAATCTCAACATCCAAGCAGCAGAAGTGACATTCCACAGTAATGACACAATCAGTTACTAGCAAGCACTGCTAATCCATATCGTTTGCTTTTGCCACTGGTCTGTAAGTCTCTGTCTGTCTGGCTGTATGTTGAGAAAGTAAGAGATGTCGGAGTCGGGTTGGTGGGAACTTCCTCCTCCTCTCTCTGCTCTTTGGTCCTGCTCTGCATCCATAAAGCCTCATTTTCCAACAACTTGTGGTCGTAGTTCAGGTGTTATTTGAGATTTTGAGATCCATCAGCATCTAATGGATGGATCATGGTTTTTTTTTATTTTTATTTTCATTCTAATGTTTATACTTTATTTATATCTATGTGCTGTTCAATTTTGACCAATTAAGCTAATTCTGATTAAGCGGAAAGAAAGTTATTTTATAATGATCTGGTCTGTACATTTTTTTTCATGTAAAAATCTGAAAAGTGTGGGGTGCATTTGTAGAGTAGCTTTGTGACTGTGATTACATCTGCAAGTCTTTTTAGGGCTGAATGATTATTATTTGTAAGATGTGTTGAATTTTCCTATCACTTCTCAACGATTCGCTACTTTGTTCCAATAAAATGAATCAAATATTGTCATTGTAACAGGATAAAAACTGGAACAAATGTTAAAAGATTATGAATCTGGACTTCAAAACATTTGAAACAGCAAGAATTGTGTCAGTAATTTTAGCAGAGAGTCTTGAAAGATGCTGCTCTGTCGACTCAATCAGGCTGTAACTGTTTGAAAATCTTCAAATGTGACTGAATTAAAACAAAATCAATCAGACTTACTGCCAGATGTTGCAGAAGCGCGTTGGTGCAATCAAAGGCACAACCAGTCACCAGGTTTTTAGGCAGTTGTAATGTTGGACAAGAACTGGATTTTATCTTTCTGTCATGAGGAGAGGTAGGAAAATCTTCAAAGCTTATTGTTAGAAAAACAAAAATGGCATCATGGGATCACCAAGTCCCCAAAACCATTCCCTTCATATTAACTGCTGAATCCGATGTGAAACGAAGCTTAAGTCCTACGTTAAGTACGGTGATGCTGTGGTCCTGTTTTTCTTCCACTGGGTTTAATATATGAGATTATGAACTTTTTGAAATGCTATAACATTTTAAATAAAGATCAGGTGGACTGTACAAGAGGTAAAAATGCAGGTGGTGGCGGTTCTTGCATGAATCCCTCCTTCTGCTGCCTCCTAACCAATCAAAATACAAGAAATATTCTGAATTCTGGCAGATGTCAAGTTATAGTGTAATAACTGCAAATAAAAGCAATAAAAACGTTTTTGAAAACACACCTGAGAGAAAAGTATACTTTCTTATCTGGTGGCTCAAAGATCTAACTGCCCCGGATGTGCTGTGATGGCGCAGGGGTTAAACACAACCCACATAAGGAGGCCTTGGTCCTCGACGTGGCTGTCGCAGGTTCGATTCCCGGCCTGGTGACCTTTGCCCCATGTCTTCTCCCTTCTCTCATTACCCACTTTCCTGTCAATTAACTTTCAAATAAAGGCCACTAGAGCCAATAAAACCTTTAAAAAGATCTCCTCACCCTTAAAACACAAACTAGATCAAAACACATATTCAAATCAACCGCCTCAACAACTTTAACATTTTAAAACAATAAACAAACAGCATCACGACTTACTTCAAAACACACAAACAGAATTAACAAAATTTCAGCAATTTCAAGGAAATATTAAAAACACTAAAACAATCTTCACCCTTCGTGTTGTTGTGTCAGAGTCATTCAGGTGTTTGCTCATCTTCAAATCAACTTTTACTCTGCTGCCAAACAGGAAAATATGCGTAACATCTGTCCCAGAGCCCAGTGGGAGCCGGGCGACTTTGATCAAACAGAACCTCCTGCACACAGGCCACGCTCTTTGCTTTTTATCACACTTGCATGTTTTAGATTATTAAATCAATATTTATGTTTGTTCCACCCAGTCTGACGACTGCGTGACGTATGGATTCCACATATCACTTCAATAGGACCCGTATGACAACATGAGGAAGGCTAAGAGATCTAAAAATCATGACTTGATTTAAGGAAATTCAAGAACAGATGAAAAACAAACTCCTTTACATGTATCTGTCCTTTATATCTACTTATAAGGAGTGGCTGGTCTACCAAAATTACTCTGAGTGTAATGTTAATTCATCCAGAAGCCCAACTAATAACGTGAACTTTTATTTTTTTGTTTGACACGTGACATTGTTTTTTTAAAATATCATGTCTGGGTTTGGATGCAGCTGGAAGGATTTTTGTTGTAACATCTTTACCTTTTCATTACACATCATAACTGTCGCCACGATGCGTAACCGTGACAACCGGGTGTTGTTTTTACACCCTGAAGCAGTTGACTATCATCTCGGAACTCAAACAATACCTGACCTACGACCCCAAATCCCAGTGGAGTTGGAAAGGAGAATGCATGGATGCAGAGCAGAGAGAGAAAGAGGAAGTTCAAACGATCTGAAGTTTCTCTTCACCCGGATTTAAAGAGGAGCGGCGAAAGCAAACGAGGGGGATTAGCAGTGCTTACCTACAACTGATGGTCTCATCAGGACTTGCTACTGTGAAATATCATCTCTGCTGCTCGGATATTGAGCTGTTGATTTATTACAGTCATAAAACTGTCTTACAGTAACAGTCTTCAGTCAGAGGCTTATTAAGATTGAATGCAAGTCTGACTGCTACAGGTAATCCTTTCTGCCACAAAAAACAACATCCACAAAACTTGGATGATATGAATATGAATATTTATTTTCCTTATGGGACAAATGGAATTCAACTTGAATTAAATCTACAATGTATGTTCAAATATACATATTAGATAAATATCCAAATATACATAGAATATATAGTATATATTCTATATGTATATATAGAATATATATTCTATATATACATATTCTATGTACATATAGAATATATATTCTATATATATTCTATATGTATATATAGAATATATTCTATATATACATAGAATATATAGTATATATTCTATATGTATATATAGAATATATTCTATATATACATATTCTATGTATATATAGAATATCTATTCTATATATACATGTTCTATGTATGTATAGAATATATACATTGAATATCTAATGGAAAATACACCAAATCAGCTGAGTAGGTACTGGTGTAAAAGGGCCATAGATTCAAATTCAATATATTGATCCCAAAAGAAATTAAATGTTGTTGTAGCTCATTTTAATTGAGATTCTTAAAGTAGTTATTGTAGATTGTGATGGCTGTTGGCAGGAGGATGCGATGGTCTGAGAATTTCTCCTCAATTAGTTTTACATTTTTGTCTGTGTACGTAGATTTGGTTGCAGACATTGTACGTCTCGAATGAAACTTTGTGTTTGCAGTAAGTTTGGTCAGCAGACGTTGTAGCTCTCTGCACATCTAGATCTAACATTTCTATTTTACAATACAGCCACAACAAACTATACATTGACTTTAAGTGTGAACGTCACACTACTATCTATTATTTTAAAGCACATCTAGTATTTATGGTGGTGATTTCTGAGTGTTGTGAACCAGGAAAGGTTGACGTCTGCTGCTCAGACATTGGCAGAAATCCAGATTCAGGTTTGGGTCAATTAAAGTAAAGGTGAAGCCGTGTGACAGGTTTTGTGACAAAGCATTGATCTCTAGGAACTTTGATCCCTGTAAGGTTAATGTGTGAACCAGTGCTCCCAGTAGCTTGTAACTTCACACAGATCTGTTGGTGTAGCTTCATTAATTTGGTTTTTAGGCATTTTGTTATTTTTCTGTTGTTTTGTGTCCGACCAAAGAGAGAGAGGGAGAGAGAGAGAGAGAGAGAGTGGGTCATGGAGGACATTTGGCAGAAAGTACCTGCCTCCATGTGTGATTGTAGCGTCCAGCTATAATTTCATTCAGCTTTAGTGTTGTGTTACAGATGAGTGGAAGTGATACTCTATCCAGGGCTTCCCAGAACCAGACTGAAGATTTACAACCATGAGAACAAAGTTACACTTATACTTTTCCTCAGGAAAAGTAAGTGCACCCCATGATTCAGTTATGTGAATAACCAGCTAACATGAAACATTTCTTTTCTAAATGATTTGACCAGTTTTATCCTCCTTTTTGTTATGGTTACTCTGTTGTTTATGCGTTGATCCCTTTCCTTTCATGATGAAACTCAGACCTCACATATAACTAGGGGTACACCGATTAATGTCCCAGCCGATTTACTTAATTTTGGGAGATCTGTGATTGGCCGATACGTACATGTGAAGCTATCTTATCTCCTGATTTTATCTACCTCAAGAAAAATCAACCACTGTTCTCGTTTTGCTCTCCAGTGATTGAGGTTTGACTGACAGACCAGCCCACCAGGTCATGTCTGCACATTTGAAATTCACAATAACTGTTCAGATAAATTTAGCAACATCTCAGAAAGAAAATTGGTCTTTGCAGGTCAGGCTTTTTAAAGATGGCTTATCGGCCAAAAAACTGCAATCGGTGGGCGATTGCAGTTTTTTGCAATCGCCCAGATTGTAAAAAGAGTGTGGTTTTTGCAGGGCGACAAAATATACCAAATATGCCGTTCAGGGGAAGAAAATACATCAACGAGTGAGGGAGGAAATTAGCTTAAATGCTGTGGGAGAAGTGGAAATGACAAAAGGGACGAGAAGAGCTAATTACAGGTAAGTGGAAGCAGCTGGAGAAAGAAGCAGGACGATAAACAGCTGGTAAGGGGAGCAGAAGGGTAGGCTGAGGTGAAAGATGAGCAAAACAGAGGGCATGGAAAGGAGGAAAAGAAACCCGAAGTTAATATAAAATAACAGAAAGAAACTATAAAGAAGCACAAACAATAAAGTCAACACAAAGAATAACCTAAAACAGAAAAATAACAGCGAATAAACAATAAAATATAATTAAAAATTGAATGAAACTACAAATCCAAACACTCATAGACCTTAACACTGAAATGGACTCTTATTTTTGTTTTGCTATTTCTTCAGAGTGTTGCATGGTCTGATCTTGATGCTGGAAATTGTTTTAACATCGTCTGTCCATGACGACCAACTGTCTTAATTGATCAAACTTTGAATAATCTTTACTGCTTAACATTTTTTATGTATTCCTGTCTCCCAGTTGATAAATGTCTGCATCAGACTGCAGGGCGAGTCGGCACAAAAATCCGTCAGAGGGTTTGAAGGTCAAAGTCTGCAGCAGTATGAAGGGAACAAACCCGACCCGACCCGACCCGACCTCAGTCTCTGTTAAACAAACATGTTTTAATTACTTTAAGTCTAATCTGGTTGTTTGAACTGATTTAAGTTCATTTGATGGTATGAAAAGTATAAATAAAGTCCGACCGATTGATTATCAGTGTTTGAGCCGTGATATATATATAGACTGATATTGACTTTTCTGGTCAGTATAGAAACCTTTGGTAAAAATGCAGCATTAGGATTCTGTGCAGACATTCAGAATAACCTGTACATTTAAGAAATAAATCACTGGACTTTTTTTAGTTCAGGGATTTTAAATGAATGTCAAGTTTGTTTTCACTTTCCTCAATATTTGATAAAATAAGCTATTTTCTTTTGAGAGTTTTCATCTGCATTAAAGACACCAGGAGCTGGACAGAGATTGACTAGTCAAATTGAATTGAAAACCCCAATGTAGATCGTCTAACCCAGCGGTGTCCAAAGTGTGGCCTGTGGGCCATTTGTGGCCATTGAAATGATTTTATTCGGCCTCTGACTACAAGTCAAAAATGGTAAAAACTTGGCCAACAAAGCAGAAAACACCTGATGACCCATAAAAATCTATTCTTATACTGTAACAGTCCGAAGCCCTTTGTGTGTTTTAGATCTTTAATATTTTTTATAAAAATGCTCTTTTATTTTCAGCAAGTAAAGAAAAAAATGTAAATGATTTAACATTTTTAACTTAATGAATTTTGTGTCCCACCAGTCATTTAAATTTGCTAGTTTTGGCCCAGTTTGGACACCAGTTTGGACACTGGCCTAACCCCAAAGTTATAGGAGTTGTGGCGATCACAATCAGAAGAACATGACTTGCATCTTGGAAAATAATGCTATAAACGAACAGCTTTGACGTGAAACTTGCCTAATTCTGGAACAAGAACAACGTCTCTGTGCTACATGTTTGGTTGCATTCAACAAAAGGGCAAAGGTCACATTCCTCTGGACCTTTGAAAGCCTGTTGGAAAGAAGTCATGGCATTTTTGCTGAGGGGTTTCAGCTTTTGCCTAAGATTACATCTCGAACAGTTTTAGGATGCCAGCTAACCATGGTAATGGTAATTTAGGGTGTTTTCATACCTGAGGGGTTTATTTAGTTTGTCCCCTTTGGTTTGCTCATTTGTGTAAATGAGTCTGAGCGTCATCTGCAGTTTGAACAGAGTGATTGTGAATATATGGGTTAATATTTTACATTTGACGCAGACTACTTGTCACCAGTGACACAATCACAGTTTGGATTGGTGTAACTCTGGTTCCTGAGCATCCCTACGTGATGAAGACAGCGTTTCAGAAACTTTGACACGTACTAACACCAGTACTTGAATAATACAACATGCTTCTGTTGGTCTGTGCATGGCAACGATTTATTCTCATCCTGTTTTCGTCAAAGCTACATTTATTACGTTTTTACTCACAGCTGATTGGGTTTGGCTGGGAAACGCTCTCACGCTGCAGTGAGCTGATGCGATTGTGTCTGCCTGGTGGTGAGCGGACTTTGGTCTTGTTTTTGGATAGACGATTTGGACGGTTTGTTGAGTCCCAACAAACATAGTTAATGTTTGTTGGGACTCAAGAGCCGACTGTTGTAAAGCAGGTTACTTTGATCATGCTCAGATTACAGCTGATGACAAACAAGAACTTGTTTAATAATTCAGATTCTTTTTGGTAGCATGTAATTTATCTAGAGGTGGACAATATGGCTGAAAAACCAATCATAGGAATTTCTTATCAGTCTATTGGTAACTGATTCGTTTTTTGTTTTGAACATTTGAAATTCTGCCAAACTGATGGTCTGACTTCCTGCTTTTATCCACAGTTTTCACTCCACACCATTGTTTTGTATTTTTTAGCAGTTATGAGGCATGGTGGAAAAAAATTCTTCTGCCCAAGTAACTCCACAGGTCGTTGCTAGGTAACCAAAGAGTGAGGGAGTCAATTGATTCCACCAATGCAGTTAAATTATTGAATATTCAATCAAACATACTCTCTATTGACATGGATAATGTGTCTATTAGGATATATATTTTGTTGATTTATTGTCCAGCTCTAAATTTATCCTCTAGAGCCATTTTATGGCACACGACTTATTTCAATGATAAAGATATATAAACCAAAATAACATACAGCATTGCCTATAAGTTTAGAACCAAAACGTTTTTATACTTTGTGGATGTGTTGGTGTTTTATTTTTGCTGCATAATTAAAGTGTGCTTGTGCTTATGGTCACAAACTGATGGACATTCAGACATTAAACATGCTGCGTCCATCCTACTACTTCCTGTTGTCTTCTTCGTGGTTTCTGCCAGTGGCGACATTCAGTTGTTGATTATGTGAAAAATGTTTCCATGGCAGTTTTGTGAAATAAACCAATCTTGATACAGCCATTCAGTTAATTTATTTTTGAAACGTCAATGGAAACGCAGCAAGAGTGAAAAGTTGACATGCAAACAAAATGTACACTTTCCTCTTGATAATTGCGTTAAAATCCATTGCAGAGAACAAAACTGTCTGCAGATTTATCAGGATTTAAATAAGGGATCTAATGCTTCAGTGCCAAAACCAAAATGACTCAAATTGTAACCATCAGAGCATAATGAGGATTCTTCCCAAACCACAACTTCATTCTTATCTTCATTTTCAGACATTAAACTCTCGCTACATTCACACACTTTATGAGAAGAAAAGAAAGTAGAAGACAAAAACAAAGAGGACAAAATGAGTTTTAACAGATGTTTTGTTTTGGGGACTGAATGAAAAAGATTTTTGTCTTTTCTTATCATGTTCACTCTTGGATCGTATTTGCTTACCCTAAACTAACACTGGCTGCAAAAAAGAAGGTGAGTTCTGGATTTCAAAAGTTTGCAACAGAAATAAAAGGTCATAAGTAACTGTACATGTTAAGCTGCAATGGGAAAGACAGAGAGACACTAACTACATTGTACAACCACAACTTTACATATTAATACTGAGCTATAATGAAATTTCTTCCTTCTGCAGGGGGACAGACTGTCATAGTTTGAAGATCAAAAAGAATCAGGGATGAAAGAACAAATTTTAAATGAATCATCATTAAACCTGCCATGCAGCAAACTGGTGGCATCTTCATCTTTCTCACTTCTCATCGTATATGGCTGTCACTGGTTTCCACTAAACCATAAAAGAAGCCAGTAAAGCTGAGAAAGATTTCAATGTCCAGGCAAAAGCAAATCTGTATTCTGCATGAGAACTGTGCACAGATTTTATAACCGTAAGAGGACTTATATGCTCAGCGACATATTCAACTATAAACATGTTTTTTGTGGTCATTTTAAAAATGGTAACTTAGCAAAACTTAGATTTTTTTATGACTTATGATATCAGAAATCAAAACATTATGCAAAGAATTTAAAGGACATGAAACATTTTTTTTTTATTCATGTTTCTTGATTGTTTGGGGACCTTGACATGCTAACGATAGCTGTATTTTTGTTACAAATGTACTTAAAAATATGTTGATATTTCACTAACATTGAAAAACACACAATTATGCAATTGTGATTTTTCCATTAAATAGAAAACCAAATTAAAATCCTGAGATAAGTCATGAGAAATCATGGTGGGGCGTTATCATTTTATCACTTCCTGTCGTCTTCTTTGTCGTTTCCACCAGCAGTAACATCCAGTTGTTGATCACATGACACATATGATGCAAAAACTTGGTCCAGTTTTGTGAAATACACTAATTTTAAAACAGCTTTTTATTAAAAAAAAAAAAACAACTTCAGTGTTTTCAAAATTAAAATTTACAACCAGTGAATTTATTTTGTAATTCTAATTTGGGCAGTAATATGGTTAATGAAAATGCAGCCAGTGAGACAACGAACCACGATAACGTCACTCCAGAGGTTAACGTCAGTGCAGAGGTCACTGCAAAGGTCACTGCAGAGGTCACTGCAGGCTCAACATCTTTCTGCGCGATGAGTTCTTATCACTGCAGAGATCATCCATGTTGTCTTGATGTTTAATTTCCTGGTTCAGTGTTTCCAGTGTGCAGGGGAGCTTCCTTATACCTGAAACAAAATATCAAATATAAATCAGATTTTATGATGTTTACCTAAACTCCTTTTAAAGCAGCAAATATGTTTAGAGTTAATTGATCCAGGTGCTAATTATGCTTATTGATAATTACTCGTATTCATGCAAGTAGAGGATTGAGTTGCTCTTGAGAGAAATTCAACTTTAGCTTCAGTAAAACTTTTCCTTTCTAAAAATGTCAACGAAAAGCTTAAAGCTACTGTCTGCAGTTTCTTTCCTGCTCTCTTCTGTCCTTGGGAAGCTGTATCTGTTTCACCGTGTCACATTGTTGCTTTTGTGTTGAAAAAGTGTATTGTTACGGCCTGGATGCGTTATCAAGGCACATATACAGTCCAAAAAGACATAACAGTGGTTTTATTTACCACAGTTTGTTCTTCAGGGCCAGTTAAAGGGTTAAACAGAGACAACTCATTTATTTCCCCCCCGGTTTGTGTTAAATGTATTTGATTTAATGCTTTATAAGTGTTGTTGCAGAAAAGATTAATAAAGAATATTTACAAATAAAAAACCTATCAATAGAGTGTTCAGCGAAAAAAACAACAAAAAATAACCCAGTATTAGTCCACAATAATTTACTAGAAAAAACAACAACAAGCAAATTCAGATTTAAAACCTAGCAGGTAAACAAGAGAATTCACTTTTAAAAAATATTTAAAAATATGACCTTGTATTTATTAAAGACTTTGGTGCAGTCACCTCTAAAATGTGGCCTTCTTTAGCTGTAGTACCTCCATTTGAGCACATGGTGGCAGCAACAGACTACTAGTGAGGCGCTGTGGCTCGCCGTCAGCCCAGAAGAAGACGTGATCAATCTGTGCATGCTTGTCTGAATCTGGAAGTGTCTGCGCATTGCATGAGCTGCTGGTTGAGGTAGTTTTAAACATTTTTCCACTTTTCCCTGCTCTTTCCCCCCCAATATTCACATTTATTACACCTTTTTAAACAAAGTTGTTAAAGAAAATAGCGCCGCCGTGCGACTTTTTCAGAATATTTAACTGACAGGACAAACTTGTTGAATTCACCCCTCCTTCCATTCAGTTATTATTTCACGTCAAACTCGAACATTAACCTTGTTTTATCGCTGTAACTCGAGCTGAAGATGTGATGATGTTTTGTTTTAAAGTTTTGTGTAATTTGGCAGAAAAAACCACCACAATCACACCTGAAGCTCGTTGTCTCTAATTAGACCCACTTGCAGCTGGTAGATTCGGGTTTTCATGTCAGGAGGAAAATTAGTTAATGGCTTCCTGGAAAAACTGGCCTTTTTTCCTGTTTTTACATCATTTTATTGGGTGAGATAGCTGTCAGTGTTTTTATAGTAAAACCTGTACTATATAGTAAGCTAGCTAATTGAGCACCGCTCTTTTATGTGGAAACTTGCTTTGACCTTTAAAGGGGATCAGTTTAATTGAAAGAGAAAAAATTGTCAGTTTATTTTAGTTTTTCCCCTTTTAATCCAACAATTTTCCCTCTTGTTAAAGGTACTCTATTATGTTGGGGATAAAATCATAATTAGAACATTTTGGGCAGTGTTTAAAACGTAATTATGTAACATGATTACTCATTGAAGTGAATAAGAATACGATTGAAAGCAGAGTTTGGGGGGGAAGTGAATTGCATAATTTTTTTATGATTATTTGGGACCAAAATCATAATTGAAGCACAAATTGAACAGCCCCAGTTTCATTGAAGACTCATAATTTGATTAAAATAATTGACTGCAAGCTCTAAAAATCCCAGAGCCTAATTGATTTGTACATTTAGTGCTAAAAGCTTCAGAATAAGTGAAAAACACTCTTGATTTAAAAAAATAAAAAATTCAAATTAAAGCAGGATTTTTAGGGGAGCTAATCAAAACAAATGAATCTGCTTTTCACCCTTCGTTGCTTATTTTATTAGCTTTTTTCTCTTTTAAATAATGAAATTGTTTACATATAATACAATTGAAAAATAATATAAAGTATAGCAATGAAACTTTGGGAGATTTTAACCCACAAATAAATCCCTAGACAGCAGACACACCCATACAAACTTAAATTAGGTCAAATAAATAACGTTTGCACAAAGTAGAAAGAAAACAGATGCTATAAGTAAATACTACCATTGGAGATAAACCTGAAAATTATCCAAAAATATGAAATAAAATTAAATCAATCATGTGAAACTATATTGCCTTTACAAATATTTGAACTTTTAAGATGCAGATTACATGGAATTGACATCTCAATGTTAATTTTGCATTAATTTCTGATGTCAGAAGATCTTTCCCGGATGTGCGCTTGTGGTGGCTGTGAGGCGAGGTTGTGCAGGAATAAAAAACGGCCAAAGCTATGATGCATCAGCCCCAGACGGCGCCTTCAGATCCGCTGCTGGGAGCAACGGACCCCCATATTTTACCATTTGGCTGATAAACCCAACAGTTTGGCTGTTGAGGTAAAAATGAGATCTTAAATAATGGTCGATAAATCTGCGGAACATGAACTGCAGCCTGGGTGTTTGACCGTATTTCATTAATACTCGTTAATCTTGTCAGCTGTAATAAACGTTTGTCCCTCTGACCTCCTGCTGCTGACAAACATCCTTTACTTCCTGGTCGTCTGCAGCCGCCGCATCTGAGCCGCCTGGATGGTGGACAGAGAGCTGAAACGATTAATCGGATTAAATGTGTTAAATTGATAATTGGATTGATTTAGCAACTGGAGTATATAGACTCAAAAAAAGGTCATTTGCTGAAATAACACAGTCAGAGAAGTAATTAAGCTGAAACTGTACAAATACAGATACATTTTTCATTTAAAATAAAGTTTGTAGATTTGCTGTACTAATAACTCAGGTTTTAACTTCATCTGGTTTAAATTAGTAGAAAAGTTGAGCATCATCTATAACTTTTAAATTTTCTGTTTTATTATGCAAGTCACCTTGAGCCGCCTTGCTGCTGAAATGTTCTGTACAAAGAAACTTTGATTTGATGTTAGCAGTAAATTTTATCTGCAGATGCATCCTTTGTATGACTCACTAATGGAAAGCTGCATCACATTTTAGGCAGTAAATTAAAAAGGGAATTTAATTATTTGCACAATTATAAAAACAATTAAATGAAAAATTTGTAGAATGTGCCAAAGTTTTTTTATAGGATTAATCGTTGTGATAATCGTTAGAATAACTGATTACTGAAATATGTCAGTGGCAGCCCATTATTAAGGCAAAATGCCACTTTATTTAGTAACAGGATCAGCTTTTATCCTGTTTATATTCACATTTTCCATTTTAGATTAAAACTAAAGAGTAAAGTTTGGTTTTAGCAGCGTTTGTAAGGGAACATGACCTGTGCGTTCCAGGACTGCTCTTTGTTTTTACAGCTGAGGTCCTGCTCAGCTGTACCTCAGCTGCAGAAGCCTTAAGTTTTCACTTTCCAGGATTTGTTTGAAAAATAAAACCTCATCTCATGATTTCGTTTTTGAGAAATGAGTTTTAAGAAGATTTTTCTTCTGACTTCTTCTCAAACTTAACTCTGCTGCTCCACCCAAAAAACAGTTTTCTTGTTTTGATTAGAAGAAGACAGACTTTCCAAACTGATTACCACAAATCATTTATAGAAACAAAGAAACAGAGATGGATTTCCTTTCCATTGTTTGTTTATTTAAAGGGGAAGAGGCCCCTTAATGTTTCTTTTTGCAGCATTAATCCGTCAGAGGAACATATTTTCTTTGCGTTCTGCTTCGACTCACCCTGGGGTTCCCGTCCTGCAGCTATCAGGCCTCTGGTGGCTCTTTAGGCCCGGCGCAGCGGCTCCCTGCAGCTTCAGTCAAAAATAACGAGCCACGCTTTTATAGCAAAACATAATTGGGGAAAAGGGGCTCGTTTTGGTTTTATTTCAGTTATTCTTGCATCCCCTCTCTCTGGGCTGCCAGCTTCTCTCGGTGGAGGGGTTTGAGTGCCCCAATGATCCCAGGAGCTTTGCTGTCTGGAGCTTCATGCCCCTGGTAAGGTCACCCAGGTCAGACAGGTTCTGGGTGAGGGACCAGACAAAGGACAGCGATTGATGGATTGATTGATTGATTGATGGGTGGATGGATTGATGGATGATTGATGGATTGATTGATGGATTGATTGATGGATTGATTGATTGATTGATGGGTGGATGGATTGATGGATGGATTGATTGATGGATGGATTGATTGATGGATTGATTGGTGGGTGGATGGATTGATTGATGGATGGATTGATTGATGGATTGATTGATGGATTGATGGGTGGATGGATTGATGGATTGATTGATGGATTGATTGATTGATGGATGGATTGATTGATGGATTGATTGATGGATGATTGATGGATTGATTGATGGATTGATTGATGGATGATTGATGGATTGATTGATGGATTGATTGGTGGGTGGATGGATTGATTGATGGATGGATTGATTGATGGATTGATTGATGGATTGATTGATGGATTGATTGGTGGGTGGATGGATTTTATTAAATCATTGATGTTCAAACCTTTTTAGACAAAATCTAGCAATTAGTTTCCTTTTACCTTCAGAGCAGCAAGCTAAACATGTTCAAGTTGTGGTTATTAATTGTTAATTGTTCAAGTAAAAAAGTGTTTAGATTCATGCTCTTTCTTTCAACAGTTTACGCAGCAGTTCTGTTTAATCTTCTTTTTTCTCATTAATTTTACTTCAATCAAGCATAGAGTAATAAAATAAAACACTAATATTAGATAACAAGAAATAAATACAACGTCTAAGAGCATCATGGAGTTGTAGTCTCCCAGCAGCAGATATAATTTGAATTGAAGGTAGCACTTCAGCGTTAGCTTCTGCTAAATACCGTGTGGTTGTTGTAGCGCTTTAGTCCAACTCATGTTTATGATTACCAGTTCAGGTTTAGCTAGCTCTGATTTTCTTGTTTCCTACCTTCTTCCCCATGTTTTGACTAGACCTTTATTTGTGTTTTCCTGTTTTTTTTCTGTCCCTGTCAGGATGCTGAGGTTTGCAGCGGTGCGAAGCGGCCTGGGCATGCTCACCGTCAGGAGGGCGCTTCTCCTCTCCCGATCCGCCCACTCTGCCCCGCAGGCCGAGTACCGACCCATCAAGAAAGTCATGGTGGCCAACAGAGGTAAAACTTTTCATCCAGCTCTAATATTGAAGTGTTGCTGTTGAATTAAACGCTGTTTCATGTATAATTTAAGAAAAGCCTGTTACTTTTACTGTCTTCCTGAGGCAGAAAGACTCTCGGATCGTTTCATTTTTAATGTGCTGCATTACGTTTTCCTTTCTGAATGCTAATATTTAAGCAGACTCAGTGGGAGGACGAACTGGAGTGTTTTAAGGAGGAACTTCTGGTTCTGCAGCTCATCACATGTTGGGTTCTGCTCTTCCTCCTGTTTGTGACATCTGACCACAGATTCTTAAAGGAGTTTTCTGGATAAAGGTTCAAACCTTCAGTTTTCTGATCTCAGAACGAAGTCATTACTGCATCTCTATTTTGCAACATGGCGCTGCATCATGCTAGCAAACATGGAGATCTCCAGATTGAGTCGAGATGGTTTGAAGAAAAAAATGCTCAGATTATTTTTGTCAATGTTTTGGGGCAAAATAGCATGTTGAACCCAAATGCTTACTTGTTGCTGCGACCCATTCCAGAGCGCGTCTTTTCATTTTTGTGCCTAATTCAGATTTAAAAACTTTGCTGTAGGTTTGCTCCCTGTAATTCAAGAAATTAGATTTTAATATTTCTATAAATGTCCTTTTTTTAAGATGCCAGAGAAAGTGACAGATGGATTAAGGTTTTCCTTTGCTGGTAGAAGTACGAATTAGCTGCTGATTAACTGGCAGAAAGAGACTCTCCTGTGTTTGTTCTGTCCTCCATGTAAAACAAATGCAGGAAGCGTCGCGCTTTGCAACAAACTCCAACATTCAAGATCGGTTGCTAATCGTTTTAGTGAAACGCTGCATGAAAACCACTGGAGTTAGATCGTTCTATAACTGATTGTTGATTTATTTTTATCAAGTTGTTGTTTTTATTTTTATCACATGACAGCACATGTCTACTTTGCACCAGACTCCTGCTGTCCATCCAGGCTCCATGCCAGCCACATCTGACGTTTTCATGTGTTTAATGTAATTTGTGTGAGACGCCAGAAGCCAGACTCTGTAAATCAGGCTACAAACAATGGCTGAAAATTATAAACATGAAATTATGAATGAAGTCTGTTCTGGTTTTGACTTTGTTTCCAGTCAGACTTGTCTCCAGAAGTTCCTCTCCTCCGTGCTCGTTTCCTCTCCTCCGTGCTCGTTTCCTCTCCTCCGTGCTCGTTTCCTCTCCTCCGTGCTCGTTTCCTCTCCTCCGTGCTCGTTGCTCTTCTTCTCGTTTCTTTTCTGTAGCTCTTGTCAGTTGTGATTTCTTTCTCCATGCCACTTGTTCGTCTCCCTCTCTGCCCCGCTGTGACTCCCCTCATTTACTCCTCCTCATTTACCTCCTCCCTCCCACTGCCTTCGTCTCCTCTAATCTTATCTGCGTCTCCATTAAAGACGCCACAATGCTCGTTTTTGATTGTCACGTCTTTAAAGGACCCATCACCCCGGCCTTCACTCTGATTCAAATCGTCTGATCTGTTTTTCTAGAAATCTCTCCCTCACTAATTTTCCCTTTGTGATGTTAGTCGCTGCTTTTTTCATTTTTAAAGAAAGCTGAACAAACATTTAAATGCCGTCTCCTGTCCTCCCCTTCAAACAAAAACAAAAACAAAACATACCAGCTTTCAGTGACTGAGGTTGATTTTTCACTAAACTGTCCTTTTTTTTATTTATTTTTTTGAGCGTTTGGTTCCTCTGACAGCAAGATGAACACCAAGGAGTGTTTTTTTGTTGTTGTTTTTTCTGTCAGCAAATGTCTGCCAGGCTCTCTAGTTTTGCTTCTTTCTACCTTTCAAATGGCTTTTATATTTTTCCAGCACATCACATATGGTGTTTTGCACAATTATTGAGACTTCAGTACGTTTTATTGAGATTTTATGACAAATAAAATGCTTCGTAGTGTGAAGTGGATGGAAGTGTCTGGCGGCTTGAAATCATTGAAATAAGGTTTGGAAAGTTTTTCATTTCTGTTTCAAGTCCTTAAAAGTGCTTGATATTGTAACTGAGCAGTTTTGTAATGAAGTATTAAAGTGCAAGCTAATGTTAGGTTAAATCATTTTTTACTCACCGTCTGAAGTTAAATCAGACTGAAGGTTTATTATTTAAGGTTAGTTGGAATTAGCAAATTTATTTCTATTTGCTAAATGCCAAAAAAACTTGACAAGAATATTATTTTGTAAGTTTCCTGGACCAGTCATGACTGGTAAAAAACCAGTATTAATTTAACTCTGGCATTTTTACTATGCAGATTTAAAAAACTTTACTTACAATTGAAACGAGACGGTTTTTACTCAACATCTGAAGTTAAATTAGACTAAAATTGTCTTACTTTAGATTAGTTGAAATTTATTTCTGTTTGCTAAATGCCAGAAAACTTGACAAGAAGATTTTTTTAATAAGTTTCTTGGACCAGTCGGGTGTAAATGGTTTGGTCGACATTTTTAAACAAAGTTTTGTTACATTGTAGTTTAACTTAATGATAATAATAAATTATATAAAAGTGATTAAAAACTGTTTTAGCTCGTTTTTATTTCCAAATTGTGGTGCTGGAAAAGTTTGAAACTTACCTTGAAAATGCTTAAAGTGCTTGAATTTTGCAAACCTTGAATAATGTAGCGTAGCTTGAAAAACCTCTTTCTCTACCAAACTCACGTTTCCTCTCTTTATAAAATGGATCGGACTCGTTCACATCAGACCGGCGTTTTCAGGAACTGGCAGAATAAATTTTACAGGATGATAAATTATTCCAGAAACTTTTGCAATAGACGATGATATTTTTGTTTTGAGACAGTTTCCAAGTAATATATTAGTTAAAAATATAAGGTGTAGTCGTCATGCAACTGCACTCACTCACTCAAAGAATAATAAACTTTAATTTCTAGCCAACATGTAAAAGTGGAAGACATTTTAAATATCCAAAATAAATAAAATGTATCCTGATGTCTCTGAAAATTAATTAATCTGGAAGTAATTGTGTTTTCTAAAAGTGGCTGGTAGAGACTAATTCACAGAAAGACACAAGAAAAACAAACTATCATGCAGATGGAAATTATCCAGCTTGTTTTCAAATGACTTCTTGCTGCTTCTGTTTTATTTAAGGGTATTGGAGTAAAGGGACCTCCTCATTTTTCTCAGTCATACTTCTAAAAACCTATAAAAATAATTTTCCTGACATTAAATGAACAAGTGTTAGTATTGCAATAATAATAATATTGTTGTCTTGAGGCTGTTTTTAGGTGATATAAAGGTAAAGGCATAATAATGCAACAACTCAAACATTAATAAACGTTGGAACTGGAAGACTCTTTAAATATCTAAAAACAAAACTACAAATAAAATGAATTATAAAGTTTCTGTGAACAAAATTATTCTTAAAAAATATATTAAAAAAATACAAAAATATATTTTTTAAAATAATGGGTAGATAAAAACTTTATTTCTTAGTAAAATCCCAGAGGGATTAATAAAGCTTTTATCTATTATTTTTCTAAAAAGGTCTTGTTGATTTAAGACTTTTGACTTTTGTCATCCAGTTTTTGATGGAGAGAGGGAGAAAAGAGAAAAACTATATATAAATTATGCAAATGGAAAGTGTTTTAATTTATTATGGAATTGATTTATTGATTTATTGCGACAGGCCTACAAGGGATGCATACAAGCTTGGAACTGGTTACAAAATGAAGGAAAACCTAAAGTTAATAAAATGATTTCAACCCGTCACAGCAGAATGACTTCATTTACTTTTCCTGCTCTTTAATTTTAATTTTTTCCCAGGTGAAATTGCCATCAGAGTGTTCAGAGCCTGCACTGAACTGGGGATTCGCACCGTGGCTGTTTACTCTGAGCAAGACACCGGACAGATGCACAGGTACCGACCGTCTTCAGTAAATAAATCATGTCTCGTCCGAATGATGCAACCGCCAGGTAACAAAGAAACGTTCGAAGCCTCTGTTCTCCCATTGGTGCTTTGATCATTGCTGGTTTTTGTGTGAAACGGCAACAAGAGTCGAGTGGTTTGGAGGGTAAACGTTAAAAAAAATCCTGTTCAATCCCAGTTGACATGTTACTCTACGTTTGACCTCCATCTTTATTCTCACTCAGTTACAGGAAATCTGAGTTAGATTTCAGGAAATCCTGACTGGATTCAAAGTGTATAAAAACAAATGTATGTATAAAAACCAAGTAAATATCACTTAGCCAAGAGTTATGGATACCGTATTTTCCGGACTATGAAGCACATCTCACTACGAGCCGCACCCACAAAGTTTTATTTTAAAAAAACTGTAAACATACATATATAAGCTGCTGGTATCTCCGCCGCTCTCAGTTTTCCACAAGGACGCAGCATCGGGCTGCATCCTTAATAAACCTGCTGGATATATTAGGATGCAGCTCTGCATCTCCAACGCCGAACCATGGATTCGTTCACGCTGAGCTTATCGATTATCGATCTGTGCTGCCAGATCGATACCCTTCAACTTAAAAGCTGCATCATATGAACTTCTTTGTGTTGTTTTCATGATGAGGGGTTTGAGTTTGAAGAAATGTCTCCGCTGTGCCTGCTGCTAGCATGTTCTTATTCTAATTGGAAAATTAGCGATTTCTTATTTGATTTCCAATTTTGACATCCAATGATTCACTTCCTGTTAAAGAGCCCCCTAGTGGTTGAAGAAACATCCACAGAAAAGCCGCACCGGGCTGTTAGCCGCATGGTTCAAAGTGTGGGGAAAAAGTAGCGGCTCATAGTCCAAAATATACGGTAATTTCATTACTCCTCAATTAACGATGTGCCAATTTATCGGTGCTGATTTCCTTAATTTTGGGAGAGAGGTGATCAGCCAATACTTCAACATGAAGCAAATCTGATCTATGTGAGCAAAGGTCTAAAGATCAGCCGCTGTCCTCTTCTGCTTTCCTGTTAGAGGCTTGACTGACAGACCGGCCCACCAGGTCATGTCTGCACTTAACAATAGTCATTCCACTTTTTTTTTTTTTTTTTTGCTATAATGAGCAACTTTTCAGACAAAATAAAATTGGCCAGAAACAGAAACAGAATAGGCAGGTCAGGATTTTTTAAAGGTCGGCGATCGGCCAGAAAACTGCTGCTGGTGCAGTTTTATGGACCGACTGCGTGGAGGAAAATCATGTGGAGGAAAACGGTAACATGCATGTTAATGTTTTGTTTTTGCACTTTGCAGGCAGAAGGCAGATGAGGCTTACCTGATTGGAAAGGGCCTGCCTCCAGTGGCGGCGTACCTGCACATTCCAGACATCATCAAAGTGGCCAAGGTAAAGGGTATTTACTAACATAAACTGTGATGTGTAAACTCAAACAGAACATGGGTGACATTTGGAGACGATGTCTGAACATATTAAAAATGTCATGAGTTCGATGGAGCATGATGGTTGTCATGGTTTATTAGCTTCTGTTTTTACTTTAACAACTTTTGTAATTGGTTTAACTTTAAAATCTCTTCTTGGAAATGACCTCAAATATATTTTTATATCATGTCTTTTTAAATAACTTTAAAGAACACGTCTGCCAATGGTGAAGCAAATCTTTTGTTGGTTAGCGACTCGGCTAACTTTAGCTGAAGCTCTAGTTTATCTGGCTATTTACATTTAATTCAGTGTCAGTTTCAATTTGTAAGCGGGTGAAGATTGTTTACCCATCAGTTCAGTTTCCTCTCCCCACATTCTGTTTGTTTTTTTCCTCAATAACTTTTATTTCAAACAAGAAACATGGAGAAAGGGGAAAAGAAAACCTGGGCAGCAGTGAACAAGATATAAAAGTAAATATAATGTGGAGCGTGTAGATTATTTCAAACTGGAGCTTTGGAGCTCAGTATAAGTTTACCTATTTCCATCAGTGACGTATCGATACATGAAAAGTTGGGTTGATATCCAGTATCTATGTTGCTGTTTAGGGAACTGATATTTTTGTTGACATTTGATTGAATGCTAAATGTCTTGCCATATTAAACCACTCTATCTGTGCTGCTGCTTCAACCCAAAACAAGCCGACTTGTCGTCGGTGTAGCAGTGGAGGCGTGGCGTTCTTTAGATTCGTTTGCTCAGACTTTATGGAGGCTCTGAATCTGACCCAATGAACTCATCCGATTGTTTTTATACACAAAGAAACATATTATTGGACCTATAAAAGAGGAGAAGTGTCAGCTCTGACACTCCTTCCTGTCTGCTCTCGCCCCGTTTGTCATTCTCTTGCACACCTGTGTCTTTTGTTCACTTCTTTGTGCTTGTCCCATGTCCCTCCTATTCAATCTAGTTTTCCATCTTCCTTTCTTCCCACCTTCATTTCCTGCAGCTTATCATCCCACCGATCAGATCTCCTTTCTTTGCACCAGCTGCAGTTGTTCTTTGTCGTTCTTCTGACCCGTCTCTCTGTGTGATTTCTTGTTTTTTTTTTTCCTTCACGTGTTCGACCAGCCAAGCCGAGGGAGGCATCGCCGTCCAACTCATTTCTCTAAATCAGCCTGGCTGTCTGGGAGCGCCGCCACCACATGCCAGGAAGATGTGTCTGTTTTCTTTCACGATGAATGTCGCCGTATGTTTACCTGTTGTTCACTCCGTCACTCCTTAATGTGTGACAGAAATACCGATGTGTTTCTCCGTGCCTTCTGTGAGATTCCTCGTCTGAAAGCTCGTGTTCAGCCGGCGTCACCATCTCGATCTTCTCTACGTTTTTATTTGTGGGTGTCTGAATCTGCTCTCCTGTGTGTGGCAACGTGCCTCCTCTGGCCTGGCAACGCTCTGGCTCCCCCGAGCAACAGGACGGTCCGTAATTACAGCCCGCCTCGTGTAAAAGAGCAGATGGCACATACGGCGCCAGTGATGGCTTTATCCATCAGGATCGGCCAACACTGGATCTGGCTGCCTGTGAGCATCAGCTCAGCACCTTCTATGTAACAATAGACTTTACTTGGTTTCCCTTTTAGGAATTTTAATAAAATATTGTCACACGAACGTCGGCATGTTGTTCTCGCTGCAATGCATCCTGGGAAAATGACGTCTAATGGTCCAACAGAGCTAGAGGCTGCATTGAGTGAAGTCGTTAAGCCTTTTCTAATTGAACCGGAGAGCGTTGAAATCCCAAGAGGTGATGAAGATGAGGACGAGGAGAGCTGGCCGTAGGAGCTGCCGGTGTTTTCCTGATGCTGCCGTCAGCGTCGTAAATGAAACGATGAATGACACGTACTTCTGGTCGGACCGTGTGATCCGATAAGTACTTCTACTGCTCGGTGTCCCGTCTCCTGGTCCGGTCTCTCCAGGTCAGAGGTCGCGCCAGAAGCGCAGTCAAATTGACGGACAACATAAATAAAAATCTGTAATATACAGTTTTTAACCGTCAAACTTTAAAACTTTAATCATATTAACTTCAGCCATTCAGCCGCAGTTTTTATGCGGTTTAGTTAATATTCACCAAGTTGAACCGTGAATCCAGATCCCATCACACATAAAGCAGGTGAACGCATCCAACCTTGTCTCCATGGTAACAAATCACTGACTCGTGCCCCAATAACTTAATAAATTAAATTTAACAACTCCACTTCGCCCACTGCGGTCTGAACACACAGCCTCACAAATTCATCCTGGTCGCATCTACAGAGAAATCTGCTCTGGTTCATCGGTCATTTGGATCCGTCTGATCCAACCCGATCAATTGAACTTTTTTTCTAACTTTGCGCGGTCCAGACTTGCGCTTTTACGAGTATCTTTTTGCGTGGTTTCCCTTCCCCGAAACGGACCAATGTTACGCTCTCCTTCTGGACCCGGGAGGTTAACGTCTTCCAGCTCCATTTCTTAAAACCGCAGAATGAGTTAAGTTTAATTCTTCCAGCGGTGAAGCCGCGTCCACATTAGTTCTGTGGCGCACTGCGCATGTTACGGTCTAATTAACTTCTCAATTAACTTCCTCAAGATAAACTAAACTGCTCTAAAACTCCTCTGTTTAGACAATGAATAAATTAATACAACATTCTCTTTAGTTTTCTCTGGTCTGTAATGGAGACTGGAATTAAACGCACCATTTTTTCTACCAAAGGTTTGGGATGCGTTTCCTAACCAGACGCTCCAAAGCGTCGGGTCCATGACCCTTCAACACGCTGTCAGCTCCCGGTCGGAAAAACGCATTTAGTTCATGAGATGACATTCAGAAAGGATTTTTAAATTATTTGACTTTAGTTTCCTCTGCGATGAAATCTTTGTATAAAGTCTGTAATATCTGCCTGTGTGCACCAGTCAAGGGTGTGAATTATAACCTGTCAAATGACCGACGGGCTTCACATTTTTACGCAGTTTAAAAGAAAAACAAACAGTCAAATTTGAAAGTATTTTGTTAACTCAACCTCCGGTCCAGGACGGCAGTAGAACGGCCGGTGCTCTGTTAGCATTCCAGTGCTAATGTAGAGCTCATTTCTTTTCTTAGGACAACGGCGTGGATGCCATCCATCCTGGGTACGGCTTCCTGTCTGAGCGCGCGGACTTCGCCCAGGCCTGCACAGACGCTGGAGTCCGGTTTGTTGGGCCGAGTCCAGACACGGTCCGCAAGATGGGAGACAAAGTGGAGGCGCGCTCGCTGGCCGTCGGAGCAGGTGAGGAGGAAATCAGAGTTTTGTATCACTTTGGATGAAAATAGGACCTTGGGGAAGCGTTGCGTCATCAGTAAACAGCTTTGAATGATTAAAACCTGATCTACTCTCAAACTTTAAATGACTTAATTATTTCAAGTTGTTGGTGAGCGATGAAAATGGCTCAGCTTCTGTAGTCGTTACAATAATTCAATCAGCCTCAAGGACCATTTCTAGACTGTAGGTTTGATTTTCTCCCCTCCTGCATGTCAGGTGTTCCTGTGGTCCCGGGAACCGACTCTCCCATCTCCTGCCTGCAGGAGGCGCAGGCGTTCGCCCAGACCTACGGCTTCCCCATCATCTTCAAAGCGGCGTACGGAGGAGGAGGCCGAGGCATGAGGGTGGTCCGTGAGTACGAGGTGAGAGCTTTTTCCTCTCCCCAAATGTCTCCACTGTCTGTTTGTTTTTATTTAACCAGGTAACGTCCATCTGTACAACAGACGGGAGTCATTTACATCAAATGGAGTTTAAATTGGGGTGCAAATTGTGTTTTAGATCCCGAGAGTTGTTTGGATCGAGACGGTAATTCATTAGTTTTTCTTTGTGCAGAATCATTTTTTATTTTTAATTCACAGAGACAGAAACAAGAAGAAACATCTGAGGAATGTACATTTTTCATCTCTTCCACATCTGTTTGAATGTCTAACTAAGAAAGTGACTCTTTCCCATCACCAATATACCACCGATGATGTCAAACCGTTCATTTAAACTTATTATATCAGGTTTAAGTCATGTCTTTTCTCAGTATTCCTAATAAATATTTAGTTTTAATATTAACAGCATTTGATTGATTGAACCCAAAAAGACGTTTTTCTCAGTTAAACATAATTTCTTTTCCAAGTAAAGGACATTCCCAAAGTAAGTGGCAATAATTGGCTTCCTGGGATCCCAAATGTCTAATTTTAAAGGAAATTGTAAGTAGAAAATGGGTTTGAGATACAAATATTTCCCTTTTATCTTTCCTTTTACCACCGTTATGCCAAACTCTTCCAGGCTTTAACCCTGTAACGATTTTAACCGGGTCGCCTGTTGTGAAGGATCTGCCTGGCAGCTGGTTCTCCGTAGGAACGTTGATAACCGTGTTAGTCTGGCTAGGGATTATGGGTAAAATATTCTCATCAGCTCTTCTTGGGGATGCTTTAGCATGTCAGCCGACCAGATGGCCATGTAGTAGAACTGCATGACGACTCTTCGTCGTGTCTTCGGTCATACTTGTAATTCCACGTCTGCTTTCGCCTGGTGAAGGTCACCTTCATGCTGGGCCGTGTGAGCGGAAAACAAGCTAACAAGCTAAACTATGAATGGAGAAACCTTGCTTTCACAATCAGCAAGTTTCAAATGAGGGAGGAATATAGAAAGTTTGACGCTCACTAAATAGATTTTGGTTCTCAAATTATTTTTAGTTAATTTCCAGAAGGGGAATTAGATGTTGTTGTAACTCCTATAAAGTTCCTTTATGGTGCGTTCACACCAAACGTGTTGTGCATCCGATGCTTTGAGTTCGATGTGTGTTCAGAGTCGAGTTAATTTTTTTTACCGGGCTGTTCTTTTTTCTTCTGCTTGAGTAATTTTATTACAAAGCATTTCTCAGTTTAAACTACTGGATTTTCTGCTTCACTGAATGAAAAACAAACATGTTTTATCTTTTAAAATTCACCTGAAACAGACACACAGCTGCAGTTTTTGTTAGTTTCATGCGTGTTTTTTATTGAAAGAAACTGATTTGGAGAAATTTTGTTTGCCTAATTAAATTTTTTTGTTATATGAATTGTCATTTTCATCCTTAAAATATCAATATTTTAATTTTAAATCTAATTTCAGTAATTTTTAAGTATTAAATTATTGATAATTTGATTGGTTACTCTGTACTTGCGTAAACTTTTTACCAAAAGATTTTTTACTCGAGTAAATTATTGGATGGCTGCTTTTTACTTTAACTTGAGTAAAATTTCTGAATTTTCCACTTAACTGAATGAGAATCAAGCCAAAAATTAACCAAAAATAAAGACACAAACCTTCAGTTTTTGTTAATTTTAATTAATTATTGTAGTTTTTGTCCTTAAAATACCAAAATTTCTGCTTTTTTTAATCTAATTTCAGTAATTTTTAAGTATTAAATGATTGATAATTTGATTGGTTTCTCTGTACTTGCGTAGACTTTTTACCAAATTCATGTTTACTCTGAAGTAATTTCTACTCTTGAGTAAAAATATATTGAAGTAGTTCTTTTTCTTAAGTTTGTTTTTTACCTGAATTGTTTCAAAAACTGAGTGAAATCTTCTGTTGTTGCTGTGGACAGTGTAATGTCAGATATCAGCCTGTTTTTATAAAACATATCGGTGTGGTTTTGTTGCGTATCCTTGGAGCCTCTGAAGTCATGATCCGCTGGTAAGAATGACCTTTCCTGAGTCCTACTGCAGTCTGATTAATTAGTTGTTGACATTTTTTGTTACCTGTTGGATCCAGAGAGACCAGAGCAGATATGATGTGAGGAAATTATAAAGAGATTCCTCCAAATAACAATGTGTAGTTTGCCTCTTAAATTCATTAATGTCTTCTCGCAGATGATTTGTATGCGTAATTTAAAGTCAGCCAAGCTGGTGAAAACGTATCACAGGACAAGATGTGTGTGTGTTTTCTGATAAACAAAGCTGCCAGATTCCCACAGTGATTGTTTGGTTGATGTGTTTCCTGAAAGGACGGGTGAGGCGGCACGCATCAAAGCTCCGGCGGCACAGATATGACAGACGGCCTGAACCGATGTGAAGGGATTACAAATGGAGTTCTCAAAGTTTAGGTTTTGGAGAAACTCCTCTGTCGGATCAGGAAGGACGGGTTAAAAAATTGATTTGACCACTTTTCAAAGTCGATCACCTTTTATTTGGGTATTCACAGCATCTGTCACGTCGCTTTTGCACTTCAGATGTTTTTATTCCATTTTCACTGTGTTATGAGCATGATTGGCCAGTTTCACGATCTCTCCATATTCTGTTTAGGCTTTTGCAAAAACCAATTAATCACATAATGATCAATAATTTCCATTCTGTTTATTTTTTGAACATAGATTCTGTTTAGACGTCATAATCTGGTTGTATGTTTCAGATTTATTTAATGGTCTTGGTTGTTGTTTTTCTTTAAATTACTTCTAGTTTCAGTGTTGAATGTTATTTACAAAATTAAACTTGCATTATTATCTCGTTACCAATATGCTTTACAATATTATCAGTTATTGCGATAATTTCTGGTACAATACATCGTCCAGGAAAGTTTATTGCGACAGGCGTAGTTGTCACCTACATGATCTGGGTCTCTCCATATTAGATGGATGGATAGACAGACAAATACTTACAAACAGTAACGAAAGATATAAACAATGTTTATTAGGGCTGTTTGGTATTAGCTAGCCAGCGTTTCCTGCTAGCTGGTGTAGCGCTAGCGGGAGAAATGGTTTTACCAATGACAAAAGAAAAATCCTCCAAACGATACTCCATGTTTGTCCACGTTTTGTGAAGAAGAATCCGTGTTCACTGTCTTCTTCATAGGTTTTTGTCATTTCCGTCAGTAGTTCTTGGTGTAGCGCCCCCACTGGCGAGGAGGGGAACAGGTTGGCCTCTTTCACATTGTAGTTAGAAAGTGAAGCACAGCAGCTGAAATTGTAACAAATGTTGCAATTTTGTTCCCAAGCTGAACAGAACCTACTGGACTATTGGGACTGAAAAGACCCTAAGAAACAAAAATCTACTTGTTGCATCATTTGGGGTGAAATAACTTGTTACCAGCTGGAATATAATCAACCTAATAGTTAAACCAGTTGCCCTGGCCGTGTGTTGGACATATTTGAATAATTATCTCTCACTTCTTGCAGTTCTTCTCTGACGTGTAAATTGCGCACAGTGACATTGTGACGATGTATTTCCGATACACGGTGCCGACATTTTGAAGACGCTCCCTGCGGCTTCACTGCATGTTCAGGCTCGCCTCTTACGTGGGTCCGTCGCCATGGCAACGTCACCTGTCCCGCTCTGTAACAGGAGAGGTTACCGGAGTGGAGATCAAACATGTAAAAGCCTCACTCCTCACCCAGTTTATGTCCAGAAAGGAAAGGAAAAAGAAGAGCAGTGGTGCGTGGACAGTGAAGGAGTTTCCTGTCTCTCTCTCTCTCTCTTTCTCTCTTTCTCTCTCTCTCTGTCTCTCTCTCTCTCTCGCTGTCGGCCTCCAGGTTGCACTTCGACTTTGACTTTAATCAGAAACATTTCAAAGGGAAATGTCCAAGCAGACACGAGGAAAAGAATTGATTCTGTTTGGATTGTATTGTAACGATCTGAGAAATATCATGAACATTCGTCCCAGTTATTAATGTGATCAGTTTTGATTAAATGCATTTTAAAAATGAGAAGTGGTTATACAAGCGAGTTAGAGGACAAATTCCCTCAGTAAAACTTTCTGACGACAAGAGAGTTCATTTACTGACAATGGAAGTAATAAAAATTGACAAATTAGATTTTGGGCAAACCTAAATCTGATATTATGCCTTAAATACATGATATTTAAGCTGCAGTTAAATATCATGTAACTGCAGCTACATGATATTTGTATGTAGCTGCAGTTTGTGCGTTTCAGGTGGGGGACAGGTTAGCTATTTTTGACCTGATTGTGGGATGTTTGACTGATATAATTGCAGGGTTTTCCCCAGTGTATTCTAAGCCTGGCGGGCCACCAGGTTTCACTTGTGCCCCCACCAGGCTAAGTCTTTTTAAAATGTTTGCATTTTTTAAGATTTTATGCTTGGTATTATCTTTCAATCTTTTAATAACACTTAATTATCAAGGGATATTTTCAAATTTCCTGTCATCTTTAAACTTTTTTCAACTCAGAAACACGTCGGGCTACAAGTGCATATTTTCATACTTGTGCATCTCTAAATAAAACTTCAGCCAGCAACCTGTGAACAGCTTAACAAAACATTTTAGATGTAACAGATTAAATTTAGAGCTGGAAGACAAGGCTGACAAACGTATTGCTGTATAATCAGTTGATATCAGTCCATATTGATAATTAATGATCACTTGTTTTTTTGTTTGTTTTAAATATCTAAAACTGTCAAACTGGTGACATGAGTTTTCCTGTTTTATTCAGTTTTCTCTCCTTGCCTTTTATTTTTAAACAGTTATGAGGCACGGTGGCAAAACCTTAAAAGTGCTGCGTCACAAGTCACTCAGCAGGTTGTTGCTAGGTAACCGAAGAATGAGTTGCTAGGTAACCAAAGAGTGAGCGAGCCAGTTGATTCCACCAACCTTTCTGAACCAGAGATTGAGCTTACAAAGCCTTTCCTCTGCCTACATCTCCTCTGGTTCTGGACCAGAGTTCAGTAAAAATATTGAACATGCTGTCAGACATATTATCTATCGATATTGATCATGTGTCTATAGTGATATAGATTGATTTTGGTTTATTGTCTGGCGTTTCCCTGTAGGTGATTATTCTTTTTTTTTTTCTCCCCTCCAGGGGGTCTTTTATGGGCTCTAGTGTCCCTTATATGACAGTAGGCTGACAGGAACAGGGGAGAGAGAGGGGGGAAGACATGTGGCAAATGTCGCTGGGTCCGGGAATCGAACCCGCGACGGCCGCGTCGAGGACTCAAGGCCTCCAAATGTGGGTCGCGCTACTACGCCACCACAGCACGCCTGTGATTATTCTTTCTGATACAAAGTGATCCCTGCCAGCAGGATGTAGTAAGGAAAAATAAAACGCTCATTAAGCAGAACCAAACGAGGAGAAGCGGTATTTAGCATCTGTGCACCAAAAATCTGGAACAAACTTCCAGAAAACTGTAAAACAGCTGAAACACTGACTTCCTTTAAATCTCAACTAAAAACCCACTTGTTTAGAGTTTTATTTGAAACGTAATCAATTGCAAATTTATTGACGAAACCTGACTTGATGTTGTTTTGATTGTTGATTCTATGTTTCTGTGTTTGATTTGATGTAAAGCACTTTGAAATGCCTTGCTGCTGAAATGTGCTATGCAAATAAAGTTTGATTTGATTTTGATTTAAAATTGCCACTTCAATTCAAAATAACAATTCAAACAGCAAAGATTGCAATAAGTGTTGCTGTGCCTGTTACAGATATTTACCATAAAAATCCTGCTTAAACAATCCTGAGAACTGCATGTACCTGAGGGAAAATACCACTCTTTAAAAGATTCAAGCACATTAAGTGTGTTTTTTCTGCTGCTAAATGTCATAAATTATTCCTTTTTACCCAGCTCATGTGTTGAACAATCACTTGCATGTAAATTTTGTTTAATTCAGTTGTTTGTTTTTGTAGCTGGTAGATTTATCGACCTTTTAAAGCCACATTGCCTTTTGAGGACGTGCTTATAGAGAAACCCACGTTGGGTTATTATTTCAGCGACGCTGATGTGGGCAGCTTCACCCTCCAACAGCATCTCTTCTCAAGGCTGCAGAACGACAGCGGAGGCCATGTTTGAGTTTTCCCCTCCACCGTCTCAAAGCTCGGAGGCGAAGGAGGGAGAGGGAGGCACGGCATTGATTCAGCCTCTCCCCAGAGCGAGAGACTGGACGCCTCACACACCGACAAACACAGATTGAGCCGTGACCTTCCACATGTAGGGTCGCGACCTTCCAGGGCCGATGTGTAAAACGTCTCCCCCATCGGGGTCGCAGACATGTGAGCCAAAAGAAATTTAGAAAACATGCTATTGTCAAATAGAGGGCTTAAAAAAAACTGGAAAAAGTTGTAGGGTTTGTTTTAAAATTCAAGGATTTTGGGCCTTGAATGGATGCACTCGTTCAGACGGTGATGGGTTTTGTTTTTTCTCGTCAGGAGCTGGAGGAGAACTACCAGCGGGCGTACTCTGAGGCCCTGGCGGCTTTTGGGAACGGAGCGCTGTTTATCGAGAAGTTTATTGAAAGGCCGAGACACATCGAAGTCCAGATCCTCGGTAAGTTAGCTCACTTTAGCGCCCTCGTAACTTTATATTTGGTTTGTACTTCAGTTTTGTTTTCAACCAGAGATGAGCAACACGTACTTAAAATTTTATCACAATATTTTGTCGCTATTGCAACTATTGCAGTTGCATGCATGACGCAGCACCACAAACACATACTACTCTTAAAAAACATTCCCATTTTTAATACGCTTCTTTAAGACACCAGTCAGATAAAGAACTAACTGCATTTAATCAGATATTTTAATATGTAGATATTTATTGATGCTCTCATTGAACAAACAGTGGCAAAAATGGTAAGAAATAATCTCAAGAATAGACAGTGTTGGGAGATTTTAATCATAATTTGTTGTGACGATACATTTATCACGATGAACAATACAATAAATTCCCACCCATATGTTAAACTTTTTAATTTATTTTGAATACTGTGTGTAAAAAACGGATTCAATGTCAATGAATCCCTGGTAAATTAATGGTTGACTTAAAAAAAGCCCCAAATTATTAAAGTCTAAAGTGAATTTTTAATTTTGGCTGGGATTTGATTTAAAATTAGGATGATGGAAAGCATCATTTCCTTCATTAATCTTGGTTCTCGCCACTGAAAGAGAGGGGAAAAAAACCAAAAAGCTGTTCAGTAATTTGACAAAACTTTGTTAATGCATCTTTTCATAATGTAGAAAAATAAAATAAAAAATTAAAAATCTGCAGCGTCTTGATTATTGTGCAATACTTGTGCAATAGATGCCCTAAAAGTTTACCATTTGAAACCTTAAACTTCTGTTTTAGAGTTTTCTTTCAACTGGTATATTTTTGCAAAAAAGAAAATCAATACTTTCTCAGAAATTGATGCTTTTTTTTGTTCTTTTTTCTCCGTTTCTGCTCTGGCGAGTAGTTCCTGGTTTTCTCGTGTCACATATGGTCTGTAACAATACCATCCCAGACTTTCTAAAGATTTTTCACTCATTTTCTTTCCCTTCTATTTTTCTGTGAAGTGTTTGTGCCTTGTGCAGCGTCTTGTGTGCAGATTTTGCTCCGAAAATGGAGGCAAAGAAAATGTAACAAAGTCTCCCGGACGAGCAGCGAAGCTTAATCACTTCTTTATCCCCTGACTTTTTCACCTCGCCTACTTTCTGTCTGTCCTCAGGTGATAAATATGGTAATGTCATCCATCTGTACGAGAGGGACTGCTCCATTCAGCGGCGACACCAGAAGGTGAAGTTCCTCATTTTCGAATTAATCTACTCCAATATAATGCTGGAATTTGTTTAAGATTATCTTCTTGACATTTCTCTTGAGTTGTAATGAGTAGCATGAAGTGGATGGTAATGGCAAGTAGGCGTGAAGCAAAGGTCACGGAGCAGGAAACACGCCTGCGAGCTGCGCCGTCTGGCTGCCCTTGTTATTTAGGCAGAAAGACCAATGTTGGCGTCACATTAAGTGATTATAAACACAGGCTGCAAACCCTGAAGGGCCTCAGATTGCTCTGAGCAGCAGGGGGTTCGCAGACTGTATTTAAAAAAATGCCCAATTAGCCTCTAATAAGTTGTTTAAGCAACTTAATCCTTCAAATCAACTGGAATCAAAAGTTTATTAAAAGGTGGCTGAGTTATCCACTCGCTAAGAAGAGAGGAATTAATTCAATATGTAATTGTCAAAGTAACAAATGCCTCAACATCAGATTAGAGAGAGAATAACATTAGCAAAGCTTTCACCAGAGGAGGCTGATCAACATGTATTTTATTAACCTCCATCACTCTCATCCTTTCGCTTTAATCAAATTACAAATGATAATCATGTTAACGACGCTGATCAAGCTGATTTTTTGTTTTGTTTGGGTTTAATCTGCGTTTTCCGTCTGATCTGAGATCTTTTCCAACAATAGTCGAGTGTTGAGACGGCTTTACGACGGTTCAGTCACTTTTCATCCTCTGGCAGATCTTATTTTGGGATTGAATTAAATTTTTGTCCTGTTTTAATCAGATTTGGATCGTGTTTGAATTCTCGTTTGGAAGTAAATGAATCATGTTGTACTTCACCCACCCAGCAGCTAAATTCAGCACTCAGTGTTAAAACTCACCATTAAAATCTATTTAATGCATCTGTAGAGCAGAAAAGCAGGAAAAAAGACAAATTGTGCGCTTTTATAAAATAATTAGTGGTAAAATTGACTATTTACTTTCTCTTTATTGCAAGCCGAGGGGAATTTGGTGATTTTTGGGGTGAACAATAACGAGCGCTGTAGTAAAATGCTGCTATTTAATATAAACAATGGATCAGACTGCAGCTTTGAGGGGACTAAGGGGCACTCTCTGTAATAAACCAACAATTATTCACCAACTGTGAGGTCTACTGTAGCTCCACAGAGCATTTCAGCATCTTATTGTCTTGGTTTTTATCATCCACAATGTTATTGAGTGACTTTTCCACACCTATTAATACCAAAAACGACACAACCTGCCCCTATAGTGAAGGTCCTTTTCTCTTTATTATCTCTAAAAACAAGGAAAGTTGTTATGCAGATGCTGTGTTTTATTTCTGAATTGAATTAGTGAAGTTTTTGTGTTTTTTTTTAAGGTTGTGGAGATTGCACCTGGCTTCCAGCTGGACCCACACCTGAGAGACAGACTTCATGCTGACGCCGTCAACCTGGCCAAACAGGTATGGTTCTGTATTTGTAGGTAAAGCTGCTCAAGCTGCTGCCTTATGATGAGGGTTTCTCTTCCTGTTCAGATGCACAGTAGTTATCTAAATGTTTCACTTTGTTACTGAGCTGCAGTCTGACTGGGAATTAATTGGTGCTACATGGTTTAGATTTGTATGATTTTTGTCCCACCTAGCTTACTATCGATGTTCTAGATTCTGCAGTGCAGCTTCATCACGGCGACTGATATTTTGTCTTATCGGTATTTTCTGCAAATTGGCTACATTGCGCTGCTCCAACAAGATGTGTGTTGACCTGAAGGGTCCCATCTAGGACAGTTTTGAAGGTTTGGTTTGTGGAAATAAAGCGATAAATCCATATGTTAAGGGTGACCTTTTATGTTTCCGTGAACATATTGGGATATGTTTACAAAACATGCTCATTAAATTTTTTGGACAATCTTTCTTAGATGATCAGATTTTAGTTTGGTCAGTTCTGCCTATTTTGAGCGTCTTGTTGCTTTAAATTCAAATAAGCTGCTGCTGGCCACGCCCCCAAATCAACAGTTATACTCACCATGAAAATAGCTGCAAACAGATGAGTAATTATACCACCGTACATCTTTGAAAAGCGTTAGAAGAGCCTCCTGCACAACCAACAAGAATGCAGCAACTGGTTTCTGGATGGGAAGTCAATAATAAGGCTCTTGTCTTTTCCAGCAGCCATTAAAAAGCCCTACTTACAGATTCTGATTTTGGCCAATACCATTTTTTTTTTTCTGAAACGTTGCTCAATATATCAAGAAAGTTGCTGAATTGGCAACAGTGGGGTGACTATTGTTAATTGTAAATGTGCAGACATGACCTGGTCGGCCGGTTTGTCAGTCAAACCAGGAGAAAAGAAAAGCACAGCGGTTGATTTTTAGACCTTTGCCGAGGTTGATAACATCGGTGGATAAGAGCAGCTTCACATGTAAAAATCGACCGATAATTGATCTCCCAAAACTAAGGAAATCGGCACCGATAAATCGGCGCACCCCTTGTTGCTAGGTAACTGGGCTGGACTCAGCTGGGGGTTGCTAGGTAACGCGGTGCACATGGAATGTGACTTAACAATCGGTGGGATGTCATTATTATTATTATTATTATTATTATAGTACCATTTTCTATCTTTCGCTTCCTGCAGCTTGAACAGAACAGCAAACAGGTTTGGTTAAACTTTTTTTTCCAACATTATCTTTATTGCTTCCAATGATGCACAGAAACAAGCATGTTCTTACTGCAAAGGGAACATGAAGGGCAGCTAAAATATTGTCCGCCATTCAACTTGGCTTGTGTTTGGTGAAACTTAAAGGATTTTACTTTGTCAGGGTTTCTTTCTAAAGACATTGACTTGTACCATTTAATTTCAATTATGCCTCAATAAATTGAAGTTTTTATTCACTCAATTTACAAATTTAATAGTTATTAATTCTTTATTGTAGCATTTTATTGCAGTGCTGGCTTGATGAGGTGTTTTTTTCAGTAGGATGTGTTATATTTCAGGGTTAAGGCAGGTGTCTGCATACTGAATGTGCTGTTACAGTTTCCACTACTTTCCAAACAAACGCTGGCAGCCTTGAGGAGAAATGGCTCCGGGACTGAAAAGGCTGTTTTGGCAAGAGCCGAAGAAACACTGGGTGAACATGGAAAGTCAGAGGAAAGTCTCAGTCTTGTCCATTTTTATTTTTTTTATTCCCCTCACTCATAATTGGTCTGCAAGACAACTGGATTCTCACCAGGAATTTTAATGCACCTTCTACCTGTCAGTCACATGGGGGGAACATTTGTTTTGCCAAGGTGGGAAGACAGAATTACAGACAGAGCAGTTTGGGTAAGATTTGATGAAACTTTAGGAGAGTTTATTCTGCTTTTGCATTAGAAATACACCCATTTCCCTTCTTTTTGCATTTTTAAAGTATTTCTTTTGCTTTTGATGCCTACAAGGTTTTTCATGTATGACGGCATCAGTTTAAAATCAAGCATCATTGCTCTGGGAAGATGTAAAGAAATGGCCTCTTTGCTTAATGGCCCAGGTGACGAATGGATACAAGCGAGATGGGAGGAGTAACATATGAGCAAAGAAATGACCTTGATGGCAGCTTAATGTGAGCCTCATCTTATACCTTTGCTCTTGCTATAACTTTTAATGCAGTGTTATCATGTGAATCCTGCTTTAAAGGGCAAAAACTCATCCTCAGGAAGTCAATTTCTCCATTCTTCCTTTGCTGAATAACTTGGAAAAAGGAAAGTTTATTTATCTGTAGGGCAACAAAAATACTGACTGAATTACACCACAGTTGAATGCACACACACACAGTGTGGAGGCTGCCTCATTTCAACGACACAAGGACAGATTTCACCTTCATCACCTCTTGAACCTTCTGCGTTTTTGTTGTTTTTAAACGCTGGAAGCCATTTTTGTCGGCAAACCTAGAGTTTAAGATTTAAGATTTTGAATTTAGAGGAGAATTCAAAATCTCAACGTTTGTAATGCTTCATTGGCCTGTGGGAGCAAATTATTAGGATTTATGAAGGCTGTTCTGGTATGGCCCCGCCATCTTTGTTTCTGTACCAACCGGCTCCGCTTAAGGATGACCAGCGGAAAAACTGCAAAACTGAGAACTCTAAGAAGATGTTAATCGATTGGAACTCATTTTAATCTAATAAACCATTAATAAACAATTAATCCTAAATTGATTAATGGTTTGCATTCAAAGTAGGATATATTTGATATCCAAAAGTTTCAACACTAAGAAAATTATCAGTATTGGGCATCGCTAGCACAAAAGCTAGTTGTGCTAACGCAAATCACTAATCATTAACCTTAGTTCTGCAAGCGCTAAAGCGCCATATCAACATGGTATTTTGGTGGAAGCTAATGCTAAATTACCATGTTGATACTCATCGTGTGTCGATAATGCAACATGTTCTATTACATACTATATCGCCCTCAACAGGATAAAATATGTTGCTGCACATTTACCTGAATGGTTGTGCTTCAGGAGTGATTCTTTGCAACAAACCTTTCACTCAACTATAAACCATCACTTCATAGTTAGCTGTGCTAAGAAACAAAATATAAACCAAAATCTATGCGAAAACAAAAAAAGGCTTTAATGTTGCTCTGGGGAGAAACATTTCACTAGATTTTGCCTAGTTGATGATATCGGTAAGCGTAGAGCATCAGTAAATTTTAAACAGTTTACTGTAGAGTGATGCATTCTGGGTACAGAGTAAACGTCGTTTGTTGAACCACGTCAATGTTTAGACCGTGAGGATTTGTAATCTGTTTTGAGACTACTCTGGAAGGATATACCAACATTTCCTTCACAAACAACTCTATAATTGTGAACATGAATGAAGAGACAGAGAATTATTTAAAGAAAAGCACTAAAATAAATTTAAATGTGCTATTTTTACGTTTTTCTCTAAGCTTCCCCACAGTTTAATGATCAAACCTGCAGCATTTGCATGTAATCAGCAGGTGTCTCACTTTCTTCTGGCCTCTCCAGAAGAAAGCTTCCCAGCTTCCTGCAGGCTTCGAAAAGCTGCTCCCTAAAGAAAAGCAGAGCTGAACTTTGGTACTTGGTGCAGGATTAATGGCGGCACGTATTTCTCTCTGCCTCTATATGCACGGTGTGCATAGCGGTGAGATGATGCAAAGCAGCATGTATTTTTCATGAGCTGTGTGGTCCTGCAGTGAAGTATTGTGTGGTGATTTTACACAGCAACCAACCCCATCACTAAAACTCATTACAGGGCACAAGTGCAGGGCAGCCTGATTAGCCGACTGCTTAAGATGCTTCATCACCTCCCTGCTCTTAGTTTTCATGTTCATGTCTTTCAAAGTTAGCATAGATTCAGTAAAGATTGAGTTTTCATGCTTTAATATTAGAAAGAAACCTAAAACTCTTCAGTTCTCCTCAAAAATGAATAATTGTGATTGTTCGTTTTGCAGTGTGATGACTAATTAAATCAATTTGGGTTTAATTACCTCATCCATTTTTCCTGAGACCAGACGGCAACGGGGAGCTGCTTCCTTTGAAGCGTGTTTGTAGAGGCTGCGCTCCCATTTAGGTTAATCCCATCCCAGCTCTTCTCTGAGCTGCAGAAGGTTTTCCTTTTGTTATTTTGTAAGTGCCATAATCTTTAGAGAGACTTTTCTATTTTTAAAAATAAAAATATATAAGCCCAAATTAAACAGAAAAACAAATGTAAAAACAAATGTACAAGGAAGAATGAACCTCCTGTGGATGAGTGCGACAGAAAATGAAGTATTTTCTTCTGTAAGAAGCCTTGATTGTTTCCCATTTTAAAGAAAGTAAGATTCTTACAGATTTTCACTATAGTTCAAAGATACATCTAGTTATAAAAGCAGAGAAAGTTCTGGATATTCTTCAGATTTAAAAAACATTTTTAAGTAATATTGCATAAGGACAATCAAACTAAAATATTAGAGAAAATTAGTGGTGGAGGTTTATTTAACAAAGAAATCTGGTATTTTTCAGTTTGGATTAATTTGTAATCATTTTTGACAGCCAGTTAAACTAAAATAATTTTACAACCTTGGAAGCTCAAGATCATTTTGAGAGCCACAAAAAAGTATTTTCTTCCTGCATCTAAATATATATTTTTTTAAAAATGTGGCACATTTTAAGAAGTAAGTTAATGCTGTACAGCAAACCAACATGTAATATAATACAGCATGGAGGAAAACAATCAGAGCAGAATTAAACAGACTACAGAGAACGTAGTAAAATTAAAAAAGAAACCAACTCATGAAATGTTTTGGAGAGATTTAAAAACAAACAGAAGGGCGTGCTGTGGTGACGCGGCCGTCACGGGTTCGATTCCCGGACCCGGAGACTTTCAACACGTCTTCCTCCTTTCCTGTCAGCCTACTTTCATATAAGGGACACGAGAGCCCACAGAAAACCCCCAGGAGGGGAGGGAAAAAGAAAAGATGTCCAATTTTGGCATTTTGCTCCATATTTTTGGAGTTACGACAGAAAACATCGGATCCTCATCACCGTCCCAACACTCATGTCTCCGACGCACATCCAGATTTCTCTACAGAAGCTGCACAAAATCTTTTCTGCTAGCTCTGCTTTCTTGTTTATATTCGTGTTTAGTTTGCGTTAGCATCTTGTGAAACGACAGTCGGCTCCCATTGAACGAATGAACGCTAAAATGGGCTCCTCCATTGTTACTTACGTAAACTGTTCTCTGCTGCGACGTCAACGTTCTTCTTCTGCCCACATAAACCGCTCACAGGACGTTGTATGAACCATGGAAAGATCGCAGGACTTCAGCAGGAATCCTGCACGGCTCGAGAACCATTTTTTACTGTTTCTCCTTTATGCTGTAAGTTTTATACCAGATGTAACAAAAAAAACTTTCAGAAAGGTCCAGAATATCTTCACCAGAGTGTTGGCGACCATCATTGGATATTTAAAATGTCTTCCAGCTCCAGTGTAAAATGCTCATTAGAATTAAAAGTTTATCTTTTGGAATGTGTTCTTGTATTATTACGTCATTCGATTAGCTGAAAATGGTATCAAAGAAACGATATTATCGTTTATTGAAATAACCTCTGGGGCAATTTATCGTCCTGCAAATTTATTGAAGAAAGTATTTCTGGGTTTTCATGTGGAGTTGAAGCTTTAAGTTGGATGTTTGCAAACGAGGGATTAACTCGTTTCCACTTGAGTGGATATTTCCATGCACAGCAGCTTTCAGTCCAGACCTGCTGGTTAAAAAATGCTTCAAGCAGTGCCAATTCCAAACAAAGGAACTGATTGTGTTGTTCTGGAGTTTGAATTGTTGCAGCGGCTGCACCAAGATGTTTGTATGTCGAGCAGAAGAGTTGTAAATTTGCTGCTGGTTGCCGGTGCATAAATCTGTGACTTTTACTATTTGACATCAAAATGATGTCGGTACTGAAAGTTAAAACCATATTAATAAAGAAAACCGTCTATTGACGACTTTTTCCACGATCTGCTTGTTTTAGAGCAGAACTCCAGATGGTTTATATAAATAAGTCGAGGTTTTCTTCTTCCATCTGGTTCATAAAGACTGTGTTCATGTTGCCGCCATATGAGGGCAGCATCCACATGCTTCCTCGCCAATCTTGGAAAAACATTGGCTTCAAGACTCGGCTGCTCTATTTCCTAAAAGCTGGCTGGATGGATTACAGGAATCGGATCTCCCTAATCCCTTTCTGTTTGTGCCTTGCATCATTTGTGAGTAGGACTGTACATAAATCTGTCAGAATTTGCTTCATGCCGTGCAGCAGCGCCTCGCCTTGCACAAGAGGAAGCAGACTCCATGCAGCCGCGTCCCAAGGTGGCTTTAAAGTTTGGGTTTTTATGGTTGGAGTTGCTCTGAAGCAGCACCCAGTGGTTTCCTCAGGCCCTAAATTACACCTTTTAAACTGAAGTGCATATTGGACCGGTGACATTTATAAGCAGAACGCATGCAGTCGGACTTCAGTAAACTCCTGCCATCTAACCATGTTTTCTATTCTTTCTCTACTATGAACTTCTTCCTCTTTTTACCAATGCTTGTGTCCATAAATTTGATGTAAGACTTTATGAAAATTGTTCTGCACCAAACAAGCAAACAAGCTCAGTTCCTAAATTACTGCTTTTATGTTGCGTGAGGAAGAATGGCTGCAGGCTTTTCCTTGAAGGAGCGTTTTTAGATGCTGCAGGTGAGCTTTGCCTTTGGCGCCACGCCTTTTTTCTTAAACAAATGACTGACTTGCTTTTGCAGGACTCATCCTCATCTTGTTTGTTTTCGGTTGAAAACTTTCTGTTGCAACTGGATTTCTTCAAGATTCAGTGGTTGTGACTTTTAATTTGTCATTTGTTCCAAATAGGTAAGAAATGTTTACTGGTTTTCATTTTTATCATCGTATTAAACAATCTTAAGGTAAATGTCTGAGTCAACTGCACACACAGAAGAATACAAGCAATTAGAAAACTCTTATAAAGGATAAAAAATGTATTTGAAAAGTTAAAACTTTCTGCTCGGTGATTCAGTCTCTCGATGTCTGAAAGAGTTTTTATATGGAATATAATTAGATTCAGTCCAAAATGTGGGGTTATTACACTATATGATGCATATTATCTTGGTGAGTTTTAGTGAATTAATTTATTATATTCAGGTTGTTTCCATTTGTTGTGGTGATCTCTGCACACCGCCCCTCTTAATTAAATGAAATTTTAGATTAAAAATGGCAGTAGACTCTAGATTGAGTAGATTTCTTTCACATTGGAAAAAGAAATAATTTAATTTATACAAATAAAGGCTTAAATTTACTATAATAGTTTGCATGAAACAGAAATGGGATTTTCTGAGATTAATAAATTAAACATTTGCGACAAATGATTCCTTAAAGGCTCCAAGGTTGAGGCAGTAAATTTATAAAATATCTGAATATTTTCCAAAGTTCAAGTGGGAGATTTGGGTTATTTTTCTATATCAGAAGAACACTTACTATGAACAGGATGCAGAATAAACCTGATAAATGTAGTTTTTTTTTCCTTAAAAGTGTATGACTTTACATGTCAGAATATCAAAGATTTATTATAGTAAATTTATGCAATCAATATTGAAAAATGGTTTGTTTTCTTGTTACTATACGTCAGATAATATATAAGTATCTTCTTGTAAATATGTGAAACTATTCCAGAGATTTTTGTAGAAATGTATGAAAATATCCTCCTTAATCGAGTAATAAATGGGTTTGTACACTAGATGGCTCAGATAACAAGATGAACTCAAAGAAGCACGCCTGGAGTTCATTTGTCTTCAGTAAACACTGTGCCACACAAGCAGCTTTCGACAGACTGCTGATGAATTTCTGTCCAGTCAAATGGCCTTTCCCCCCTGAGGAAGGCAACTTGGACACAGCCAGTGATTTGCTGCGAGCGGCGATGCTTCAAGTTTGAGCCACAATGACACGATAACTGCTAATGAGACGGAAACGACCGATGGCGACAACAGTTCTCATCTTCCGAACACAAAATGGTACAAATGCACATTTATTTATTTATTTGAGAGGTTTAAATCTCATTTCCACACAGAGGATGTATAAACCCATGCAGGACTCCACAAGGTGCATAATTTGAGCGGAGGACCTGGTTTTTATACATGAATATTCAGCCAGTGAGACATGTGTGGCATTGTCCCGGTTCTTGAAAAGGTTCCTGCGGTGGAAACGCCATCTTTGCCTTTAGGCTGCTGCGAGGGAATCCGAGCAAATGAGAGAAACCAAGATCCAACATAATTAAGCACCCGGAAGTCTACAATTAATCTGAATCACATTATTCTTCCCCTCAACCAACCTTAAAACATCTACAGTGGTGCATTGGCATCAGTAATAGCAGGAGAAAATGTTTTCAAATGGTTATTTTCTAAATGCACGCTACCTAATCATGGCTTTCTGGGGAAACCGAGACATCCATCTAATTAATGCTGGCAACGTCATCATGTGTGGGAACTTTAATTCTCGTTACGCCTCAACGGGCCTCATTTTGCGTCACGGCAGATTCCTCGCTTTAACCTTGACACATGCAGCCAAACGTAGTGGTAGAAAAACCTCTTATGGCGCTCTAATTGGCAGTGAGGATGAGCGAAGTTGCGGTGCGGCCGTGAACTCTCGTGTTGTCGCTCTTGTTGGCAGCAGGCTGCAGCTCTGTCCTGTTGGCTCTGATTTGTTTTGTTCATATCCTGATTGAGGCTTTGTGTGCTGAACGGTTATTCCTCTGGCTTTGGGCGCTGTCCACCCGGAAGGTTTTTTTCCTTCTCTTCTACTTCCGGACAGTTTTTAATGATGCGTAACCACGGCAACAGGGGTATTGTTTTTACTACTGTTAGCAGCTGATTAGCATCCCTGAACTCTGACCCGAAATCCCAGAGGGGGTGAAGGGGAGGCTTCATGGTTACAGCATTAAAAAGGAGCAGCAAAAGCAAAGGAGGTGGATTAGCAGTGCTGGTCAGCAACTGATGGTGCTGTTGGCTACAACTGTCATTATTATTACTATTATTATTTTCTGCATATTGTCTTGTCTTGAAACCATTTTGACTATGAATTATAATTTATTTGTTAGCTCTTCAGCCCAGCACATCGAACAGGCACATGACTACTATAACATGGTTTTATTTACAAATTTCTGATCATTATTGACTTGGTAAGTAATATATTTATTTAAATTGAGATTAAGGATAGGATTAAATAAGTGTTCATTTCTTCCTACTCCTTTTCAAACAGAAATGTAGTGAAAAACTAAATATTTAGTGCTTGGTTATGTATGCACATGTTTTCTCTGATTGCTTGTTTTTAAAAACTTGTTTGAAATAAATAAATCAAATCAAAAATACCATCTCTGCTCTCCATTGATCATTAATTAAGTCATGTAGAAACCTGCCACATCATCGTCGTCATCGTCATCATCATCATCGTTTGTTCTGCCAGTAATAAGATCCGGTTGTTGATCAAATCACTCCATGTTTCCGTTGCTCCACCTCATCCTAACACAAAAACTTTATCCAAAAACTACTTTTTTTTTTTTTTTTTCAGAATTAGTGAATTTATTTTCAATATTCCAATTTGCCCAATTTTAAGGTTAATGTAAATGCAGCTTTTGTTTGTTCTGATGTGGAAATGGATGCAACAGATTGTATTTTATGTTGAGGAGAGAGCTGCGAACTGAATGGGATAAATAGTTGTTTGATTTGACTACAGTCCACAACGACTCTTTAAATATAAATGACTTGAAATGAGTTATGACATTTAATTTCCCTTTAGGATAAAGTATTGAATTGATTGTCTGTATTTTGGGCGTTGTTGGTGTACAGTTTGAAGCGTTTGAGGACAGGAAGGATAGATTTTGTGTATTTTCCTTGTTTGCTTGTTTGGTCTTCCTGCCTCCCTTGAGAAGTGCTGCTTCAAGGCACAACGATCTACCCAACTCAAGTGAAAACAAGTGAGACAGCAGCCTGAGACATGTTTAAAAAGATTCACTGAACAAACTTTGATACAGCGACTTCTGTGCGAGTCTGATACTAAAGAACCGTCCAACTTTTCCACCATAAAAAAATCATCTGTCAACCTCACATAGGGTTGTATTATGAATGGCAGGGTGTTTTTCAGCGCTGACTTCCTGATACCGTTATCTGCTCTTTACAGCAGCATGCAGCGTGAATCACAAGTGGACAAGGCTTTATTGTCCAAGCACTGTGGTTTCCTATCACCTTGAAACACTCGATATCTAACGGGAGGCGATGGCGGCGTCTGAAGGATGCAATCTCAATTCAGGGAAGAAAAGGTTCCCGTTTATCATTCTCATTGCCTCAGTCCAGTGGCTTAATATATCAAACATCAGCGAGCCGTCTGGACTCCAAAACAATCCCCAAACAAGGATTCTGACGGTTCTGGAACACCCAGGACAAACTGGAGTGTTAAAAGGCTTGGTGGGCTTATCAGTGTCTTTGTTCCCACCTTGCGTGGTGAGTCAGGCCTCTAGCGCCGCGTCCTCCTGTAAATCTTTGTTTGTGTGTGTACACACACACACACACACACACACACACAGACGACTGTGGAGCCAGCGAGGGTGTTAAATGTGGAATTAGTTCTGCTGTCAATCACCCTGGTGACAGCGAGAGAAGAGACAACACGCTCTGGCTCGGATAAATCACGTCGCCTGTAGACGAACGCAAACAGACCCGGGAAGGGCTCACAAATTCAGCCTGACACTGTCTGGAGGTGGTCAGTGTAAAGTAAACAAGAGGGCTGTTCGGAGAGGGAGACGGCCCGCGTCTTCCCTGGCTTTCCCAACACAACAACTTGTCGCTGCAAGATTTGATGCTAAATATTGAAACAATTCCAAGTTTCTCTGTTTTTATCTTACAAGAAAGCAGATTAAAAATTTTTTTTTTTTTAAAGGCGAGTTATTATGGTTTCCTTGAAAGGACTAGAATAGGCCTATGGTTTATTCAAAACATGTTCGTTATATTTTCTGTTCTGCCTCTTTTAGGGCTCATTGTCACTTTAAATCAGTGTTTCTCTATTCCGGTCCTTACGCCCCCCCCCCTGCCCTGCCCTGCATGCTTCAGGTGTTTCCCTGCTGCCACTCACCTGGATTGAATATGTGGGTGATTAACAGGCTCCTGCAGCTCTTGATGGTCATGCAATCATTTTAATCAGCTGCTCTGGAATAGAGGCACATGTAAAACATGCAGAGCGGGGGGGCCTGAGGACTGGAATTGAGAAGCACTGCTTTAAATCCACATCAGTTGCTGTTGGCTCGGCCCCCAACTCAGTGTTTACACTCGCATGTGCAAACAGATGAGCAATTATACAACCGTACATCTTAGAAAAGCATTAGTACAGCCTTATGCACAATTCAGCGAGTGGTTTCTGGATGGTAAATCAACAATAAAACACTCAGTTTCCAGATACCTAGCTGGTTTTATTGCCCAACACCAGCTGGTTGTTGCTTTCCTTGTTTTAAGCGCTCAGGCTGTTTTTTAGAAGCAGTTGAGGCCCAAATGGAAGTCCAAAATGTGATTTATGAACAGTCCTGTATTATTTCTAATGATAATTTCAATGCTTTCCTTGGATTTCAGCTGCTTTTGAACCATCTGCAAACAGATGGACCTCTGAGAATTGATTCTGTAAGAAACGGAGAGGAAGAGAGTCAGTTGATCATCTGCTGTAGGTTACTACTGCTGCAAACAGTATTTTGGAAAGTTTTTGATTAAATTAACAAAGCTTGAAAACCTCTTTATCAAGATCAACTTGTGAAGGATGTCTATCCTAGTGTTGGGCTGATACTTATCCGCCTGCAGAAAGGTGTGAAAACCAGCCGCTGTGACGGATCACGTCTGCATGTGCTGACAATATTCACCTCGCTGTTACTAAATTACCAACGTTTCAGACAAAATCTGTATTGGCCCGAATCAGCAGATCAAGCTGCCTGAAAACCCCTCAAACTTTTGATCTCCATCAGATATTTGACTTTGACTGCAACAGTTTGATTAATTATTTGGTTTTTCTTTTTGCCTTTTTCTCTTTTGAGTTTTTTTTCCCCTATTGTACTATGATTCTGTATGTCATCAACTTTGACGCTTTGCGAGGTTTTTATTTGCATTTGCATGTTAACTGTGACAGAAGAATTTTTTTTTTTAACTGGACGTTAAATGGGTGGAAAATGTTAAATCAGTGACCTAGAAACCTTGCAGGATGTAGACAAAGATGTATGGATGAACAGAGGTGCTGACAAAGGCAGAACAAGCAAAACCAAGAGAAGAGATGGTGAAAGGACAGTGCAGAAGAAACGAACGTGTGCAAAAGAAACAAATGTGTGCAGAAGAAACGGACGTGTGCAGAGTTGTAGTCTGGATGTTCAGACGATGCAAACTGAAATGCGAGGAAGTCAGAGGAAGAAAAGATATTGATTCTTTTTTCTAGCTTGAGGGGAAATTTTCTGAAGCTGAAGATTAAAATTGGATGGCTCTGGGAAGAAATTGTTAAATTGTACATGGTTGCAGTCCTGGGTAGTTCTGAAGGCGTTTAAATGAGCATAAATATATATGCTTAAAGGTTAAATGGATTACACACAGAGGTAGCAGAGGCAGTTTTCCACAATAGCACATTGCAAATCTAATGCAAGAGCTTAAAAAATGTACGGCTGAATCCTGTAAAAGAGCTTTTAGTTGGACGAAAACGTGGACCGAAGCCCGAGAGACCCAAACTGAGCAGAACATCATACAATTTGAAACGTTAAGTTGAAGATATTTAAAAGATGATTTCTTTTTATCTTTGTTTGTTTTCTGAGCTACTGCTGCCTTTCACACTGTCCTGTTTTTCTATCTCAGAGAAATTAATCCTGGGTCAATGACCGTGTCTTTCTTGACCTCAGGCACAGACAGAGCTATTAATTATGAACTTTTTTCTTTCCTGTAGAAAGTACTGCTGGCTTGGTGCCACTGAGTCTTTTTATAGAACCAGTGACTGTGTGCAAATCTGCTAGACATCCTTGAATAACTTTTAACCAAAAACAATGTTGAGTCAATTTCTATTTAAGTACAAGCCTAGGTAAAGTAAATTATTGTGTTATGTAGTGTATGGCATGCCTGCGATGCCAACATTTATTGTGGCTGTCCTCTTGTTTTCTTTATCTTATCATATAATGCTGTTTGCAATGTTACAATATAGGGTTAATTACTCTGTTGTGCAAAAAAACAGTTGTGATTTTGAGTGCTCTGCCTGTTTTGGCAGGAGTTTGATCAAATAAAAAGATTGGACGTAAAACTGAAAATTAAATAGTAATGATAATCTTACATTAATTGAAATAAATGAGGAATTTCCATCCCTGTAGAATCAAGTAAGTTGGGAAAGTACTTTTCGTATTATTTGACACATTATTTGTTGCTAATTTTGGCATGATCAGTCCTCCATAAACTGTAAATGTGTATTCTAACTGCTAAAGTTTGAATGTGGAAGCGTGTTTCTAAATTTGTATTCAGTAAATTTAGCTGCTTTTTCGGATTCAGTATGATACAAAGAGGAACTATCTGTCTTGTGGATCAGCTTGAGATGTGATTTATTATTTCAGTTCTGATTGTCTGCCTGCTTGTTTAACCTAATGTTGATCTTATAATGCTACAGGAACCTCAGTGATGATAAAAATGTCCACAGGGAGATTCAGGTCAAGGGTCAAACTTTCAGTTAGGCTGTTTAAAGCCCAGATGTAGCACTTTTGTTTTGAAACCAACTTTACACACAAATCCTTTTGTTTTTTCCTTCATTAACTTATTTGTAGCCAGTCCTCCCTGGAGCTTCATTTCTCAGCTGAACGTATCGAGATGTTTTGACATCAAACTGTAATTTCTAATTAAATTAACAAGCGACATCCTGAGCCAGAAACGCATCGGCCCAGATTTCTGCCAGAAGTGCCGGGCCACTTCTTGGCCGCGGCCTCGCAAAGACATTTAAGGCTGTAATGAAATAAGCATCACCCCGCGGTGTTTCCGCCTGCCGGGACTTATTTTACAGTACTGATTAGCTCGTGTGGCTTTACTCCTAACTCGGCATCCTAATTATGTACATGAGGACCAGATATTGGATGTAAAGCTGTCCGGCTCTGCTTGAGGACTGAGGGGATATGAGACCAAGGTTGCCATGATGTGCTGCTGCGTTGAATAAAAAGACCAGTTTTATAAGGAGTGATGGGAGGAGAAAACGTATAGCGATGTTAAATTTGATAGATTGGGTATAACTTCAACCCAAAACTATTCAACTCCTTCTTCACCTGAGATTTATAGGAAAAAAAATCTAATCACATATTAGCACTTCAGTTGCACAAAAACAGCTTCAAGAGTTGGATGTTAATCTAAATTCATTCAACTACAATAATTAGTGCAGTTGAGGTGTATTCATAAAAAGAGAAAAAAAAATGCCTAAAAGCAAAAATGTGTTAACCTGGAGCTGCACTGACAAGTGTTCAACCTTAAAAAGAACTAGTTCTGAATTCAGTTCAGGCCAAAATGAATCAATTCTATGAAGATGTGTAAAATATAAATGTATTAAAAGTTGCACGTTCTTGTAAATATGTATACATACATTTATAAATTTTACATGATTTTGATCCGGGCAGTTGTCTGTCCGTCTCTATGGCGACTGGTTTTAACAGTCTGTGTCCAGGATGTGTGGAGTCTGCAGAGATGTTTTCTATTGACCCTATGGATCTACGTCACTTAATCATTTGAGGCGCCTTGATGGATGCAAGCAGAGAGGGACGGGAGTGTTGAACCGGGCGACAGAAGTTGTTTTTGTCAGTTTATTTATGGCTTTTACTTGTTTGAGTTTTCCTAATTTGTTTCTGGGCGAAGCACACCTGGTTGGGACTCACAGGCTGTGGTATTTACAGAAGCTTGGAATAGTTATCTTAGAAACCGACCCGTACTTCCTGCCTCCGGACGTGTTGATCAAATTACTGACTTTGCTTGAATTCACATCACATGATTTATGTCACTTTCTCATAAACGGCGTTTCCTCTTAAACTGGAGCGGCATTAAAAATGTACAAAAGACAGTTTGTTTTTCATGCACGCTAGGCTACATGACTTTGGGGCTTTGTTTCCATGGTTACTACTAATGATTAGATGCGTAACTTCTTCATGATGCAATATTTAATGTCTTCCTAATCATCCTTACTTATAAAGCATATGAACATTAATCTTCTCACCTTGTAAAAAGTGTTCGCTGCAAATCCGCGGTTACACCGAGGGCTGCCAGTCATTATGAATGACGGTCGGCTGCTACCCGTCTTTGCTCATTAAAAGTTATGCAATAAAATGACAAGTTTTGTTTTCACCCTTGTCTGTTTGTGCAGCACAATGTGACCATTTTTAAAGCGAAATCAACTAAATAAAAGTGATATTACAGATGTCTGTTTTCAGACTAGCTTTCACGGAGCACACTGGTTGTTTTGATGTCCGTCACGGCGGAGTGGGCGGAGCTCTGGAGAGCGACGATACTGTCAAAGGGTCAATATTCTGCAGACAGGTCTGCTTGTTAATTTCTGTTTGGTGGGTGAGCCAAACCACACAGTGATGGACAAACAAGGGAAGATGAAGGAAAATCATCTTAGTAGAAAGATGAATTTCAATATGCATGCACAGACTCTATTTGCATAAGCCCAAGATAGAAGCATGCATTTTTAGAAAAAACTGACTTAAAAACTCCAACTCCTTGTAATTTGACTGACGGGAGAGATTGTCATTAGACTTGAACAGTGTTTTTATGACTGCAATGCCTGAAGAGTGGGTGAAATCCAACCTGCAGACCTAGTGCAGCGTGAAACCTGTAACGAAGAGTTGCTAGCAGGCTTTAATTGAAATTGACTAGTAGAAAATGAAATTTAGAAAATGTGTAAATGAAGTGACAGGAGGCAGAAAAACTCAGGTATTCAGCTCACACTTCAACCATATGGAGCAAACAGAGCTGTCCTTCCTCGGTTCTCTATTTTCGTTTCTTCACATGACATATTTCCCTGATTTTTTTTTTATTTTTTCTTCTTCCCTCTGTTCTCCATCTCGACTCCTTCTCTGCTCTGAATGTGTCAGATCCTGTTGTGTGGGTGTTGTCACACAGACTACAGCCAAATCCTCTGCGCTTTCCCACTGTCTCTCACACAGAAACATCCATAGGCTCACAACTGCAGTCGTATCGAGTGTAAATTCTGCTCCAACTTCGTTTTTGGAAATGTGAAAGGGACTGCAAGGAGGCGGAAAAGATGCTTGGTCTGAGAAACCTGTTGGGAGAGGAAGTAAAGTAATGAAGGGAAAAGCTATTTTTGTCTTATTTCAGCTCTAAGTTACTGACAAAGCATCTATTTACAGCAGTTTCACTTGAAACATAAGTCAGTTGTAGCTCTGCGTTCCCCTAGTCATGAAGTACGGGTGTATAACTGCACTTTGCTTTAGTCTTTGACCATTATGCTGCTGCATTTGTTCATCCCTCTCAGTACATGCAGCTCATTATGCTTTTATGAACTGCTGACAGGGCAGAAGGGGAAGGCACAGTGAGAGACGGAAAGGATTCACTGTGAAATAAAGGCCAAGTGGCAGAGAGATGTGGGAGGCAGGACCAGCTGACTCGCTCAGAAACCAGGAGTGATTTCTGTTGTTAGAGATTTAAGGAGCAGATTGAGTGGAAAGTTGAATGAGATCTCAGAGGGAGAGGGGAAAGACAAAGTTTAAAGAAATAGGAGGTGTTTGGAAAATGGCTCTGACCTGGAGGTACTGTGAGAGTTTGGGAGGAAGATTAATTGTCTCCAACTCATCTGGAAATTTATCTTCAGTTTATAGGATGTAGTTTTGCTTAAAAAAAATCTGCTTGGATTACAGGTAATCCTGTATTCGAAATGCCATCTTTGGCTTCAGAAAGACAAACATTGGTTTTATTTGGTGGTGACTTCCTTTGAGAACAATGGGTTTGCAGCTACCCAGTACATGTGTGACCCGTCTGTTCGTCTGAGGTTCAGTTAGTTGACTTCACAACAGACACATTCAGGTTCACCTTATTTATTCCAACAAAAGAGGAAATCAAGTTGGTGGTTAACTTTAGTCCAGCAGCGTCTACGCCTATACATTAAATAAGATACAATAAATAACCCTAAACAAACTACAAAGCAGTAGCTCCCAATGAGCAGCTGTTAGCAGCAGTTAGCATTTGCAAAATTAAACATAGCTAAAATGGACAACACTAATAGTTGAAAACAAACACAAAACATAGCAAAATGACTCATAAAACACTGTATGTTATTACATTTCTCTAAAACATATACGTTTAAATATAATACTAGCAAAGAAAACGGCTGATTCTAAAGCATTTCAGTTTCAAGCAGCAACTGAACAAAAGGGGGAGGAGCTGTCAGTTACTGGTTGCTATGGTAACCGCCAACTGCCAAGAGCAGCAGTAACAGAACTTAAAACACCAATAAATGTCTGAAGAAACGACCTGACTAAACAAAATAAATTCAAAGAATAAATAAACCTTTTGACAAACACCATCTTTATAACATTGCTAAAATAAAACCCTGTAACAGCTGTACAAGCTAAGAAAATCAAACAGACGAATCTTATATATAAACGGCAATTATGAAGTGCCAACAGAACCGGACTGGAAAAACCTCCAGCAGAGCCAGGTAATCATCTGCCTCGACTGGCTGTGAGTACGGAGCCATGTTGCTGCCAAGAGAAAGAGGGTGGTGGATGTAGAGTAAAACAGAGATCCTCCATAAACATTGGCTGCTTTCTTCTAAGTATGTCAACGTTTTAAAAGGTTTCCATTTTAAATCTGCAAAAAAAAATGTCCATAACAATGCTACAGGTAAAAAGTATGAGAAGTTTTTTACTATTATGAGAACAAAATTGTTGTATTGTGTGATATAAAAGTTGTAAAATTGCAAGAATAAAATAGTAATTTTATGAGAACTCCTAGTTTTCCCACTGCATTAAATGAGTGTTGAACATTTGTAAGGTTATACTTTGGTGTTGGCTTTATAAATATAGAAATACTTTTTCTCTTAAACAATTTGTTTCAAAGAACGAACCATATGGACCTGCTGAGACGGTTAAATCAGATTTTCCCTGATTGAAATTTTTTTCTTTTGGTAAAATATTTTTTTTCTGCTAGATTTTTATAATGTTGTGACTTTATTCTTGTAATAGAGAAAGTGTTGGAACTCTGAGTAGCAGAAGTAGAGCCTCCTGCACAACAATCAAGAATATACCAAGTATTTTCTGAATCCAGCAGCCACTGTACAACGTAAAAACAGCTGTATGTCCTGGAGCTCAGCTTGGGTTGCTAGGTGACCGGCTGGGGTTGCTAGGTAACCGGTAGTCCCTGCTGATTTGTGACATTACATTCTGGAGGTTTATAATGTTCATTGACTTGTTGCCAGCGAACTGCAGGTTGGTTGTTGTTTTTATTTTTTTAAGCATCCGGGCTTAAAGACCCAAATGAAAGAAAGAAAAAAAAACAGTACAAAATCTGAATTTAGTATAATAAGTTTCCTTTTAATGTCATCATGGCAAACATAATTGCATACCATGCAGTCGCAGCGTTATCTCAGATTTTAAACGGCCATTTTGACATTAAAACTTTAAAGAATTGTTTTGTAATTTTGTTGCTACCAGGCCTTTTGGGAACCTCACTGCTGACGCACAAAAATAAATTATTCCCAGTTTCCAATTGGAAAACTAAACTATATATTCTAGTTTTCTCCTCTGCACTTCAGTTACTTTCCATTTGGAGCCAAGATCGTATTAGGTTTTGAAGCCAATTAGCTTCACTTGTCAATAATAGGATTAAACTTCAACTGAAATGCATCTGTATTCACATAATCACTCAAAAATGGCTTTAAAACATTATTTTCAGGACCTTAGAAGGAAAAGGTAATTTGGGCCTGAGGTTTGATAGCTTAGACGGGTAAGCAGACGAATGAGTCTTTTTAAAAGGTTAGTAATAAGATGGAAAGACTATTAAAACTTCATCACTTTGAGCTTTGGAGAAAGGAAGATTCTCTGTATTTAGGCTGTAACGTTTAAGAGCCTCCTCTCTATTTGAGTTATTTAGTCAAAATTAATTCTCTTGGCTCTCTTGAGTCACTTTAATTCGTGCCTCATGGCTCAAACATTTATCTTCTCATGCATTAATATTGTATATTATTCTAGTTTTTATCATTTTCCGTAATGTAACTTTCCACTAATGAGCTGTTGCTGACATTATTGAAGTTATTTGATGTTTGCATGACGTGCTAGTGGCGGATGCATTTAGAAGGAGGAATAAAACAATACTGGAAATGTATCCCAGGGCAGGCATTTATAAAACATGTCAGTTTCTTTGCTGACAGTGAATCAGCCTGCTGGAAGTGCCCTGCGTTATTTTGGCCTTTCCCTCTCTCCGTCTCCTCAGTACGGCTGAAGTTATAGCTGCACTTTGCGGTCGTTTCTCTCTTTTTTTTTCTTCGTCTAAAGTAATTGATGGTACCCATCAGATTTTATGAGCCCGCTGTGCCGTGTTCAAATGTGAACCGTAAAATCCTGCCGGATGTTTTCTGATTTTGAAATGTCACTGTTGCTTTTCATTTCGCTTCTCTGTGTGCTTCCAGTTTATGGTTGCGTTGTTTCCTCTCCATGCACCGCTGCCATTACGCTGCTGCTCTCACCGCTTCCACCCAGGTCACTTGATCTCTTGCTAATGCGAGGGGAAAGCAGGACATAAATACTTCTAGACGCAACGTAGTTGATGTGAAATCCCCTTGAAATTGTTTGTTCACGGAAACATTATGGCTGATTTGTTATTGAAAGCATGAGATGGATGCAGGAGAGCCTTAAAAAATCAGTTTATGACCATATGCAATAAATCTTGTTTCGTTGTGACTTTTCTTTAGCAGCCGTCTTACAAATGGTTTCAATGTACTAGCAGGAAAACAGGCTCCAATTTTCAGAAAAGTTACTTTTTTTTTTATCTTTAACTCTTTATTTCTTGTTCTACTTTCTAAAAAGTCTAATGTGGATTTCTGGAAGTAAATGGACATTCAGTTTTTTGTTTTTGAGGTGTTGGAAAACATGAAACAAAATTTTTTTTTAATGTCCTGCACTGCAAAAACACATAATCTTACCAAGTATTTTTTGTTTAATTTCTAGTGTAGATTGAATTGAGACAAACTAACCTAAAAGTAACCTGTCAGCAAGATATATAAGCTTGTTTGATGTAAATCATTTCTCAGTATTTATGTAAAAGTTCTAGTTCCACTTGTTTAACTTATAACAAGGGGAAAATGTTTCGTTATAACTAAATTTATTCGTCTGTGGAACCAGTACTTTTTCATCAATATTAAGGAATTATTCACTTAAAACAAGCTCCTATATCTTGCTGATAAGTTAGTTTTGTATCATTTTTAGTCTAATAAGACACTTGCACAAAAGCTACACCAATAAAACTTGGTAGGATTTTGTATTTTTGCAGTGTAGTTGAAAACAATCCTGCAATAAGGGACATGATTCCTCCACAAGGATGGAAAAATTCATGAGGAGTTGAGGCAAATGCTTTCTGATAAAGATTATTTTTCACAGTCATGTTGGTTTGGGTTGCCTTTACTCTTAAAAAAGAAATTATTTTAATCAGGTTATCACTAATATTTAAATACTTTTTCCCAGGCCTGTATTTTGCTCCGTTTTTCTCTGTTCTTAGTTTTTTGCAGATGCACTTTAACTTCTCTCCTTTCATCTATTATTGCATTTCTACTCTATCTGCATATCTACCTTTGCTCCCTTTCAACACTTTCTTCCTACTTTTTTAATTAAGTTTCCAAAATTTAGGAGAGCTTAAAGCTTAATACCCGTAAAGGTGAAATGTGGGTGACAGTAAAGTTAGCTGTCGCTTCTTAAGGCGAGGTGGGAAAAGAGAATGTGGATTTTTATTTTCTAGTGGGAAGATTCAGGATATAAAACTAGCATAATAAAGAACAAATTTCAGTTTAATTTGTTCAAAATGAACTGGTAAAATCAAACTTATTAATCCATTCATCAATCCATAGAAATATCAGCCACATTATGGATTTGTGTTTATAATTTTGGGTAGTTTTGACATGGAAACATGTGGAATCCACTGAAATGGGTACGTTAAACGCTAATCAAACGTATAAATCACCAGGTTTCAGTCCTGAACCAATCAATGGAGCGTAAATCCAGAGAGAAGAAGCCTCTGCAGGCCGCAGATTTTCAGCAGAGCTCGTTTAATCCCCGTCTCAAATCGCAGACTGGTTAAGAGCGCACAATGCGACACTAATGACCGGGTTTGTCACCAATTTGGCCGTCAGTTTGAGTTTGGAGACCTTTCTCCCGTCTCTGTACTCAATCTCAATTAAACACACGACAAGTGAAACGTTCATTTATGTTGATTCTCGTTTAGAACACCGGTGATTAAACTGATAATTGGTATTGATTGTGTTATTGATTGATCTGAGACGGTGTTTGAGTCTTCTCTCGTCAGAGAAAGTTTACCAAGCCTCTTTTTTCCCCCTTATTTTGCTCTTGCTCAGTGTTTAAAGGTGACTTGTTATGTGAAGATTTTGCATATTCTTGTATGTTCCCATTTGAGTCTCTACTGCTTCTAAAAGCAGCACCAATGCTTAAAAAAAACAAGCCGGTTATTGGCAATAAGGTAATGTTTTTTGGTGTCTGGAAAATGAGCAATTTCAAAAACCTTTTGACTGAGTCAGGGCACTGTGCCGTTACCTAGCAACTCAAGCCAAGTCCAGCCTTGTTACCTAGCAACTCAAGCCAAGTCCAGCCTTGTTACCTAGCAACTCAAGCCAAGTCCAGCCTTGTTACCTAGCAACCCAAGCCAAGTCCAGCCTCGTTACCTAGCAACCCAAGCCAAGTCCAGCCTCGTTACCTAGCAACTCAAGCCAAGTCCAGCCTTGTTACCTAGCAACCCAAGCCAAGTCCAGCCTCGTTACCTAGCAACCCAAGCCAAGTCTAACCTCGTGGAACTGCAGCATGTTTGGTCAGCTAGAAACAGCTGGAAAAGATGAGTGTTTTGTTGTTGAATTATCATTCAGTGCATTCTTGTTGGTTGTGTAGGAGGCTCTACGTCTGCTTTTCAAAAATGCACATCTTTTTGCAGCCATTTTCACATGTGAGTGTAAACAACCTGATAAAGAAGGCCGGTTCTGTTCTAAAGAGGCTGTGGAGATGAAAACGCAAAGCAGGATTCTTCACAAAATCAAGAAAATTATGGACAACTCTGACCATCCTTTTCATGAGACTCTTGAGAGAACAGAGCATCTTCAGTCAGAGGCTTCTTCGGATTCGCTGTTATACAGACTGCTACAGGAGACCTTTCCTACCAACAGCCATCACTATCTTCAATACTCTTTGAAGATGTTGAATGAGTTACATTTAATTTCACGTTAGGATCAATTAAGTATGTTTTAATTGAATTAAACGTTGAGTTGGGGGCGTGGCCAGCAGCAGCTTAAAGCGACAGAGTCCCCAAAAACATCTCATTCTGAATGGAGCTCAGAACCGAGCAGACTGAAACCTCATAGAATGATTTTGAAATGTAATGATCATGTTTTGTATTGTTTGCGCTGTATAGACCTGTTCAGACCTGTTCAAGGAAGCTTTTAAAGATGAAACTCTTGGTAATACTTAATGAATGAGGAGCAGGTGTCAGGATGACCTTAATCCCGCTCCAAGGCAGAGCTTAGAAGTGGCAGCGTTACTGGAAAGAAATGAGCTTCAGACTCCAAGTTCGACTGGAATGAAGGGACGAATCCACCAAATGGGAAAACGAACAGAGGGGGAACTCTGGTCCTTTCCCATTACAGCTGTGATGAATACAGCTGTGGTGGGTGCATGTTTGTATTCATGTAGTTTTTGCGTGGGCTCGCGTGCACGGCTGCATGAATTTGTGTCGGTGTGAGTTTTCCGACGCTCGGATTGTGAGAGCTGAGCTGCTTCGGTCGCTGCCAGCAGCTAGAGGATTAGGGTGGTGGCAGCGCTGAAATGGAGCTGATCTGTTAGAAAGTGTGTGTGTTTATTTTCAGGCGATATCGGCTATGAATCGAAGGAAACTAGTGTGTTGCGAATTTGAAAGGGAATTGGATCCGATTACAGAGAATCTTGGCTCCAGATTAACTGCAATCCTAACAAGAGAAGATGGAGATGAAGAGACGAGAGTTGAAGCGAAACTCTGTTTAAATCTGAAGAGGATGCAGTTTAGTATAAATATGATAAAGATGAGATAACAGTTCCACTGGAGTTTCAGCTCTGCTTGAAGGAATAAATCTTTTATTTATAGGATTTTACATATCAGAACAAAATAAAAACAATCAGATTTTCAACAAAATATTAAATTATTTTAATCTAACATTAAGTGCAAAAAAAAAACAACTTCTTCTTTCTTCTCCAACAGTAGGTTTCTGCTGATTTCCTACAGTCTTAATTGTTAAATCCTTGTCTGTAATAAAAATCAGTTGACTGTATCCTTCAAGTAAACGATTCACACTGAATTTTACAAAGCTTCAGTGAATGGATCGCTTTAGAAGAAGTGGGTAAACTGAATAAATGCCAGATTTAATGGTTTAGAGATTAAGTGGATTACATCTGAAGGAAATCCTTCCTGCTAAATTTACAGTTTTCTTTTACTATCACCTTACAAATAAAGCAGCTACATCAGAATAAACTCTAATTTCAGCAGAACTGTCGAGCGTAAGTTGGCAAAATGGCTGTTAAGTAAAATTTGTCTGGAAAACAGCGGCTACAACTTTGACAGCCTTGTTTGTTTATATTTAAAGACTGACTTTTCCAATTATTTTTTAGAAAGTAGTAATTTTTCGACTTGAATTAAATATTTCCTTGTAGTGACAGACTGTCACAACATTTCAAAACAGAGCAAGTAAATTAATCCTTTATGCATTTGCAGGTAATTTTCTATTTCTTTGCGAATGATTTCTGCTTGAAATCCTCTGAAAATGTTTTATTCCGACCTGCCAGCGAAGCCAGGTTAATAACAGCAATAACATTTTATTAAAAATGCATTAAGCCGTGTGCATCTGAAAGTCCCCGACATATTGAGCCGAGCCCTCCCACTCGCATGTTGTCCGACACACATTCAGGTTGGGCTGCTGCTGTTGATTACGCCATTGATTTTTGTTCCCTCTGCCTTATGATGCACATCGCACATAAAGCTGCAGAGCTTTGAACCACATTACTCCGTCCCTGAACCTTTCCTGACCCAGAATGTGTTGCCTTCTGGCTGTGCGGCATCGCACGATGGCAGAAGGGGATTAGGTGTGGGGCTTTGTGTGCAGCGTGCTGTGAATTATCAATACTGCTCCTCCTCCTCCTCCTCAGAGGAAGATTTGCATGTTTAGGTAGAAATATGGCAGCATCAGCTTTTGACGGGAAATCAATTGCTGTTTTTGGCCGGTCCAAGGCAAAGGAAGAATCCACACCTTGGAGTTTAAAGGGTCGGCTGGGAATCTGCAAGGCGTAAAAATCTAAAAGTCCTCTCTGGCTTTCCACCCAGTGAAATATACAAGCTGGATTTTGGGTTGTGGTTTTGCTGACGGGGGGGAAAAAGGTGCATCAGGAGGAAGTTTGACAAACAAATCATGGTGTCCGCATGTTGTTAACCCTTCTAGGCCCAACGTAGCGCTGACGATCCTAACAACTTTGCCGTATCATAATTTTGCCACAGTTTTCGCTATCTGAAAAATTCCAATGGTTTCTGAAAGAGTAAACGTTGCACTAAACAGCCAATATCAGGTTATTACGGTAATTTCATCCCCTCCATAGCAGGAAGTGAAATTAATCTGAGGAACGCTGTTTTAATAGACGGTAAATTCTGAAAATAACTTGCTTGATATTGAAAGTTTCAGTTGTTATGATAAATGGACAAATATATATTTACTCACAGGACATTTAAAGAACTTCATACAATTAAAATAAGCAAAAATATCCAGGCGGAGATTTGAAACTTAGGACTCGAAGGGTTAAAAAAGTCTTAGTCTTAATTCATGTCTCTTTAATTAAGGCTTTCAAATGTCTTCATTAAGTTGGCCTTAATCAATTTGTCTTGAAAGGACTATTCAATCTGGTATATTTGATTTATATTTCTCTTCCGTTTGGCAGAAGTTTGAGTCGCACTCAGAAATCTTCATTGCTTTCACTTGAGGCTGTTGCTAACATGCTGCTAATTTTCTCTTGCCATCTACCTTTTTTTTGTCTATCATGGATAAATTTGTCACCAGTTGATGGGTGAAGTTGATACATTTCTGTCTAGACGTAGTTCTTATACTCTATTCGTAATGGTCTTAAAAATTTGAGTTAGAGAAACCTGCAGAAACCCTTCACATGGCATTGACACAGAAGAATTTTTGACCAACCGGATGGTCTGTTTTCAAAGCTCCCAGCACAAAAATGTTGACTTTGTAAAGGCTGAGTTTCCTTGCTTAGGCTGCTGATCCTGCAGCCTGATGCACTGAAGCTAATGGATCGATGGACTTAAAATAAGTCTCTTTGGGTAAAGAAAATGTGCAGTTATCTAAGACGAAATGGGACAGGAACTTAAAAAAATCTGTTGAAGATGATTGGAACCACTAGACATTCCTTACTGTCTGGGAATAAATTTAGACCGACTTTCTTTTTAAGGCTGTTCTGTTAGTAGCATGTTCTGCTACCTAAACACCAGAATTAAATGTTTTTCCTCTTGTATTGGGTGGGTAAAGGTATTTTATTAAAATGTACATACATTGCTTTTGCTGTTAGAAATCATAGATGATGATGTCACAGGGTTGTAAGTTTCTGATTTAAGTTGAACAACGTTAAAGGACACACAGAACAGGAATATCTCCTAAGATTGTCTATCCTGATAATCAGAGCATTCTTAAGACTGCTGGAAGGGGTAAATCTGGACAAAAATCTGCATAATTATCTTGCTATATGAACCTGGCTTAAGTTGCGATTGACCTTGAGCGGTAATGGTATCGGATCAACTGGACGATGGATCCTTCAGGTCCTGTTTCAGGTTGGATTCCTCTGGATTTGTTCCAGTTTTTTAAATAAATGGTCTTTAAATACTGCTGACCCATTAAAAAAAAAGCTTGTTTTTAGATTTGACCTTTAATCTTGTGAAAGGAAATCTTTGTTAGGACAAAAGACCTGAATAATATTCTCTAGAAATATCTAGAAATCGTGTTTTTCTGCTTGGAGCCAGTATGTGGCTGCAAACTTTGGGACATGCACTCGGTTTCCGTTTCCTTTTCCGCCTCACTTTGACATGCTATCGATTCAGCCTCGCTGCTTTCTGTCCAAAGCACCACTTACGGTACTCCAGCGTTGGATAATGTAAACGGAGGCACTCCGGCCTGCAGCAGGCAGAAAAACCCTTTATGCTTTCCGAAAACACTTTTGAAAATGCGTGGCATCATGCATGCAGCATCCCGATGATCTTTCTGCTTTGACTGCCCATAGACTTCGCTGCCAGACCTTATAAAACAGTGACCACTCAATCTGCTACGGTGGCTGCCACTTCACTCACCGACTCCTGCTGGGAGAACGAGTTCAAAATGAAGCGACACCCTTTGGTGCCCTGTAGGAATCTGCTGAAAATACATGAGGCTGCCCGTGTGCATGCGCGGCGTTCCTCTTGAGGCCGTTGAGCTTGCATTAATAACTGCGGCTGTAGTTGCTGGGTAATTGCTCAGCACAGGCAGCGCTCATTCACAGCCACATGCGAACATCTTAATTGGCTCGTTTTCCTTCTTATTTTGTTCCATGTCTGTGCAGAAACAGAGCTGTGTGTGGGAGTCTCTTTATTGTTTATACTTGCACTTTCTAGTCTATTTTGCTGTGTTGTGTGTATGTGTGCTCATAATTTAAACAGTTTTTTTTTATTTTCTTTAGAGAGGAGTTGAGCATGTAAACCCATGTAATGAGAACTGGCTTGTCTGAGCAGAGAAACCTCAGCTCAGTATAAATATTTTTATTCAGATAATTTCCCTCTAGTTTACAGGAATATTTATACATGCGTAGAACTTGTGGGCGTTTACAAGGTGATATTCATTTCTGCTTGGCAAGCTAATTTATTTGAAAGGTAGTTATTACAAGAAAATGCTTGTTTTCTTGTTTATGCATTTTAAATTGAGCACCAAGTAAAAAAAATAAAAAATTGGTCGGGGGGGGGAGGAGGGAAGAAACTGCATCATTCAGTGAGAGATTCAGATTTACTGTGGAAATATGTTGTGCACCAGAAAGTGTTCTCCAATTATCGAGGGATCACACTTCTTAGACTCTCTGGGAAAATGTACTCTAGGACAAGAGTGTCAAACTCGTTTCTTCAGGGAACTGCGTCCTGCAGCTTTTCTTGTCCCTGATCCAACACATTTAATTCAGATTCCTGAATTTCCTCCAATCGCCTTTTAGAGACCTGCTAATGATCTAATTATTTTATCCAGGTAATTTTAAAGCAGGGACATCTGAAAGTACCTCTGCATTGGCCATTGAGGGCTGTTGGCTGAGACGTTCCCTTGATGAGCATTTAAAGATGTTTTCTGGCCCACATTTGACTTGTGGCTCTGGAGAAAACTCAAGTCTGTCTTCCTGGAAGCAATTTGTAGACGGTGTTGTCGGTGTGTGCACACCGTGGATTCTCTTAAGAGACATCTGTTCCTGTGTCTGCATACTTGACACTTGTTCCCAGTCTGAAGCTCTGGTTTCTAACAAACCAAGGTGGTGGAGTTGGGGATGGCTCCATCACGTCACCCGATGCCTCTTTTGCAGTAATGCAGTTATTGCACCATATATTAACGACACAGGAAGTCAAAAATCAAGGTGTTTAAATAACAATTTAGTCTATGGGCAACAACATTGTGTCAGATTGTTTTCCCCAAACTAGAGTCTGTATTAGTACTAAACATAAATAGGCTAAACAAACTACTGGCTGGCCTTCCTTTTTCTTGACTTTTTAAAAAAGTCAAGAAAGTTTTTAAAAAAAAGTCTACTTATCTTTGTAAGATAAGTAGAAAGACTTATCTTACCTAGTCTTTCTACAGACTAGGTAAGATAATTTTATTTATATAACACATTTTTAGCAACAAGGCAGTTCAAAGTGCTTTACATAAATTAGAAGGAAAATACAAACAGAACAAAAGCGAAAAAGACTAAAAAGTAAAGACTAAATATTGGTTTAATAAGAATAAATAGTCCATAATTTATGATCTAATAGGAGTTTCTCTGGATCTTAAGTTGGTTCTAGATTAGATTAGTATAAACCGAAGTGTTGGTTCCAGTTGTTCTGGGTTAAGTTCTGGATTTGTAGGGCTGAATGATACGGCTGAAAAACGTAACACGATATAAGCGTTTCATATCAGTTGATTGATAATTTATTGATTGGGTTTTTATTGTTTTTAAATATCTGAAATATTTTCAAACTGGTGGCCTTTCCTGTTTTATTCAAAGTTTTCACTCCGTGTCGTTTTTTGTGTTTGTTTTTTTTTAAGCAGTCATGAGGACTTTAAACTGCTGCTGCTGTGGCAGTTACTGAGCAGGGTGTTGCTAGGTAACCAAAGAGTGAGTTGCTAGGTAACCAAAGAGTGAGTGAGTCAGTTGATTCCACCAACCTTACATAGCTCGCTAAAGCCAGAATACTATTCGTTTCTGGATCAGAGTTCAGTGAATATTCTATATATAAAATATTTCAGATGTATTGTTGATTGATATTGATCACCTGTCTATTGCGATATATATGATTTTTATTTATTATCCAGCCCTTCCTCACACCATTTAAAATCCCTCCACTATTTTAGAGTAAACATTCTTAAAGTGAGGTTCATGTAAAATGGGCAGAGAAAAATTCAGAGGCAACTTAAATATGCCTGCAGCCTTCTTACAGAAAATGTTTTACTTCTTTCTATCCTACTGCAGGATAAAGGAACATATGCTACTTTATTTTGCGGCTTATCTTTGGGGCTGGTTGACAAACATGTCTAACATTTCCAAAAAACGGTGCATCAGCAGGTTTTAATCAGATGAAAATGGACTAGTTTTGGACTTTCTTGGAAGCGCATCCTGTTTCTGTGCTGTAGAGTTGATGCATTTCTTCCTCTGCCCCTCTTAAACACACGACACAGAGTCAGTTGACAGCTTCGATTTTCTGGAGTTTAAGATAAAGGTCTTTTTGTGTCTCCAATCAATCGCCGGCTTTTCTTCATTTGTCTTCACTTTTATGCCCGACGGATGGAAATCAAAGCAATCCTGAGGGTGTTGGACTTTTTTTATTTTTACTAGTCGAGGAGTTAAGAGGCATTTTCTGAAAACTGGAATGACGGAAGTGGTTGAGATTTCTTCATGTCCATGTATTTTGATGAAGAGAAAACCAAAAATTACACAAAACTTTTGAGTGTGGTATCATTTCCCCTGCGGCCCCGCTGGATGAATTAGATTTGGTCTTTTGCAGCTTCCTTCCTTCTTGCAATCTAATTGATTTAGTTTGAAATGTTTCTGCCCCCAAATAGCAATTTGACATCTGTTCTAATAGAAATAAACGGTTACTTTGAAACCATAGAATGGCTTCAGTTTACTTTATATCACACAACAACTGATTTCCCTAAATCCTTTCTACAGGTTTGGTCCGTTTGGTCCTCAAGTGACATTCTGCAAACCAAACCTACTAAATAACTTATAGATCAGCAGCTATACAGACATTTTGAGGCACAAGTTCATAAACATTTTGCCTTTTAAAGAGTTTTAATTGGGCAGGAAATAACCACATTGTGTGTAGTGTGCATCGATTTAGATGGCATAAATTACAAATAAACCTTACACTCGTTGTAGTAAGTATTACATGTGAAACCCTGTACTTTGGGTATTGAACAATCCCAGTCTGATGTTTTTAGCCAAACCCATTATATGTCATTTACACTATAAATGTAAATGACACAAGGTTTCCCCCTGACAACTTGCTAAGCCCAGTGGTTGTGGTCCCAGCTTCCCGTCATGTTTTTGAGTTACAAAATGTTTAAAGTTGACAGGAATTTAGAAAATATCACTAGATAATTATGTGTTACTGGAAGATTGGAAGATTAATACCTGAACACCAACTATAAAGTCTTGCATGGAGACATTTTAAAAAAGACTTAAATATATCTTGATCTACTTTTTATTGACTGAAACTGAGTAGATGAAAATGTTGAAAGCTCTTCACACCAAAGCAGTGCAAGAATGTTGCAGCTACAATAGACTGACAGCCAAATGGTTTCATCTTTATATACAAGAGTGGCATTTAGTACGGAGGGTTTCCTCCTGTGTATTATAAGCCTGGCGGGCCACCAGGCTTTATTTGTGCCCCCGCCAGGCTTAGCACTGCTTAAGTCTTTTTAAAATGTTTGCATTTTTTTGTGACTTTATAATTGGTGTTCAGGTATTAATCTTCCAGTCTTTCAATAACACATAATTATCAAGTGATATTTTTTTAATTTCCTGCCAACTTTAAATATTTTTTAACTCAAAAACACATCAGCTTGCCCTAAATACTTTCACCAGAAACCTTGAATAGGTTAAATTATTGAGTGTAGAAATGAGTCAGTTCTGCATTATGTTTCTTGAAACTTTAACTTAAGTATACACCTGGATATTCTTTTTATGTGTACTTTTATACTTTACCTTTGGGGCACATTGTGCTTCAAATAGCACTTAAGAAAACATAAGATAAGTTAAAACAAAAGAGAATAAAATCTAAGCACCAATTATAATTGCTGGGTTGGAAAGATAATAAAGAGTCTAAAATGGTGAGACCACAAACCAGAATGTTGAAAGAGCCAAATTAACTGAAATGGCTCTTTCCATTGCACTGAAAACATAATTTTAATTGTATAATCAGCGTGGTAATTTGTCATTTTTGTACAAAAAAATATGAACAAAAGAACAGCAATGATCCATGTCTCTTAAAACTGCTGCACAGACATTTCATGCACCGTGTTTTACAGCAATGATCGTCTGATTCCACTCAGCATTTTATTGTCAAGGTCCACTGGATTAGCAGCTTGATTTGCTGTCTTACATCTGCTGCTGTTCTGCTGCACACTCAGTCCTCTGCAGGACGTATTTAGCTGCTGCTTTAACATGTTTAAGGATTCCTGGACAGATTTAGTTTTTCTTCTGTCATCAGTTTAAACAACATTGTCTTTGTGGTTGAGAGACTCCCGTCTTTGGTCTCGTATCTGAATCCTCTGATTGGAATGATACAATTTTCTCTGAATGGGTTTCCTGTAGGTCAGATCTCAAACCTTAGTTGTCCTTTATTCCTGTTAAATTAAATGTACTGAAGCTGAAACCTGCAACTTTTTTCCAATGTAAATACTTTCATCAACAGCCTAGTAGGGGAATATTATTAGAATAGTGATAAATTGGGAATTTTCTACATTTTCTGTTGGATTCAAACTTGTTTGTCTAAGAACCATTTTCCCCTTTTAGATTGAAGCCAAACATTTGAATCAAAAGTTTAGAGCAAAACCAGGTTACTGCATCCCAATCTCATCTTTCAAAATGAAATAATGCTTTTTGAAATCTTTCTTAAGCTGGACTTATGGGTTCCAGAAAACTTGTGGAAGAAGTTGCTCTAATCAAACCAAAATACAACTTTTTGGAGCAGAAAAGTAAACAACCTATTCCTGAAATAAAGCACGGTGGTGGCAGCATCATGCAATGGTAATGCATTTTGTAGCAGGGTCAGGCAAGCAGGTCATTGATGGAGTGACGGATTTTGTCAAAAACAGAACAATCCTGGATGAAAATCCTGTCAGAATTAAGCACTGTGTAGAATTGCCTCTACTTTTGCGTGGGACAGATTTTTATTTTTATTTTTGGCAGTATCTTGTATTTTGGTCAGTCAAAATGGCGATTAAAATCTGTAGGATGGATGCTGAAAACAAGCAGCTCTGTAATAATAGTGTTGAGGTTTTAATGGAAGCTGAACAAAAAGGCCTGAGAAGCTGAAACATGGGGGCAGGTTGGGTGAGAAACAACAGGATGGAAGTTATAAATAGCTCTCTGCTCCGCTGATGATCTGTGCGATTTGCTCGGCTCAGACGACACAGATGGGTCTCAGGCTGGTCCAGAAGATGAAAACACAAACACATAAAGTTTATCCCACAACCACAAATCTTTGCTCATCGTTGCACATTAAGGTTTTGTAATTAATTTATAACTCAAACGTCACCAAAGCAGTTCAGGTTATAAAGCAGTGCTGGTACTGGAACCAGTTCTGTCAAAGTCTGGTTTGGGTTGCTACACATAAACAAAACACCTTGGTACCAAAAGTGTAGTCAATAAAACAATTACAGTATTTTATCCAAAACCCAAAAGTGACGATACCAACATGGTTTCCTCAGGACATTAAAATGATTAACCAAATGGATTTTGTTGAATTTAAGGCCTTGAATGATATTAAAACTGAATCTCAGCTGCATTAAAAATTCATTAGTTAAAAAAAGTGTTCAGCAGTTCTGAGTTGTTCTGCTGGACTTACTCATTGGGGAATTCATGAATTTTCATCAGGAATGTACATTACCGTAACATGTGGGGCCAATTCAATATTTCCTTTTGTAGCGGGTTGGTAAAACCCGAGCAGCCGAGAAAATGGGTGAACGTCAATTCCAGCTGAAGAAAAATGGCATTAAAACAAAACTTATGCACTTTATGCAAAACTTGTACATTTTAGTCATCAAAATTCATTAACTGATTCCTGCAGAACCCTTTAGTAATTAATGCCAGACGGGCTTTAATAAGGAAAAAACCCATCTGTGCCTTCAGGATTTATGCTGGTCTTCATTAAGGAATTTGTTTCCATGGAGAAGAAATTACAGTTGATATTTCTGCCTCAAAAGATTGCATTGATGCAGATGTGATAAGATTGAAAATTCCCTGCTTATCGATGCCGTTGACTTTTAAGCTCAAATGTATTTACAGAATCAGATTTTTAACGTGATTTTTACCAAGGAGACAAATAAATGCAGTGAATTCAAAGTTAATCCACCTTCCCATTGTTGGTGAATGCAGCATGAATGCAGGGAGACCCTCCAGCTGTGCTGTCGTTCGTTTCCCCACACACTCCTTTCACATCAGGATCAAATGTGAGTGAAACAAACCAAGTTGAAAGTGTAAAAACAACAGATCTGAAACAAAAAGACAAATAAATTTAAACAAAAACAGTTTTGAATCTGGAAGCATTAAAACTGAAACAAAAAAAAAAAAAAATCCAAAAATTAAATTTGAATAAAAACATTGAACTGATTGACAAGCATCGTTCTGCAAGTTTAAAATATTGTGTTAAGCTTAATATAAAATAACTATTTACTAGTAGTTCCACAAGCGGGAAGAAATTAAAATCAGAATAAAAACCTTTTAGAATAATGCATGGTGCACATTATAAATTGAACATTTCACCCCGTAATGACAGTAATAATAATATTCCACACTGCCGATTTCACATGTTGCCTCAGAAATTACACTGGAGACAAATACTGCACTCAGCAAACCACCGTGGTGCACTGGACATGTGTGTGAGCCTGTGTGTGTGTGTGAGCCTGTGTGTGTGTGAGAGCCTGTGTGTGTGTGAGCCTGTGTGCGTGAACCTGTGTGAGCCTGTGTGTGTGTGAGCCTGTGTGCGTGAACCTGTGTGAGCCTGTGTGAGCCTGTGTGTGTGTGAGCCTGTGTGCGTGAACCTGTGTGAGCCTGTGTGTGTGTGAGCCTGTGTGTGTGTGAGCCTGTGTGTGTGTGTGAGCCTGTGTGTGTGTGAGCCTGTGTGTGTGTGTGAGCCTGTGTGTGTGTGAGAGCCTGTGTGTGTGTGAGCCTGTGTGCGTGAACCTGTGTGAGCCTGTGTGTGTGTGAGCCTGTGTGTGTGTGAGCCTGTGTGTGTGTGTGAGCCTGTGTGTGTGTGAGCCTGTGTGTGTGTGAGAGCCTGTGTGCGTGAGCCTGTGTGTGTGTGAGCCTGTGTGTGTGTGAGCCTGTGTGTGTGTGTGAGCCTGTGTGTGTGTGAGCCTGCGTGAGCCTGTGTGTGTGTGAGCCTGTGTGTGTGTGAGCCTGCGTGAGCCTGTGTGTGTGTGAGCCTGTGTGCGTGAGCCTGTGTGAGCCTGTGTGTGTGAGCCTGTGTGCGTGAACCTGTGTGAGCCTGTGTGTGTGTGAGCCTGTGTGTGAGCGGTCCGCTGCAAGGCCTTTATTGTGGAGTCCGTTTGGAAGGAAAGACCTGCAGCGGCTAAAGGAGCTGCTCAGCGCCGTCAGAGTTCCCTGCATGGGGTGTGAGACGCCGGGCAACAGGGATGACAGCTGAGCCGCCGTCTTCCTGTCACACCCCGTAAAACTACTGTTTTCAATAAAGGAATAATTATGATTCTTTTCTGGCTACACAATCCAAACTCATCACATCCATTCCTTTTCTGATTCCTCAAAATTAGCTTTTACTTACGTAGAACTGGACAATAAATCAATAATATATCAATATCAATAGATGACACAACTGATAGAATATTCAATCATTTCGCTGAACGCCGAGCCAGAACCCCACAGCATTCTGGGGGATGTAGGCAGAGGAAAGACTTCAGCTGCTCAACCTCTTAAGACCTGTTAATAAAGATTGGAATCAACTAACTCGCTCACTCTTTGGTTTCCTAGCAACAACTGAGTAACTCTTTGGTTACCTAGCAACCTGCTGAGGAACTTGCACAGCAGGAGTTTAAGGTTTCACCTCTGTGCCTCATGACTGCTCAAAAATATTTTTTTAAAATGACGGCGTGGATAAAACAGTAAAGTTCATACCTCCAATTTAGTAATAGTTCAGATATTTAAAACAAAAATACTAATCAATAATCAATATTGACTCAGATTGTGATGCATTTTTTAGCCACATCATCCAGCCATTGACTTTTTAAAAAATATTTTATTTTCACTAAAGTAAATTTTAAAATGTTTTGTCTGTATGCTTTAATTTTATGTACTGTACAATGTGTAAATGAGTAAAATATAATGCTCTGACTTTGTTCTTGATAAAACGCAGTGAAAAAAAAGCACCATCAAATGACAGGACTCCCCAAATCATCACAATCTGTGGAAACGTCCCACTGGTCTGGAAGCAGTGTGGTTTCTGTGGTTGATTTTTAAGCTAAATGCATTAAATTAATTCTTCAACTGTTACAATTTAACATTTTGAGTTAAATTATTTAGATGCAGCATGTATCTGGCCAAATGTAGTTGCAGGAACAAAATAAGTACCTGGCACTCACAGCACTTATCAAATATTTCATCCAAGCAGTACTTTTTGATCGGGATTCAACACTGTGTGCAGCTCTCTTATTTATTTACTGACTTTGGTTTCAAACCTTGGGTAAGATGTTTGGTTTTTGACAGCCAAGCTGGGCATCAACAAATTCAGGTTGGAATATTTGATTTTGAAGGTTTAAATAAAGGAGTACAGGTTGGGTAAAGTGGCCAACAGGGCTGGATATTGTAACAAGTCAGGCTGTTTTTTGTTTTTTAGCTCAAATCTATCCAGATGGCTGTGGCATAATGACGATGAGAACCAAAAACAAGCTTGTAATGAAGCTTTCCTGAAGGATCCAACGGTCACAACACAAACGTAAACCCTACCAAACGTACCCAGAGGTGTTCTGCACTCACCATCTGAGCTCCGACTCAGAGTGCCTTTTAAACGCGACTCTTTTGCAGCCATTTCCCAGTTTATCATGCGGGTTGTGGAGGGTCATTGAAACTGGCAGCAGTGCAGTCGTTAGTGAAATTTGTTCAGCATCCCACACGATATGGCATGAGTTTGGAGTTGTAGCTGTCAAAATAGGTTTTCATTTCAAGCCAGGGGAAGGAAAGTTTGTCCCTCCGTTTACGTTTTGTTGGGAGAAATTTGTTGCTTTACAAGAGAAGTAGAGAGGCGGCTATTAGAGCTGCTGGGAGAAAGTGACAAAAGTGGAATCTGCATGGGGGTTTTATTCGAACATTATGCCCATTACTGCTGCAGCTTTGTTTCCACTCAGCTGCGCTCAGCGAAGACATTCGTTCTTGTTTTCGTGCAGCTGAGATTTTGTCTGTGATATTTCATAAAGGGGGATTTCTTTTGTTCTTTAAATCTTTAATTTCTCTTCCTTCTGATTGGTTGGTATTCATCAGTTATTTTTCATTTGCTGCAGTATTCTCTCTCTCCTTCCAATGTTTTTTTAATCGGATATTATTCCCCTCTTAAAGTGTGACCTTAAATTAAAGTGTTTTTTGTATGTAGCTACAGAAGCTGCTATGCTAGAACACATACTAGGCAGAATATGTATTGTTACTTTCTTAAAATGTTAAAATATAGAACTACTGGACTCTAAGAGGCTGACAAAGCATAAAAATATCATGTCTTATTTTTTTTGTTACCTCTGTTTCTGTTTGCAGCAGTGGTGTTAACAGAACCAGGATACAAAGTAATTAAGATGTTCAGAGTCCAGCTTTTTAATTAATGTCCTGAATTTTTTACCCCTTATTCTTGATCCCTGTTCCCTTTAAACCAGTTGGTATCATTAGTTCACACCACATTGCTATTTTTAGACTTTCCCATAGGCAAAGGTGAGCCTCACCTAATAAATATTGTGATATTAAACACTGATTTTGGTGATATTCTGAAAGGGGATAAATCTTATTTCACCTCTTGTTCCCCAGAGGGAATGAGTCTCTTCTCTGTTTTTTTAAAAACCGATATGAATCAAGTCACATTTGAGACTCCAAGCTTTGGTCTGAATGGTTTAAAGCTGGAGGGAAATTCTTTAAAACTCAAATTTCCTCCTGATCCATTTTTCCGTCATCACTTCGAGGAGCAACTTTCTCAGTATGAACAAAAATTCTGTTAAAGGAGATTATTTTTATTTCTTATAAAAACAACCCCAAACACTTAAAAAAAAAAAAGAAGAAAAAACACCCATTTGTTTTTTTTAGCTATAAGTTGATTTTTTAGACGTTTGGGAAATGGGCCATTTCACAAACCTCCTGGTTGAGTGACATTCCACAGGCAGTGTACCGTTACCTAGCAACCCCGGCTGAGCCCGGCCCGTCACCTAGCAACCAGCACGTTTGGTCAGCTTGTTTTACAATGGCTGCTGGGAAAGACAAGTGTTTGTTTTTGTTGATGTAGCATCCTGAAACCACTTGCTGCATTCTTGTTGGTGATGCAGGAGGCTCCACTTCTGCTTTTCATACCTATGCGGTTGTATAATTGTGCATTTGCTTGCAGCCATTTTCATATGCGAGGGTAAATGTTGAGTTGGGGGGTGTGGCCTGCAGCAGCTTGTCTGGTCTTAAAGTGACAAGAAGCACTAAAACGGCTGGGAGTTCAAAATAAAAACTAAACTGAATAAAATCTCTTTATTAAAGAATGATTTTGTGTAAAACACCTGTTCAAGGAAACATAATAGATCACCTTTAAACCAGTTAAATGTCTCAAACGTTTGTCTTGTTTTTGAAAACCGAATAAAGTGTTGAATTGGATGTGCTGAATGTTTATGTAAAGATTTATTGAAGGGGTGTGAAGTGTAGGTTTGGTCCTAAATTTCTCCATTTCTGTTTCTCGCTCCCTTCAGCACTCTACTTCAATCTCCAGGCAAATTAATTAATTCATTTCTTTATCTTCAGCCCGTCCCGTCTTTCCCAGGCTCTTTGAGACCTGTCAGCATCTTCTTTCTGTCTGTCCACCACCCTCTGCCAGTCCTCCAGCTCTGTCTCTCTCTGTCTTTGTCGTTTCCTCATTGACATTCACCCTCCAACGTTTCATTCATCTCTCCTCTTGCCATCCTTTGCCTCACCTTTGCCTCATCTTCTCTGACTCATGCCTCATTTTTCCTTTGTCCCACTATGAACTTGCCCTCTCTTTCACCATCGTCTGCCCTCCTTCTGACCGTCTTACCACCATCCATTAATGCATTAATCACTATGGATGGTGGACGAAGTTCTGCTAAGCCTACACTTTTGAAGTGAGTTTGACAATACCACTAATTATTATAATTTTTTTTTAGACTATTAGGAAAAGCCATGTTTTGACAAAAAGGCTGGTCTGGTTTTAGTTTAATAACAAAATAATGTTTTGAGTGGGTTTCCTTCATTTCTTCATCTGTAAATACTCTTAATTTGAGACTCAAAGGTGAAATATAAATGTACAGCTTTGATTTGCTCTCTGCTTATACCCTATAGTATATCTATATTCTATAGTATATAGATATATATATACTAGTATATATATATATCTATATACTATAGTATATAGATATACTATAGTGTATATCTTCCTATACACTATAGTGTATAGGAAGATATACTGCAGACATAAACACACCATTTTAGTTATTTCTAATAATCCTTCACTCTAAAGACGTCCAGATGACAGATTTTGAGACATTTACAGAGAAATATCACATTTGCATAATTATTAATGCTGGAATCTATTTGGAGAGAAATAAATTTTTTTTTCCCCCACACTACTAAAGTGAAAATTTAGCTAGTTTTCTACTTTCTTTTTTTTGCTTTGTTACTTTTGTTTTTTTACCCCACACAAACATACAGGTAGGGAAGCAAATACTGGAACATAAAGATGATTCGGGAACCTAAAGATGATTCGGGAACATAAAGATGATTCGGGAACATAAAGATGATTCGGGAACATAAAGATGTGCAAATTGTTACATGTTTTGTTTTGACTCGCATTGAAAGTTTTGCACAGTCTCTTGAAATATTTTGTATCAAAAATCTGTTTACACGTCTAAATGTTCGTACAGTAGTTTTATGAGGGCAGATATTGTCACTTTGAAAGCAAGATTTCATGATTTTTGTTCCCTAAATGTTTAATACTTGTGATTCCATTTTCTACAATCGATAGTAGCCACACAGGCACGCCCACTAGAAGGAAACAAACACACCCAGTATAACTCTTTCATTCTATTGGCTGAGAGGTTGCCAGGCAACGGTACTCTTGTAACTAAGCAGAAAAGCGTTACAAGATTTGAGGACAGACATGAAGTCCTGCTTTTAAACTGAAACTGTAAGCACAAGTATTAAGTTTAGAAAACAAAAGAGATTGAATCCTGCTCTCAGACTGAAATGTGGCTCTCGAATTATGAGAGCAAAAACAAAATAAAACAATAAAATAAAACAGATTTACTCCATCTAATTAACCCTTTAAAAGCTAAACCTCATTCTGAGAATATGTCCAAATTCAGGGGCTGCGTCCTTTAAAAGCTGCATTTAAACATCAATTACGTCACATCAGATTTTGTCTCAAATGCTCTTTTCCTTTTTTCCCCTAGATTTGAAAGACTTGTCCGGTTTATCCTTCACAGTTCTTGTGAAGTATGAAATGTCCGGGTCAGAAAGAACTCGGTTCCTGTTCTTTCAGTCTTGGCTTAAAGAGCATAGTTCTGTTTCAATCCTGGGAAATGTTCCACAAAAAGCTACTTTGTTTGTTTTGCAGCTCATTTCAATAGATGTATTTTAAGATGTTTTGATCACTGAGTTTAAACACCTTAAACCTGATGTTCTGTGGAAATACAACATTAATCAAGGTGTAATTTCCCTTTTCCTCAAACTTTCAACATGTTAATCTTTTATTCTGTAAGTTGCTTGCTGTATTAGGAAATATTTGATGATATGGTATGCTACTCCAAGCAGTATCTTTATCATGGATTGACATTTACATTCCCATCTAGTTCCCACTCCCCCTGCCCTTTTGCAGACTATTTTGGTGGCGGCTTGTCCTCCACCTTCTCACCGTATTTCTTTCAAACCTGTCACTGTTCAAGGTTTTCCAAAGGGCTGGTAGTTTGACGAGGTAGTGTTTTTTCCTTATAGCTGTGAAAAACCATCAAAGTTGTCACCTTCTTCTTGTGGCTCTCATTTTAAAGCCTCTTCTTTTCAGCAGTTTTGATGCTCCTAGTTCAAAATTATGTTCATTTTCATGTCCACAAGTGACACAAGGCGACAAGAAACAAAGCTTTAAACGCTGAATTCAGACATCAGTGCCTGACATAACGATTATCCACGACAAAAGTAAGGGTATCAAACTCTGCAGCTCCAATTGTAGTTAATCCAGTGAGTATTTTATGGCGGTTTATTCATTGTGGAAGCAAAGGGAAATGTTTTTAGACTTTTGTTTTTTAGTCAGAATTGCCGCTGCCTCTTTGCGGTTCAGGATTGTTGGATGTTTTTGTGGAACGTAAATCCATATTTTTCACAGAAAATTTTAATTTTAAATATTCTAAAGAAAATGCAGCTTGAGAAACTGAAAAATCCCGGAGCAACGCTGTGTCACACACCATTAGCTGGCGTTTGCGAAGCAGCTAATCCAGGAGCGCCATTCATTTTAGTTTGATTGGCTGTACTCCCAAGAATGAAGCTGAGGAAAACTCTCAATGTTAGCTTTTGTAATAGTGCTGAAAAATGTTGCGTATGTTTTCCCCTACATCTCTGAATTTCTATTTTTTTTGCTGCAGATATAAAGTGAGATTAGTCAAGATGGACATTTTTATTCTGAAAAGCAAACTCTATATGTGAGAGACTGATGTTTTAAGTGTTTGCAAAATGGAGAGACAGCCTCTGCATTCAGCTGCAGCTCTGCCTTTGAACCTCTTCTCTCTCAAGCTTCAATTTGTCTGCAATTTGTCTGTAAATGATCTTTTCTTTTGTGCGCTATGTGCACGTCTTGCTGCTGGATTGAGCCCTAAGCTAGTGTGAGTGTGTGTGCAAGCCTGATTCTGTCATGGGACATTGGACAATTGGTAGATTGGTGGTCAGGAGTCCTTTAGATCCTAAAGTGGTGTAATTATTCCTCCAGGCTCCTGCTGAGCTGTATGCGTCAGAATCAAGATGGCCAAGTAAATTGTTGGTCTTTTTGCGGATCAGGCAACAAAGGAAGGAAATGTTGCCTTTTGATTCTGGGTCTGAGTGGGAGGATGCACATCTTGTGGACAAATGTCATGAGGAAAACCTCTTTGCAGGCCTGCCATGATAAACGATAAATCTATTAATCGCACAATAAATTAAAACTATCAAACTCATTTTAATTTATCGGCTTTATCGTCTCTCCCAGCCTTTTTCTCTTTCTGTTGATGACACTGAATGAAAAAAGGCTCAACTCCGCTGCTCTCCACTGATCCTCCCTTCCTCATTTCCTTAGTGTAATGTCCAGTTCACACTACACCATCTTAGAGTTGTCGGTCGATTGTCGGCCCATTTTCAAAACTTGAGAGATCACACATTAACCGACAGAAATCCTAGGTATAACGGTTCGTGCCTTATGGTGTCCAACAATAGGCACAAAATAATGGCTACAAGTCCAGCTAATTAATTTTAAAACCAGGCATTAATCAATGCTTTACTACAATCTACCTGCAAGGCATGTGGCTCTAGTATCAGCGTAACGTCCTGACTGAATGAAAATCATTAGAACCTATTTATGTCACGTTAACAAAGAACAGCTGAAAAGTTACCGGGTTCATCAACGCAGCGATTTCGCTCCAACTCCTCCCCTCCTCATTTCTATATTGTTTGAAGGAAATGTTTTATAAACATTAATGTTGTTTCCACATATCATCTCCAATGTCCGCTGGACTTCGGGTTGTCAGCTGTTTGGGATTCCCCTCGGTAATTTCCCCTCAGAAAACACGGAGGAGAATCCGGCTTTCTGATTGGCTACCTGTCACATTCAACAGGCTGCGGTAACGATCCACACGCTGCAGTGATAAACGGGCCAAGACAATCCAACATGTTGAATGTGCCTGATTTAGATCAGAACATGCTACAGGATGATCGGTTGTGATTATAGCATTTTAATTGTAAGTATTAACACACATTAAGGTGTGTTTGGTGTTTGAACCGATAAAATAGGGGTTTTTAGAGGTGGTCTCAATTATTTTTGGATTTTAACCGTTTCCGAGCAGCTTTTGTCCCTAACCCCCTATGAATATCGAAGGTCCACTGTATGGAAAGCATTAAAAGCAATGGGCCACAATTTTTTAACACATATATCTTCACTTGGTTTATCTCCAGACCAATGTCTGCTCACAACCAGGCTCTCCAAATGAGTCGATAAATGATACCGAGTTTTCAAGAAGCAAGAATCTCAATGGATTTTGCAAAGTTTTTGCAAATATTAAACTGCTTTAAAGTATAAATGTCGTGTTAGATAATGCAGTCTAGCTTTGACCAGTTGCTGTTTTTCAGCATGTCTGGTTCTGAGATGGTCATTATCAAGTTGCAATAATTTTTTAAATTTTTCCAACTCTCTGGGCATCTACTGGGCAGAATGGTTCCAACAGGCTGAGGGAGCCTGACAGTGGAGATATATTTGTGATTTATTGTGCAGTTTCATTAAAACTTTTAATTTTGTCTTTGTTGCTCTTGATTTGATGTGCTTGAGAAAACGTGTCCCATTTTACTCCTGTTCAGAGTCTGTACAGGCGTCAATATATCAGGTTTTTAATGAAAATGTTTTAGCTGCACCTGTTTGTTAAATTGTGTGGATTTGCTAATTGGTGTTAAACGACCGCTCTCCATCTTCCTCAGGATGGAAGACGTGACTGAGGTGGGTTGAGTTTGACGGAAACAATGCCTGGGGTTAATTGACCGAGAGTCTGGGAGAAAAAAAAAGACAAGTTGTGGAAACAGAAATTTAAAGGAAGTGAATCCAAGCAGAGCAGAAAGAGAATAAACGAGCTTACATTTGGACATCTTCATCGATTAGATATGTTTGAATATGCAGTTTTCTTGCATTAATTCATTTCACGGTGATCCTCATGCTCACAGTAAGGCTCTTTTTTCATCATTAATTTCTTCAGTTTAATCTTGAAATGTATTTGATCTCCTGCAGTATTTCTTCCCTCCTCCTCTATCTTCCTTTCATTTCTCACTATTTAAATGTTGATAAAGCGTCTCCAGCTCTCAGTCGGCTCTATATTTTATCTGTTGGAGAAGATGTTAAAGATTTTGCGGCCACATCAGCATTTTTCACTCTTTCTTCTCCCCACTTGAGTTTTGCAAAGCCTTTTTGCTCTCATTCTGTGCGTGTGTGGAGCCTGTCGAAAGCTCCAGGGAACGACCCAATCAGGATTATTTTACATTTGTTCCTGCCTAATATGCTCAATCTGGCTTTCCTCATATCCTCGTTTTCTCCTCCACCTTCTGTTAAAGAAAATCATTTTCATTTCTTTCCTCTCCTGTGCTGTATTTGTCCTCCTTTCCACTCGCTCTCTCCATGGATCTTGATTGTTATATTTTATGGATTTTTCCGGCGCTCTTATCTCAATCCGCTCAATAATCCCGTCCGTTTGTGTCCCCTGAGGTGCGGCCAGGAAACGCATGTAGCAGTAAAGTAAACACAGCCTCTCCTGTGGCCACATGCTGTTTTTCTGCGTCTGTGAGATGATCTTTGACAAGAAAAGCTGCCAAGTTGTTGAGATGACATGCATGGATTCCCTCAGGCTTGGAGAGAGTCGATAATTATCCAAGGCGCTAGGTTACAGTGTGCATTGTTTGTAAATTTGGCATACGTCTGGAAAACACAGAGGTACACAACCGAGTCGGAGTTTGTTGTTCGGTTTGGGCGTGTCAAAGTCTTGAGTGTGTGAGTGTGTGTGTGTGTGTGTGTGCGCACCCACAGGAGTTTTGTTTGGCTTTATGGGCACGTCATGAAATAATTTTAAGGTGATTATAATTGTGCGGCGGAGCGTACAGTGAATGATTGAGAGGTAAGCACATGAATAAGAATGAGGGGTGGTTTCGTATGCTCGAGTATTCACAGCTCCCAACTCCAGAGAGATGTTGGTTCTTTGTTGTTGTTTGTAGCAAAGCATGAAGGAGTTTCGAGACAAAAGAAGGGATGCTTTGATTTCAATCACAGGTGGAAATAAAACCATAAAAAAGAAACTTTTGCAGAAGTTTTGGTGTTCGTAAGTAGCTTTAGATTAACAGCTGAGTATTGTCAATGCAAAAATCAAAAGGCTTTTCTGTAGAAAAATCAGCTCTGTTCATCACTCCACCTTGAATTTTATTGACAAATTTTCAGTATTAAGTATTAAAAAGAGTTTACAGGTTTGAACAAACAGCAGGAATTTAAATGTTAAAGTAAATTTAGTTTTTATTTCCTGAGAATTTATGTATTTATTGTTTTGAAAGGTTTCTTACACACTGCAGCGATGTACAATCTGCAGCTGGCTTTGTTTTAAGTGTCCTTGCAAATTGTTCAAAAGTTTATTTTCTCATTTGTGGCAAAAGATTTTAAAATCGTTTTTTGTTTTCTGAAACTCTGGAAATTTAGCTCAAAATTCAGTGGCGTCAGAAACAAAACTGCATTTTGTTTAAGTAAGGAAAGTGCCAGATTTCTGTTTCTCTCCATTTTATTCAAACTTTGAGGACTGGACATTTATGGAAACATAAAGTTGAGCAGGGAAAAGACGATTACTTCAGTCAGAACTGGTTTTATACAAAGACATATGCTACAATTTCTTAATTCATATGATATGACCTGTTCAGTGAATTTATTAACATTAAACGGTATGTTGTAAGTATATTCATACCTTTAATTCAATGCCCAACTGATCAAAACATCAAACTGTCATTAAAACATTACAGATGGCATCGGTTTGTCTAATCATTTAAAACTTGGAGGCAAATGTCCAAAAATAATAATAATGATAAAAAAAACCTGCATTAATTCGCACCACTGACCTCTAAATGTATGAGCGTCATCAGGCTGCACATCCATAAAGGACAGAAACCAGATAAACCCAAGACCAGAATTAATTAAATCTTCAGTTTGCATGAATTACCATATCCCACGTGATGAATTAAAATGTAATTTTCATACATTTCATCCGGTAATCCCCCTTGGCTTCATTTTTAATGTCTTATTCACAGGCTTGGGGATCCCGTGGCTTCAAATCGCATCACAGATTGAAAAAAACGAAGGATTAAGTATCAGAATGAGTCATGTCTTGGCCTCGGGACGGATGTACATCAGGGGATGGAAGTGGTTTTGAGGGCTTTGCGGACCTGTACATCAGACGTCTCCTGATGTTGACGCCAGCGTGTTTTCGGCTGTGGAGTTACGGTCAACCAGCGCTAGTGACTGAAGGTCTGCGTGTTGGTTTTATCTTGGAGTCAAAAATAAATTGTTGGGCTCTGAGTAAACCAGAAGTACTGTAAGTTCAATTCACCGAAGCCTAAAATAAGTTGCATGAGTCAAGAGGTCCGTCTGGACCGGAGTTAGAAGTTTTACTACCTGCATTCAAATGAGAACCTGGAAGTGATCAGTGGGACAAATCAGATACTGCAGCTTTTGTAAAAGAAACTATTCTGCTTATTGGGGCTGTGAAGAGCACAGCAGGTTTACCCACCGGCGAATCGTATTGGGAGGATCATTGTGTACATCTGTGTACTCCATTCATCTGATCTTCTATATATAAAAAAATATCCTCTGTTGTCCGGTACCAATACCAAACAAATACTACGATTGAGGAGCCTCTGGTGCAGGAGATATGTTAGAAACTCTGAATCAGTTTTATTGGCCAAGTTTGTAAACACAAGCCAGGAGTTTTACTTTGAAGCAGATATTTCAAATATAAATACATAAAACTTGTTGGAGTTACAGAAGAAGTTTGTGTAAATGTACAGGACTAAAGAAAAACTGGGTGGAATTGGAGCAAATTTGCTTATTGTTGGTTCCCAGATTTATTAATCATCAGCACCATTGGGTTCTAGAGTTGAAATGATGAAATCAGCTTGTCTGGTGTTTACTTGGATGAATGGCCTGTTGAAATAAAGCCCAGGAGGCGGTACATCATGCAGTTCTCCTCCAGTATTTGAAGGATTTATCGACCATAATAACCCACGAATAGCTGAAATCTGATAGTCTCCTCTAAAAACTCTTGTTTATTTTAATAGTTGAATACCAGAGTTACTTTATTATTCATCAATATCCACAAAGGAAACCACTTTAGCACTACAGTTGAAGTTGATCTCTACGCTCTGGAGGCTTTTGCAGAACTCGTTGACATACGAAGGTTATTCAGCTTTTTGATTCTGGAGTGGCAGACCTCTAACCGTCTCACAGATCATAAAACCTGTGGTAGAAACACTGTAGAATGTTCCAAAACTAAAACCAGTCCAGGTTTTAGTTTTCTAAATGTAAGGTAAAGCCAATACCAGAAAGAGTTGGCAATGGTCCTATTTGTTTTCACAGATATTATGAAAACGGCATAAATCTCTTTCTAAAGAACATCAGCAATGATTGTATGATTATTATAAAATAAACTTCACTGCGTCAGACTGTTGGTTCAGCAGCAAAGTGATTTTAGTCAGAAGCCTCTCTAGATTTGCTGTATTACAGACTGCTACAGGAGATTTTTCTTTTCCTGAGCCACCAACATCTACAAGTACTATTAGATGAGGTATATTTAATTTCCCTATGGGATTATCAAAAATATTTTTTTATTTAATTTCTAAATATGAACCAGGAAACCATTTATTTGAAATTTTTAAAATAATCTTTTTTCTTGAGAGGCTTTAACACCATTTTTGTTTGGATCTGCTTAAAAAATGCAGTTCTTGAAGATTTGGAAAAACCATCAGGAAACAAAAATAATGCTTTAATTTTCCTTTCATTATATATGTTCAAACTCTTCATACTAATGGAAACATTTCCATTTCGTGCTTCAGATAAGTCTGAATCATGGCTTCCTGACCTTTCTGTATGAATGAACCTCGGCTTTTAATTTTTAATTTTTTTAATTTGTTGGCTAAATAAATAATGGAAACTTGTTAGAGTGCAACTGTTGCCATGAGGCGGCTGCAATCTAGTACAGATAATTGCATAGTTGCCTTGAGGCAGCAGTGAACCATTATTATCTCCATGGCAGCATGAAATTTTGGTTGTGTGTTTGCAGGTAAACGTAACGTTTGAAGGCATCATGATTTGGTTTACATTTAAACAAAGATAAATTTGTTGGTTTCTACATGGAACTTTCTTGCTGTTGGCTACAAATATTCCTCTATTTACAGATTGAATTCAGCCCAAAGTAAAAGGTTAGTAATCATAAATGGTCATGAGAAATTTGTATATAGTGGTAAAGGTGATGATGAGCTGCAAAAAGGTGAGAATCAGAAATTATTCTCATTCTTAAAGGCTGAATTCATTTGTAAATGACAAAAAATATTATAATCCATCACTGTAAAAGCAAGCTGTGGCCTATAGGTAATAATGTGACCCTTACTACAACAAATATCCAATTTGTGAACCTGTGCAGAAATTAAAAATGTCCTTTGAGACATAAATTTCAAAAGGTTGGCCCATATTGACTCTTTTGCTAAAGTTAACATTCAGACATGAAACACTTTTAAATGGTCCTTTTTACAATACTTTCATATTTGAAATGCCATCTACTATAAAATGTTGAAGAATTTTCTGTCTTTTACTCATACTAAAAGTTAATAAATAAAAAAATACAGCTGGGAGTTATGGAAAACTCAAAAATCTCCAAAAAATTAAGTCTCATTCAGATTTTATTACATTTCTTCAGATTATATTTACTGTCAGACATAAAATATCTTCAGGCCTCTTAGGATATTTCCTTTTTCCCTTCTGGCTTTATGTGTATGATGGGATATTGTTATAAAAATTATGTAATAGCATGTTATGTTAGCCCACTGGTAGTGATGGGTAGCTTATTTTAATTTTTAGTACTTTTTTGTTTTCGCTAACTTAGAAAATGTTCACCATACTTGACTCCCAGATCAATTCTAAAGAAGACTATTGGTTGAATAAACTTGTGTTGAAGGTTTGGTTACTGACTATTGAGAATTCATTTAATTAGATGTTTATATTCATGCTCTTACTTTGAAGTGGATGAAGAACGTTTATGCAGCAGTCCCATTTCCTCTGCAGCAAATTACATTTATTCTGTACCCAGAATGCCTCACTGTTCTACAATAAGCAGCCTAAAATCTACTGATGTCCTGCGTATTTTCTGTGGTCAATTAGGAAAAATCATCCAAATTAGCAAAACTCAATAACTTTAAAAATGGAACAATGACTGAAAGGTTTGTTAAAAAGAATCATTTCCTAAAGCGAAACTGTTCAAGTTGATGTGCAATAACAAATTTTATCCCGTGGCGGATGATACACCATGTTGTCATTGACACATGGTTGAATTTAGCGCTTTAGCATTAGCTTTTGTTAAATACCATGTTGGTGTAGTACTTTAGCATGTTTATGTCAGTGCAACTAACGTTTTAGAGTTAGTTGCACTGACCCTGCTGCCTCATTAAGACAACTGGCCTAACCCTGGTCTGATGGTTGTTGGTTGGAGCAACCAACATCCTATGTTGACTGCAAATAACGTCAATGTATTTTAAAGGGACCGTTGTCATGGCAGTACTGTGGAAATCTGGCATTAGGTTGATACATGTACAGAAACGCTTTCCTTCGACGGCGCCTTGGGTCTTTTTTTTGAGATGTTTGAGAATATTTGAAGCACCAAATTACCTGAGAATTGGATCTCAACCCGAACCCTGACATTTTCCTGGAGAGAACCAGATAAAGCTGCTTCGTCTTCTGACTCGAGACCAATGAAGTTGTCAGTTTGTTTCCTGGTTTAATTGCGCGGTCATGAGCCGCCAGGGATTTGATTGACTTTTCATAACATGCTGTAGATTCGACCCACTGAAGCTTTTAAGTGGGAGCTTGAATTTTTGTCTCTTTGAACCAGCCAATCACAGGTTGTATTTGTCTTGTCAACATAGCTGGCTTGTCACTCCCACATGCTAACGAGCAAAGAGTGCCAAGCTTCAGTGCATGCATTCAAATGATTCATCAGCCTGTTAGTCATAACGCTGTGAGTGGAATATAATGGGGTGAAATGGCAGATGAAATCTCTCTCAGACAGATGTAAAAGAAGCCATAATGCCTCTCTGTGTTGTCTGACATGCAGTCTGGTTACCTGTTGGAATGTCATGGTGATTTATTATGAGGCTACAGCACAGATCGAGTTTCAGTCGATGTGAAAAGAAATGTTTTTTTTTTTATCCACCCTGGCGTTTTATTTGTTAGGATATATAACTGAGCAGAACTGCATGGGATTATAGAATTATTTAAGTTGAATAAGTGTACCAAGATAAATTAGATTTAATAAAAACTGATACAAGGGCCCATTTTAATAGGTAACACACCAAATATGTCCATTTTAGCACTACCGCAGAAGCTACCACTCTACAGTCTTATCTATGGTCAATCCATAGATAATCCTTAGCCAATCAGTGGCAAGTAAAGTAAATGCTGCTCCTGGATTGGCTACCAGCCAATTAGCATTGGCTTTTGGTGTGTCAGCTTCTTCAGATGCATTTCTTTCAGCTTAAGAAAAATCCACCACTACTGAGCAGATCTGTGAATAGGCAGGGATCCACTGCCTATTCACAGATCCACTTAGTTCCTCTGTTGGCTAAGGTAAATTTGCTGAATTGTGACTCGCATATTTTAATGCATATAGGACTAAAACCTTGACTGTAGAATATAAAATGCCCAAAAGTTCTCTGTTAGCTTGAGATCTGGTGATGGAGGTCATTAAAGCTCATGGTCACGTTAAAGAAAGCAGTTGGGGACAATTTGAGCGTTGTGACGAGCTGCATCATTCTGCTGGAAACGGCCATCAGAGGATGATGCGTTGCCATCATAAAGGGATTGAAGTAGTGAGCAGCAATCCTCGGGTAGGCTGTGGCATTTAAATGATGCTCAATTGGTAGCAGGAGGCTCAAAATGTGTAAATAAATTACACCCCAAGCCTGAACAGTTGATACAAGGCAGGGTGAGTGATGCAGCTGAAATTGACTCTGTAATGTTTTTCCAGTTTTAGTGAGCTCTGGTGAATTGTTTGGACGGATCACAGTCCCAGAGTCAGACTGTTGTTTGAATATTGAATTCGTAACACCGAATTGACGTCCTATACAGTGATATATACGACTTTTTACTTTAAATTCACCGGAAATAAATTCAGCTGCAAACATTCACTTCCTTTCGTGGCAACCTTCTGGTGGCCCAAGCCAAAGCAGTTCACACTGGATGGAGTCCACTGGTTTTTAACCAGTCAAATTACGCCTCTTATCTTGTTGTATCAACCTTACAAACCTCACAAGTTCTGGTTCTGGTCTGCTCTGCATCCCCAGAACCTCCAAGCATGGAGAAGCAGCATTCGGGTTTTATACACCACAAATCTGGAACAAACTTTCAGAAAACTGCAACACAGCCGAAACACTGAGTGCCTTTAAATCTATATTAAAAACCCTTGTGTTTAGTTGCTTTTGAAACATAATAAATGAAACGTCAGCCAACATTGTGATGTGTAACAATATCACTAGACAAAGTTTAATTGACGTTGTTGTATGACTTTGTATTTTTGTGTTTTTATGATGTAAAACACCTGGAACTGCCTTGTTTTCTGAAATGTGCTAGACAGATAGATTTGATTGATTGATGTGACACCAGTGAGTTGGGCTGAGACAGATGTCTCTTATTTGTTAGCTATGCTAACAGTTTTGAAATGTGATCAAAACAGTTAGCAAGTAGTTTGTTTGGCCAAACCTACTCGGCATCTATCTGGAAATTATTCTGCCATAAGTCGAGAACACGTATTCTTAGTCTGAAAGCAGGATAGCATGTTGTTACTAAGTTGTAACATGGTTGGTTCTGTGGATCGTTTTCTTTGGTTGAATGAAAAAACTCCTACGTAGGATCGGTAGCTGTTAGCAATCAGTAGCACTGCTGGTGGATGTCTGGTGTAACATGGAGCAGAAAGCTGAGGTCGTTTCTTCCTACATTCTGGGCGGCACAGGTTGCTACAATCGATAGCCACGCAGGCACACCCACCAGAAGGAAACAAACACACCATGTAGATCACTTTCCTTCTATTGGCTGAGAGGTTGCCAGGCAACGGTACTTTTTTGTTTCAAAGACAAGCAGAAAATGTTTCGTAAGCGAACAGAGGTTTGCAAATGGGGACTAGCAGACAAGTTTTGAGCGTGAGAAGAAAGGTTTGAGTAAGCACAGTGAATATTTGAAAGAGAGCAGAAGTTTTAAGAACAAGTATTAAAAGTTTTGAGTACAAAAGCATGAAATGCTGCTTTCAGGCTGAAAACGTGTGCTCCTGAATTATAGCAGACATCATTCAGTGCAATTTGAAAAGCCGATTGAGTCACTGGAACGTCTTTTGTTACATTTTATTTAAAGTTTAAAAACTTTTTTTTTTAACTTTAATAGAAATCTACATCTGGATTCAGATGTGGTAGATTGTTTGATGGATTTAGATTTTGCCCGTGTTTGTGAACCATATTACTGACACAAAGCTTGGACCAAGCCCAAATCTGATCTCAAAGTTCGAAGACGTCTGCAGATATAAGGTGAAAGTCTTGAAAACCTGTGTAGAGTTTAAAGAGACACAGATAGGTGAATCAATGTTGGACCTTATGGGGTATTATGCACACATTAGATCCCAGGAGGGCCTTGAAACATTCTGGGATACATCGTCAGAAGTTGAAGTAAAAGTCAAACACCCTGTGAACATAAATCCACCTCTTACTGTCCAAGTTTAACTTTTAATGTCAAGGCTGACATGGTCATCTTCATCTTTAATACCATGAACTGGTTTTTTTTAACCTAACCTTGATAGAAACTGCATCTATAGTGTATGGATTCAGATTTCGCAGAAGAAAACTTCACCTGCAGTCCTACAAAATAAAATATGGATCAGGTTAAAGGGAAGCTTTTGTAAAAATAAGATCCCCATAAGAGAGAAACTCATGAACTATATTTGGTTGCAGTAAAACCACAAATATAAATGTATTTTTGGGGGATTTTCTGTGGTAGAGCCGGTAAACTGAACAAAGAAACAAGCAAGCAGTTTTTATTTTATTAAACATGAATGTTTGTTCAACAGGAATAAGCAGAAATAAGGAGAGGAGTTGGAGCGAAATTGCTACCACATTTGCTATCCGGTAATTTTTCAGCTATTCGTCATTAATGTGACATAAATAAATAGGTTATAACGATAAGTTTATTCGTTCAGTCAGGGCTTGACACTGACACTACCCACATGCGTTGCAGGTAGATTGTATTTGTGACTCGGGAAACATTGATTAATGCCTGCTTGTAAAACCAGTTCACTGGACTTGTAACCATTTTTTTGCGCCCATTGTTCTCAATGTAATTGTAAACATCAAAACAGCAAATACCAATTAACCGATGAAGCTCAAAGAAAGGACAGAACAGAAAACAACCTAAACAGAGTAACGAATGTTGGCGACGATAAAACACAATAACTCACCTCTACATCATAGAGCAGCAAATAGAGCCGCTGTGTTCATTCTTTCATCCACTCTTTTCTTTTTGTTGCATCATTTAAAGTAAGCTCACAAACTATCGCTATTGCTTCTACATCGTCAGCCGTGTTTACTCTACATTCAAGTGTGGTACAGTGGGTTTTTAAAGGATTTTCTGTCTTCAATCAGAATGTCTTTGAGGGAAATCTGTACGATTGAACTAACATTTTTTATAACTAAGATTTTTTTATCTGCTTGTGTGTGGTTTTGAAAATCAGTGGTCAATTTTTAAATCGGACCAGGCTTTAGTGGTCATTTAGTAATCTTTGTCATTGGTCCAGCTCTAGGACTTCCTGTTTTAGTGTAAAGGTTGAGTTCTGGCTCATGTTTATGGTTTGGGGCTTTACTTTGTGGAGCAGCTGCAGTGCACTTGATGCTGTGAGAAGAAAGGCTGGTCTGTTGTGCTGATTATCTGCACCAGTCTGGTGCACAGACATTATAAGCGTTAAGATAAATAGGTTTAACGTCAGCAGTGCATGGTCTTTACGCTGTGCAGTGCTGGTAGAAATGCTGGATTTCTGTCCCCGTTATACATTATCCCTCTTGTCCATCCTCCCTCTCCTGATTAGCATGCACCGTCTCGCTCCCCTTTTGGCCTTTCTCTTCCCTGTCTTCGCCGCCTTCTGGTGGTTTTTGCAGTCTTCTCCTCACTCCTCCATCTGCTTCATAACAAGAAAAGCTAGATTTAATTAATAGGCCAATAGTGAGGCTTGAGAAAACAGAGGAGAAAATGAGCTGAAAAAGGGAAGGAAATCTAATCAGATAGGATCCTGTTTTGTGTGTGTGGATGTCCTCTGGGCCAACGTTTCAGTCTCCTCTCCACCCCTCATTGCCCTTATGCCCTTTCCCGTTTCACTTATGTCAAACTGCTTCCCTATCTTTGTAATATATGTGTTGAAAACAAAATCCTGTTATGTTCATTTGTATTAGTGTCTATTTTCTCTTTGCCCTTTTTGTCTTTCCCTCTTATTTTTTTGCTTTAAACACTTATTTCTGATCCATGTTGCATGTTTCCTCCTTACCTCGTATCACTGCCTCTTCTCTGTTCTTTTTTTCTTCCATCGCTCCTTTTTTTGGTTTTGTTTGCCGTCTAAAGACGTCTTATGAAATTCACACAAGGCTGCTGCCTCTGCTGTCTTTATTTGCTTTCCATCTGTCCTTCATACTTCCCTAAGTCTGTCTTTTTTCCTCTGTGGGATCTTTTTCCCTTTCCAGTCCCATTCTTCTGGCCCTCCCTGTTGATTTCTTGTTTGTTCATTCTCTTTACTATTCATCGATGTTGCTTCTTTCTCTATACGTACGTTATCTGCATCTCTCTTGTTGGGCCCCAGTTGAATTTACATTTTCTATTTCACAGAAAGTTTCTTCAAACAACAGAGTTGATATTCAGTGATCAGAATATTTTAACGCACGTAATTTGTTGGGCTTTTAGACAGATCTAATCTTGTAAATTTGTCTTGTTTGTGATAGGGTTAGACAATAAATCAATAATATGTATTGTGATATATATTTAGATCAATATCAATAGATTATACGTGTGATATAATATTTATCTCGTGGGCAGCAAAGCAAGATTGGTGGCATTAACTGACTTTCTCACTCTTTGGTTACCTAGCAACAACTAATTCCTCTCTCTGTGGTTACCTAGCAACTATCTGAGTAACTGGCACAGCAGCAGTTTAAGATTTTGCCACAGAGCCTCTTACTTGCTTAAAAATAAAAAACAGCGCTGTGTAAAATCTTTGGATAAAACAGGAAATTTTAAGCCACCAGTCTGGTAGTATTTCAGATATTTAAAAGAAAAAATAATCAATAATTATCTATATTAGCCATATTTTCTCATCCAGTTTTCCCTCTATCACCAATTATGGATGAACTCCAAAAATGACGTCGTCAACAAAACCTTTCCTTTTGAAAAAGATTAAATATTTAATGAGGTGTCGGCTTTTTGACACAGCACTGTAAAAACCAGTCGGTTGTTGTTCGCTTACATTTGTATTTTACATTTGTATTTTACATGTGTTTTACAGGCTTAGCTACACAAGTTTCATTTAGTTTTAGCCAAGACTGCATTTTGATCACTTGCCTTCAAGGCATCTTTGATAAAAACATATTTCTTGCAGACAGCTTGTGCAACCGTGAGTAACATAAATGCAGAGTAGAAGAAACTCGCGCTGACCTTGTGTTGACTCACACTTAGCAGTCTTAGCTAAGTCTTAGTTATAAAGTCAAGTATTCACTTCAAAAGGAAGGAATGCTTTGCATTTCTTGACCACGTAAGGGAGGCGGGTTGAGACTCAAGATGAAAGATTTGGAGAATGGGAAAGGAGATAAAGGAAAAGGCAATGAATGTATGAAGCTTCTGCAGATAATGACATACTTTTCCATTATCTGGGCTTGGGATTAGACGGTTTTTTCTTTTCTGTAGTGTCTTATGTTTGATTCCGTTGCTTCATCACTTTCACAAGTCTAACACAATTCTTTTGGTTTGTTTCATTTTAAAGATATTGTAATTTGGGAAAATGTTTGTTTTTTTGTGTTGATGGGCATTTTGAACATTAATGCACCTTGAACTTTTGTACATCATCATGCCATAGTCACAAACTTGTATTTTATTTTGACTTTGCACCAACAAAGTTTGTAATTCTGATTTTGACAAATGAGTTGCATAATTTCCAAATTTACATACAAAGCATAATCTAAAAGTGTGAAGCATATTTGTATTTGGGTCTCTTCCCTTTAATGCCCCAAAATGTAATCAACCAGTTTGCTTCACAAGTTGCCTCTCTATTTTGCCCTCTCTCTTTCTAGCTTGCTGTCTAATTGTCTGTCAAGCTTTTTCATTGGGCTTTTCTATCTTCCCCTAGATAGCTTCATCTCTCTCTAGTTGCCTTTACCATTCTCTAGCTAGCTCCATCTCTAGCTCTATCCCTCCATCTAGTTGTCTATGCAACTCTCTCTAGCTAATTCCATCTTTCTATAGCTAGCTTGACCTTTTTCTAGCTAGCTCCATCTAGCTAGAAAAAGGTAGCTCTCTCTAGCTAGCTCTATCTCTCCATGGCTCCCTTTAGCTAGCTCTCCATCTTGCTTTTCGTTGCTAACTTTATATACATCTCCCATCTCTATCCCCTCCATTTTGCTAGCTAGCTAGTTCTCTCATCATTCTAGCTCTATTTAGTTAACTTTCTAGTACTTTAACTAGTTCTTCATCCATTTCTCTAGTTTTCTCTCTGTCTCTCGCTAGCTCTTTCAAGCTCTCTCCACACTTGTCTTATTAGCGCTCTAGTTCTCTGGGTAAATAGCTCTCCCTCTTCAAACTCTGTTCCTAGTTTCCTCTTGGTAGTTCTGTAACCATATCTATCTCTATCTAGCTCTATCTTTCCCTCCCCCTTTTTCTTTCTATCTACCTCATCCTAGCTACTCGGGTATTAACTGTTTGAGCTTAACATCTGTAAATACTGTAATCAGTGTAGTTAGTCACACGATGAGGTGTTTAAAAGTTTGAATATGTTAGCTTTTCATCTTCCGGTAAAGAGGATTTAATGTCGTTTACCTAAATGTAGATTCAAGTGAATTTTACGCCTTTATTTGCTTCTAAAACAGCAGAAGTTCTCCATCACCTCATCTTTCCATCATTTCACCATCATCCACCCTCGCCCTGAGTCATTCCTTATCCCCATACCTTCGCCCCCATCTCAATTTGACATGGATGTTCCCTTTCTTATCTCACTCATTCTACTTTTCCATGTATTCACTGTATCTCAGTTTCCCACTACAAGCCCATCTCTCTTCCTCCTCCTCTACTCTTCCACCCTCATATGCCTCCACCTCCTCTATACCTCCTTTCACATTCTCCTTTTGAGCGAGGCCAAATCCAATCTCTTTCCACGCACCCACTTTTCCCACTCATTCCGTTTTCATCCAGCTTTTTATCTTTATCCACACTCCCACACCTTCTTCTTCCCCTCATGTAATTTTTTGGTGCTCTCTTTGCTCGATTAGGGGGAGTATAGCTGTCATTCATCCTTCATCTCTCAATTTCCCTCATCCATCTGGATCTCAAGAGTAGACTGGGATATTCTCTTAACCCCTGAGCTTGTCATTGTCCCCTCCTCTCTTACGGCCACAACAAGCTGCTCCACTCCCTCATGTGTTTTTTCTTCTGTTTGCCTCCCACTTTTAGTTCTGGGCGCACAGCCACCTTCTCTACCCTGGCTAGCAAGCAATGAGTGAAACGATTGAAAATGATATGCAATTAGTACTCGGCGTTTATGGTGTCAGTATGTGGAGATGTGGCGTTTTGGGTTCCTGCTGCTTCATGTGAGGGCTGAATTTTACAAACTGGTTAATGTGAGTGAAGGCAGTAAAAAAGTTCAAGCTTTGGGTATTTTTGATGCATTTCTTTCCTGTAATTTGTGCTCCACCCTTTAGTAAAGGCCGATATGTTCTACATCCTCCAGTGACCTCGACCATTGCTATTTAACCTGTGTATAATTCAGGGCAGACTAGATAATTTCACCCTAATTACATTCTAATGAAACCTTTTCTGCACTTTTTACTCCACAGCCTAAATTGGCTTCATAATAAACCCACCACTTCTCTATAAATTTCAGGTATATTTTTATCAGATTTTACTGTTTTTATAAAGAATAATCCGATGCTCTACGAAGCCTTTATAATTAAATGCCAACATTTACTTGTGTGTAATGGTATTTCCCAGTTTCATTGTGCAGCTAATTAGTCTGTAAAGTCGACTGGTTTAACATTGCAGCCACTTTGTGCTGCAGCTTAAATCCCTAGTCAGATTGTGTCAAGTCTTCCCTCAGACTGGATAAAACCTTTGTGCTGGTGGATAAACAATATCTACATGGGACTGACCTGGACCTCAGATGAAAGGGTTTTATTTGATCTTGAGAGTCGCTGCGGGGAGCCCTGCTGGGTTCAGATGTAGTTTAAGGTTTTGCTCAGACCTTGAGAGCTGATTTGACTTGGAGTACTTTTAAGGTAAAGCTTCAGTATTGAAGGGTTGAAAATGAATTTTCTTTAAAGAAGTGAACTTTGAAAGGGATTAAGACATTTCTTTAGTATGAGCTTGAGTTGTAGTTGGCGTTTCTAGTTGGATTTTTGTCTGTGGTACATTCGCATCATTCACAAAAGATTAACAGGTTCTGTAAAATGACAGTTTATAAAAAGATTAAGAAAATATGTGCCTTAACTATTTCTCTCTTACTGATTTCTTTTTCCTTTTTTGCTACACTTGTATGTTTCAGGTCATTCAGCATTTTACTATATTAAGTTTGACACGAGTTATAAAGACTACAGGGAATAACGCTATCCTTTATGTCAGTGTTTCCCAATTCCAGTCCTCGGGGCCCCCCTGCCTGCATGTTTTAGGTGTTTCCCTTCTGCCACACACCTGGATTGAATCTTTGGGTGATTAACAGGCTCCTGCAGTACTTGGTGGCTGCAGAAGATGTCATGCAATCATTTGAGTCAGCTGTTCTGGTATAGAGGCACATCTAAAACATGCAGAGCAGGGGGCCCCGAGGACTGGAATTGGGAAACACTGCTTTATGTTATGGTGTGTTCACACTGAATGTGTTACGTGGCTAAAAATCGTGTCCAACACTTCAAGTTCGTCCACTGTGAAGTCAGACGCTTCATATTTTGCTCTTGATGCGTCAAAATCGCTCCAGGCAGAAGTTGAAAGACTCCTTGGCAAACGTGTCCCTCAAACTTTTCCAGCCTCTCCTGCATATTTCGTTTAAATAAATACGTTTAATTAATGTGATTAAATGTTTTGCTGGATGGATTATATCGGAATATCTGAGTTTCTGATTGGTTGACGCTCCGCATCGAGTGGCGAATGTTCAGATTTTTCAACTCCATCATCGAACTTGTAAAATGCTCAGGATGTTTCAAATCGCACAGCGCTTGACACGCAAATCGCGCCGCACCCTCAACGCGTCTCCACATAGACTTTGAATGTAAACCTGACATGCCTGATGCTCAAATTGCATTTGGTGTGAAGGCAGTAAAAAAATTAAAGCTTTGGATATTTTGACTTTAATTGTGTTTTGACTTTACTCGTGTTGATTGCTGCCTGAGATGTTGACTAAAATCACGTGAATAGAACCTATTCAACAACATGAAGTAGGCTAAAAACAATATTTAAATCTCAATCTAAATAATTTCAAGAATAGATTAGAAACAGTCACTCAACTCTGTTTGGAAATGTTAACTAAACCATTTTTAGGTCTTTGATTCTAGTGAACTACATTGTCAACCTTCACATTCAACATGGAGAAAACATGGAAGAGTTTTCCAAAGATCGGCCGATCCAGGAGATCACATAAGAATCCAGAACAACATCTGAGATACTGCAGGCATCAGCTTCTGCAGTGAACGTCATCGTTCATGATTAAACAATGAGAGTGAGAGTTCAACTGCAGAAAATCTGCTGACTAAAATATTTAGGTGTTTAGAGAAATGCGATGGCATCACCTCAGACATGTTTATGCTCAAAGACTGGGCGAGGTTGCCAGTTTTTGCAAACAGCTGGACGGAAATTGTTACCTCTGAAGGTTGTCCATCCAATTGTCCAACATAAGGATAGTTAGGAATTGTTTTCCTCTCCGTAAAATAAATTAAAAAAATGTTTCATTTGATTTTTAATCATTTCTCTGCTTGACTATTATGTTTCTGTCTTGCATGTATTTGGATGTAGAGAGTTTATATGAATGCAAATGTTAAAGTGTTCAAACACTAAGGCAGCCTGAGCTTATTTCCCTGACTCTAGGCGCACTGCCAAATATGTCAGTTCATGGGGTGAGGGTATTTCAAAGAACTCATTCCTGGACCCATTTGGTGGTCTGCATTTTGCTTTTAAGATTTTCACAGATCAAACAGACGTTGGAAGCTTTTCAGAAGGCATCAGTAGAGAAAAAGCAAAAACTGGCATCCTGAAGACCTGGCCTGAAAACAGACACGCCGAGTTGGACTAAACATATTAAGAAATGCAAACTGCTTGGTCAAATAGAGCCAGGTACTTCATTGGGCCTCTTTCAACTGTGATTACAACATTAATTCGACACTTTTTATCCAATAAGCTCATCCAGAGGCAAGTTTTTATTTCACACACCTAAAATTAGGAATGGATAATAAATCAATAGCAATATATATTGCAATAGACACATGATAAATATCAATAGATAATATGTCTGATAGACTGTTATATAATTTCACTGAACTCCGATCCAGATCTGCACAGCATTCTGGGGGATGTAGTCAAACGAAAGACTTTAACTGCTCAACTATGAGCTAAGAATGGTTGTTTAGCATTAACTAACTCACTTTCTGTTTAGTTACCTAGCATCTCACTTGTTCTTTGGTTTCCTAGCAACACCCTTTCGAGTAACTTGCGCAGTTTAAGGTTTCACCACTGTGTCTCATAACTGCTTAAAAATGAAAAGACAGCATTGAGTGAAAACTGGATGAAACAGGAAAGGTCACATCTCAGATATTTAAAACAAAAAAAGCTAATCAATTATCAATATCAACCCATATGAAATGCTTATATTGTGATTGATTTTTAAGACGTTTCGTCCAGGAATGTTTGGAACTTTCCTATTGGACATAAAGCAACTTGAACTGGACCAGAAATTCAAAGGAGTCTTCAGGATAGCTGGACAATCTCACTATAGATTAATGGGCTTCAGGTTGCTTGTGGCTGCAGCCGTTGCTGCTCAGGAATTTTTCAGAAAACTTCTCGACAGCTCTGTTTTGACTCCTTTATAATTCAGAGCAAATGAGTGCTTTTCCAAAGTTGTTTACATGCTTATCAGTTCACTGGGTGCATTTGATTAGCGACTACTGGCTGCTGCTCAGCCTCCTAATTCATATAGATGGGTTTATGTGAAGTTTTATTGACCTAGTTTCTAAGAGCCGGCAAGGACCAAATTCATTTATCTTCTGTACAATCATGCAAGATGATGAGTTTTTTGTTTCGCCATAATGATTCTATTTTTGTCCTTCAACTTTACATGCATTTTAATGTCTTGTTCCAAAAATATCTTGTAAACTTGAAATTTCGTAGATTATTAAGCCACAATGTTCATATTGTTTCTGAACAACACATTTTTCTTTGCACCCACTTAATCTGATTCCTGTTGGTGCTGCTGGGCCTCTGATTATGTTGGTAAATTGTAGTGGCAGCTGCAACAAACTGGCTTGTTTTTGCTTGCAGCTCTTATTTTGTACCATCTACCTGTGAGTTTGCTAAATATCTCATTTCGTTAGGATAGTCACACAGATCAGACAAAGCTTAATTTGTGGCGTCAACTGGTTTGTGTCAGAGGGATTATTCCTGAAATCAGTGCATTATTTTCTATCGGTCACTTGGAAAAACCTAGATCAGATCTCTTTCAAAGTTTTTGACAGATGCCAAATTGAAAATTTTGTTGTATTTGAAAAACATGCAGATAAAAAGCAACGTAATGAATGTAATGCAAACAAATTTCTGGAAAATGAATATATAAATCTAGAAAGTTGAGCTTGGAAAAATGCTAAACAAATAAAATTTGAAACTTGTCTCAAGTAAAATTAAGCTCTATGTAATATAAGTCACCAGCTTAAAACATGGATTACTTTTGTAAATGTAGCACGGTGCTTTCTAAATTCAACTTTTTAGAAGAAAATATTCAAAATAAATTAAATATTTCAACTCTGTTTAATTTAGTTTCTTCTGGGGCATCATTGTGAATTTAGAGATGTTTTTCTGTTTGAACGCACTGTAACTAAATGATAACTGGGATCTTTACAAAAAAGAAGTGTAAAGCTTCTTTTGCCAGTTTGAATGCTGCTTTCCAAAAACCTCTGGCACAACTTCACCAACTCCCAAGATGCATAGGTCAAAAATCTGGTAAGGTGACGACCTCATCAGCACAAGTTCTAGAAAACAACTTTATTTGCAAACTCTGACAAACTCCACAAGCCAAAACATTGCAGATAAAGTTGTTTCCTGGCACTTCAAGTGTTGTTGGAGACTTAACCTCAATATGCTGCCAATGTATAGCTTTGATGTCGTTATGTATAAATTATTATGAAGAAGGGTTAACTTTTTTTTTTTTTTTTTTTTTTTTAAATGGGTGTGCATTAGAGTGCAAGGTCAGGAAGATGAACCCAGGAGGCATTTTAAGCCTTACATTTAAATAAATGCATACAGATGAGGCAGCTTTGATGGAAGTTAAAGCTCAGGGAATTGAAGGAAAATTAGAGTACCCTCTCTCCAGGCGGTAGATTTATATTCCCTCTTAAGTTTGCTAATAATAAAGCACAAAATTATCCATCATATTGCTGACTGCTTGTGCACGCAAATTAGAAATAAATGTGACAAATGATTTCCAGATGTTTTTATTGGATAAAGTAGCCTCATGCATTATACTTTGTCCTTTCTTTTCATTTTTCATTCTCAGCTCTCCAATAAATTACTCTGGCAAAAGTGAACAGCTTAGTAATTTAAGACTTTTAGACTTTAAATTTATTTCATCCCAAAAAATGAGCCAGAAGGGGAACATGTTATCCTTGAAACACAAAACTGGATTCTTCTACTTTAGTTTTAATTTGTCAGGCTTTTGTAGGTGTGAACATCTCAGACGTAAGCAGGCCGATTTGTGAGATTTAAGGCTGAACAATGCCACCGAAACAAAAAATTGATATTGTTGAATAATGTATGTTTAGGTGGTTTCCATCTAAACCATCTGAAGATTTTTGGGGTCAGATTTTTGTTATCTGATAACAAAAATACTGTGGCTTTAATCTAGTAACTTTTTTAATTTTCTTAGCGTGACCCTATAAAATCTTCTGTAAGACATTAAGTAATTCAAACCATTTGTTGCTAAAATGCTTCAAAACAAAAGTTTCTTTCTTTAAAAAGAAAGGTGAACGGTTCTCCTTTGGATCCGTGCTTTAGTAAAATCTGCATGTGCAGAACTTGATAACAAACTGGAGACATTTGTATTTTGAAATCAGGTTTATTGGTAGATGGAAACCACCTAAACATGCAGAACAACAAGGTGCAGAGAACCGATTCTTGTGAAAACAATGTTCTACATGTGTAACCATTCTGTGCTCGTCTCGGGTCCAGTAGGTTAACAACTTCATGACAAACACATTCAGGTTCACTGTATTTATTCTAAGAAAAGAGAAAATGAAGTTGGTGGTTAACATCAGTCCAGCAGCTTCTGCCCCTATACATTAAATACAATTAAATGGCTCTCAAAGAGCAGTTAGAAGCAGTTACCATTTGTACAATGAAAACTAGCTAAAATGGGAAACATTAACAATAACACCTAAAAACATACACAAAACATAGCAAAATTACTCGTATGAAACACTTTATATTATCAATATTACAAGTATTGTGTTTCAAAGTAAAGAAAGAAAACACAGAGCTGGTTCTAATACATATCAGTTACCGATGGCAACAGAAAAAAGGGGGAGGAGCTGTCAGTTACTGGTTGCTATGGTAACCACCAACTGCCAAGAGCAGCAGTAACAGAACTTAAAACACCAATAAATGTCTGAAGAAACGACCTGACTAAACAAAATAAATTCAAAGAATAAATAAACACATTTTGACAAACTTCACATCTATAATACTGTTAAAATAAAACTCTGCTACACATGTAAATAAAAAAGGTTTATTTCCAAAACGTCTAAATGTGTGCTGGAGGGACTTTAAGAGCGGTCATCTTCACATTGTGCTCATCGATCTTTACTCAGCTGGTTACCTCTCGTCTGTTCCTCAGCGTGGACCTGGTGCATGCCCAGCTGCATGTGTGCGAAGGCCGCAGCCTGCCAGAACTGGGCCTGAAACAAGACAAGATCAGGGTGAACGGCTGCGCCATCCAGTGCAGAGTGACGACTGAAGACCCTGCCAGGGGCTTCCAGCCAGACACGGGGAGGATCGAGGTAAGAGTCACATAATTTAACCACTACAGCGCTTCCAAGTTGGGAATTATTTCAGTTACATTACTGAATCTATGGGTTAATTACTTTGTCCTGCTTTTGGGCTCCATAACATTAAATAAGAATCGTTGCTATTGGTTGAAAATTCTTCTAATAAGTAGGGCATAGTCTATGGAAAACAGTCGTACTGAAAATATGCAGCAGATGTAATGCTGAAACAGCAAGTTATTTGCTGAAGTTGTCGATTTTAAATTACCCAGTTCTGTCTTTTTTGTTTTATATCCTAAACAAGAAACCATTCATAAGCCGCAGTTCCTGGGTGACTTCAGCCCAACGATGCTTTAGAAATTAGAGCAGCTGTTCTGGCAACGGGAAAGTTGGATGTCTTGAAACTTAGAGGTTGTGTCATATTTCATAGTGGTAATGTATTCCCAGAGCTATGCAGTGAGTTGAAAATGAATTTACACCCTTTGAGCATCTTCACATTTTGTCATTAAAAACACAAACTTTAATCTGTTGGGATTTTATGTGTACAAAGTAAAGGATATTTTTGCAGAGTTTTGTGTTTCCCAGTTTTATGTAGCAAGAAACTTCTTGTTTTTGGCTTCCTCCCAGAAACAACTTGTAGTAATCATATTAAATCAGAGACCGATCAGTTATAGTTCCTTCTTGACGTTCAGGATCATTATCCTGATGGAATGTGAATCCTGTTTTTTTTACAACTTGTTAAAGGTTTTCTTTTAGGATTGACCTGTTGTAAGGTTTCCTAAGACAACTTTAACAAATTTCCCTCTTTGTAAAAAAAATAACTCAAAGCATAATGCTGCTGCCGCTGTATGTCAGTTTTGGCGGTGATGTCTATGTTTGCGATGGTTGTTATGGTGATGTGGCTTTAGTTTTTTGGCACTTTTACGTGAAATAAATAATGATTTTTGTTATCTTAAGTTTCCTCATTAACTTATGTTCCCAATAGAAAAAACATTTAAAACATAAAAAATTGAATCTGTTTATCTGTATTTGTTTTTCTTGAGGCATAATAAATGTTTTTGTCCTGAAGCTGTTATAATTTTTTGGCAAAATTTAAGTGCTTGTTTTAAGTTAATAATCCTTAATATTGATGAAGAAGTTCTAGCTCCACTGGTAGATTATTTCAGTTACTGTTACAGTTACTCATGAGTATTCAAGAATTATTTGGTTAAAACCAGCTCAGTTTTCTTGCTGAAAAGTTATTAATTGGTTTTCTCTTACTTCAATTGTGCTGAGATATTTGCACTAAACTAAACCAAAAATACTTGGTAAGATTTTATGTTTTTGCAGTGTAGGAAACCCCTTTGCTTCTCACTGCAAAAACATAAGTTACATATTTTGCCAAATATTTTTGTCTAGTTTGTAGTGCAAATATGTTTGTACATTTGAAATAAGGCAAAACTGAGTTATTAGTAATTTTTTTTTACCTATAAGTAGGAGTTTGTATTAGGTAAATAATGCTTGAATGCAGGTGAAAATTAGTAGTTTCACTGGCTGATTATTTCACTTAAAATATGGGAAAAATGTCTTGGTATAAAGGAAATCGCAGCTGTACACTTTCCTAATTTAATTGAATGTTTTTGTGTCTTTATGAGGGGTAAAAGAGTAAAGTGACTTAAATATACATTATTTTCAGAATGATTTACCACCTTGTGTTGGTTTGTTACATAAAGTTAGAGTAAAAATGGTCAAAATATATATTTAAAAAAGGCAAATCAATCTTTCTGAAAGATAAGGGTTTGTAGGTCCTTTTTGGTAATTGTGTGATGGCAAGTGTTTGTTTTTGGAGGACTACCTTCTCTCTGTCGGCGTTCACACATGAGAGCACACACAACCCGAGGCTACGGATGGTTACACACTCATAATGGCCTCTGTTTGTCTACAAACTAAGATCCAAGAGCTCTTCCTCCTCCACTTTTTTCCACATTAATGCCTTTATGTAAAAATTCTGCATATGCAAATTTACTCTGATTTTATTTATTTTGAGTTAAAGTATTGAGGCTCCTTTCATCGTCTGAGGCTGAAGGTTTCCTTGCTGTGATTTCAGCCTCTCTGAACCTGGTGGAGTGTGATGTAATAAGATTTACATACCTGGATTTCAGGGATTTTCTCCCATTCCTTCTCAGATCCTCTCGGGCTCTTTCAGGTTGGATCAAGAGGTTCTGTAGTCTGCCATTTTTAGGTCTTAAGCAAAGCTGTATTTTTTGGGTCGGGTCAAGGCTTTGACTGGCATAAATTACTTATTTTAAAGAGTTTTGTCATCAGGCATATTCCTGTCACTATTAATCTCCCCTCAATCTGCCCCAGTGCTGAATTAAAGCTTAATTGTTTTGTCTATAGTCAACTCATGCCAATTCTTTTATTTCTCATCTCGCTCTCCACTGCTTTTCTTTACTGTTTTGCTGACAAGGACATGAAGGTAAACAACTGTTATTTTGAGCCGATGAGAATCACATTTATCTTAAAGTTCTCCAGTCTGCTGAAAATGTTTCTAAAAATCCTATAATTAGTCAGCATATTAAAGCTTACTTTAATAAATTAAAGTGAGCTTTCATTTATTTAGCTAATAACTGTCTTGTGTTTGGCCTTGGTCTGGCCACTCTGCTTTAAAGCCCGGATTAATGGAGCGGGTCTGTAACGGACGTCCTTGGTGCAGAAAAACAATCGATGCAACTCAACCAGCATTACTCTGATGGTTTTGGTCACTTTGCTTACCAAAGCTTTTGTTATCTGCGTTTTGAGCCGGATTCCTCTTTACTAAACCACTTGAAGAGATTTGTTTTGCTTAAATAGTGCAGCAGAAAATATATATTTGTTGAATTTAATTTAGAAATCTTAGTTACAATTGAAGGAAGAAAAGCTGATTATAGAAAGTTTAAGCAGAGATTCATTTTTCAGTTGAACATTTTTAAACCTACAGCCAAAACTGCAATAAGATCAAATTTTGTTAATGTTTTCGAAAAACTGCAATCTGTGCAAAAACCGAGGTTAACGGATGTTTCCCATTCGATCTGACTGAGCTTCACTTCTAATTATTCTGAAAAATTGCCATCAGCCTCTATAATAATTCTGAATTAATGAGTTGCAGCATTGAATTTATTTTTGGGATCAATGAAGTATTCTTGAATTTAATTTGAATTGAATCAGCAAAGATGCAATTCTGAATATTCCAAAATATTTGCAGTTGCATATAAAAAAAATGTCAAACCCTGCATATGAAATATATTGCATTTTCTAGTAGTGATAAATATGGAAAAGCTCATGGAAAACTACAGAGAAGTAATTAAAGCGTCTGAAGTAAACTCTGGTAGGGAGAAAAACCTATAATTGTGTGTAGACTTAGTAGTAAAATGTGTTAAAATATGCAAACCATACTTTTTTTATAATTAGTACTAATCTCTCTTTCCACTCTGTCGCATGTCGACTGACACGTTTTTCTGCGCCACCATATTCCTGTTTTTTTCTGGTTTATATGAGACAGGCCTGTATGTGTTAATGAGGTCTATTTGCATAGAGATGAAATAAAATTATTTCCAGATTAGATTTTAGACGGTGTAAGAAACTCCTGTAAGTTTACCCAGAAGTTAGAGGTGGGCATTAGTTTTAAACGCCACAAAAAATAAAGAGAAAACTCACAATAGCCAAGTTTTCTGTCATAATTGCACACCTGAGCACAAGTAATGAAGCCCTTTTTCTCTCCATCTGGTGTGAATAAAATTTCTGACACCTTAGCTCAATAATTTTCGACTCCTTGGATGTGATTGAATCGGACCTGCTCCGCTGGCTTTCCAATTAAACACATCATCTGTGTGCTGGTTCTGATCAAGTGGAAAATGAATGGTTCTGTTCGACACATGGATTTATTTAAATTGAATCTGAGTCCATTATTTACCCCCCCCCCCAGGGGCAATTGTTTTAGTTTATCAGCAGTTTTTTGGGCTCAGTGACGAAACTGGATTTACCATTAGTGGGACGGTTCGCATTTTATGATCGAGATGGAGAGAGAGGAAGGAGAGATGCGAGAAGAGATGGATGAAGGAAGAGAGGTGGATAGAGAAAGGAAAGGCAAGAAAGAAGCGATGCAGAAAGTGATGTAGAAAAGTAGAGAAAGAGGAGAGAGATGGATGGATGTCAAGAAAAGAGTGATGGACAGAGAGAGAGAAGAGAGATGGCTGGAGAGAAGAGAAATAGATGGATGTTAAGAAAACAGAGATGGGTGGATGGATGGAGGAAGATAAGAGAGATGGATGGGTGGATGAGGAAGAGAAGAGATTGATGGAGAAAAGAGATGGAGAAAGATGTACTGAGAGAGAGAAGACAGCTGGATGGAGAGAAAGGAGGTATGGATGGGAGAGAAGATAGAAATGCATGGATGAAGGGAAGAGTGATGTAGAAATACAGATAAGAGATGGAGAGAGAGATTTAGAAAAAGGAGAGATGGATGAGAGAAGGATCACCAGACAGATGTATTCCAGTGTTGTTCTCGCTGTTTTTCAATAAAAGCCTTTCCAAAGCGTCTCCGCCATTGTTGTGGTTTCCATTAAACATTCCCTCAGTCGTAGTGATGGTTTGTTTCTGACCTCTTCAAGGACTTTCTCACTTCTACTCTTCTTTTTACTCCACCTCTCTCCGCTCTGCATAGCTCACCTCCCGCCTCTCTTCCTAGAATACTGTACATATTTCACATTTGTCCCCACTTCTCCTCCTGTGACCCATTTAAATGGTTCCTGTTCCCCGTTTTATCTCCTTCCTCCTTCCCACAGTATGCTCTCCGTGTCTTTGTGCTGCGGCACGTCTACAATACGCAGGTCATCAGGAAGCGCCCCCTCCCAGGCCCCGGTATCACCATGCAATATGAATGAGCCAAACAACATGGAAAAGCTTCCCACATTTGAGGGATGCATGAATAAATGATCAGTGGAGGTCAGGGATGAGGCGATGCAGCCGAAGGGCATGATGGGAATGTTGTCCCTCTGCATGCTTTCAGACGCTGGTGGCGCCCACGGCTGGCTGATTGTCTTAAGGAGATGAAGATGGATAAGCTCATTCTGATTCGCCTTAATATGTTTGCCAAAAACTTAGACACTCAGACTCTGGTCTGAATGTTTTAAATGGTGCTTTCCACATCGAGATAATAAAGATGCAAATATTTTAGTGTCAATTGATTCGATTCTGATTTTTAGGGTCACTATTTTTAATTCAGAAACCAATTTATAATGCAGTCTCGAGATTCTGTTTAATTTATGTGAACAAGAAAAAGACAGTGTAAACAAAAACATTTATTTAAAACAATTCTATAATACTCCACACTATAAGATTTTGTCAGTGTATATTTGAAGAAAAATTGTTTTGCACATAAAATTATGTAACTTACATTACCAGTATTAAGTTAGCGTAGCTGCCTGGCTTTTTCTTAAAGGGGCAGTACTATGCATCTTCCTGGTATTTCGTAGCATAATCAAATAACTTCAATTGTTAAAAAATACTTTATATATTAAATTTGACTTCGTAGTTTAACGTCTTGAAATTGGGCATCTGTCTCTTTAAAACCCTGGTTCTTTTTGAAACTGCGCCTCCAGTAAGTCTTCACCACGTCACTCCTCTATTAACCCTTTAACAACATTTTTACCACAGTTTCGCAGTTCCACCAGGTATTTGCTAATTGCTTCTGGCTAGTCTGAAGGAGCTGAGTAGGTATTATATGAAGGAGGTGATGTTGTCAATCTCTTTCTCCATCACACAGTCATCCAGCGGTTTTTTAGTCCACCGGACCGTCATCCATCTGTCTCACCTGTCTGCCATTCCATCTGTCTCCATGGACATTTATTTTTCTGTGTTGTTCCATTTGTGTGCCTTGTCATCCATCTGTTCATCCCTTCATCCCTGCCCCTTTCCTCATCTTTCCATCTGCTCATCCATTCATCCATCAGTCCATTGGTCCAACCTTGTATTTTTCCTTTCTTTCATCTGCTGGTTTATTCATTTTGTCACCCTTATGTCCAACCATCCATTCATCTAGTCATCTATCTGTTCATCCCTCCATCCAGTTGTCTGTATCATATCTGTCTGATTTTCCATTCATCTGTTGATTTATCCATTTATCAAACTGCCTTTTCTTATCTGTCCATCTGCTCAACCATTCGTCCATTTTTCCCCTCCATCTGGCGCTCCGTAATCCATCAGTCTGTCCATCTGTATACCTGTCCATTCATCCATCCATCCTGCCGTTTGTCAGCTCATTCAGCTGTCTGTCCAGCCATGTCTTTCTATCCATCAGTAGATACAATCCATTTGTCCAACCGTCTCCTTCTAGCTTAATCTATTTTCACAGAACGTTTCCTTTAGAAATATCTACAGGAAATTTATTATGAGCTCTAATAGTTCAACTTTTAAACATGAGACTTCAAGCGGTGGACATTTGACTCTGGGACCTGAAGTATTTTGACAAGAAGCCTGTGCAGGATCCCTGTGGAGTGAAGCTGGAGTGGACTGAAGCGCATGTGGTGATGGTGCTGTTTAAACCGCTGTCTGTCAATTCAGCTCTGTCAAAAGTGCTGTAGCGTGACAGCGGGGGATCGCAGGAGTCTCACACTGTGCTGGAAAGGCTATTTCCTCCGTAAAGCTCTAAAATCAGCTCTCCTGTGCGCCGTGATAAGAGTATCAGGTAATTTCAATCCAAGAAAAGCATGAAAATATGCCGGCAGGACAGATGGGGAGGCTGGTTATTGGCCTGTCAGGGTTCTAGAGAAGCAGGAAAAGAGATGAAAGGGAGGCGCTCAACATGGGGGGGAGCAGGTTGTTCAGTCTTTTTGAACAGAGTGAAAACCAATAGGTGGTCTGAGTATAGGGAACATGCATGCTTTAGACTTCTTTCACTTGGTTTTCCAGCAAACTTTTGTGAACTTTCTGCATTGATCTTCTTCTAATTAAGCTGCTTTAGCAGGATAATGAATTTGGTAATGAGACTTTTACTGTTTTGTGCCCTTTTGTGAAAAGAATCAAACATTATGAAGCTAAATGTACAGAATGAGCTTGGAAGCAAGTTAGTTTGCTGGTTGCATACAAAGTGATGCAACAAACCCACATTAAAAAATGGATTTGTTTTTTTAATAGATAGGCTCTGCATTCATTAAATGCATCAAAACTTAAACGATTTGATGCATAAATCTTAGATGCACTTTTTGCTCAGAGTGTGATGTAATTCAGCTAATGTTGGTAATAAAGGTTTAATTTTCTGTTTGATGCAAAACCTGCAGAATATGATCTTTTATGGCCACTGTTTGTCATATTTATTAACTAAATAAAGAAGGTTTAAACAAATGGATTGAAGTGCTTTGTTGTCAGATTGGATTTTGCAGAAAATCCCAAATCTGTGTCGGCCAGTAAATGTCTTTAATTTACAATAGTAAGGAGTATCTAAATATGTCTTTAGCACATGTTAGATCAGTTTACAAGTAAAAATGCTGGTACAATATTTATATTTTTGCTCTGAGTAAAGGTTCAATTTAAGCTTATTTAGCATTTTAGAAACCTTTTTGCTTTCTGAACATCTGGTCAGATAGGATTGTTTCATTTTCTTAAAATCTCACTTTGACAAAACAACTTGGCTTCTTTGAGAAGCTGACAATGGTGAAATACCTAAGAGACAAAGTTTTCTCTTGGGTAAACAACCAATTTTTTTTCCTCTGAGCTCAGGTACTTGGAGCTGCTTTGATTTTAATTAATTTGACACTAACAGGCTTCTGCCGAAACTGACAGTAGTGAAGACAATTTCTATTAAATGTATAAAGACTGAAAATCATCTATAATATACAAGACAGTTTTCATAAGGCATATTACATGGATCCATTACACAGATTGTCATCTCAGATTGTTTTATTTATTGAAATTTGCAATTTCAATAAATAAAAAGGAAATTTGCAGAACTTAAAAAAAGAACAGGAAGTTGAACACTAGCACTTTCTGTAGTTTCCAGGAAAGGTGAATTTGAATCAGCCAATCAGATCTCTAGACGCTGCCGTAATCCCGCCCACTTAGTGTGATTGCTCAATTTGACATTTTAAATTAACTCAAGATAAACTTTAGCATGGGAAATCATAAAATAATTATATGTAGTTTTTAAAATAAAATAATACATTAAATTGAGGTACATAATAAATTCAGTATATCCACTTTTAAAAAATTTGACTCATCTAAATTATTACGTTATTTATTATAATTTGGCTCTCTTTACTCTCCATATTATTGATTCTATGTTGTGTTTGTTATGCAGTTTAAGATACTAAATCCCTCTTGAAAAGCTGCTTTAGATAAATTGCATGTTTTCCATTCATAGGTTCCAGGAAGCTATTCAGTCGAGCGGATGAAGTAGAAACAGTAAAGTAATCCTGAGTCTTTGCTGTGATGCAGACCAGAAAACCAAAAGCCAAGATTTGAATCTTTAATTCATGTGAAAAATGCTCGGATAGAGTTTAATACTTATTTATTTGATATTTTATATAATTCATGTGTAACATGGTTTTATATTAACAATATTATAAATGTGAAGTTTGTCCAATTTATTTGTTTTTAGTCAAGTTCTTTCTCCAGACATTTAGTGGTGTATTATGTTCTGTTTCGCTGCTCCTGGCAGTTGGTGGTTGCCGTAGTAACCAGTAACTGACAGCTCCCCCACCCTTTTTTTTCTGTTGCCGTCGGCGACTGTGGGACAGAATCTTCTGGACTTACAGTTGACCACGAACTTGAGTTCCTCTTTTGTTAGGATAAATAGTGTGTCTGTCGTGAAGTCAACTTACTGGACCTGAGACGAACACAGAAAGGTCACACACGAAAAGCGGCCATAGCGGCAGAAGCAAAGAGTTTGGAGAGTAAGGTAGTAATGAGTGGTGATGGATGCTTTATGATGAGAGCACTGGCAGCAGCTCTGTCAAATGGTATCAGAACAAGGTGAACAGCATCAGGGAGGCAAGGTGAGACGGATACTATTTAAGCACCCATAAGCGTTTTTTTTCCCTCTTACATCTTGTCACGTTTAATGTATAGTCCTCATTTTGGCAAATGAGCTCTCTAAAAACGAGTCAAACTTTTTAGGTTATGGAGCTGAACACGAGTGAAAAGCCTCCTCTTCCATTGAGTGATAAGAGGATAATGAACGGCCATTTACTGAAGTTGAAATCATCGCTACTGTGATAAGATGAGCACATATTGGCATGTTGGTATAAAGGAAAATGGTTAACGCTGGTTTTATCTTATCTAAAAAGAGAAATGGTTTACGTTAATCAACATAAGTCAGTATGTATTGTAAATGTGTCAGATTTAGATGTACATTAAGGGTCTACAATCTGCAGCTTCTGAGCCGCATGTAGCTCATTGTAAACCTTTATACATTTTGCCAAAAAAGCTAAAGAATAGAACTGTAAAAAAAAAAAAAAAATTATGTAAAGGTAATAAAAATGGTACCTTTAGTGATTTTACGATCATATGGTATTTTATATGTGACAGAATTATGTTGTAACTGTACGTCTGTGAAGCCGGGGTAATTAAAATATCCATCTAAAATTAATCAAACTTAATCTAATTCCATTTTCTTAACATAGATTTTAAAAAGTAAGTTATGATCAGTATTAAAACTGTGAAACCTGTTGGGAAAAGACAATTCAGTGTTTGTGTTGCTGGTATCATCCTCACAAAAACCAAAAATTAATTATTTAAGCTGTGCTTAAACTGTACTTTTTTCATTTTGACTTTGCAGATGTTTGTCATGTGATTGTATTTTATAAATTTATGCTGAACTGATGAAGGATTCAATTCCTGTGATTGGATTAGGACATCGCTAGTTGATAGCTTTTGTTTGGTACCAACTCTTACTGCAGGAGAAACCATTTGAAAGTGGTGTTTTAATCAAATTAGAGTGATCCTTTACTTCAGTAAGAAATCCCGTCACACCAGATGTCATTCCCTTACCACAGACCATATGTTTATCTGTCCTTTCTCTAAAGTTTCCTTCCCTATTTACGTCTCATTTTGAGCCTCAACCTTCTCACATCCTGTCATGTTTTCCTTCTTATACTCCCCTCTCTTTCTCTTTTTCTACCAGCCTTTTTTTCATGATATAAAAGAACACTAATGAGGCCAAATCTTCTTCCGTCTCCTCCCAGTGTTCCTATTATCTTTACGCCTACTGTTACTTAGCTCCTCATTTGATTTCTTTTCTTCTTCACCCCCTCCACTTCCTTCATTACTTCCCACTGTCCTGAATCTCCGAATGAAAGGAAATCCTTGCTGCATCCTGAGCCCCAGGCCAGCTTCAAACCTCATTTTGTTGTCCTCATGTCCCTCCTTTCGTTCTCCCATCTGTCCAGATTTGACAATCTGAGGAGGGTTTGAGTCGCCCCGTTATTTACAGCATGAATCATTGGTCTTTCTCTCCACAATGTCATCCAGAGTTACTTGCATCTGTCTCTTTCTTTCAACCTCCTATCTGTCATCTTTCTCCTGTTTGTTTCTTTTATTGGAACACATTTGCATGTGCCTTTTCAATGCATTAATGTTTCACAATGCCGTTGCTGCCGCTGCTGTGAGCGCGGGTGTTCAGAGAGGGTTTGCCTCATCTCTCAAATAATTGAGTTTGAAAATAGGTTGAGTCCTAATTAAAGGAAGTGTGTTAGTTTTTCATATCATCGTAAAAACCTGTTCAGCTACACACCGTAAACATCCTCCACCCCACACTGGTTCTGCCCTATTAGCAGTTTCATTCCCATTATCTTTCATTTTCCACATCGTCATTAAGAAAGCCGTCAGTCAGCAGTGTAATCGGTACCGAAAGAGACGCGGCTGCCTTCTATTTCTTTGGGTATGTTGAAAACTTTCATTCAATCTTCTGTTTTGACTCGGTATCTTTGATTTTTAATGTCAGAGTGTTTTGAAAGTCTACTCTTGAAAAAAATCTGACATTTTAAAGTCTACCTACTGTTATATAAAGGAGGAATAAAACAATCTAAGGCACTTTAAAGGGCCTTTTTAATCCATCTCCAAAAAGATTTCGCCTACGTCTGAAGCAGACAGGACTGCAAAACCCCTTCAAGTAATGGATGAGATGGGAATTATTAAACTATAATTCAAACGCTGTAGGAAGCTGCCAATCACCAACCATTGTCTAGTGGGTTTTAAAACCTTCTCATTCTTTATTTATATAAAAAAATGAAAAATCGTCTGCGTCTATTTACTTTGAGGTCTTAAAAAAAACAAATATCAATTTGTTTGTATTCACAATGTTGGTTATTAAAGCTGATTCTGATCACACTTTAATCTTCCACTGGAAGTAAATCAAGGACTGGTTCTTGAATAAAACGTTGCTTCAGTTTTGATTAATTTTAAACTCTGCAGGTTTGTCAAACTTGATGTCAAAATTAAAAACTTGAGGGTGAGCCTTTAGTTATTGAAGGATATCTGTAATTGATTAAATCATTGAGGTTTTCCCTTAAATATATAACTAATCCTGTTTATTTGAAAAGAGGCAAAGGTTTGAACTTTAAATGAATGAGAAATCAAATGTCAAACATCTGAGGAATTCATTCAGTTTGTATTTTAAAAACCCCAATGATTAAAATAATGTTTTTTGTGAAAATTAAACCAAATGATTCCAGGAATTTGACTAGCAAGACAACATGCATAAAGAAAATATTAATAAAAGCGCAGCTTACCAAACCTCTGATCTACTCTCATAGTTCAAGCTGGGTTTCAGGCTTCTCTTCTTTTATTGATGTGACACTGCTGCAGCAGAGCATTCTGGGATTTGTATTACAAATGTGATCCTCTTTGAACTGGCAGACCAGGTATACTAAACTCAAACTCTGTGGGCCTGAATTTTACATCTGTGAAAGAAAACATAATAAAAATTGAACCTTTTTATTACAAACATTTAATGTCCTGCAAATGAGCTGGTTTGTATTGATTTTCAAATATATTGAGTAGCTATAGTAGGTAGAAAAAAGGATTATATAATCATTATATAAATGATTATAGTTGGGGACAAACTGAGGTGCAAACTGTAGGGAATGTGAAAATGACATAATTTGTAAAACTGAAAGCAAAATTATTAATATAATCATAAAAATCTAATTAAATGTATTAAAATCTAAAATATTTACAATAAAGTCCAACACAAACAAAGACACCCAGTGAGGAGGGCTGCCAAAATGGAATAACCATTTGCATTTTTGTTGAATATTTTAATAATATAAGTCCATGTCATCTTCACTCCCACTTTGCCATCTGTCGTCATGATGCTCCCAAAGCACTTTGACCTCTAGCATCTTGACCCCGGTCTCCTGTGTCAGTGGCAATGACTGCACTGAGACGGTCCAGCAGACTAACTTTATTATTGGCACACAAACTGTGGATTTAAGACTTGTGGGTTTATGCAAACATTTATTGAAAACTACTTTTTAGAATATTTAGATTCTAGATGATGATGTTGGGAAGACTATATAGTTTGGGTGGATTAGCGTTAATTGTGAGTGAAAGTACTTAATTTTTAGATTTAAAAACAAATTTGCCACAGGAACATTTATCCATTCTTCAAGTTTATTGGTAAATGAAAACTTACAATAGTCAACCAGCTTTTTGGATGTTTTTTCTCGTATTTTAATAACAGATTCTCAATCAAATTCAAGGACTGGTTAGTCTGCTCTAAAACCATAACATTACTTCTATTTAGACGATAAAATTAAGATTACTTTAAACTTTAATCTTCCTGGACAGGAAGTGCTAATTCCTTTGTTCGACAAGTAAGAATGTGGTGAATAAATGTAATATCCCAGAGACGTGGCAGAACCGCATTAACCTCTTATGCCGATAAACTCCAGGACCCCTGAGCAGGTATTAAACCCCACATACACACCTGCTGGAGGGTAAGCCACCTGCACTGCAGCTCTTAGACACACACAAGGCATAATTTCTAAAACGATCTTTGACTTTGAGAAGGTCACGCATGCTGTTCCTCCAGCGTGAGCTGATTTACTCATGCAGAGTGTGTTTGTGCACAGAGTGGTTGTATATTCTCCTGCTGTGTAAATGAAAAGATGTGGATGTCGCATTTGTCCTCAATGTGAAATGAAAACATTAAGGTGGTCTCACACACACATACAAACAGTCTTAAGGTTAAGGTACATTGGAATTCAGTGCAATACAATGTAGCCTGTAGTTCATCACCAAAGTAATTATGTGAAGTGACATTTCCCTCATTGCTCTTTCAGCTTCATCCTCCGCTCCATTATCTGCTTGTGTGCTTGCTGTTAAGATACATGCTAGGACACGTCTGAATGCTTGTTTAAACCTAAAAAAAATTGCATTTAGTTGTGAAATTGGGCATCACGATGGTCTCGATAAAGATTTATTCTTTCCCAAAGGGATTTTAGATGTCTCATTTGTCAATACAGATTCTTAGGCTTCATTTCCACTGAGCGGCACTTGGAACTTTTCTGCAAGGAATTGAATCTTGATGGCGATCAAACCAACAGAACTGTGTCATTGGAAGCTAGTTTTGAAACAGACAGTAGCTGAGTTTCCATTTACCCATAGAATCGCACAAATGGAAATTATGAAATACATTTTCCTAATGGAAACACTGGAATTTTGAAAAAAAATTGTTTTTTGCACTAAATGAAGTCATGTGATGCTGGATGTTCCTACTGGAGAAAACGATAAATATGACAGGAAGTTGTAGGAGGATGATGGTTTGAATCCATGGATCTTCTGTAAAATTGCTGACAATTTTCCCGAAACGCTGCATATGTAGCTGCTCCCAATTCCTGCGTTGGGCTTGTCGCTCCAACGCAGGAATAAAACGCTGACATCTCCTCTGATGGCTGATAGATGATCGCTAGCACCATGGCTGAAATATTAACGCATTTTATGTAACTGTTTTTCCATCGCTGCCATGAATTTCAATGACTTATTACAGGAACAAGCTTATTCACTGGTGATTTTAATTTAATTACTTTCTTAATGGAAAAACTACAATTGCAAAATTGTGCTGCCTTTTTTTTTTTTTTTTTTTTTGACATTAGCAGAATATTGTATAATATAAGATTTGGGAACATTAGTCATGGAAACGCAAGTAGCGCCAGCTAAAGTCGACCAGAAGGCTTACTACTTCACTACTGCAGATAGAAGAGTTTGTCTGACTTTTTCAAGTTCCTCTCTTTCATTAGTGTCGTAGCGTTAGCTTGTAGTGTTAGCATCGCTAGCCTTCAATATTTAACTTTTTCCCTATTAGTCGGGAAGTACCTCCAGACATCATTGAAGAGTTTGTTTGCCAACTAAAGAGGTTTGTTTTCTTCTTATGGGTTTTCTTGCCATGTTAGCATAATTTAAATCTTCCAGGAGTGTCTTATTGGGGGACAGATAAGACACTCCTGGACACTCATTCTAATCGGCAATGAGTGTCTTTGAATAATTTACTTTGTAGATATTATTTTGGTACCAATGCCTTGTTGTCTCTGCCTGCCTTCGCTCACTGATGTGTCAAAGTCGTGTTGTAGAAGTGTTGGGTACCTGCTGGTGAGGTAGAAGGTTGCCGCTGTTGACTAGCTCTCTGACATTCTTACTTAATGTTGCGAAGGCAGCTCTCCCAGCTAATCCCTCCTTACTCCTCCAGTTTATCATTCCACCTTTGTTTTTTTTCACACCTCATCTATCGTTTCTAGTTTCATTTTCCCATACAAGCTTTCTTTCACCTTGTCATTTCTCATTTTGTTTCTTGTGAACCCTTTCCCTTCTTCACATCTGATAGTTCAAGCTTCACATTTCATCCATCATTATCCCTGGTCTTGTGTTTTTCCTTTCTTTTTTGGCACCATTTCTTTCCTCACTGATTTCACCTCCTGTTAATTTTCTTTTGCTCCTCATATCTTGCTACTGATTTATTTTTGCAGGGCATTTTTTCTTTCTCACATTCTTTTTCATCAAATTCCTAACACCGTTGCTCTGTCATTTTATCTTATTCTTTCTCCTAGGCTCATTTATTTGTACATCTTCTATAGACTCACTCCTACATCCTTGCCATCTCTCATTTTCTCTCCTTTCATGGCCTTCATAGATCCCCCTCCTTGTTTACACCTTCCTCGGCCTTCATTCCTTCATCCTCCCTTATTTTCTAAATCAGATTTTTCCTTCTTTCTCTTCTTGATGTGTACCTTGACTCTTGTTTGTATAATGTACCTTCATATTTTCATCTGAAGCTGCCCTATTTGTTATCCTTTCATTCTGGTTTCTATCTTCAGATCTAACCTCAGTCATGTTTTATGTATTTTAATTTATTTTTTCATGGGTATCTCAGAGCAAATTCAGTTTCTGTGCAGTATAATATCCAGTTACCTGTTGCTTGCCATCAGTTCTATAAAGTATGTGTAGAAAAAGGTATTGCATTCAAATGTGTCCATAAAAACGTAATAAATGTGATCTGACTGCAGAGAAATGCTTCTGGTAACATGGTGTTTAAAACAGCATTGCTGTTCTGGTTTTTATTGGTTATGTATTAAAAGTCTCTTTTTTTGGTGATTTTAAGCTGTGCAGTTATTTAATTTAAGCTGAAAACAATCCATAAGCAAATGTATTAATAAGTTTGAATTGTCTAAATTCAGAAAATGCATTTCCAAATCCACCACTACATAACCAGGATTATTTGATAATAAATGTTTTTTCTTCCATAATTAAGTGGTTGACACTTGAATAATTGACTTTTGAATTGAAGTGCCTTAAAATAAAAGTTTTATTTATTCTCTAGATTTATTTTATTCTTAGTAAAATTTATCAGTATTGGATTTCTTGTTCATCCTGTCAAAAGTCAATTTTTGGGAGTTGGTGAATAAATGTTTATTTCCTCAATACTCAAGACAGCCAAACTTAATCAATCTGAAGGTGTTCAGGAAAGCTTCTGACTACATGTTTGCTGTGTTTTATCAACTGTAGGATGTGATTTACCTAAAATATGTTTAATATGCATGGCAGTCGGTGGAAGCAGTCAGCCGGTTTGGAAGTCTGCTCCTTTTCCTGTTTTTTCTCCATTACAAGCTGAATGACAGGTTCATTAATTTATTTGAGGACACTGGAGCCATCTAATTTGTGGCGGAACAAGAGTTGGATGGAGTTCAAAAACAAACTTTTGTGTGACTCCAAATAGTTGCTGTCTTGTGAAGCTAAAACTCAAAACATTTTCTTCACCTACAGGATGCTTTGCGTTTTAGACATGGAAATTGATGTCTTTAAGTTGAAAGAGTTTGATTAATGAAAGTCTAAAATTACCACATAATGGCTAAATAGGTTAACGAATATTAAGTCCAGGCCACTTATAAATTATACTAGTGAACTAAGCTCTGTGTGTGTTTTTGAAGCTAATTCTTACCAGGCCTTTGTTTATCAAAGCAGAAGCATAATCAAAACATGAATCTGACCTCATTTTCTTGGGAAAGTCACAACTTTTAAATGGCGTAAGTGACAACGCTCTCATGTTTCCTCTGAGAACGCCTGGCTGCAGAGATGAATTGGCACACAAGCGACTGCATGCTAATAGCAAAACAGAGCAGCTAAAGGAGGCTCTGAGGATTATTTTCTCCAGCAGCTATTGTAAAAACTCCCCCGTGTCCTCCAGTAGTCCTACATTAGTCAGACAAGAGCATGAGCATGCCCGTGTTTCTGAAGCGGTGACTCTAGCAGGAGGTGTTGTAATGCAGAGTGTGGCGTCGGTGGTGAGCGCTAGCTTGCCCATCAGCAGGGTGGGCTTCCTTATGACTGCAGAGGAGAAGTGTGAATTAATAACCAGGAATTAATTGAGCTTGTTTGAGGAATCTAATCCTGTTAGACAGAACTGTGGCTCAAATAGGCCACTGCTTCCCCTGAGCACCTAATGTTATTATTCTATTATTAATGGATAGGTTGCTGCTTATAGTATACATGCCAGTTTATTTGCAGCTGAAGAGTGTGAGTGTGAACTGACGATGCTTTTATTTAACTGAAGCTTATCTATAAAGGAAAAGCTTTCAGATTTCTTTTCACCTAATCAACTTAAAACACTATTGGTAAAAGCTTATGAAGAAGCTTGTGTGAATGTTGAGTTTTTTTAAAATAAGTAATCATTTTTTGTGTACAATGGAGAGAAATGGGAGTGTATTGAATTTGCAGTTGCTTTAGAGCAGAAATTGTTGTCTTTTTGTTTCAAATTCAGTGATCAATTTAAACTACTTATATTAAATTGATCAAAGTGTAAAACTTAAACAGGTATTAAATATTCTACATTTTGAGTGAATGTCTATTTAAAGCCATTTATATGAATCCAGTAGAATTGCATTTATTTTCATTGCAGCAATTAGTTTATGAGGCTAAATAGTCAAGTTTTCTCTCAAACTGAATACTTCCAGTCAGTGATTTTGCAGGATTCAGTCTTTCTGAACAAGTACATGGTGACAGTGGGCAGTCGATTTCAGAGTTAAATTTGCACCAAATCTTCATAATGAGGAGGAAATTAAAGTATTCAGTAATTTATTTTTAAATTAAGATGTTTTGAGTATTTTTCCTTCATGAATTAATTAGAAAAGTTGGCGTGATTCGGCAGCAGTTTGCTATTCTGTGTTACTAATTAAAATTTTTTTTAATTTTTCCATTCCTGACTGACAAATCACAGTTCTTACTTTATTTACCCCAAAGAGAAATTACATGTTGTAACTCATTAACTCGTTATCTGTTTCTTCAACTCGTTGGGAAGAATTTTTTCAGCAACTCACACTATGGTTTTTGCCAATTCCTTAGTTCTTGGCCGTCCAGTGGTTCAATGTCTTTGCATGTGTTATGGGAGTAAAAGGTTTTGCTCAACTGTGGCTGCAGTGTTCACCTTGTAACCCTTGTCCTGAGTAAATCGATTGCAGAAATGAACACTGGATCATGTGTAGTGTATTTATTTTTTGGTGGTAGTTGTGCTGAACTTGGCACCTCCAGCTAGAGAAGCATCACAGTGGTTTGCAAACCATTTAATGCATTACAAGCAGTTGCTACCAGCTGCCTGCAGGGAGGAACATGACCTTATTTTTGAAATGGATGGTCCTATGGCCTGTTGGAGTTTGTACGTGACTACACATAGATTGGTAGAGATTTCCCTAGTGAGATTAAATTTGCTGCCAATAAATGGAACATACATCTATATTTCTCAAGTAAGCTGGCTTTTGCTGAATATTTCATTCATTTGTTGTTCTCTTTTGTGTAACAACCAGGTATCAGCTGATTAGTTGGGCTGCCTGCTCTGATGGCAAACTTTAACACACAACTGTGTTTGGTGGTTTAGATTAAAAAAAGATAGCGTGTGTTTTTTCCAAATTTATTTCCAAAAAGCTAAATGTTGCCTTGTATTTTGATTGACATTAGCCACCTGGCTGGCAGTGTGTAGCGACAACGCTTTAGTTTTGTGCTTTCGCTTTGACTGATTTTTAAAATGGATACTTACGATTAAACATAAATGTTTAAATCATAATACAATATCCAGGATCAGTGAGGTGAAATAAGCAGAGATTTAAAAGAAAAGTGTATTTTCTTCATTATTGCAGCAAGAGAGATCAAGATATTCAACTGATAACAGGAAGGCTAAATGTTGCACAATGAAGTTGCTCTGTTTTATCCGTCTGAGTTTTTAAACGTTGTCCGTCATGATATATGCTAGGTTTGGAAATTAACTAACGTCTTTATTTTATATTAAAACTGTAACCATGTTGTGATGGTTCAGTTTGAGACAAATAATCTGTGGAAAAAATCAAGGTCCTCTTCCCTCTTCCAGTTCTAACTGCAGAAATACACAGCTCGATCAGAAACAACAAATCAGAGTCAGGAGGAGGGTCTTAGCGCTGTCAGTCAGGATCGTGTACGCGCATGCTCTGCTACGCTTCTGCTTCTTCCTGAGAAGTAACGAGCCTACCAGGAATGCTCAGGCTAGTTAGCATAGCCACCAATTAAGGTAGATAAATGTTTTTTAATGTTAAATTATATAAGCACCTCATACTGAAGCTGATCAACAGCACTAAGACTGCTAGATTGTGGAAAAGCTTGTTTTTTCTCATTTTAAACCTTCACAGTATAGAGACAGTTTTGAGCACTATGTAAAAAACAAAATTTTGTAAAAGTTACCTCCTGCACCGTTAAGAGTTGACATTTCCTAAAGACTGTTCAGTAAATCCTGCTTTAGAAATGCTTTCTGTGCTAAATGCCATTTGGTTTTTGTCATTTTCTTCCCTTTTATCTTTTGATTTAACATGACGTCTTACTCACTCAGGCGATGTGACAGTGGTGGTTCTACTAGCATATATTATTGATAACAAATTAATCTTTTAAGTTCTGTTTGAGTCTCTTCTCACATTATTACTTTTAAAGAGATCCAAGTTGAATAAAGCTGTTAGTTGGAGGCCAAAGCTTTTTAAAAAAATGGGCAGTCGTCCACAAACGTCTGATGCGTCTTTAGATGCAACGTTGGTTTTATGTTTCATGGGTTTAAAGCAGCTCAGATGCTCGTTAATGAGCCTCAATCTGTTTTTATTACCATAAATACTCACGTGCTGATCAACTTTCTCATTTCATCTGCCTGTCTCCTCTCCCCCTCTTAAAGTCTTGCATGTCCATCCCTCATTTCCATGCTGCTCTCATCTGTCTTCCTCACTGTCTCCCCCTCGTATATCTTGTTCCTTTCCCTCCTGACCCTCATAAATCCTCAAGTCCTCCATCTTTACCCACTCTCCTACCCAGCATCCTCTGCTTTTATCCCTTCTTCTATTTCTTGCTTTGCACCATACGAGTTCATTGCGTGTCCTGTGTTCCCACGTCTCGGCTTGCGTGTCGCCTTGTATTTAAAGCCGTGTTGACCCTCTTCTTCCCCTCCGGTGTAGATTCACTGGAGTGTATCTGTTGCAGTGTGCTTTTGAGCTGTGGCTGTTTACAGGTTCAGCGGAGCATCTGCATCTTTGTTCGGGTTTGCTTTTGTTTCACTGTGCGTGTAAGAGGAGGGGTTTTATCAGCTCCAGCAGACGGCCGTGGCCTCTGATCCGTTGTTCCACTGTAGAGAGGAGCGCTTTGAAGGGGAAAGGAAAGGATTGAACTGACCAAGATGGATGGAGTGGAGGAATAAGAAGAGGGTGAGAGGGGTGAAGGTTTAGGAAAATATGAGAAGATGGAGCAGCTACAGGCTTGAAGTTTTGATATAGCCGGGCTTCTGTGCATGAAATGTTCTGTGACGGGTCGGTGTCTTAGCTGGGAGTGCGTATGGAGGGGGATTACAGTATAGCAGGGGTGTCCAAAGTGTGGCTCAGGAGCCATTTGACCTTGGATTAATATTTTTTTATTCTTTTGCCATCCCAACTGCAGTTGAAGAATGATTCAAATTTGATCCATCCAGCACAGGCGGTTGATGCAGATGGAAAATGTTTCATTTTTCATCAGGGTAAAATTATTACCAACATAATTTTCTTGCAGTTCGAAATGTTAAAGACAACACAAAGTATTTGTTTTTGTAACCAAGGTTTTAAAATGAGAAAAGCCAGGTTTATTCTGACGGTGCGTTCACACCAAACGCATTTCGCACGTCATTTCGCACATTTAAAGTCCATGTGGTGGCGTGTTAAGGGCTCGTTGCGGCGCGTTTGGAGCGTCCAACGTGTCCGTCAAAATGGCAGGCAATGGAAAACAGCTAGAGCAATTTTGAGGTGTCTGACTCGCTCTTGACCTGCCTCCACATTGACTTTGAATGTAAACCAGACGTGCCTGATGCTCAAAGCACGTTTGGTGTGAACGCACCAAGAGACTTTTACTGAAAAGCTGACTTTTGTTCACCCAAATAAGATTTTATCTAATTTATAAAATTCTGGTAAATATAGCAAGTGTTTTGAAAAAGTGACCCACATGCTGTTTTAATACTGATAATAATTTAGTTCATTCAAGCCCAAAAGTTTTTGAAAACTAGATGTCTTCCTTTAAATACAAAGTCCTTCAAAGTCCTTTTTACATTGTGAATCTCCAATGAATAAGGTCCATTTCCAAAAGTAGAATCATCCAATCATTGACCGATGTCTCAGGTTTCCCACCAAGATCTGCCTCTTTCGTTTTGTTAATGTTCTTGTTTGGCCATTTGTAGTTGTGCTTAGTAAACTGTTGAAGTGGTTTCCTACACAAAATAAAATAACTTAATTTGCTTGATTTAAATTTTTTTCTTGTACTTTTGACTTGATGACTTCAGGTGACATTAAGTTCAGACTGAGAGGAAGTGGACGGAGAAGAGGAAGTAAGTGAGGGATAAATGGTAAAAACAGAGAGAGATGAGGTCAAAGCAGGTTTGCTGTACCACGGTGAAACCGTCTGTAAGCGATAAATAAGGAGGAAGCCTGAAAGTGGACATGAAACCGAGGAAAAGCTCACAGACTTCAGATTGAAGGAGGAAGGATTGATGGTCCAGACAATGAGAACACATTGAGGAGACTTTGGACAATAATTTATTCTTTCTAACAAATGGCCTGAGATGGTAAAAAATAACCAAGTGTGTCTCTGCTGTGTATTATAGGAGCGGGTCTCATCAATAGTAAATGAAAGACGCTGCAGAAAAATGAATCTGACGTCTGCATTTTAGATCACATTGGAGACTTTCTCTATTTTATTCAGTAATGGGACGGGGAATATGTCCTCATTTGTCCTTGTTCAAATCAAATCAAATCAAATTTGATTTGTATAGCACATTTCAGCAGCAAGGCATTTCAAAGTGCTTTACATCATAACAAACAGAAACACAATGCAACATAGAATCAACAATCAAAACAGAACACCAAGTCAGGTTCCATCAATAAATTTGCAATTGATTACGTTTCAAATACAACTCTAAACAAGTGGGTTTTTAGTTGAGATTTAAAGGAAGTCAGTGTTTCAGCTGTTTTACAGTTTTCTGGAAGTTTGTTCCAGATTTGTGGTGCATAGATGCTGGATGCTGCTTCTCCTTATTTGGTTCTGGTTCTGGGGATGCAGAGCAGAACCAGAACCAGAAGACCTGAGAGTTCTGGAAGGTTGATACAACAGCAGCAAATCTTTAATGTATTGTGGTGCTAAACCATTCAGTGATTTATAAACTAACAACAGTATTTTAAAGTCTATTCTTTGAGCTATAGGGAGCCAGTGGAGGGACTTTAAAACTGGTGTTATGTGCTCTATCTTCCTGGTTTTAGTGAGAACACGAGCAGCAGCATTCTGGATCAGCTGCAGCTGTTTGATTGATTTGTTGGACAGACCTGTGAAGACGCTGTTGCAATAATCGATGCGATTATACTTGTTGCTTCCTTCCTGTTGTATTTCTGTCTTTGTGTCCATCTCTCCTCATCGCTTGCTTGTCCTTTCTTCACTTCCTTCCATCATTGTCCATTCTGTTTTGTCCTCTTATTCATTTTTGTCCCTTATTTTTCTCACTCATTAATGTTTTTCCATCTTTTTTCCATTTTTCTTTGCTTCCTTGTATAATTCCTTCTGGGATGATTTTTCTCCTTTACTCTGTCCTTCCTCATGTTTCTTTCCTCGCTCTGTCACTTTCTCTCCATGTCATTCATGTCTTTCTTTTCCTCCTTTCTTTCTTTCATCATTTTTTAATTTCTTTCACTCCATATCATTTGTCCATCTTTTTTCTTTCCACATTATTTATGTCCATCCTTACTTGTTTTCTTCCTTCCTTCCTTCTCTCCCTCCCTCCCACCCTTACTTGTTTGCTTTCTTCCTCTCTTCTTTCCTTTCTTCATTCTTTCCCTCATTCCTCCTTTCCTTCTTCTTTGTTTTCTTTCTCTTCATGTCATTCATGTCCATCCACTCTTTCTTCTTTTCTTCTGCCCTTCTTTACTTCCTTCGTTCCATTCTTTGTTCCTTTGTCTCCATATAATTTCCTTTTCTTTTTCCTTCCTACCTCCCTGCCATCATCTCATTCTCATCTGTCTATCCTCCTTTTCTTCTTTCCTTCCTTTCCTTCCTCATGGTTTCAGCTGTAGTGATTACCGCCGTTTGTTCATGTAAAAGCATTTTATAATAAATATATCGATGTTAGCCTCTTTGACTCCATGTTTTAAAGTTAATCTTTCCTTTTCAAATGTATTTGTGAAACAACTCTTGGCAGGTAAAAGGATCCAGAACGTATTCAGCCCTCATCCCTTTTCTTTTAATTGACTTTCTGATGCACCTTCTGAGAGGAGCCGTGTAATTTTGTTGGTGCGTTTGCAGTGAAATCACTCCCACTCATGTGGAAGTTTGGTCTCGTTCCTCCGGGCTCCAGCAAAAGCATTGATCAGGCTTTTTAAATGTCAATGCAGTAATGAACTTCACCTGTTGACACCAGGAGGGAGTCGGCTGAAAATCAATTAGCTCTGCTACAGGTTCAGCTCAAGTTTAAACAGCCTAACACCCATCTGCACGGCTGTGGGAAGTTTCCATTTTTCATTTAAATAACGAGGAAACGCTGAACAAATCTGGGTGGGAGAATTTTATTTCTTAGTCGACTTCCAGTTTCTGTTTTTGCATTTACCTCACAAAGCAAACGGTATTTCAAATCACACCTGTAAGTCAGTGAAAATTATATAAACTGTTTTTTTCCTGGTAACATTTAAAAAGAGACCTATAGATGTTTGGTTAGGCATTGCAAAGTAACTCCTCACTATGCTCTGAAGCAAATTATAAATAAAGGAGGAATCAATCAAACTGAGCTATTTCAGGACATTAAAATAAATTTATAGATTTGTTCAAGTAAAAACATTTAGTGGGGTTTTTAGAAGTTATTTTTGGTAATTATGTATAATAACTAGCTTCACTGGAGACACCCTAACGCTTTAATGGTCTATGCTTTCGTAGCACTTTCAGATTTACATGTAAAGTGTGCTATAAATAAAATGTTATATTACAAGAAACCTTTAAAAACAAATATTTACACAGAAAAGTGAATTTTAGGAAGAAATATGGGCAAACCTTTTATTGAATAATTCCTGCACTGTGATTTATTTTTCATCTGGCAACAAGTTGTATAACCAAGTTGATGCAGCGATTAGCTTCTCATTGATTAAACAACCACTTTGAAGGACACATCCTGTTACTAGAAAGATGTTAATCTGTTTAAGAAGAGTCAAATCATTGGCATCGAACAGGAAAAATGTTTGACTACTAAAACTGGATTTAGGAACTGTTCAGAGGATTAATAAAAGCTGGAAGCCATCATCTTTCAGGAAGAAATATGGTGGAAAAAAACCTTTGACCGTGATAGATGATCAGTTAAAACTTTAACGACGTCAAATTGAACTCAGGGCTGTTTAATAGCAACACTGAACTCAAGGGATTGGAGCTGAACAGCTGTGTGGCCAATAAAAAAACCACTGATGGAGCATAACGACTGGACTCCAGAGCGACGCAGGAGGTCATGTGACCAGATGAGTTCAGGTTCCCCCTCTTCCCGAGCGATGGGCGCATCAGGGTAAGAGGAGAGGGAAACGAACCAGGCGAGGAAACAAATCTTGTGACATTGCAGAAGCTCATCGAAACGACTCCGCATAGTAACAAGCCGTAACCAAAGCAACAAAATGTTGGTGTATAAAAACTTTTTCAATACCTGCTGTTAAGCTGGATATTGCACTATAATTGTGTGCCTCTCTTTTAACATTTGCACTCTGTAGCAATTAGTAAGAGGTGGGCAGAGAACCCAAAACTTGAATTCCAGTGAAAGTAGCACTACTTCAACGTGTTTTTACTGAAGTAAAAGCAAAATGTAGCCGTCCAATAAATTACTCAAGAGTAAAAAAGTATTTGAAAAAAAAAATCCACTCAAGTACTGAGTAACTGATCAAATTATCAATCATTTAATATTTAAAAATACACCATCAGTTGTACCAAAATATAAAATATAGTAGAAATGTTTGGTATTTTTAAGGATAAAATAACATTAAGTAACAAAAAAATAACAATCAGGCAAAAGAAAATGTTTCCAAGTCGGCGTCTTTCAACATAAAACTCATGAAACGTTAACAAAAACTGCAGGTGTGTCTGTGTTTTAATGTTTCTTGGTTAAAACATTAAAACATGATTTTCTTTCAGTGGGTAGAAAATCCAGAAATTTTATTCAAGTAAGAGTAGAAATGCTTTATTATAAAATTACTAAAGTAAAAGTAAAAAGTACAGTTTTGTAAAAAGCCTCATAAAAGTTTTTTTTTTTTTTCAAAAACATTACGCAAGTAATAATTATTGACTAAATGTAAATAGTTACCACACAACTCCGCAAACGTACCAGCATGAAACTGCATCAGTGTTCCTGACGGATGTTGCAAACCTAAAATACTGCTGCAGTTATCGGATCCTAAACCTGTCCTTGTGTGAACTGAATGAAAATACAGTTTTGGTTTAATTGAAGCCGTTTTCTCAATGTTTGAACCAGGCCTTTAGTGGACCATAAGCCAAACGGTCCATTTATGCTGATGTTTGCGCAGCAGCATTTTATGTTCAATATGAAATTGACTGGCGCATGAGCGCCTGGCAGTGATTACATCAAGGCTGTGGAGTACAGTTTTTCCTATGCTAATATCTCTCATACATGGTATTCAAGTATTTCCACTTCAGTTCTGGTTCATGTGTCGATCAGCTTATGGGTTCAATAAATCAACGCTAGTTCCCCAGTTAAATACAAAGTGAACCGTTGAAAATCTGTTATTTTCAAACCATGGTTGTGACTAAAAGAGCTTGGAAACATTATTTAAATTACTCATCAGTAGCTTGTGGTGACGGAGGCAGTTGGACCGATCCTGATTCCCGCTGTGCCCGGTGTTATTATTAAGCCTTTCATAAAGTGCTAGACGCAGACTGAATGCCATTATGGCGGTTCGTGTCCGGGCCTCGCCAGAACACAGTTTCTCTGAAAGCCTCTCGTAAATCTAGCACTCTACAGAGGAGCGGCAGAGTGGGGTCAGCAGAGACCAGAAGAGAAGCTGGCGAAATAAAGGAACAGAGAGAAAGAACTCGATGGTCTCTGAGCAGAAAGGGCAGCTCTTCTCCTCCTCCTCTCTTTCCTCTCCCCAGTGTGGCCATCTGCACAGTGTGTGATTAATCATCCTGTATCCCCAGACATGGCAAGTCGATGCTGTGGCACTCGAAGCCTGTGTGTTAATGATGCGCTTGTGTGTGTCTAATTCAGCAGCCAAAGGCTTGTCTGTGCAGCATGCATGTCTGCAGTTCTGTGACCGTGTGTTAGGCTGTGTGAATATCTTGTTCTTGTCGTGTTTTTAGGGGAACAAATCACATAGATTGACATTTATATCCAGATCTGGAACAAACAAAGAGCCCAATGCACTGACCCCGATTAAAAACCTCCTGTTTACTCCACCAAATACTGATTTCTTCCTGAGTTAAAACATTAGTATTATTGTTTCTAAATTAATATAAACTTGTTTTCTTTGCATTATTTGAGGTCTGAAAGCTCTGTATCTTTTTTGTTATTTTCACCATTTCTCATTTTCTGTAAATAAATAAAAAATGTTTGATTGGAATTTCAGAGGCATGTTGTCAATAGTTCATAGAATAAAAGAATAATATTCATTTTATTCAAACATTCACCTGTAAAAAGTAAAATTAAAAAAACTGATCATTTTAAGTGCTCTCTTAATTCTTTTCAGAGCTGTATGTAATGTTTATTGTTCAGGCACTGCAGGCAAATTTCTAGATTGTTTTGACTGGAGCAAAGAGCAGAGAAGGACAGACTGCAGTTTTGACAAAATATGGATAAAACTGCACTGTAGAAACACAAAAGCTTGTCAAGTTAGACTTGTCTAGTTTTTAGTGCAAATATCTTTTTCACTAAAAAAAAACCACCAAAAAAACAACAAAATTACAAGTAGTCTTGCAGTAAGATATGAGCTCATTTTAAGCCAGTAATTTTTTAATATTATAAAAAAATACTGGTTTCACTAGCTGATTATTTCACTTACAACATGAGAAAAAAATGCCAGTAGGACCAGTTCTTAAAAATAAAAATTATATTGTATTGTTGACTTAAAATAAGCTCCTATATCTTACTGCAAAGTTACATTATTTAATGTAATGTAACTTTCATTAAAGTTACATTAAAGTGTCTTTTTTTTATGTGTACTAACGGAATTGAATTAGAAACTTACAGAAAAGGATTAGTCTTGGTTTTTTGGTAGTTGTTTGGCCCTAATCTTCTTCCGTAGAAGCTAGACAAAAAAGTTACAATTTTGTGCTTTTGTAGTGCAGTAAAAATAAATCCATTCACAAGACGACGTCGTCTTACCTGAAGACGTATGCATTAACCTGCAGTGAATTACTGCATCGTTTTTCTGCTAAAATCTCTGACAAGTCTTTCCCTCAACTGTTTCAGTAGCTAAAGCCTGCCAGCATTTTCAATTCGTTTTTTTGTGCACTAAGCTGACCTTTTCTCCCAAACTTATTTTCATGGAGGGTCACACTTCCTAGCCTGCAATTACATTTCCTATGAAAACATGCTTCGTGAAATAAATTAATAGCAGACAACTCAATTTGTCGGAAAAATGCCGGGAAGAGGCTAAATTTGAGTTGGAGTCTGAGGATTGATTGTATTCACTGCTTATTTTTGCATGAAAGCATCAGAGACTCAGAGGACAGGGTGAGAACCACGAGGAACAGAGGGATGGGATGGAGGTCGCTCGCTGCCAAAGAGCTGAAGTGGGGATGATGGATTCTGAAGGGTAAACAGCATGGTGGCATTTTTTTCTGAAGGAGAGAGCGCAGATATTGGAGGCAATTGATATGAAGATGAAGACGTTCAATTCGGCAAAGCTGAGGAGAACAAGAATGGCTGGAAGCACGATGGACGGATGGAAAGCCTCTCATGAAACTCCTTGGCAAGCAATCAGTTTAAAGCAAACGGAAGATGAAGATGAAAGCAAAAATGGTTGTTTTTGGTGTTTGGAGCTAGAATATGCAGAAAACACAACTGGGATGGAAAACTATTTAAATGTAAAAAATTTTGAGGAACGTTTTCTTTCCTGTTGAGAGCAAAAAAAAAATAATAATACAATTTGACAAGACTTTACCTCCTTAATTGTAGCAAAGCCAAGGGGTGAATTCAGGCCTCATTGAAATGTATAGTTTAAAAATGGCACTTTCCTGTTTTGGCCAAATTCAGTCATGCACTAATATTCATATATAGTGTGCCACTATGTTCCTCCATTTGTCTGTCAATTTGATGTTGATAAATTTTACCACTGAGGTAGAGGAATCAGGCCTGCCACAATAACAAATTTTGCTGCCCCTATACATGAAATAAAATATAATAAATAACCCTAAACAAACTACAAAGCAATATCTCCCAATGTGCTGCTGGCAACATTTGTAAAATTAAATATAGCTAAAATGAACAACACTAATAACAGTTGAAAACTTATACAAAACATAGCAAAATGTTGCCATGTTTTGTATATCACGCTATATATAAACACTGTGTAGTATTAAATTTGTCTAAAATATGTTCAAATATAATATTCGTAAAGAAAACGCAGAGCTGATTCTAATACATACCACAGTTACCGACGGAAACAGAGAAAAGGGGGAGGAGCTGTCAGTTATTGGTTACCGTGGTAACCACCAACTGCCAAGAGCAGTTTATGAGAACTTAAAACACCAATAAATGTCTGGAGAAACAACGTGTTGACTAAATAAAATAAATTCAAAGAATAAATGAACAAATCTTCACAAACTTCACATCTATAATGTTAAAACAAAACAACGTTCACGGCTGCTTCTTGTGAGTCTCTCTCATTTTATTCTGTCTAATCAACAAGGAAATTTATATCAACTTATTAGCGTTGCACTCAAACAGTTCGTACTTGAACTGTAGTGGAAGTTAAAGGGAAATGAAAGATGGAGACTTTGGAACAAGAAACTGAACCCCAACTGAAAGAGTGAAGTGGAAAAAGAAAATAGTTTTGCAGAAATAGAACAGAGCAAGTGTCTGCATGTTTGTAGATGCAAAGCTGTTGAAAAACATACATAGGATTTAAAGGGAAGAGCCAGAGAAGCTAAAGAGAGCCCTCAGGAGTGAATAGAGTTGTCATGAAGGCAGATACATCGTGTCTAAAAGTCACAAAGACACCACTGGGATCAGAGCAAGTCATACAAAGAGGGTAATAAAACGAAACAGGAGAAAATGATCCATCAAGGGGCAGGTACAGAGCAACCTAATAAGGTTCTTAAAATGTCCTGAAGCAACACAAAAGCTGAAGACGTTGGGCGTATAAGCAGAGAGGAGGCGGAAAATGGCACAAACAAGCAGAACTGCCTCCATCAACTCGGTTATTTGCAGAGTCACGCCGGTGTCCTGGGATATCAAATGGACGAGGAGAGGGAAGACTGGCTGAAAACTGAGAGATGGGAGGAAAAGCAGCTGTAGTGAGCGTGTAGAGAGGGAAACGAGGACAGCTGAGTGATTTTTGCAGAGGATGGCAAAGTGGGGCCATTAGCGCGTGATGGAAAAGGCCTGAAAATTGGGACGGGAATTTGCACCTTTTGGCAAAACTGCAGCGTTTGAGGCTGATCATTAACTTTCCCAAAGATTATGGTCGTTAACGTTAAACTTGAGTAGAGGTTTGACGAGTAATGGGGGCTGAAAACGATCCATTATTTTTCCCTTTTTTACTGTTAAAGTGTAAGAAAACAGTTCAGGGTTCAGACAGGTTACTCAGAGGTTTGGGGAAGGAAATGGAGCTTTTGGAAAAGCTGGAGGCAAAAGATTGTTTATGATTTCAGAGTAAATCACTGGTCGATATGCAGTTTTCCCTCCTGGTCGTCATCGGAGTTGGGTATTAACTAGTGTCATTTAGTCAATTACATTTACTTTAATACACTGTACATTTTACTTTTAATTGAGTAATTTTATTAGGTAATATTGATACTCTTAATTGAGTAACATTTCTGGATTTCCTTCCCACTGAATGGAAAAACAAATGTTTTAACCAAAACACACCTGCAGTTTTGGGTCACAAGTTTTTCATTGAAAGAAACTGTTTTGGAAAAATTTTCATTAGCTTGATTTCATTTATTTTATTCATTTTGGTCTTTAAAATACCAAATTTTCCACTGAACATTTGAATAATTTTAAATATTAAATGACTGATAATTTGATCAGATACCTAGTACTTGAGGAGACTTTCTACCAAATACTTTTTTACTTTAATTTTTTCATTGAAAGAAATTGATTTGGGAAAATATTCTTTGCCTATTTTGATTGTTTCTTGTTAGTTATTTGAATTGCTGTCATTTTCATTCTGAAATACCAAATTTCCACTTGACTTTATATTTTGATTGTCATTTTTAATATTAAATAAGTTGATCAGTTACTCAGTACTTGAGCAGATTTATTTATTTTTTACCAAATTTTTTTTTTTACTCTTGAGTAATTTCTTGGACAGCTACATTTTACTTTTACTCCAGTAAAAATATGTTGAAGTATCGCTACGTTTGAGTAAATGTTTGGTACTCTGCCCTCCTGAATGTAATACAGGTCAGGTTAAACATGGGCGATCATATAATCAGGGACTGTTTACGCTGGTGTCCCAAATATTAGCTGTAATGTGTTTTAATCAGTCTGAGCCCTGTGGTGTCCAAATTGATTAACCTATTTTAGGTTCTGGTGAAAGAGGAATATTAATAGATTTTAACAATTAAAAGCCTTAGGATATTGAATTTTGATTGCCTCAGTTTGACTTCTAACTTAATTAAAACCCTGCTGTTCATTATAAATCAGGTTTGCACATTTATAGTATATATTGATATAAAAAATAGAAATACTCTAGTGTCTTGAAAATGACGAGGCTGTTTAAAAAATGTTCTGTTGTTTACTCTTTATTGACAAAATATTCCAGCCCTGAAAAGCAACAAATCAAATATTGAAAAAAAATCCCAGGACAAAAAGCATAATTTTAATCCTGGCAAGATGAGATCTGCTGAGAGTAGTCACGATCCTTCTCTCTCATTGTTAAGTCTTCACCTGACTTTTCAGAGAACTGAATAGAAAAATGAGTTATGTTCTTCATTCAGAGATAATTTCAAAGTTTCAGTGTGTGGAATAAAGTCAAGGTGAAAAGAAAGTACTAGAATTTTACCAATTAGGAAAAAAATAACTACCTGGTCCTACGCAGCTTTTTAAATGATTTGAGTGTCTGCAAAATCACACAGAAGCAAGGCAGATTACACATCATCATCAAACAAACAACTATTTGCAACATTAACTCAAAGTGGCCATTTAATCTGATTTTATGTTTATTGAAAAATATGATCCTTCCTTGCTTTTCACCCAGTTTTAACTCCAGTATGCAAAGGCTTTCAGGAAGACCTCTAGTAGATAAGTGACTCTATACCTACTTTTTTACAAATCTTAATCTTTTATATCACAATGGTTGACCTGGCGACCTTGTGTGCTTTCAGAACGTTCAGCTGGGATTGGCGAACCAAAGGGGCGGAGTCTAGAAGCAAAGTTTTAGAAGTATTTGAACTTTAAAAATAAGCAGGTTTAAAGTATCTTCATACGGGTCTCAGGTATTTGTGGATTTAAGCTGCTGGCAGGTCAGCAATAAGGCAGATCAAAGTTTTTACATTATAAAATCATAAAAATAAAATGTCCTGCAAAGAAAAACAGTGGTTTATGGGGTAATTAAGAACGTACCAAACCTTTTTTATATAACGTTTTAAAAACATGTAGGTCAGTTCAGTCAACAGCAGTTAGCTGAACAGAGAGGGTAACATCTGTGTCATGTTTCTCTATACCCAGTCATACCTGGTTGACCCGGACCTGGTGAAATGCATTTGGTGCTTCAGATTCAAACGAAGTATAATCTACACTTATCTGCATTATATTTTAAAAACGTACTTCTCGGGCTAAACGAACCACGGATGTTCATAAAGTTACGCTTGTGTAGTTGCACTTTATGTCTCCTTTTATTCTCAGTGGCTTTATGATCCAGTTTTATCCTTAAAGCTCGTGGTATTTATGGACCCTACATTTTAACAACATTCTTTAATGACCTGCTGCTAGCTATCACTCTGTGGACGTTACAAAGATATACTCACTTTCATCTCAGTGTTCAAGTTTTTATCCAGACCTGATTATATATACTTTTATTTTGTTTTGGTATTTTAAATCCTAGCATATAGCATTCTTACTTATCGTAGCACAGTTTAACTTTTTGGTTCTTAGCCTGAACAAAAGTCAATTGTTCAACCATGACATTTCCTAAATGAGCCTTAAAATGTATCGTATCTTAATTAGCATGAGAAAAGTACACTAATTGATATTGTCGTCCATGAACGCATCAAAATGTCAGGTTTTGCCCTCTTGTTCTGTAGCGACAGTAAACACTTCAAGTCTGAATTGTTTATACATAACACCCACCTGCTTTGACAGCTTTGATGAAACATAAATGACTCGATGGGAGTCCAAACACGATAAACAGCCCTCTATCTTTTTAATCTATTTATACCCACGTGTAGAGACCTGAAACCTACCTTGGATCCCATCGACGAAAGCTGTTCCGAGAGCCGTCTGCGTTCGACATGACTGAACATTTACTCCAGCTGGGGGATACAAAAGAGCTGTTGCATGTTTTAAAGAGCTGGCCTGCAGACTGCCTGAGCGCCTCTGTGTTTAGCTTGAATCCCCACACAACATGAGTATTATGATTTAATGAGTCTGGACTCCAGGGCAGGAGTCTGTTTACTCAGTTTGGCCAGTCAGCTGATATGAAACGCGCTTTAAAATTTGGAAATGCTGGCTCAGACTGCGAGCCAAAAGCAGCGTGGTGAATTTCAAAGCAGCACCCATTGCAGCAGTGGCTGCTAATGTCATTGCTGGAGACAGAGAGCAGGATAGATGAATAATTTAACACAATACAGGGAGATGAGGACAGCTTGCATAACCTTTCAATCCACAAATGATTTCAGACGACGTCATTGCCAATAACAGCATAGTTATAATTTTCTAAAGTTGGAATATCAAACTTTATAGCTACAAGCTTCTATTTATTTGTGGATTTTCTACACAAACTGGTGCTCTTCTCACGTATGGCCATTGTTGAAAGAAGGCCCATTTAAAATCACAGTGGGGCCAAAGTAATTTTATTTATTTAACTAACCGTATTTCTTTTGTAAGAACATCCTGTCCACGACTACCAGCGACACATACAGGTTACAGAACATTCACAAGAAATTTACACCATCATAAATTAATAAATTAAGATTCCTCAGTTAATTTAAGAAGGACTGTAAGATTCCTTCTTAATTTAAGAAGGTAAAAAGGAATCTTTTACTGAATTTAAAAAGATTTCTTTTTAAATTCAGTAAGAAGAGCCTTGAAAAAAACATTTTGAGAATCTTTAGATTTATGTTTCTGCAACTGGTTCCAAGAAATTGAAGCAAAAAATAGAAAAGATTTCTTTCCAAGTTCAGTTTGCACCGAAAGTAAAAGTAAGTTCTCACAACGGAGAGAATATCCTCTGGTGGACTTTCTATTTATACAGCTCAACAAACATGATGGCAGAAGCAGGAACAGGGAAGATGGAGCTTAAAACGAGGAGAGAAAATCTGTTAGACTGCAAAAGGTGGGTGGAGATTCCTCCTATTGCAAAACAATAACGCTAAACGTACAACAAGAGATTCAATGGGAAGATTTGGATTAAAACTTTGATTTTCTAGATGTGCAGAGCAGGTAGCGACTGGCTTCAGGAGCTGCAATCGCTGCAAAAACACGTTTTATAAACCAAATGATTGACTCAGTTTACTTTATCTGTACGGCAAGCTTTGTTTATTTGATTTAGACGTTGCGTTATATTTGAACTGACTGCACTGTTTGTTTACAATTCTCTTTAAACGGAAAAACAAACAAAAACCCACAAATACTGAACCAGTTTAACAGAGAATTGCATCTTACAGATGAAGGCTAGATATAAAAAAAAACATATTTTCACACATCTTTTCTCAAAATAAGTCCTCACAAATCAGTCCACTCTTCAATTGAAAAGAGGATAGCAGCTTCTTGTAAGCAGTTTCTTACTTTTTCTCATCCAAAGTTGGAGTTTCTTTTTTAATTTTACTACAAGCTCTCAAGACTATTTTCTGTGCAGAAAAATCTCAGCAGATTCTTCCATCCAACCTGCCTCCAAGTTAAAGAGGAGTTATACTTCACTAGTGCTTAATTATGTTTCCCTAGGTTTCCAGTTGCATTTTAAAATAGTCATTTTCCAATGTTTCCTTGATGTGCAGTGCATTTCGTCCTGGTTCTTTTAATCCTTGGAGTGGATTCTTATGCTACTGCAAAACCTGTCTAAACACCAGACAGCTCTCCAGAGACTTTTGTCTGGCAAGAATCTATAAAAGTCTTGATTTCTCAACTCTTGTTCTTTCAAGAGTAAAAAAATAATAATACAGAAATAAGCAGGCAATTGAAGAAGAAAAGGCAATAAAAAGGATGAAAATTGTCCCAGGTCTGCATGGATCAGTTCATTTACTTTATTTTTTTTAAAACAAAGTGGCTAAGAGACGCTCTGTCCAGTTTTTGGCCATTTCTGACGAGTTTTAAATCAAATAGTCACACTAACATGCCAGTTTTGTCCCCTTACCTGGCCCTCATGCTTTAGGATCTTCCCTACTTCAGCACACCTGATTCGGATAATTCACTTCAATGAAAGCCTCTTAAACAGACATAAATACAAATAAGGCTTTCTGAAGCAAAGAAATGTCTAAAACAAATGTGGCCTCAAGGCTTAACAAGTTTTATTGTGCTTGTGGCGCTCGGCAGTCATTCATCCAGCGTCCAGTTGTGTTTTTGAGTTAAAAATGTCTAAAGTGGACAGAAAACTCAAAAATATTACTTGATAATTATGTGTTATCGATAGATTGGCAGATTAATACCTGATCACCAACTGTAAAGTCTTAGAAAATGCAAACATTTAAAAAAACGTAGTTAAATATGAAATGTCTGGCCTGGTGGGAGCACAAGTAAAGCCTGGTGGCCCGCCAAGCTTATAAAACACCAGGGGAAACCCTGGGCTTCAAAATCAGGGTTGAACAGCACTGGTATGATGAAACTTGGCTAAAGTTTTGATGGATTTTCTCCATTCTGCTACAAAGCTAAACATTGTTGCCCCAGACATAAGTCAGAACCCACGTGTGTGTGTCTAAGAAGAAAGGGGATTAATTTGATGTTTCAAACAATTCAGCAATGGAAAATTGTTTTGTAAAACAAAAATTTCTTATTCATGAATCTTTTGCACCTTATAATTAAAAGACTTGGTGGCTTCTAGAAGGTTATAAAACCCTCAAAGTTGCCTTATTGCTATCATTTTCAGTTTCTCTTGACAAGATTTTAGTTTTAAAGAATAAAATATTTAACATTAGATGAAGGGGAAAAACCTCAACAAAGAAGTGTAAGTAATTCTTCTTGGAAACCAGCACTGTGATGGCTTCTCACTCCTACAGTTTTTAGTAGATCCATTGTTTTGCGTGGAGCAGAAGAACTGAAGATGAAAATCAAAATGCATGAGAGATGAATCGGGCTAAATGTGCTCCAGATGTGCCCGGTTTCACTTGCTGGTTTGGATCTGAGAAATGAGTCGCACCGTAGAAGATGAAGGCTTTCTGGGCTGATCAAAGCTTTTTTTTTGTCCTTGTTGGATAATAGACATCTGCAAACACACACCTATATCCAGCTCTGAACATTCACAAACACACTCTTATGCATCACATTACCCATATCCAGTTTCCTATTATCCATCACAGCCTAATTCATTAGTTTCACAGATAAAAATGTAGCTCATTAATTCACAGCTCCGTTGAGACGCCGCATCTGTGTGAGACTGACGAGGAGATGAGGAGAGGGTCATGAGCAAAATTAGACTCTGAAAATTCATTTTGGAGTGGAAAACCGTGAACATTTGTTTACAAATGGATCTGGAAGGATGTTCAGCTACCGGTGACTCCTCTTGTTTTGATTTCTGGTTAAGAATTTAGCAAAGATGGAAGAATGGAAGCAAGCATTGTGAGAAAAGTCATGAACATATGGATGAGATTGTGGAAGAAAAGCCTTTTAATGGGTGACTTTTGGTTGTAATTTTAACAATCGGTGAAGTTTATTGGTGTAGCACATTTCAGCAACAAGGCAGTTCAAAGTGCTTTTCATGATTAAAACACAGTAACCAATTATGAAACAAGCAAAAAACATAATCAATCAAACACCATCGTTAAAAATGAACACAAATATATCAATCAGTTTCAGCTGTTGATACAGAATCTGGAAGGATCTTTAATGTATAGTCGTTCTAAAGTGATTTCTAAACTAACCGTGTTTTAAAGTCTATTTTCAGGACTTTAGAACTGGGTTTCTGTTGATCACTGCAGTAGAACGCTGCTGCAGTGATCAATGAGAATAAAGATAAACACACAGATGAGTTTCTCTAGATCCTGCTGAGACTTTAGTCCTTAAATCCTGGAAATGTTCTTCAGGTCATGGAAGACCGTCTTTGTATTTGTCTTTATGTGTCTATGAGTTCATAGAGTTGAAACACTGTTTACTTTGTAGCTTCATGTCAATAAAAACATTTCTTTCCTCCAGAAATGATCATATTAGCCGGATTCCAGTTATTTATTGCGGAAACTTTTCATGCAGTGTTGAAACATACGCAGCGCTTCACCAGCTTCTTTATCATGACTGAAATGAGCTGTTGCACAAGTGTGTATAAAAAATAACATTTAAAATAAATATTTACAATAAGTATAATGTGAGTTAAGAGCTGCGAGGCAGAGAGTTCAAGCTGAAAAGGGTTTCTCTTTGTGTGATGAACATTTAGAAAAGGGCAAGTCGGATGTGAGATGGAGGCAAAAGGCAAACAGACTTCATGATGGCTGTGAGAAAAGAGACGTGGTGATAGAGCTGTGAGAGAGGATTAGGGGATAAAGCAGAGCCTGCGGATATGAGCAGAATGCAGAGGAATATATCAGCTGTGCTGTGGAAGGTGTGAAGCTGTTCAGATTTACGCGGATTTATAGATGTTTTATTCAGAGTCGGAGATGACAATCTAGGTAATACACAGCTGCACATTTATACACACAATGACGGAGATAAAAGCAAAAAAATAAAAAAACTTTAAAAATGTTTCTACAATTGTTTGCAACTTTTAGAGTAATACAGACGTAGAAATATGTAATGGTTGTTTAAAAATGACTCCATGATCCTTAAATTCATCCACTTGAGGTATGGCCTCGTCCTCCAACCCAAACAAAATATTTTCTATCAGTGGGAAAATGGAGCATTAATAAAATTACCAGCATTCGCCACTGTCATCCTGAACATCGGGTGGCTATTATTAACCATCTGGTGGCAAATTATACAGCATCAGCATCACTTCATTAGGATCCCTGTAGGAACATTTCACTTGCATCCAGGTGAGAACAAACATCACAAACGCTCTACGACATTGGCAAACATGCTAAAGGAAGCTCCTGGGAGAAGATTGGTACAAATATATGAATTAAAATCGATTAGAAACAAATGACAAAGCAATCACACCCAATTTTTTATATGTGTTTAATAGGCCCTACAAAATAATGCTAAGGAGATTAATTTGACATTTCTTCACTAGAAACTTTAACATTTCACCGGGATGAAATGTTAATGTTTTTTTACTCAAATAATACTTGATTCATCCCAAGGGGAAATTAAATGTTGTCGGATTCTAGGCAGGAAGGAGCTCCTGTAGCAGTCAGTGTTACAACCAATCAGAAGAGGCTTCTGACAGAAGACTGTTGCTCTATGATAGTCTTATGATTGGCATGCTAACGGTTCAATATCCACAGTAACATGCCTTGTGTGACACAATCAGTTGTTAAACGCTGCTAATCCGTCTCATTTGCTTTTGCTGCTTCTCTTTAAACTTCTGTCTGAAGTCAGGGAGAGAGAGAGAGATGTTGGGGTCAGAGATGAGATCTGTTTGATGGAAGAGATGGTTTGAACTTCTTCCTTCATCCATGAAGCCCGTTTTCAACTCCTCTGGAGTTTGGGGTCATAGGTCAGATATTATACAAGCTTTTGAAGTGCTAATCAGTTTAGTTTAAGCTAAAAGCTCATCTGGGAGATTATCTGAGTGCAGAGAAAATCACACAACCCAATAAAGTTTCTCTTGTGCTGTAAACAAAACAAATTTATTACACTGACTTTTGCTTGTCCAGTAAAATCTTTGCAGACAAAAGCAAGAATTTTTTATTTTGTGTTTTTTTTTGTGGCTCCCTGTGGGCGACAATTGAGTGTCAGTTTTTTGCTTCTCGCTCACTTATTTTCTTCCCAAACGGTCCACCTAACACCACCTGCATGTCTTGCATGTCACGACACCATCGCAGTGTGAATTATAACTGTGTCACTCACTTGGCGAGAAACCTGCAAGCTCCGACTGCTGATGGTGCGAACCACACCTTGGCTATAAACAGGAAGCAGTTCTGCTTTTTAATCTGTCAGTGTTAATGAATCCCCTGTAAAGGCAAATTGCTTTCAAATTAGCAGATTTTATGTTTTTTCAAAGACTGTATAATTAAAACAGTTTGCAGAGTTTAAATTAAGAGCACAACATGTCATGCTGGGTGACGCTACCAACCATTTTATCCTGCGGATGCAACCTCTGTGGTCCTACAAATCCGACCATTTACTGCATGAGGATGTCAAAAGTTTTGTTCACTGAATGAAACATAAATCAAAAAGATTTAAGCTTCTAGAAATTGGAAGCTCTTCTTAGTTGTAGAAAGTTGCACATGCGTTTCTTGCTTTGTTTTTCCCATGTGTAGGCTGAACATAAGTTTATTCCCATCATCTGTCACCAGCCACCCACCTGCACGCCTCACACCCACACTTCTCACTTGGCTCAACATAATGTGCAGTTTGCTTTTAAATGTGGATTTTTTCAGATAAAACTAAAGACTCTGTTTTTAAAGAACATGCAGCCCCAGATAACTCTTCACTGAAGCGTAATTTGAAGGGTTGCCTACTTGAACTTTGCTCCATTTTGCAGCTTCGCTTCCTCCTGGGAACTGATTTAATCAACGGGATGGAAAGTGTCCAGACATCTCATCTTTTCCTCCCCTTTAAATTGGATAAATTTGTTTAACGTTTCACCTGCTTTGGCCTGTTTACTTCATATCGTCCTATTTTAATAATCAGCACCTATTTTAATATGACCTTTCCTACCTACTTGTTTTAAAATCTCTCTGTTTCTGTTTGAACTCCTCTGCTGTTTGTGCCAACTCCCCTCACACCTTCTCCTTTCTTCTCCCTCGGTTCGCCTCTGTTTTTCTGTCTGTCATGTATTTTTAATGCCTTTGAGACCTTCATGTCTTTGCCAGTTTGGCTTGGCTTGACAATGAAACACTTGAACTCTGTATGTGGTGGGTGGCGCACAAGAGCAGGAGAAAAAGGTGAGGGATGAAAGATCTGGATAGTAAAAACAATAAATAGAGCCTTATTTTGGATGTGGGCTTTTTTCTGTGAGGCTGCCACATTTTCATACTTTCATCCTTTGCAAAGTAAAAGCTAAGGAATAAGCCGTGCAGGAGAAAATTTCTGTTTTTCGTACAGTTTGGCAAAAAGGGTATTGAGGTCCTGCCAAGAGTCGGGCATATTTACAGCACATAAAAAGCCTGTCTTCTGGGGGATGCATTTCTTTATTTATATTTGAGAAAATATCTGTCTTTAAATTATAGACTATATAATTTATAGTCTATATAGACTGTTCTTGATTACAGCTACTTGAAATCTGTAGAAACCTTTTCACTGATCATTTTGAATTATTTTATTTCTATTTAATGGTAATCTTCAGCTCCATCTTTAAGGTTTGAAAACTCAAAAAGATCCTGTAAATGTCTGAGGGATGTGATTGTAAGTCAAAGGCGTTGATTGCTCACCTGCAGCTGTCAGATTATTGAATTACATCAGCCAGCCATCGTGGGGGTTTTCTGTATTTATTTACCAGCTGAAACATTTATTAGACGACATTAAATAGATGTAACATGTCGAAAATTAGCTTTGTGTTTTAGTGGCTCTGCCGCTCTGAGAGCTGAAACCTCCTGATTGTGTCAGAATAGGTTCATGTTTCCGTGTCGGTCACTTAATGAGAAATGAATGACGTTCAAATGAAAGACGAAACAATGGGAGCCTCTGTTTGCAGACTGTGAAGTGCATATCTTCAGCTGATTGCTTTTCTCTGTGCAAAATATGTATAGAGTGTGTATTATTTCAAAACGAACAGGAATTGCTGGAAAACAGAGGAGAGGAGTAGCAGGCAGAGATGAAGCTAAGCTAAAGGTTGTGTCTTCGAATGGCCGAGAGATGCAGGAGAGAGTGGAGAGTATTGACCTACATAGGAAGAGTTTGATGCTATGTTTGGTACATTGTGTGGAAGGAAAGTTCCCCAGACAGAAAAAGATAGGAATATGACAAAAGGCTGGGAAATATGTTTCTTTTAGTGGGAATAAACAATGCTGCTACTTTTTCCAAATGCATAAATCCTTCAGATGTAATATGCAGAAACTTCTGGGTGTTTCTTATATTGCTTGTTCACATCCTGTTTTTTTTTGTTTTGTTTTGTTTTTTTTTTGTCGCAGAGCTGAAAATGCATCCATTTCTCCATAAGCAAACTTGTTTAAGTTGGATACTCCAAAATAAAATCAGTTGCAGAATTTGTCTAAGTACACAGAGATCCTCTTTATGCAGCTTCGTATCGGAGAAATCTCAGGAATCTCAGAGGTTTGTTAGAGAGCGTTGGCGAACAAACAGCCAAAAGCACAGGGAGAGGTTATTTACAGGTTTAAACCAGATTTAAAGTTTAAAACCTCCCAGGCTTGGAGCATTTCACAGAGACCTGTTCAATGCTTTATCAGATGTGGCTAACTCTGGAGGAGATGCAGACGTCCGCAGCTCATGTGGGAGAATCCGTCAACTGGATTTAAAGGTTTGACTCCAGAAATCTGACCTTCTTAGAAGAATGGCAAAAGAAAGCCCTCATGGGATGACCCAAAAATAAAACCCTTTTTTCCTGAGTTTCATGAAGTTTTCATGAGTATATCTGAAAGCAGACAGTGACTGCGAAAGCATTTAATTGGTAGCATGAACTACATAAAAAAATACTTAAAAATAATTTTTTAAAATTGATTTTATTAAAAATAAAATAAAAAATAAAATTTTAGCAAAAATTCTGAACCCTAGCCCTATATGAATGTCGCCTGATTTTATTTTAATTAAAACATTTCTAACTTTGACTGTGATGTAGAGAAGATAATTCAACGCTTTACCGTCTGGTTTGTGACAAGCTGCTAAAAAATGGAGGACTGTCCATCAAATGGACTAGAAACTAATCAAAACTAATCAAGAAAATCAAGAGAGGTTTTGTTTTTTGTCGCCCTTTCTAACGTCAAAATGGAGATAAAACATTTACAGTCAAATGTCTCGTCGTCGTGTCAGCGGTGCCGGTTCGTCAGTTTTCATCTTCTGTGATTCATCACACTCGTTTCGAGGTGAATAAAACGAGGAAGTCATTTCCAGATGACTCCAGAGGTGTCAGGTCTATCTGTTTAAAGACTGGATGTTGGTGTTATTTATCCAGCTGAGTTGAAATCTGAGGGATGAACAGACAACAGGATGAAGACGGGAGTCTGAGCTTCAGCAAAATTACATCATATTGATTGAAATGTTTACATGCAGAACATTTGCATCGATCCAGGATGGATGAGCCTCGTGTCCTCGATGCTACGGCTGCTTGTTCCAGTTACATGAGGGAGTCGTGAGCTGCGTTTTCTACAGCTAATGACAAATAAAATGCACAAACAGGCTCATGTTTTATTCCCCGTCCAACTTCTGGTACAAAGTTTGAGTCGTTCTTCCTGTTGGACATCCTTTCTGCCGCGGCGTGATTGTAAAAGTAAAGCAGGAGATTGATTAGTGTTCTTGATTACAAATCAGAGAGATGGACGATCCGCTCGCATCTGCAGCTGTTGCTGTATTTTGGATTTTAATCAGAATCACTTGAAGCAGATTTAACGAGGGGAAACGATATTCAGGCATTTCCAAAACTTAATGTTCACTAACATGTTGCATAATTCTGAAAACGGGATCAAGCAGAAACTCTTGAACTTTGTTGTTAGATGTGGTGAGAAGAAAGTATAACCAAAAAAAGTAATTAGTCTTTACCTGCTTCTAAAGAAAAAAAATAAATAAATCATCAAATTTAGAAAACATTAATTTGATTATATCAGGGTTTTTGCAAAAACTGCAACCCAAAATCTCTAAATCTTAAGAAAAATTCAAATTCTAAAGTTTAAAATAGTCATTTTCTTTTTACTTGTATATAGAAAAAAATAAATGTATCAACTGTATTAATTCAGTTTTAAATAGTAGTGAATTACATATAGTTGAGGAAAAAGTATTAAATGTATATAAAATCATTTGTGACTTTTAAATGTTTCAACAATTTTGACTTAATTGATTTCATTTTAATTAACTACAAGGCTTTATCGTCAAAACTAATGGAAATAATTGCCATTTTACTGTGTAATGAATCTGAGTGCTACTGGTTCAGCTAATGACTAAACCTGCAGGTTTCAGTGTACGGTTCAGTGAGGTTTGGAGCGATGGAGGCCTTTAAACCTGAGCTGCTTCACAGGAATCTCCTCATCAGACCGGAGCGTGGGAGGCGGATCGAACGGAGGCGCTCAGGAAGGAGTTTAGCATCGTCACTTTGGAGGAGGTGGAGAGTCGATTGGTGATCACAGATGAACGATAGTTTGAACTTTTGGGTGATGCAGCAGCAGAAAGAGGAGTTTAGATGAGCCACAGGGCTGAGTCAGGCTTCTGCTGCAGACGAAGGTCTGATGAGCAAAAAAACAAAAAAAGTTTCTAAATGCAATTCAACTTCTTTAAAACATAGAAGGCATTTGCTTTGATTTTATCTCAAACATGTCTTAACCTCAGTCGTCTCCAGTCGGATTTGATCAATATCTTCAACAATTTGTTTTATGGTCATAACTTGAAATTAGCATCTAGATTAAGAATATCTGTGCACTGCTGGTGTCGGTTAGGAAGATGAATCCAGTTGAGATTGGAAATATTTCATTGTTGTGGCAGAAAATGTTGTCATGTTTTCACCACCTGCACAGCGGCTCAGTTGATAACGCTGCTATGGAGAACCATTAAAGCCAAAATTTAAAAAAAATATAAATATAAATGGGAATAAAGATGCCAGTTATTCATTTATTTATTTATTCCCCTATATGATTGAAATACACTGCAGCTGCAGCAAGAAGGATGTAAAATGGATGGACTGCTGGATGTTTACCACAAAGTGAGAGAGCAACATTTTATAAAAAGACTGATTTAATATATATGATGGATGTGTCTGTTGATGGGTAAAGCCATTGATGATTATTTTACAAAAAAATGAACTGAAACTAAAGTGATGCAGTGAATTCTCCATTATCGATGGTGAGGTTGAAGGGTACGGAGATCCTTATGGGGAAACATTTTTCTTTTGCATTACCTCGCAATAAATAAATTTAAAAAAAAGAAAAACATTTTGTGTACAGTCAAGTATCAATTTCAAATATATACGCGTTTCAAGAGCCTCAGTGAAAACGTGTCTCTATATTCTTAACTCTTTGGTGCAGAAAATGTCATGTTGGACTGTTACACGGTAACTCCTAGTTATTTTGTTTCAGATCAGGCTTTACTGTCCAGCAAAGATAACGTGAGAAAAACCCAAAGCGTTTCTTTTTTCTTTTTTAGGGAGAAACAAAATCAATTGGCAACATCTGCTATCAAGCATCTTAGATAAAAAGGAAAAGAGAGAAATTTTACCCCAACCTTTGCAGAATTGCTTTTTATTTTTTTAAATCAACCTGCACCCAGCATCCACACTGTGGGCTACGGTGATGTTGACATTATACTGTGGATTCTTTCATTTGTTGTGAACTATTGACAACCCCACCTTTTAAAAACACTTACAACTCCCTATTTTAATAGTTTACACACAAAATATGTCTTAATTTGCATTAATGCACTGTAAACATCATCTTAGCACTAGAGCAGAAAATAACAGTCATTGTTTTTCTTGCAGCCAATTTGCTCTAAAGTGAATAAAGGCCGCTCCTGGATTGGCCGTTTTAGCATTTTATTTAGGTATTCCAGCTTCCCAATTTGTTCAAATATTTTTTTTTAAATCCCACAAATGGGTGAAATTTCCGTGAATAATTTGGAGTCACGTTTCACAGGTGAATCAGCAAAACTGTACACTGAGGTTTATGCATATAACAAGACAAAATAAGAACCTAAAGTCTGGATTCCTTTGATGCAAACATCTCAATATGTCGCCACCCAGTGAGCAGCGACAACATGCAACATCTCGTTAGCGTCCGTCTCTCTTCTTAAATGGACCTTTTGTCTGGCAGAGCTGGACGTCCATCCAGCTCCCAACAGCGCGTACATCAGATTATTTGCTTGTTTGTCACTTCCTCTCATCTCCAAAGCCCCAAACAGCTTGTTCTGCTGTCACAGACATCTGGTTGCCACAGACTCTAACGGTTGTACCGATGTTTAATACTACATTAGAAATGAGGCCGACTGCAGCATTGTGTGGGTGGCCAGCAGGTGTTTGCGCACCAGTATTTCCTAGTGTGTGTGTGTGTGTGTGATGTTCTGTTTGGTTGATGCTTATAGCAGATGGGTGGAAGATAGACGTGGCACTGGAAGTAGATTTTTAAAAGAGATGATTTCAGGGGAATAAAAGTGAAGGCTTAAAGGTGAACTGTGATATTGGAAAATTGAGGCAGTGACAGGTGTGAAGAGCTTGGTGAGCGACGGCAGAGAGCTTCGAGGAGGAGTAAAGGCGGGGCAAAAAATGGGAACTAATTGAAGAAAAGTCAACAAGCGTTGGAAGTGTGGGAAAGTTGAGAAGCAGAAGAGATCCTCTGCTGCTCGTTTCGATCATTAAGCCGTCATCACGCTCTGGAAGGATTGAGAGGCTAATGTAGTCGCCTCTTTAGTTGAAAGGCAACAAGGATCTGCGGAGAGAGTCTGAGTAGGACGGTGTCGGCGCTGATGCTGCTTGAAGGGCGTGCACCTGCAGATGTATCTGGTGCCTCGCAGTGGAAATGCACGGCTGCTGTTCTGGAGTGCTGAGAGGAGGAATACAAAAGAAAGACGGGGCGAGAAACATTTAGGGTTTGAATGATTCAAGAAGCAAAAATAAGCCAGGGATGCCTTTGGGGAGGCACAGAGTGGGAGGCAGGAGACTCACTCTGGGATAAAAAGAAGCTGTAGACTATAAATGAACTAGAAATTGGAGGGAAATGTGGAGACTTGATAGAGGTGGGTTGGTTGGGATGCGGATTGCAGGCGAGCTTTGAGTTTATGTCTCATGCAGCCACAGGCAATAGAGTCCATCTGGAAAGGTCACAAACTATTCTCCACGCCTTCCTCCCAGGATAATTCGATCGCAAGTGGGGAAGCTCTAAATTAAGCTCATGAGATGCGTTGTAATAGCAGGTGTGAGCGCGGTCATTGGTGACATTTACAGCCTCGACTCTGAACCATTAAGTTTCAGCAGGTCATCTGTGTAAAACCACAGTGGTCCAGAAAAACCAGGATAGGATCAACGCTGCTTTAGTAATAAATACAAAACGACAAAACTAAAGGAGGAACCGATGGTGCACACAAGTTAAAACCTCAAACTGAAGAAAAGCAAAACATGAGCCGTCTTCAAAATGTTGGACTCAACCCAAAACCCTGTTTTTAAAATAATGGATCACTAAACTTTCCCAGACCTGTATTTGTTTTGTTCTGCGTTAAGTCAACGAGAACGCTCAAATTTAAGGTGTTTTTCAACGTTTGGAAAGGGCTTGGACTTTAAAGTCCTTGAAATGTTTTGAAATTCAAATTGCGCAGTTTGAATATTTGAGAAAAATCTCCTTACTTAAAGTCGAGTAACTTTGTCATGCTTAGGCATTTAATTTGAACACGATGGTCATTTATCTGAACACAAACTGAGTTGTTTTGAATATTTTTTTATTCCTAATACGTTACTGATTGACTTGAAGGTGGTCTTACATTTTAAATGCTTCTGAAATTGAGGATTTTTTTTGTTCTCAGAATAATAATGTGTGTTAGAGAATCTTCAAAACATAAGATTTTCTTCGTTCATCCCTCTTATGTGTAACGTTTTCACAAGACATTAACAGAAACAAATGTCATACAATAGTGCATTTTCATCTCCAAACATTCATTGGTGCAAAAACCACACAGCAATGACTGCATGAACATTTTATTCTTCATGTTGTAGTTTATGGGACGCTGTCTCACAACATTTGATCGACAGAAAGAGCCCAACAAACGTTCTGAGTAAATTAATGTCCAGAGCGAATAAACCTGCCGTCGGCTGCAAAGACGACCTCTAATGTTTGGATTCTCTGCAGACTCTGGGAAAAATAAGCTCCTTTCACCCAGGCTGCCCTCCATTTCTGGTGTAAAACTAATTCATTCACTCACAGAAAACTGACAGAGCTCCACGCTGCATTACTTTTGTTTTATCGCGTCCCTCTGCTAAAGGCAGGTTTTTTTTTTCTTTCATGTATATTCGGGTTAATGCACTGGTTTTCAAAGAATTTGTTTAGTTAATGTATGTATTTTAATTTTTGATGATGGTGAAAGGTGACTGTTACTCCTCATGCCTGGTTCTAAATGGCAAAAAAAATAAAAATTAATTCTTTCATTTCTTTAACTACACATTTTTTCCCCAACTGTTTTTAAGTTGCTCTTTTATTAGAGGTGCTGGATAAATTAATCTTGTGGTATTAAACACCTTTGTGTATATATATTAATCTCAAATTCGTTAAGATTAGATAACTTGAATTTGACATGTTTCCAGTACATGATCCACATTTAAATAAGACGATGAACATGCGACGTAACTACACATTTATCTATAAAAAAAGAGGTGAAACAGGTCAACTCTTTTATTAGAAATTACTTCTGACTCAACAAAATATTGTTTTGCTAATTGTTTTGTTTACTGACTATAGATTGTTTCGTAGAGCATGTCTGAAATATTCAAATTGGAGTTTAGCCAAAACTGTCACAAGTGTCCAAGATTCATTTTCGAATCTAAGAAGAGTCGCCAAAAAATCGATTCACATAATAATCACAATTCTCATTTACTATGATACAGAATCTATATAAAATGTCCCAAAATCGATGACCATCACGCAGCCGGTCCTGGAAGCTGCGCTAAAAGCACTAAATTAACGACAAAAATGGCAGCGACGGATTGACTGGATGAAGCTGTTGATTTTTCATGATCCAGGTTTAGAAGTTTGTAAAATACCTCCAGCCACACGGAGGCTACATCAGGTGTCCCTGTAAAGGTTTTTATTCGTTTAGGCTAAAAACGGATCCGGTGTTTTTGGAGACCAGAAATCGTCATTTGGAGGGTGGACACATTTTGAATGATGGTTTTGTGTTTCAGTGTGTATCTGCGACCTGCGTCTTTCTTTGAAATAACATGTTGACTCCACCTCACTCTGTAACCCGCCTGGGTCTCATTCTAACATTTTTTTGCATTGTTCTGTGGCAGTGTTACAGCGCCGCCTATTGGCCCGGCATACGTACTACAGCGCTGTCATGTGGACGCACATTTCTCCATAAAACTTTATGAAAATTTAGTGTTCATCTGTGTAATCAGGGCTTGTACCAAAGTTCAGAGGAGCTCAGAAACTAAACGTTGACTCTCAGATCGCAGCTTTAGCTCTCTTTCTGTTAACTCCAGTCGGTAAGAGCAGAACCCAGAACATCTAAAGCACTGCAGGCTTTAGATGAAGTCAGGTTTTACGCTTCAGCCCCATCTCACATTTACCAAAAAACATCTTAATGATCAACAAGACCAACCTACTGGGTGATGGCCAGTAGCTGCTGTGCTGCTCCAGGCCTGGGATGATCTGTCACGGAGCCATGAATCCAGCTTTCTACCAGAAAAGCTTGAAGGAAAACGTTTGATTCTGGTAACTTATGCTCAAGCAGGCTTTTCTTTTGCATTAGAAGAATCATCCAAAGGGGAAAATCTGACGCTGTTGCATCTCCTTGAAGGTTTTCCTGTGTGGTTAAATAAAAGCTACTATGCAAAGACGAGCTGCCTCCACTGCGATGTAAAACACCGACTACCAAACACTTGGTGGCAACTGGGAGTTACATTTACAGGGGAACTACTTGGATGTAAATACTTTTTCCTGGCAGTATTACTGTTCCAGCTTTTGTAAGTGTGTAATGCATTGGAACATTATAATGGTGGTTGTGACAAAATATTTGAGAAATATCTTCCATTAACGACTTCCTTTGCTGCTTCTGTCTAAAGTGTCCCTGAAATATCAGTTTGAAGGCACAAAAAGCTCCGCAGCTCAAACTTGTTTTATGCATTTCTAATGTCAAAAACCTTTTAACCTTGGCTTTTGTATAAAAAACACCTACAGATAATGAATCCTACATGTTTTGAGAGCTCAAAACAATTATAAGAAAACATTTTTCTCTTTTTGTCTCTTCTCACTCTCCCAACACTTCTCCAAACCTTCAACCGCTTTCTGAGCTTTGATTCCCCGTCGCAGGTAGATTATAACCATTAAAATTGCACTTATATTCCCATCTCCATGCCTCTCTGTCATTCTGTCTCTTCCTCCTTATTACTCTTTAACTTTCTGCTGCTCCATCTGCTCCTCCCCTCCTCTAATTGGTACAATATCAGTTGGAGCTCAGATACTGCCGTCAGTTTTTGTCTGCTTTTTTGTTTCTTCTTCTGCCGATGCACAGCTTGCTCGAAACGTGTTTTCGTCTCGGAGCCTTTTTCTCTATACGTTCACTTCAGACATGTGCCTTGTGTTGCTTTATCAGCAGCGAATCTGACAAAGGACAAAGTGAAACTTGGTAGCCGCAGGAGACGTAGTTTGGTAAAAGGATTGGAAAGTTTGGGAGACAAATGGTTCAGAAGGTGATTCAGAAGGTTATTTACCTGAAAATATTGAATTTGTCCACTTCAAACGGCACAAGTGAACTTAATTTTGCTTAAAAATTTTATTTACTTTAATGCCCAAGGCAGAATTGCCACACATGAATACAGTACAGTTTTGTTGAATGTAATTTGGTTTTTACTGAAGTCTAAAATTATTTACATCTGTCTTCAAGTACAAGATTAAAAACGCAAGTTTAAAAAGCAAAACTAAAGCAGCATGTAAAAACACAGAAAATGAAATATGTAAGTTCACTCTTGCTGCTTCCAGAGGAATTTAGAGCAAATTGCGGCTGATCTGCGGGTTGAGTTCATAAATCGTCTCGATTAAAGCAGGATCAGTAAGAAGTATTTATACATTCAAGATGGCAGCCAGTTTGTCCTGGTGTTGCTCACCCAAAGGTTTGACGGATCTAGGTATTTCAGTTTCCCAAGCTGAATTTTCTTAAGAATATTTTAGAAGTTTTCAAAGGAAAAATCTGTGAAGGGGCAGCTTTTCTGTAAAATAACGTTAAGTTTCAACTAAAAATATGTGAAAGTCTACTACACTGAAACCAAAGGTGGACTTAATTGATAAAAAAACTGTGTGGAGATCACAGCTGCACCGTTGTTATTTTCTGCTTAGACATAATAAATGACTGCATTCCTAGTTTTGCAGATTAAGACTTTTCTTCTATTGTTAACTTAAAGTAATTAATTTATCTCGGGCTTAAACATCCAAACCAAACGTGACTAAATAAGTAAGTAAACCCAACATAGGAAAGAAATCTGCCATATTTGCTGCAGTTCAGAAAAACATTGTGGTTTTTTTTGTTGTTTGCTACCAGTTTAAAATACTTACAGATGTGTTGCTTTGCTCCCTGCTGGATTAGTGGTGCAGTTCCGGTGTTTTAGCTTCCAGCTCCAATGTGTTGCTTGTTGTAACTGCAGCGTGAGTCAAGTGCAAATAATCCTGGGTGTGTGATTGATGGGAGCAGAGCAGGGCGGGGCCACGCGGCCCGTTACTTATACAGAGAGCTGCACTGGTTACAGTCCAGCTCCTGCATACGAGTGCAGAGATTCATCACAATATTTTTGCGCTATTGTTGAAATATCGCCAAAAGTGGCGATAAAAATCTTTTATTTCCTAGGTTGCTGTTTAGCTGCCACTGCATAACATATCAATAAATACTAAAGGTATTTTATAAATCTAAATACCGTTCATGAAAAACAAATCCATCTGTAATTCGCGTCTTTAGGACACCAGTCATAGAAAGAAGTTTGATTTCTATCACCAAACCTTGCATATTAACTGAACTTATTGATATTTATTGATACTCTCATTGAACAAACTTTGGAGAAACGACACAAAGTAACAATTCTGACAATACAGAAAGTTTGTAGGGATTTTAAACATTAACTTTGATTTAGTATGATGACAATAAATCAGAATTCTTATAAATCTGAGAAAGTTATCACAGTAAACGATATGATAAACGATATGATAAACAATACGATAAACGATACGATAAACGATACGATAAACGATACGATAAACGCCCTCTTTACTTCATTTTTTTCTCTATTTAGACTCTAATAAGCAGATTGACACAACTTTGTCCCTTTCATGCATAAATTATGATCCTTTGTGTCAGGATGTTTTTCCTTTTTTTATATTTTCTTAAGGCATAAAAAATGGTAGGAAAATTTTTTTTTGTAAAACAAAAATTGGGATTTTATTTTTTTTAGGTGATCAATTGTAATTTTCTCCAAATACAAACTTATTTGAAAAATACACCAGTACTTTGTTCTTTAGGGGTTATCCGATGTCACAATATTTTTTTTTTACCTGCTAGAGTAGGAGGAGGAACCGGGTCGGTCGGCATGCTTTTTTTCTGTCAGCCATATTGGATTTAACAAAAATAATTTCTTGCTTTTGCAGCTTATGGCCAGTAGTTGATAAGTGTATTTTATGATGCATTCGTGTCCACTTCAGTGGTCTGTGTGCATTTCTCACATAAAAATCCACAAGAAGCACAATAAAAAGGCTTTTAGATAACTGTCCACTGTAGTCACCACTCTGCATGAAAGGGTTAAATTGTGTATTCTTGTTTTCTCTCTTGTATTGAAGGTTTGTTAAAAACGCATCAGAGAAGCCTGATGCTACCCGAACATCAAATGTATCATTTTGACCCGGGCCAACTTTTGGCTCTCGCTATGAATCTACTGTCTAATGAGAATCATTTTCGGATCCTCTGGAGTGTTGATAGTTTTTATGACTATTTCTGAACATACGTCAGCGTATGAACAGAAATGGCCGCCCTCCACCTTCCATCCATTTATTTTTACCATTTTGTTCAGAGTTTTTTCCATTTATCCGCTGACAGTAACTACTCTGACCCGGTTTGCTGTAATCCACCCTGAATCCAGAGCTGCTACATTTGGTGCTTTTTTAAAGACTGCAGTAGCAGTGAGTGATTTGTAATGAACCCCATGATGGAGCAACATTTTTCTCATTCAAAGTCAGAGAAATGTTGACCTGCGCTGCAGAGGGACTGAAGAGTTTTAGTGATTTATTGGAAGCAGTCAGGAAGCGGATGGAGGGGTTGTAGACTGCTGCTTTCTGACTGGAGACTGGAAGGAAATATAGAAAAATTTGCTGTTAATGCTGAAGAATAGGTAACAGAGTGAAAGTTTACAGCTGGATAAACTGACAGAGTGTGGAAAGATTATCAGACGGATTTCACACGAAGCTGCAAAGTTTGTGTTTGTGGGTATCTACTGATTAAAAGCTCCCATCAAAACAGAGCGGGACAAAGATCCGGGCTCCAGTGACTCAGAGTGCCTGACTGCGCAGAGTTGCATCAGTATGTGTGTCAAACCACCACACTACTTAAATTATTTGTGCCTCTGACTCCCTGGAGACAATGAAGAAAGAGGTAAGACAGAAACAATGACATGGTGGGAGTGAAGGAGCAGGAAAGTGTGATTTTTCCTGTTTGACAGTGCCCTGGGCTGAAAGAAGCCGTCACCTAGACTTGAATTATTAACACGGTACTTGACTTCCCCTTCAGTTCGGTCGGTACAGGAACTCTTCTAGATCTGTGGCAGCGCTGCCTCTCAGCCAGTCTTGGGAAAATGAGATTAAAGTATTGTGGCTTCACTGTGGAGCCATTTTTATGTTTGTGTGCCCCGCAGCTAAACCCCACTATTCATATACACTCATCGGCCACTTCATTAGGTACACCAGTCCAATTGCTCCTTAACACAACTGTTGAATCAGCCAATCGCATGGCAGCAGCTTGATGCATTTAGGCATGTAGACATGGCCAAGACGATCTGCTGCAGTTCAAACCGAGCATCAGAACGAGGAGGAAAGGTGATTCAAGTGACTCTGAACATAGCATGGTTGTTGGTATGAGTATTTCAGAAACTGCTGATCTACTGGGATTTTCACTCACAACCATCTCAAGTTGTGAGACGGTCTGAATGGTCTGAAAAAGGGAAAATATCCAGTCACCGTTAGTTCTGTTGGACCAGAGGTCAGAGGTCAGAGGAGAACAGCCAGACTGGTTTGAGCTGATAGAATGAACAACTCAATTAAACTCTCGTTACAACCGAGGTCTGCAGAAGAGCATCTCTGAACCCACAACATGTCCAACCTTGAGGAGTCAACAACCTGAAAGGTTGGATCCATCCTGCCTTGTATAAACGGTTCAGGCTGGTGTTGGTGATATTTTCCTGGCACACTTTGGGTCCATTGGCACCAACTGAGCCTCAACGCCACAGCCTACCTGAACATTATTCATCCCTTTATGACCAGGGTGTACCCATCTTCTGACGGCTACTTCCAGCAGGAAACGCGCCATGTCATGATGCGCCAATCATCTCAGTCTGGTTTCTTGAACAATGAATTCACTGAACTCAAATGGCCTCCGCAGTCACCAGATCTCAGTCCAACAGAAAACCTTTGGGATGTGGTGCAACGGGAGATTCACATCATGGATGTTCAGCCAATAAATCTGCAGCGACTGCGTGATGCTGTCATGTTAATATGGACCAGAATCTCTGAGGAACGTTTCCTGTACCTCCTTGAATCTCTGCCACGAAGGATTAAGGCAGTTCTGAAGGCAAAAGAACCTGGTGTACCTAATAAAGTGGCCAGTGAGTGTATTATATTAGACTCACACAAAAACACTCTCAGATTCCTTATTAGCATTATGGAAATGCTACAAGGTTATCTTTAATGAATGCAAGCATTTAATTTAGAGAAAATTAATAAAATCCTCCAATTATCTGCCAGGTTATACTTTCTCCTTTTTTTTTAGTTTTCTGTAAAACAAATCCCATCTGTGTGGTTCTAATAACCGAGTATCCGCTGTGTTACTGTTGTGAATTCTTGTCTGACTTCATATCCCATTTATATGTTTGTTCAGCCAAGTGCAACAGCCAAACATCTGTCTTGCTGCACATTTCATTAGCCTCCTGACATGAACACGCAGCGCCGTTTTCACAATGTTGGCCCTCATTTTGGTGGATCCAGCCGTTTTCCCTATAAAAATACATTATTTTATTTATGCAAAAACTTGGGTTTTATGTGTTTTATTAGTTTGCATACTCATGTAGATGGAGTTATTATTACTTTTTGTGTTTAATATTAGATCGTTCAGCATGGGATTTGTTGAAAACCCATTAAAATAAAGAGAAATTACATAAACAAATTACATTATTTCAATAAAATTATTCAAAAAGTAAAAGTTGGATAGTTTTATCACACAGAATAGAATATTTAGTGTTTATTTTTGTTTATTTTGATCATCTTGTATTTAAAATTAGCAAAAAACTTGTTTTCTTTTTGGGTTTTATTAGTCTGCATACTCGTGTAAATGGAGTTATTGTAAATTAGTTTATGTTTTTAATATGTCTTAAAGCATGGGATTTGTTGAAGATCAACTAAAATAAAGTGTAATATCAGCAAAAAATGCTATTATTTCAGTTAAATGATTCAAAAAGTAAAACTTGTTCATTGTTTATTATTACAAACAACAAAATATTTAGTGTTTATTTTTGTTCATTTTGATTGTTTTGGATTTTATTTGTGCTAAAAGCTTTGGTTTTATGGATTTTATTAGTTTGCTTATGCATGTTGATGGAGTTACTTTTAGTGTTTAATATTTGATCTTTCAGGGTGATAGTTGTTGAATTCAATTTAAATAAAGAGAAATATTACCAAAGATTTTATTGTTTTAAAAAAGTAAAAGTCGTGAAGATTTATTACTCACAGTTATATATGAAATGTTTATTTCTGTTCATTTTTAGTATTATTGATTAAAACTGAAACAAAAAACATATTATAGAAGACATTCAAATTCAAAAGTACTTTATTGATCCCGAAGGAAAAAGCTTCATAAGAAGCTGTGCTGTATCCAACCTTATGTCTGAAAAGTTTAGTGGAAGGAAAAAAAAGTGTGGTGAAAGAAAAAGCATAAGAAAAAGGGGTCAACTGAAGCCTTGATATGCAAAACTCTTAATGCAATTTTTATTTTTTATTGGTGAGTTTTGGAGAAATTCAGTGTACTCGCTCTCATCCAGGATCTGCACTGCAGCTCTCATAAACAGCGGCTCAAGCCCAGAAAAACTTGACTGCTGCTCCTTGGTGGGAAAATGATTTGTAGATTTTCATCTAGAAATCAAAGCTCATTTGTTCCATCAAAGTGAAGCTTCTGATGCAGTTCTGCAGGAGTGGATTTACCTCATAACGGCTTTAAAGAGCCCCACTAAGAAGCTGACTGATTCCTTTACATACTAAACATGAGTTGTGCATAAATCCCACTTTTGGTTGTTTGTGTAAAAGTGTTAAAGCCCTCTTTGAGCATCAACCCCACTGTCCAGTTGGCCAACGTCTTTGAAGGTCAAACAGTGACTGAACCAAAGAGCTGCATCAGTTTCACTGTAAACAAAGTTTAATGCTGTCCTCCGTTTCCCCTGGGAGGAGCAGCAGAAACGCCGGCTGCAGTCGGCCACTCTGTCTCTGTGGCTCTGCAGTCAGCGCCAACTGCTGCTCTGGTCCGGTGTTTCTGTTTGGCCTGCAGCGCTAAAGGGCTTGGGCAGAGGGCAGTTTGCTTTACAGCCCGCTAACGCCGAGAGGACACCTAATGAGGAGACAGGAAAAGTAAGCAGTGGAAAGTAAAGACAAGTGTGAAAGCAAAGGGCGCCTTGGATACTGATAGTGAAAATACGGCCAGTCCAGGAAGGATTTTTATTCAGACTCCTTAGTCAAGTAAATCTTGACTGTTTTGGTTTTTGGTTTTTGTTTTTTTTGTCACTTTTTTGTCAGCTTTATTTCACCTGCTGGTGAAAACAGTTTTTATGTCTCCTGTAAAAGCTGTGTGCGACAATCTGATTGTTTTGGGAGGGAAATTAAAGAGCTGTCAGTTTATTGTGTTGCATTTGGAAACCCAGACACTGATTTCTCTGTTTTCACAAAGCAGTAGGATAAAATGAAAGTGGAATTGTTCTTATTTACAAGAGAACCCATTTGCATTGCTTCTCTTTCACAAGGAAACAAAAACATTTTGCATTTTAGTTGCAGCCTAGAGACTCTTGGTATCCTGAATACTCACTTCCACCTTGTCCTATAAACCCCGCTGAGGTTCCGGTTTGCAGCGTGTCCCAGTTCTCCAGAGTTCCCCGACCCCTCGCCCTGATTGCATTAAGTCTAGTGTATGTTGAATTAAAAGGCAGAAATATGGCGATGTTCACAGAGCAAGCGGTCTGTTGTGAGGAAATCAGTTTTCAAATGTAAAGTATTGAAATAATTTCACTCTCCATGATGGTGAATACTATCGAACTTTGTTCTGTCAAGTCAGAACCAAACACATTTGAACAGACAAATATCTCCTTCAGTGTCTTTGGAAGGCAAAAATACTTAAACTGGGCATTTTACATTGTTTTGAAAAGGCATAAAGTAGTTATTGCTTATGACAATAAGGACTGTATTGTCATAAGCATCCTGCTTTGGATGCTAGTTATGAAGCAGTGGCTCAAGTCGATCATGTAACACTTATTATCCAATTTTTGCACGTTTGTGACCTACACATTTGAAACTTTATGTGGACTTACGCTCTCCATAGAGAGATGGAGTCTATATGTACAATTTGGAGGTGTGGGTGTTTCTTCCTTGTTGGTCCAAAGTTCAGCTCTGGGGAAAAAAATTGGTCCTGAATGTTTTAGCTCGTTTTTATGGAGCTGTAGCATTTTCCAGAAGCTATTGGTTTAGATGTTCACTTTGGTGATTTTTTTTTACATTAGATGCTTTGATTCTTGTTTATTAAACATCTAAAGGAGTTTGAACATTTTCCACTCTTTCCACGTTAAATTAAAGTGGTGAATGAAAATTTCCCTCGACCTGAAATCAGTTATAATCTCTTGTTTTTTGGTATTTAGTTAGGTTTTCTGTTTATGACTTTAAAATATTCAGGGAAAATTTGCCCATTCATGTTTTGTTTTTCTTTAATATAAATACTTTACTCTCTCTTGGCTGCCATACAAAGCCACCAATCCAGAAGTGGCACCATTCATCGTCCTGGAAACACCGGAGATGCGAAGGATAGCTTCTGCTAGCTTCTGCTGCTAAGCTGGTTTCCACTGTATGTATTCATACATATTGAAGTATATTTGATGTTTGAACCGTTGAAATGGTCGGTTATGAGAGAAAATCTCCAGTATTTGCAGATTCCAGGTATCTTGTGAATACTGGGGGCCCACCCTACGAGGTAAAACAACTCCTCAACGTAAAAATGACAGGAGAGAAAGCAACATTTATGTTTGCATTTAACTTTCCAGTTTTTTTTGAATCTTTGGAAGAAGAAATGAAGCTCATGACAAACGTTTCTCATCATAATTCTCTGCAGCTCACATTGTGAAGATATTTTCAGCATATCATCAGCGCGGCACAACATTGTTATAATTACAATTTCTCCTCATCTTTCGCTCGCAGCCCTCCAGGGCCTCCATATGTTGAAGTATTGGACTTTCATTTCTCCCCTCCGTTTCTGCTCTCCTGCCAAGTGTTTGTGACGCAGCTACTTTTTTCCTGCTCCTCGCTCGTCTCCTGCAGGTTTTCTGCCTTTTGCTCATTTCTCTGCTCATATTTCGGGCAGCCATTGTCTTCTAAAGCGGGTTTGATTGAAACAGATGTGATGTTTGCATTCCTGCAGTGCAAACATTAAAGTCCTCTTAAGAAGCTAATAATAGTATCTGAACAGCGTTGTGACAAACACCTCATGGATTATTATGCAGAAGTTATGCGCAAATTCTCAAAATGTACAATGGAACTGTAATATTTTATGTTTTTAACTCTTTAAAGACAAAGTTTCAGATCTCCTCCTTTGCTTATTTCAATTGTACTAAGTTCTTTAAATGTCTTGAGTAAATACTTTTGCCCATTTCTGGAAAGGCTCAACTGGAAACTTCAATATATAGCAGTTATTTTTGCAATTTACCGTCTTTTAAAAGAGAGTTTCATCAGATTAAACCAAAGAAAAACATGCTTCCTGCTACGGCGGGAGTGAAATTCCCTTTATAACCTGAGATTGGCTGGAAAGCACAAGATCTCCCCTTTAAGAAACCGTTTGAAGTTTTCAGATAACGCAGAGTGTCATGAGTGAAATGTTCGGTCTGTAAGGGTGAAGAATACATTTCCAACATGAATTAATCATGAAATAACTGAACAAATAGCAACAGTTTTCTAAAGCTCAAGAATCACCAGACGAATCATCAGCTCTGTTACTTCAGGCTTCACCTGCTCAGACACAAGCTGGTCACCTGACAGCTGCAGCAGCCAATACAGTACCAGGCCATGCCAACTTTCTTAAAAACTCTTGTCTTGTTCTTCCAAAGTGTGCACCAGTCATCCATTTTTGGCCCACAGATCGATTTCTTGCATTCACCTCAATAATAATTCACAAGTAGTGAAGAACCGACGGACCAGCAGAGGCAGTTGAGAAGCTGCAGCAAGCATTTGTTGCTATTCCTGAGAAATCCTTGAATACGACGACAAATGAATCCAAAATGACAGAACTTAAAGTGAGATCATTTTTATATTTGGAGGCCTGTCACAGTAACAATTTTTTATTGGAAGATAAATTGTCCCACAAGTTATTGCGATAGACGACAGTATTGTTCTGAGACAATTTTCGACTAATCTGATCGCAGTGCAATAGCAATCTGATGAAACATTTTCAAAGATCATTAAACTTCAAATTCTAATGAACATTTGACATTGGAACTGGACAGACATTTTGAGTACTGCAGTGACGCCATCATAAACACAGAGTGTCCAGTTTACGACTCTGTCCTTCGGTAAATAATGAGATAATTCATTTGCTGTCAGTAGTTCATTTTACTCAAGCTTATACCTAATTCATAATTTAGTGCTTCCACTTTTGTAAAACAAAATTGTGATAAATGTGCAGAAAATGCTGTTTTTATGTTCTTGCTTCAGATTAGGTTTACTTAACCACACTCAGGAAAAAATGTGCCCATCTCAAAGAATATCAGAATCAAGTTGTCAGTAATGTTTGCATATATTGTATTTAAGTGCCTCACGTTGCTAACTGACCTCTGACAGGTATTCAGGAGCGGCGAAGGCATGGGGATCCGTCTGGACAGCGCGTCGGCCTTCCAGGGCGCCATCATCTCGCCTCACTACGACTCGCTGCTGGTGAAAGTGATCGCCAGCGGGAAGGACCTGAACAAGGCCGCCTCCAAGATGAGCCGAGCTCTGGCCGAGTTCAGAGTGCGAGGGGTCAAGGTAGGAGCATCGGCGCCGTTTCGTTTAATCCTGGCGGTACGCCAGCAGCTCAGGTTGTGCTTTCGTCTGCGTTTTATGTTGCTGTTGCCTCCGTGGAAATTAAGACGTTGTCATGAACCTGAAGGCTGTTTTATTGTGATATAGAGGACTGTACTTTTAAACCATTTCCAAATTTCATTTCTGCTTTTTAAGCTCTTTCTGCTGCAAGACACAAAAACTGTCAGCGGATCTGTGAGTCGTTCAAGGCGAACATTCTCGTCATTTACGGGGCGTAGGCTCCGTCAGCTCGTTTAAGGCAACATGCCACAGAAGATTGCTCTTGGCAAACGTTGACACTTCCTTTGTGAATGTTCACTCTGTTTACCTTTTGTCTCTGTCTATACCGCCTACACCTTATTCAAGCATCTCTTTACATTTCATTCATGATGCCTCCCACACTTAATTTTCTACTCAGCCGTGACTTCCTCAAGTTGAGCCGCTTCTTCACCTAAATCTTTTAAAGTATTTTTATTTATAACATTTAGTGAGCATTTTGTCCAAAGGGAGCTACAAATGAGAGCATTAATGGGGTTATTATTAAAGCTAACAGCTGGATATTCAAGAGTTTCCACAAGATTGACACTGATCTGCCAGCAGATTTACGCTTTTGTGTGAGTATTCCTGTGAGTCCAGTGTTGGTATTTTTATCCTTTTATTAAATAAATATGCCACTCTTATGTTATGAATTTAAAGGAAAAGATCTGGAAGTGACCCTAATTTTAGTAAACGTGACAGATAATGAAGATGTTATGAAAGCAGCTTCTTTTTCTCATCTCTTTCCTGTTTTACTTGCAAACACACAGGGGTTGGAGGGAAGAAGATTAGTAAATTATTCATGAAATTAAATACCATGTAAGTGGTTGTTTATAGGTGTGAAATGAAGAAAAGATAACCCTCTCCCCTGGAGACACGGAGCGTCGTCTTGCATCAGAGAGAGAAAAGCACTGCCTGGTCAAGGTGCATCTAAACCTCTCATTCCTCTTAATGATGAAGAGATTAAATTGATTTCCCGTCTGTCCTTTAAATGTTGGATTGTGATCCTTTATAAATGTGTCGGTTTAATCCAGAACTACAATCTAAGAGCGAATTTCTGGCTGCCAATGTTTACCTGGATGGACCCTGCTTGTTGAGTCAGTCAGACACCTAAGGTTTTTCTCCAAGGCGCCATAAATGTTACCAGGTGTCGCTAATGGCAACACTCATCATTGTTAAAGCCTTCACCGAGGGAGGAAGACTCAAAGTTAGATGCTCAGGACTGTGGAGTATTTAAATAAAGACCCAGGAAGGTGCAAGAAGCTTTTCGGTTATACATCTGGTTGATTCAGGCTGCTTGAAAGAGCAACACTTACAGGTGATAACAGGAAGGCTAAACGGAATACGACCTTTAGCCTGAAACGTGCATCATTTAAAATGTTAACCTTTTGGAAATCTCTGTTTTCCAGGAATAAACAGGCCACCATTTTACTAATGCTGGATAAACTGTCATTGGATAACTGTTTTCTTGCATTTAACTAAAATAAAATAAAAATATTGGGGTCCTCTCTCTCAACCTGCTTCTAAACCTTTTTGACTAATTCCAAAAACAAGGAACAAAGCTGTTACGAATGCTATTATATCTTCTTTCAAAAGACTTGAGAGATAAATTGAAAACTGCCAAAATGAAAATAGAAAGACAAAATTCTGATCTATGCGTCTCCAGATATTAAAAGAAAACCTGGATGCTCATGGTAAACCAGTGCTACCAACCATGTGCTACGGTAGTTAGCAGTGGTGGCCATCGCTAGCTAAAAACCCTACAGCAATGCATTTTGGGTAAATGTCATTTGCCGCACCGCTTTACAGGTGGAGAATGTAAGGAGAGGAATGCGTGAACAGTCTTCACCCACTTCAAAACAAGAGCATGAACATAAATATCAACTACCTGAAGAATTAAATCAATAACCAAAACTTCAACACAGGTCGAACTTTATTCAACTGTAAGTTTACAACCAAGTAAATTAGGGCTTCAGATTTATCTGGGAAAATTGTGTTGAAGGTTTCCAAAGTGTCTGAAAGTGGTAAAATGAGCTCCTATGAGTGCAGCTCCTTATGCAGCTTATATATAAAAACACAAGCGTCTGTTTTTATTATAAGTTCATGGGTTTCTTTTTTGAAGAATGGTCTAAAGTGTGAGCTCATTAACCCATTTCTGAACAACTCGGCATTTTCTTAAATATAAAAACATTTTTAAGTAATTAAGTAAAACATGCTTTGTTGAATATTTAAAGAAAATGATTCCCCAACAAGTTATTTTCTACTGCGCTGATGCTTCAATGCCCAGGCAGAGCTTTTGTTTTACTGCTTTTCCTAAAGATGTACCCATCATAAGTTTACAGTTTTGCCATTTACTTGTTTTTCCCACCTTTGTACGAACAAAGCCTGATAAAGCGAGGTAAGCTGTGATTTATTAAGGAAGTGTGCAGCTGACTTATTTGCACTGAACTGTTTGAGATTTATGTTTGGGCTTAATTGGAATATAAATTAACATGTCCTCAGAGCTTGGATTATAGAATAAATGCAGCCGTTTCAAGTCGTAAATCAGCTTTAGGAAAGCAAATTAAGAGTCTTATATATGGTTAATATTATGGTTACAATAGACACACAGAAACTGATAAAAATGAAACAGATAAAGCATAAAACTGTAAATAGAAAGTGAGTAGAAGCTGCAAAAACATATCAGTTTCAATATTAAAGCTTGAGATTGCTCACAGACGTCACAGTCCGGTGAATTCAAAATGTCCAACAATCACCACTTTCAGGAGAATATGGATGCTATGGAAAGCACTCCACACCAAATCAATGCAAGAATGGCTGGTCATAATTTCAAAGAAAAGCTTGAAGAAACTTTTTTTAAAAGAGTTGTTAGGTAAAAGATATTCTAAGCAAATGTCTTTTGTTTAGAAAGACATTTTAAATTATTGTTTTTATGTAAATGTGTTGGGTAGCTGAAGCTCAATCGCCAGGCAGACTATAAAAAACATTTTTACTCACAAAGTTCTGGAAATATAAATTATTTCAGCCTGTAATTACACACAGCTCAATCTTGATTTGCTGATGTTTGTGCAGTATAATCACTGAAGTCCTGTATGAAACGTGAAAACCTGTCCTCAGGTGTCCACCTCTCATCATTTCATCTTGCTCGCCCTTTTGGTAACTTCCCCCCTGCTCATCTCTCCGTCCATTTTTGCCCTCCTGCCTCATGTCGTTCTGCCTCTTTCCCGTCCATCACCTCCTTCCTCCTGTTCTTTGTAGCTCTGCATGACATTTTGCTTCTTCACACACACTTCGCCCGTTCTGTGCACGCTCAGACAAAAGGTTCACAGCATGTGCAAATACAGATATGATGATAGACATGCAGGTGCATGGACACGGACCGCACAGAACATGATAAACACTGAAAATGTCAAATGCAATTCCACCCGGAGAACAGCTGGATGTCGACTGTCAAACATCTGGCTTAGGGGTTTTTTAGGCTCTATTTTAGCTCCACCTATTGCGTAAAGGTACATTTACACGCCGGAAGAAAAAAGAAGCGGCAGGATCTTCCTTGTTTGCTGTAAAGAAAATAAAAAATAATGGATGGATGAAGGTCTGACTTAGTCGTTATATAACAGGACCAACCAAAGAACAAAAAGGCAACAAATTTTCACTTATACAAAAACCTTCAAGATTTTGCTGATTTACTTTATGAATTAATGATAAAATCCTTATGAGAAATTAGATGGATGCGAAAAGTGCTTAAATCAAAGATATCTTGACTAATATTTCTTGAAGGCTTTTGGATTCTGATCTAGGGGAAGACATGCGGCAAATGTCGTTGGGTCCGGGAATCGAACCCGCGACGGCCGCGTCGAGGGCTGAGGGCTTCCAAACGTGGGGCGCGCTAACCTCTACGCCACCGGAGCACGCCCCGTCAGGATGTAATTTTAAATGTTATCTTTCTGTCATAACAACCATTGGTGACGTTTAGTCTCTAAAACTTTAAGTTTCCTGTTACCCACCACTGTCTGATCATGTGACCCGGCCATTAAAGGCGCTGCTCTCCCTCACAAACCGGCCGACGCTACATTGTCTGCAGATCGTTGAGCTACATTCATTTAATTATTTAATCATTAGTTCAGAAAGCATTCGTGTTTACATTTCAGAGTGGTTAAAAGCTTACATTTACAGTATTATTTCTTTTATAAATTGAGTAAAACAGGATTAATTTTAATTCATCCAGATTAGTGAAATATTGAGGACATATTCCTCCAGTGCCGTCACAGGAGTAGGGAACTTGAATTACTGTAAAGTAATCGGCACAAAGAGAAGAATCTGTTTTTTTGTTTTGTTTTTTTTTCTCCCCTCCAGGGGTCTTTTTGTGGGCTCTAGTGTCATTTATATGACAGTAGGCTGACAGGAGAGGGGAAAGACATGCGGCAAACGTTGGTCGGGTCCGGGAATCGAACATGCGAGGGCCACGTCGAGGCCTCAAGGCCTCCAAATGTGGGTTGCGCTATCCACTACGCCACCGCAGCACACCCGAGAAGAATGTGTTTTAATGGTGCATTAATTATTATGGCTGCTGCCTCTCAGCCGGTTTGTGGAGTCGAAGCTCTAATGCATCGTCGTGATTACACAAGCCCACTGATGTGCATACAAATGTGGGAGGTTTTATCACCGAAGAGGAAGATCTGCATAAAGTGGGAGTTTTTAATTAAAAGTGTGACTGCACACCGGTTAATTATTGTGACTGTTGTAATAATCGATAACGCTAACACACGGTCCTGGGAAGTTTTAAGGCTGTGATCGTCTGTTGAACGCTCACTGATTAATGTTTGACGCCTGGAAGTGAAATAACTTCCAGTTTTCACTCCAGGTTAAACAAGTACACACAATAAAGAGCAGTGCAGGAATACCCAGTGATAATATCCAACATCTGTAAAACCTCTCGCTCTAAAAATGGGAAATGATCTTCTGCAGATGATCTCTTATTGATTCTCACAACATTCGACTTTTAATGGGGTTTTTCTTCATATATTGACAAGATAAGTGTATTTTTGGCTCCTTTTTAGTTAAAACCCTGGTCTGCTTTTCAAACTAAAAAAAAAAAAAATCCAATTATTGTGGAATAATGAAAGGTAAACATTTGTATTTCCCTTCAACTGTCTGGCTATCTGGGCCCTGCTTACAGTTTGGATAAAATGTTTCCAAGCAATTCATATAATTCATATTGCTTGCAGCATTCACTAATCCACTAATATGTGGCTTTGAATTGAATTTACCCAACAAATACATGCATTATGCATTTTGCAGAAAGCCTCGCAGCGAAATTTAAATAATCAGATGTTCCTTTTCTCATTAAAACAGAGCACCTTATCTGAACGTCGGTAATGTTAGTTGCTCCTTGAGTGCTAAGTGTGATGTCAGAGGATGTTTTGATTAACAATAACAGATGTTTACTTGCTTTAGCAACATCTGGGTAGTTTTTTTTTAATGGGTAAATTTGAGCTGCACCTTTTCTGACCAAACTTCTTCAGTTCAAAATCCCACTTGTCTTTTAAATGGCTCAGTCTCATTAGTCCACATGCAAAATTATCGTGTTAAGACGTCTTTTCCCATCATCGATGCATCCGTTGTGGTTAGATCAACAGAGCTGCATCGGTTTTTAAATATTTAATGTCTAATCTTTCATGCCAAAGATAGAAGCAACATTTGTGGGTGAATTCATTTAGGGATTTTCTTCTTCTGGTGTGGAGCTGTATTTATTTCTCAGCAGTGATTTAGAAAGAAAACCACAATGAATATGGCAAAAAATGTCAGGTTTACCATTTTTAGGGCCTCACCAGTCCAGCACAGTTTAGCATAAGCATGAGCTCAGACGTTGCAGAAATTTAAGAAGAGCAGCAATAATAATAGTCAAGTAACAGAAAAAGTACAGCCGAGTAAAACTACTGCTATAAGTAACTTTTTTCCCAAACAGTGAAGTAAATGTCACTAGTCCAACCGGCTATTGAACATAGATAACAAAAGTAGCAGCTTGTTCTTGCTAACAAGCTTAACTTGATTTATTGTCACGGATTAGCAGACAATGTGTATCGAACATTATCTGCATTAATCAACTCTCTCTGTTAGTTTGGCCGTTTGCTGCCATGATTCGCTGCCGCACAGGTGAAAACGGCGCGAGCGTCTCAGCGCTCATGTTGCGTTTGAAGGCGGCTCGGAGAAACGCGTCACGACATGTTAGCAATGGATTACACAGATGTGACGGCTGAAAGAAGTAAGTGGGGCAGAGGGCACAGATATGGGAGGTGTGGGAGAATCTACTGCATCAAATGGAGATTTGAATAATAGGAAGTTGGCCACTCTGAGGTAAAAATAATAATAATAAAACAGCTTCCAGTCCAGGGCTGACTCAGCCAGTCCGCCGGGCCTGGACTGGCTGAACCTCAAGAAGTGGAAATTAAGACGACCGCACCAGTGATAAGACGGCTTCCTCTCTGCATATTCAGTCATATTTGGTGTTTGAAATGTTAAAATGAATAGTTATTGGTCTTTTTTTCATTTTGGAGAGGATCTCAAGTGTTAGCATAACTCAGCTGTTTAGTGGTTCCTACCCAGTTTGAATACTGGGGTTCCAGTGTGTTAGGATCTCTTTTAAAAAAAAATTTTTAATAGTTTTTTTATTTGTTAAATGATTTGTAGGGGTTATTTGAGTATTTGTTTTACTTCTTAAATGTTTTGAGTTTATATTAGTTTACTGATGATGAGTGTTCATAGCCTCATCAATCTTAGCATAAGTCTGAATTTTGGGCAAATTACTGTTCAAGCAAAGAAAAAATTACAAATCTCTGTTCTCCTGAGAGTATCGTAACGTTACAAAACATATTCGACAATCTAGCTTGTAATTTTGCTTTGCAGTTGGAGAAAAGGTTGGAGAAAAGGAGTGGCTGCACCCCTGTAGGTTTTTAAACAGCTTTGTCTTTAACAGCTCTCCCCTTGACACATTCACAAAAGACCTTGTTGAGGTCCTTCAGCGCCAGAGGCTGGCAGTCGGGACATGTTTACAACCGTCTTGGACAAACTACTTCAGAGTGACATTTCATCTCCAAGTCCGTTTTAGAAGATCGATATGGAGGGAGAGAACAAGGTAGGAGAGAATTACAGTCCAGAGCGTTTGTAGCCCTAAAATAGGCGTTTTTTTAAATGTTATTATTATTTTACTAAGATAACCTTAAAGTGTGGGACTGACTAAAAAAATTAAAGAATCATGCCAGAGAAGTTTAGGAGTCACGAACTTTAAAAGATCATATCAGAGGAACGTCAGTCAGTAGATATAATCAGCTGGAGGGTTTTGTGTGGGTCTTCAGCTGAGGTTAGATCATACAAACCGCTTCACTCTTACTGGAAGTTTGCAGGTTTTAATTTAGAACCTGCAGTGCAAACGGCTAACTTTCACAAGAGAGAACTAAATTTGATCTGGAGTTATATACAACCAAAATATCCTCAACGCCTGAATTAGTTTTTACAAAATCTGAGAAAATTTAAACGGTTCATTAATTTAGCAGAAAATGAGTCACTATTCGTCTTCAGTTGTTTGAGATCAAGTTCCATTTGTACATGATCTTCATTTTAAAATCATTTTGGCCTTTTTTCTCCACTATAACGTAGATGGGACTGTGTTTCCCTACAACTACGTCAAAAGGTATAATATATTGAAGTGTGAAATATTTCACTTTGAAAACAAAAACAAAAACAAAGCACAAAACATCTTTGTGTTCATTCATTCATAAATATGGTTTCTAAATCCCATTTAAGGCTCATAAAGATCATTAACCTACAAAAATGAAGGGAATTATTCCCTGGATAAATATTAATTTGAATGAGACGCATTTGGAAACATTACTACATTAAAATTAGTTCCTCCTTTAGACCTGGCTGTAAACCTTGGTATGAAAAATGCAGACAGAATTTCCTCCTTTGTAATACGACTGAAACTGATGGTGGAGGTGCAGAAACCTACTACGTTTTTTGGGGGGGGTGAAATGATTAGCATGGTTTAGAAAGCGGCTTAAAAAAACTTGCAGCAGCACAATGAGGTTTTATAAATCTGTCTTAATCTACTGCAGTTCTTTTCAGATCCAGGAGTCTGAATGTGGCGTCAATCTGCTGAGTTAATCTGAAATGAAACACGTTTTTACCTCATTGTGATCACAGAAACCTCACCGGACGTTTACGAATCCCCTCTTTCCATGTGCTTCATCTGTAACACAATTAACCCCTCTTATCTAGTTAGAACATACATCAATATACTGTCCCTGCTTGTATGATTAAAGATTTCTTTGCTTGTGAGGGGAGAAAAAACAGCAATCTGTTGATTGGGTTTGACATGTGCTGTTTAATATTTCATCAAATCACTCCATTCATTTCCACCCAGATGAACTAATAGAAACTGTGAGATGCTCACCATCCTGCTCCTGGAGAGAAACCAGAGCGCTCGGAAAACACAATCTGCTGAAACAGAGTTATTCAGACTGTCTGGGGACCGTGAAACGCCAACAGTTGGAGCTGTGACGCCGTCCAAAAAGTTAGAAAGCTGTTGTTTCGTTCTGGAAAACAAGTTGGTGGCATAAACGACTTGCACAAACAGGTTTTGTCAGTAATCAGGAGAAAATGAGAAAATGCAACGAATAAGAAAATTGAAGGAGTTGCAGTGAGCGTAAGGTCTAGAAGTGATTGTTCCATTAATAAAGTTGGTGAAGGATTGAAAGTGCTGCAGGAGGCGGAGGGATGAACCAAAGAGACAAACTACTTTGGCGTAGCGCCTTGTGTTTTGGCTGCTTTAAAGGCTGATGGAGAACAAAAGTCTCCTTTCTAATTCTAATGAGTTTAATTATGGCTCGCCCTCAGCCAGGTGCTCCGATCAGCCGCTGTCTGTTTCCATTAATTGACAATTAAAACGGGAATAAAGCGCCTGTTCCCAACTCAGGGCTCGCCCCTGAACAAACATCAGACATTTTTTCAACCATTTAAGTCGCCCATATGTTAATACTTTACAGTCACCGGCCACTTTATTAGGTACACCTTGCTAGGGTGGCAGAGATTCAAGAAGGTACAGGAAACGTTCCTCAGAGATTCTGGTCCATATTAACATGACAGCATCACGCAGTCGCTGCAGATTTGTTGGCTGAACATCCGTGATGTGAATCTCCCGTTGCACCACATCCCAAAGGTTTTCTGTTGGATCTGGTGACTGCAGAGGCCATTTGAGAGACACTGAGCAAAGAAAGTCATTAATGGAAGATTTTTCTCAAATATTTTGTCACAGCAAGCATAATAATGTCTAGTTTTTCAAATGCATTACACAGTTACAAAAGCTGCCAGGAAAAAGTATTTATGACATGGCGGTCAGAAGATGGGTACAGTGTGGTCATAAAGGGACGAACATGGTCAGCAATAATGTTCAGGTAGGCTGTGGCGTTGACATGATGCTCAGTTGGTACTAATGGACCCAAAGTGTGCCAGGAAAATATCACCACCACCAGCCTGAACCGTTTATACAAGACAGAATGGATCCAAGCTTTCAGGTTGTTGACGCCAAATTCTGACCCGACCATCCGAACGTCGCAGCAGAAACCGACTCATCAGACCAGGCAGCGTTTTTCCAATCTTTTATTGTCCAGTTCTGGTGATCTTATAATAATTATAGCCTATAATTATAGACAGGAGTGACACCCGGTGTGGTCTTCTGCTGCTGTAGCCCAGCCGCCTCAAGGTTCGATGTGTTGTGCGTTCAGAGATGCTGTAACTTCTGTAACTTCTCTGGAAAAGAAAGTGAGAACAGAAATGATAGAAAACATCAGAGATTTTATTTTTGCCTAAATGCTGATGCCTGGATGATCCAGAGGTTATTAAAGTTCATCATAGTCGCTGTCATTTTACTCAGTGATGAACACGAAGAGCATTTTTAATTAAATTATTAAACTGATCTTAAATGCCGTGCAGCACTTTATCAGCAACTTCTGGAGTCTGATCTTTAAAAAAAGTAATAACTGTAATTAACTGTTTCCCTGCTGTTCTGTTCTTTTCATGCCCTATTTTTATTATCCTGCCCTTCACTAGTCTATTCTTTGCTGTTTTTTGTTTTCTATGTTTTGAATTTGTGTTTGGTTTAGTGCTATAATCTCCAACATAATTTGTTGCTTGGTTGCCGTCTTTGTGTGGGTGATGAAGTTTGGCTTTCCTTTATGCGTGGCTGCTGAGATTAAATCTTCGTTTGCTCATATGTGCAGCTTCTCTGTGTGGTGTGAAGGATCCATTATGTTTTGTAAGAGTTGATAATGAAAGCGAACTCAAAGTGCACAGGAGGGACGGGGTCAACGGCTTCGTGGGCGTTAAATGGTGTTTGCGGTGTTTTTGAGGCGAGGATTGTGTGGAACTTGTTGAAACATCCCTCAGGTGTTAAATAACCTGCAGTTCACTGCAGATTGAGCATTGTACTATTAATTACAGTGCTGCTGGCACGACGTGACATGCGAAGGGTGTGCATTGTAAGAATGCTTTTTTTTAAATTATAATTTATCTGTAAAATTCAGAAACGGTAAGTTTTTTTGGAACGCTTTACATGAAAACAAATTTAAACTTGTAACATGAAGCCTGCTGAGTTTGGAGGGAAACATTAAGATGGCGGCTTTCGTTCTGTTACCATTCATTTAGCTGTTTTGTAGCTGAAACTGATTCCTTGTTAAAACGTTTCTTGATTGAAGACAGGCTTTGTGGAGTTCTGCTTTAGTTTGTGCAGCTTCCCCACTTGGAAATGGATGTTTACGTCCAGATTTTTATCAACTGGATTTCACTCAAAACACCAAGCAGCTTTCTCCATTTACTCTAAATTTATTTATTAGTCTCTGTCAGGACATTTCCAGAAGCTGGTAAAAACCTTTAAACAACCCCAAAAGATGAAATAAACAAATAAATAAATATGACTAATCTGTATTGTTTAAATTTACATAAATTAATTTAACTCAAACTGCATAGAAAATACTGAGCAAACTATGTAACTAATAAGTAAACCACAAAATAACTAATTTAAGTTCTTTAACCTTAAAGTGCAACATTTCAAACTAATATTCAAGTTGTTATTTTATTACCTAGTTTAAATTATTTAATATTTAATGTAGTTTAACTGATAGAAACACAACAGTCAAAATCACCATTTAACACGTCGGACTTCACAACGACAATTTATCATGTTTAGGTTCAGATGTCGCCGAAAACACAACATCTGTGTTTACAGTTGTAAACCGATGCTAACTAGCCGTTAGCACCAGTGGCTAACGAGCCGGTGCTAACGAGCCGGCTAGGCTACAGCTAATCCAGGCTGTATGCAGACTAGCAGTCCGATCTCATAATAATTCAGTCTCTGATTGTTTCTAGATGAATCCGTCTCCGCGCTGCTCCACCATGAGAGCGGATCTCTGCTCCAAAGTGACACCAAACTCACATCGTCTTTGTTACCTTGTCTGGTTCAGTCACTGTTTTCACCATGTTTACTCTCAGTGTCTGTTATTTACAGCCAGAGCTTGACTCTTCTTGATTTCTGGTCCTTTTTCTCCTTATTTTGACTTTATTTTTATTTTCTCTCTCTTTTCCTGATTTGACTTCACAGGCATTAGATTATTTCTCTGCCCTCTGACTTGGGCTGAGTAAATTATTCACCAACAGTAGCTGCAGGCCTGTATCATCTTCTCCCTAAAAACAAACAAAACACTGGAGTTTGGATGCTAAAATGACAAATAACTGTTTTTTTATGTACAGCTGCTGGAGGGAAATTCTTGTTTTCAGTTAAAAATTGCAGCTTTTCTGGCAAGGAGAAACAGCATGAAACATTTTCTCCCTCTTCAGCTGTTTAACTTCTGTCCATGTAATTTTTAGAGGTTTTCTGTTGGCACACATGTTCTTCTGACGCGTTTCAGTCATTTTGTCTTCCCGCTGTGTCTCAAAGAGAAACTGATCCAGTTTACCCGATCAAAGAAAAACATTTCCTGCTTTGTTTCTGCATGTAGGTCAGTCCTGCGTTTTCATTGCGGTGAGATATTTGCTGCTGTGTCGTTCGTTTTGGGGTTGATGAACATCGAGACGTTGCAAAAGCTTCCCTTCATTTGTTCCTGATGTTTGACAGCTCGTCGACAGCCAAAAGCTAAGCTGAGAATTAAAATGAAACAAATGACAAAAAGCAGCCTAGATATGCTGTAAATACATCCCACATCTGGAGACATGACACCCTGTTGTTCAGGAGGCAATAAAATCTTTGACTGCAAGTAGAATAACTGCGTATTTAGGTTTTTACTGAACTTAAACCTGTTTTTCCTAAAGCAAAAGAATAATGCAGCAGAATTTATCCGAACCTATGAAGGCTGTCCACCTGCTTCCTCTGTCATCCATCATATTCTGAGTAATAAACCTGCACCTGTATGGGTCATAAACGCAGCACTTCACTCTATAAACAGAAAACAAACACATTCCCTCGGTGCCTCCCTGGCTGCTGCTGCTGCTGCTCTTCCATTTGCTTCCAGCCTTAACCTGAGTTTCAACAGGCAAAGCGTCGAGGTCTGATTAAATCCACCGGCTGTTAACCACAGAATATTTTAAAGTAATAATATCCTGCAGTTTTTCTCTTGCAGGCATGGGTAGATAAGGAACAGGGCTAAATTGCTTCCTGGTTTAACGTTGTCAGCCAAAGGATCCTTTCGAAGCTGTTAGCCTCAATTATGGCTCAGTTATGATTCCCAGTGGCTATAAAACCGCTGGACCTCCAGCCATTTTCATTCTGCACGTTGCTTCTCTGTCGTTGGTTTGCAGAGTTTAGACAGCAAATGGCCTAATTATATATTTTTATACCTACAAGCACCTTAGTGTATTGACATGCTTCACATCTTTCCACCTGTGTTGCAACACAAACTGGAAAGTTTTAATAGCCATAAATTTCAGCCATTGTTTACATCAGGATTTGCTGCGTGTGGCTAAAATGTGGGATGACGGTTCAGACTTGAAACTGTCATCCCACGTTCACTTTCACTTTCAGCAGTGAAAGTGACTCAATTTGGGTTTTGGGGAAGTTAAACGATTGGAATAAGGCCGTTCAGACTGCTATGAAAAAGCTGGATATGGGCGTATATACAATGGGGGAAAAAATCTGATTTTGGTCCCTTTTGCCAGATGTGTGAACACTGCTCTAGAAACTCAAATGTTTTTTGAATAAACAGAAATAAGCTCAACAAATCCTGATTTTTTTTATTTTTTAATCTTTAAAAATGTGGATGCTGCTGCAACATGTCCAGCATTGAAATGACCTCTGAACTTTACTGATAGGCCAACTACCTTCTGCACAATTTGTACAAAATAATCTTTTCCAGAGACTCATCAAGTCATTTTAGTGAAGCAAAAATTAACCTCTAGTTAATTTTATTGTCTATTGTTGTTTGCAGATGTCTTATGCATCAGATTTGTGATTTTAATATCAAAATATTAGTTTTTAAAGCTCTGGAAAGTTAATGATTCTGCCTTTTTTTGAATATTGACATTCATTCCTCTAATTCTGATCAGAGGGATTTTACACTCTGTTCTTTTCTGTTTTACTTCTCCTGCTCAGTATTTTGCTTCCACTGGTGCCTTTTATTTTTCCTCTCAAAGAACAAAAAAGAAAAAGCCGACGTCCTGCTGCATCTCTTCCCTCTCAATCTGTCGCTGCCTCTGAGAGACATGCACAGATTTCCCACTGTTGGTGTCTCAGAAAAGAAACCCCAGATCATCTCGAGATGAGAAGAGCTACAAGATTTGGCTGGCTCCGTCTGATCATGAGTCTTAACGGGAGCCTTTGGGGGATGAGGAGTGGGTGGCAGCTCTGCCACATGGAGGACAAAAACACTGAGGAGTTGAAAATGATGAGAAGAGGGCAGGAAATCTCTGGATTCATTCTCGGTTGTGAAGAAAAAGTGAAGGTCAGATGGACACAGTAGGATGTTGAGGGAGCTAATGATGGCGGCGGCCGTCCTGTGGTGTGGTAAAAAAAAAAATAAAAAATCACATTTGGGACAAAAAGGAAGAGAGGTGTCAGGATTAGAGCGAGACGCAGCAGTGAAGGGAAAGGAGCAAAGGTCTGCAGGAGAGACAGTTTTAGGAAGCAAAGATGCAAACCTTAAGTGACACCTCCCTCTGGTTTCCTGCTTCAATGTGAGGAATTATGTAAAAGTGGAAACTATACGAATGTAAAGAGCTAAAACTGGACGAAACAAGGAGAATCTTAAAAACAAGAGCCAGGTAAAATTTTCTGATCTTCTTCCTGCTTCACATTGGAAATCAACTGAAAGTTAAACTCTGCCTCATGTTTCCCTCGTTATTAGTTAAGAAACCTGGCATAAAAACAAAACATTTCCCTCCTGAACGTTTCCCTTCCTCAGATGTGAACACGTTGCAGCGCTGCGGCCTTGAAAGCAGAACACAAATTAAAACTGCATTGACAAACTGCAGTGTTTATTACTGAGAAATAAATAAAGCCGGAGCTGCAGAGTTGAAAGGCTCTGGGACGTAGAACGCTTAGGTAATTTAATTTAAAACTAGAAGTTAAAAAGTTGGTTAGCAGTACTCCCTTTCTTTCAGAAATCATTTCTAACTGGGTCACACAGATTTATCACTCCTGGGTCCATTGACATCCTTTTAAAATCTTATGTTTGCATTTTCTTGGCTGTAACTAACATTAAAATTGTGCCAGTTTGTTGTCTTGGAGTCAAACTTTAATATTTTCCACATTTGTAATACAATTTTGACACGCAGGCCAGTGACCTGCATGTTTTAGAGCAACGTCGCCCATTTCCAGTCCTCCAGAGTGACCCTGTTACATGCTTCCCTGCTCCAACACGCCTGAATAAAACAGCTGAATCTCTTCACCGGCAGACACTCAGCTCTGCAGAGGTCTGGTAACGAGCAGTTCTGGATGTCTGGACTTGGGCGTCCATGTTTCTGAAGTTCCTCTAGTTCAACACACCTGAATCCAATGTTTGATTATGAAGCCTCTGCAGAGCTTAATGAAGCACTGGCGATCTAATTGGACCACAAATTCATCCTACGAATGCAATTAAGGGGAACTTAAAATGGGAAACAAATATTTTTTCTTTCAAATCGTGTTCTTGTTGTTCAGGTGTTTTTATTCTGAGGCCACAAAAATTAATTATTTGAGAAAATGTGCTTTTGTTTTAATAAGATACACCAACTAAATCCTTTTTATGTTTTGGATTTAAAATGATTTCACACAAAAATGGCTACTTTATTTGTTTTGTAAAAATGTTGCATGCTTAAATTATTAGCATGTTATTAAACTTACCTTAGAGCAGCATTTCTCAACTCCAGTCCTCAGGCCCCCCTGCCCTGCATGTTTTAGATTTGCCTCTATTCCAGAACAGCTGATTCAAATGATTGCATGACAATCAGTAGCTGCAGAAACCTGTTAATCACCCACAGATTCAATCCAGGTGAGTGGCAGAAAGAAAAACCTAAAACATGCAGGACAGGGGGGCCTGAGGACCGGAAATAGAGAAATGCTGCCTTAAGGTGCACTCTAAAGTCTGGAAAATATGGTACTCTATTTGGTAGCGGCTCTTTATTGTTTCTCGCCATGATTCTGCTTTGGGTTTGCTGCCAGATTCTGAACATTTTGATCCAGTTCGACCGGAGAAACTTCATCATAGCGGCGGCTCCACAGTGAATTTATTTGCTGCAAAGGGGCCACATGCTGCTGCTGCAGGAAAAGCCCTCATCATCTGACCTCCCCCTCCGTTCTTGGCAGCCGGTGTGAGGTGTTTGTGCTGATGTGCTGTTTTTACCAAATATAGCTCTCTGCATTGTGACCACACATTGTCACATCGGTTTCTTGTGTCAATTGTGTGTCCAGTGATGCAAACAGAGCTGGAGACGGGATTTCTCTTCCCTCAAAGTGAATTTCACTTCTAGAAAGAAACAGCATGTTTTTGCTGCAGATAATCCACCAGGTGTAGATTTTAAGAATATTTAGGATATTTTATTATTACATCTGAGTGATTTTTGTAATGCAAATAAGAAGATGAAGAAGATCTCAAATGATTTCTGCGTTATTAGTTAAAGGTTTAGTAGTTTTGCATTAAAGCTGCAGCTCAGAACAGTGTTGTTTTCTCACTAAGTCACCAGGTTTTCTTTTCTGTAATATAATTGACCTTTTCTGAGATAAATAATGAGCTTGTGGGGTTTTTACTGGGTGTATCAAGACAATTGGTTGAGTTTCTAAAGTTTTGAGTCATTACGTAACCTTTCCTTCTTAACTACTTTTGTTTACTGTGCAAACCGTATTTTATTGTTGCCAAAACTTGGCAACCAAGTGACTTGGTTCGTCCGCTCATTTCTGCTGCAGCTGGAAGTAGGCCGGGCTGATGAGACTCAATCTGATCCACAGGTTTTATCTTTCATGTTAAAGTGAAAGTAAATTTTATAGTTTAGTTAAAAAATAATTCATGATTTATTTATATTGGCTCCATCCAGACATGCAGATGTGAAACAGCTAATAAACAACTTTCTTTTATTATGTCTGAGTGAAAAGAGTTGCCATTTGGTACGGAACCAGATTAGGGACACTTTAATCCCAAAACTCCGATTTTAATCTAAGAATTTTAAGTATTTTCTCAGGACGCTGACTAAGAAAAACATTCAAAAGACTTTACAGTCAGAATTTAGATGTTTTTTCTGTGCACCAAAACATCTGGCAATGAAAACTTCTTAAACTAATTTGAATAGTTAACGGTTGTTAAATAACTAGGATCAAGTTGAATGTGATTCAGTTTTTTGTGAATTAGCACCAGATAAACTGAACAAGAAATTTCCAACTGTAATGTTAATATTTTGACTTTTTCAAAAAAGACTGAATTATTTCTTAGAGGTTCTGACCCTTTTCTGTGGCTTTTATAAAAAAATACATAATATTTGTAAGAAATATTCCTGGGAATTTAAATTTCAGTATTTTATGGATTTTATACTTTTTATTGACAGTTTGTGCACAAGTTTGATATGAACACATTTTTCGTTTAGTGGTCTGATCAGACTGAGGTTGCGCTGGGAAAGAGCTTCATGTTGATCTTGAGTTTCTCAAACTCCAAATGAATGCAGATGTAGGCAGCTGTTGGTAGAAAGACTTCCTAATGCTTTCACTGCAGCAACGCCGTAACGATTTCAGTGTTTGGCTTTCAGCGTGTTTCATCGTGTCACAGTCACTTAATGCAGACTTTAATGGGATCAGTGTTGGTTTGAGCGTCGACATTAATGAAGGATTCACTCAGCGTGTATCAGTGTTTAATGAATGAGACTTAAAAGTTCTGAGGCGACTTCAGTCCGGATCGGATCCGTATTTGCTCAGGTTTGGTCCTTCACCTTGAAGTTTGTTTTAGAAAACAGCCTCTGTGTCCTTCTGGTCATCAGATTAGGAAGGTTGAACGACACAAACAAAAGATTTTACAGATGAAGGATGGAAGAGCCTTAGTGACATCAACACATCTTAAATCATTTCTAAAGTAGTTAATCTCTTCCAATACAGTTTTTACATTTAACTTCACATTATCGCATAGGGTTAGAACAACTTCTTGCTCCCAACTTACACAATTCACACAAACAAATGGTGTTTAGAGTGTGGCTGAATAGTAAAGTAAAGCATCAGCACCAGCTCTTCCTTTACCGTCCCTACTGAAGGGACAGTAAACCTAAAGCTGCTACATTTTTCATTAAAAGGTGCTTTCTGGAGAAGAAGGTGCTTACAGAGTCTAAAAAGCCAATAAATTTTGCAGCAAACTGTCTGAGGTGGCTCCACTGCAGCCAGACTCTTCCAAACAGTGCAGGATAATGTACTGATTCAGTGTCTGTGCACTGACAGGAAAAGGCCGATGAATCCTGATTGTGTTTTGCCTTGTAGTCATGGAGAGGAAATGGTCTGAGTTGATGCACTGCAGACAGACCCATGTTTTACTCTGCTTTGTTTGATTTATAAATACATATTTATAAATCAACCATGCACATTTAAATGCCCTAGCATCATCGCTCGCATCGTGTACAGACTCACCGAAGTCTCTTACAAAAAAAAAAAAAAAAAACGGTTGAGTCTGTCTGACGAGTGGATATTCTGAAACTTCGGAGCAAGTTGTTTATTTCCTCCTTTCTCTCCTGTGTGGAAATACAGACTGTAGTTCTTCAGCAATGCATTCTGGGTACAGAATAAAACAGACAAATAAATAAACACACTTGAATTTCACTTTAAGTTTGATAGGGATTCGTCTGTGTTAATAGGGACGCCAACAAACAAACTGGACAGAACAGCATCAAAATGCTTAAAGCAAAAGCTAATTGGCAGCACTTGTCAATAGGCTTTTTAAAAAGTACAGAAAACTAGTAAAAAGTTAATAATCATTTAAAATAGTGCAACATGATGGGGAAAAAATAACTTGGGTGAAACTAATTGTGCTAAACGTTTCAAAATTGACTCAAGTGCTAAAAGAAAAATTAGCTTCACTATTAGCACATCAGCTGATTAGTGGAAATGTTTCCACCACCGGTAAACTGCTCACAGTGTAACAAAGAAAAGGTGCATTTTTGAGATTTTTGAGTTTGTTTTGTTCCATTTTCCACTGTTTGACTTGCCAATCGATGGAACATTGGTGGATTTCAATAATTGGCCGATTGATTAGTGCATCACTAAACTCTGCAATGCTTTTACTTCCATTGACCAGAGACTGTGAAAAGACAGGAACTGGAAGAAACCTGGCTTGTTATTTTGACATATAAATTGTGAAGCTTATTTTCAAGTATTGCCGCAGATTCCCAACTGGATTTCAGTTTTGACTTTGAGCATTGTAACAAATAAATGAATGAATTTGGTTTTCGTCTGACTGTGTATCAATTTTGTTGCTTCAGCTTTTACCCTCTATATAAATCTCCCTTTCAACTCTGACCAACTACCCTGCCATCGCAGAAGTCGTGTTTCTGCCGCCACTATGTTTTGCAGTGGGGGATTTTGTATTTAAAATGTTCCTTATTATCTATCCATGTCGGCCAAATTTTAGTTTTTTTGCAGGTTTCAAGGCTCTTTTCTTATTAAGAGGGTTTTATAGCCAGTGGTGGAGATTTAAACAGCTGTTCTTCAAAATGCAGTGTCTTTTGGTGTGGAAATAAAAGAAAAATTTCAATAAATCAGGATTAAAATGGGGAGAATTGACTGTAATAGTGAATATGAACTTCACTGGTATATTATAGCTTGATGTAATGTATAAGGAATGAGTTGATATGAAAGTTTTGGAGGCAGCCGTGCAGCACTGAGACGGTTCCTGCAGTCTGAAGGCTTGATACTAAAAGATGATTAAAATTTGAACGCTTGTACTGGATCAGAGAAGTTTGAAGAATTTCTTCTTTTTTTTTTCGGTCCGGAGAGCAAAATTGAATGTCTAAAACGAAGCAGCGAAACAAAAGAGCCAAAGCAAAGTAGAGCAAGAGAGCGCAGAGGTCAGAAAGTAGCCAAGATGAGGAACAAATTCAGCGAACAAAAGACTGAATCAGAAGTTGTTGAAGGTGAAGCAGAGAAAATTAGAAAGCTAAATTAGTGCGCGCAGGAAAGGAGCGAGGGAGAGCAAACAAGCGATGCATGAAGGTAACGCCTTGCAGGAAGCTCCGTCTTATATCATTCCAACACCTTTATAGTCTGGACACAGATTCCCTCCATCCCCGTTTTGTCTTTCCTCGTCGTCTCGCCCGCCGTCTGTCTCTTTCATTGCAGCTCACCGGTTCCTTTAAAGGTGCATGTCATAGTCAAATTACCCACGCTGCTTTGCTGTAATGAAACTCCCAGCAGCCGAGCGCGTCGGGCTTTTTTCAAGTCCATGCTCCTGATATTTATCAAAATTCAGCACAAGTTCACTTTTTATTAGTTCTTATTAGGAAACATGTTGTTGTTTTTTTTTACTTGTCCTCTAAACTTCCAGTCCTCTTTGTTCACTGACAGTTATTAGGCAATGCCCACAGCAAATCTTTTATTATTACGTTAAAAACAAATTCTTTTGTGCCTTTTATTCCACAGTTCTGATACATACAGGTAATAGGTTGTGGATGCTCTGAACTCGTGCATTCACATCCTTTCACAGCCTCCGCAGACCTGAATGTAAGGTAATGTTAATGGCCATCAACCTCCATCTGCTGACAGTCGGCATTTATCATTTCAGGACTTATTTTTCTGCAGCCTTGTTAACTATGATTGTGAAGAGAATAAAAAGAAACTCATAACATGCTGATTAATGTCTAGGTTCTGGTTCTGACAAACTGTTTTGTGTTGATCTTGATGAATGGCTGATGTTTTCTTGGGTAAATTAGTTTCATATTTGTATTAAGAAAAGCGTGCAGACATGGTTGAAAAGAAAGTGTTTAATTTTTAATTAAACAATTGGGAAAATTTACTTAATTTTCTGACTTAAAATGTAGAAAAACAACAGAAACTACAGAGAGGATGTGAAAATTAAGTAGGAGTTTGAAAAACTACATACCCCCTTACTCCTTACATATAGTGAAAAATGTTAATGATTGTTGATTGGGAACAAAAGTTGCAACATTCATCAACTATTCAGCTGCTGTGGTTTACTTTCACTACACTGTGCTAAACAAACCAAACCTGTTCCCCTCCTCACCTGTGGTGGCGCTGCACCAATCTTTTTATAGATTTATATTTGAGTAAAATGAACATTGCTCCTTCATTCAATGAACTACTGACAACATGTCTCAGAAATCCCAAACACAAATTTAGTATTTATTTGCTGAAAATGAAAGTCAAAATAATGAAAAAGATGCAGAGCTTCCAGACCTTAAGCGATTCAAAGAAAAGAAGTCCATATTCATTTAGAAACAACAGAACTAAAGTTTTAACTCAGGAATCAACATGTGGTGGAACAACCAGCAGGTTTGCAGTGGACTCTTCATGTTTTCCAGACCTGAATGTCTTGGTGAAATGCTGTGGCTCAATGTCCAATGACAGACAATACCAACAGAACATGGAGTTTAATTTTTAAACACAAATGGTTCACCCATATTTCGTCTAAAACATCTCAAACTGAACAGTTTAGTTCAAAGTCTACTTTGGGAATCTAAACCTGTTTAAATCTGTTTATGAAATCACTCTAAAACATCCTGGTTGCCAGAGATTCCCTTCACAGAAATACTTTGGTTGTTGCCTTATGATTTAAGGACGCAGTAGATGAATGTTTTGTGGTGAAATATTCATTATCCTATAAAAATTGCAGAAAAATCCCTGCGTAGCGGTGGAGGGATTTGACATCTTGAACATCAACATTTAATCTGTGAAGTGAAGCGGCGACCTCTTTCTCCTTTATAAAACACTAAGCAACCTGCATCCTGAGTTAAAGCCACCCCTACACAATCAATGTTTTGATTCAGCAGTTGCTCTGCACACTGTGGGGAAATGCATCATACCTTGATCATAACTGCTTGTCTGGGAGTTTGGCTGCAGGCGGGCTCAGCCTCCAGAGATGCACGCAGACGAAAACATGCACACACAGTGCAATTACACACACATGGTCAGAGCTGTTGGGCGCTTGCACGTCACTCAGCAGTTTTTTTAATTACAGAAATTAGGCCAGGGTTTGGCCTGGAGGGAGGGGAGAGAGCTGAGCTCTGTGTTGTTCCTGCCGGTCACACACAGAAGGGCACAGATACAGACAAGAGCACACACAGGCTCCCTCTCCAAGGTGGCTGCAACACACACCCAGACTTGCTTTTAATAGGGCCACTTATGAGTTTGAAATCAAATTGCCCTCTAACCTGATGTCAGGACACACACCCGCATGCATGCACACACTCACTCACTGTAGACTGCTGCTTCTTTCTCCTTTATTTCCCCTGTCACTGCTGATGGTCTCACATTTAGAGAGCTGTCTACCACTCGGGTGGTGCCACGGCTCTAAAGCTCAAGGGTAATTGGAAATATTTCACACATTATCCTCCACTTCTCAAACACACACACTCTTATCCGTCTCATCTGAGTCCTTGGTGGTCAGTCTGATCATCAGAGCGCTTGCGTGACCAAAATGGTGCCCAGAGTTCAGCCACTGTTATTAAACACAAGGACGACGCTTCAGTTTCTCGTTTTTTTGTTCTGTCTTGAAATGCGTCAGTCTCATGTGTTCCCACCGTCACTCTTTATGTCCCATTCGCCTCAAACAGTAGATCTTCACAAAATGGAAAACTACTTGAATTTGTTCATTATCAAGTCTAGCCAACATCAGCAGTAAAAGTACCAATGACGGATAGGTGGGAAAGTTTTTCTGTGAAGCCGCCATATTGGATTCAGAGATCAGGGCTGGTGAGAAATCTTGCTGCTAACATATTTAACACAACGGGAAAAGAGGAGCAGGAGATTCTGACTGAGCACAACTGTGTGGTGTTTGCATCTTGAGGGCTGAATAGATGGAGTACTGCTGTAGTTTAACATTTGATATGATGTTGGTTTGACGAGAGCAAAGCAGTTAAAATCCCCAAATGCATCAGTAAATGCTGCTGTCCAAAAACGCCCAGAGCTACTTAGTTTAGCAGATCAGACACCAAAGATCCTTTAATATGTATAAACAGCCATATTATCACTACTACAGAAAATAACATCTTCATCTTCCTTCTTTCCCCTCTTGAGTGTTAAGCCAATCAGCATCAAATGATTGATATTTATCAGTAATATTGCCATTATATGTTATAAAAATCCTGCTGTATATTATATAATATTGATCTGTTAACCCAATATCATGTCCTGGAGTTTGAGCATTATGCTCACACCCCTAATATATTATTTCGAGGATTCTGGAAGCAATGCGAAATAATTCAGTTCAGGTTTAACCAGTATTAGTGTTTTAGATTTTAAATGGTAATCTATTAATCGGAGGCCAGCTTTAACATCAGTACATTGTAGATATGTCTTCTATTGTTAGCTTTTTTTGCATTTTCTAAAATGCTCCCACATAAATGGCTTAAAGGTTGTGTGGTCAACTCTATGCTTGAATAATTATTTGAGTTCAGCTGCAAATAGATTGCCTTTTAGCAGCGATGACTCCAGTAAACATGAAATATTTTGCCGCTTTATCAAAAGGTTTTATGCCATAATAGTCAAACTAAATATAGAGAAGGCTGGAGTTTGACCCCAAGCAGCTTAATTTCTCATCGGTGCAGGAGTGTCCAATGCAGCCTGTGGTAGAAATATTCCTGCATCATCCCACTTGAACTAAGTGAGGTTGGATAATATTTCAGTTGTGGTTCTGGAAAGTCTCTGGAGCTTTCCAAACCCGCTAAGATGCTGCAGCATTACTCCCCCGAAAACTCACATCTAGATAGATTAGACGGATAATTATTTTGTTTTCTCCTAATTGCTGGTGTTGTCGTGCTAAATTACATGTTTTGAAGTTAAATCGGCGTCGCTCAGTTGCATATTGCTCCGAGCTCATGTCTTGCTTTCTCCTTAGATCAGCGTTAAATTCAGCTGCAGGTAACAGTGGAAGGATCTCCTAACAAATCATGTCACATTCTGAAACCAGCAGATGTGCTTTGAAATAGCTAAGCACCAGAATCACATTCAGCTGCCCTGTTAGCCTTTACTGCTTATGTTTCAGTACAGCTGATATTGAGCATTATTGGGGCCTTTTCATTAGTTTAAAACTTTATTTTAAACTGGTAAATACGTCTAACAGTTGGAATTAAATTTAAAGCAATGCTGTCAATGCTTGGCTTGAGGATCCCAACAAATAATCAAGTCCACAGAAAGAATAAAGAAAAAATAAAAATTTGGAAACACCACCAACGTAAATAATAACCAAAGGAAAGCGTAAGAAACACAAACCAAAAAATATTACCAAATATGGTTCCCATATAATTTCCTTTTTTTTTTCTTTGTAAGAAGACACATTTTCTGTCTCCTTCATAATTATTCCTCAAGCCTCAAAATAGTTTGCAGCAAGATCTTTCAATTGTTTTGGCTACTCTTGAAAACCAGCTGCATCGGAGAGGAGGAGCAGCCGTCACATTTAAACAAATCCCCTTCCATGAATATCTTCTTCGCAGTGGCCAACTGAAGTCGTAACATGGTCGTCATCAGCCTTAAATGTTGTCCACACATCAGATAAGTATAGAAGTGGATCGGCCCTGAATCACAGCAAACGATGGAGGAAAGACGCTGCAGCTGATTTCCAGTTTGTCCAGGAACGTCAATAGTTGCATTTGTTCCTGTTGTTCCGGGTTGACTTCCAGATTTATACAATATAAAGCAAAATGTTGGTTCTCCATGTTTGGTTCTTGTTCAGGATTGTTAAGCAGATGGTACTTTCTAAGTTCTAGATCTGTAAACTTCTAGCTATAATATTGTTCTGCATGTCATTTTACAGCTGGATTTGTAAATGCTGTTTTGTTTTTTTCTGTTCATAAACTGTTTTTAATGTCACTAGATTGTATAAATTAATGCATTTTGCTGTGGTCTACATTAGTACTTGCTTTGTTCATAAACAGTTTTTAAAAATAGCTTTTCTGACTCACTAATGATTTTCAGTCTCTGTAATTTAAGAATAGATCAAATATTGGCCGTATCTACAGATGTAATGATGTGGGAACAGTTTCAAGCACCTTCCAATACTTCGGCATTGAAGCCACTTAAGTTGTGTAACCCGACATGAGAGCTTAAAATCGTCTTTCTGTGACACAACAGGGTATCACACAATGTTACATTTGATTTACAGAAAGTGCATTCTGGGCAGAAAGTAGTAATTTACTCACATCTTTTCCATACATGTAATTTTTATTTATATCAAGTCCAGAGAACAATATTGACTTTGGCAAAAATGAAATAATACAACAGAAAAGAAAACAACGTTGTTGAGTAAAAGTCAACATTATAAATCTAACTGGCTCTGTTTTTATAGGCATCAGTTTGAGGCCGTGTACTGGGATGTACGCGTTTTCCAGTTTTTCTTCTGTGCTTATTTATTGTCCTCTTGAGCTTTACTATTCGTCAAGTATTAACGTTTTTTGTTCTAATTATGAATTTTTGATGTTAAAAGGAACAAAAAAAGAAATCACACACTTCAAATTCTGCTCCTAACATCATTCCTCAGAAAAACAGAAACACATGGTGCAACAAGTAACATTTTTATATATATATGCCATATATATATATATATATTTTGTACTTTCATGTTTTCTCTTGATTTTTTTGATTTTTTATTTTATTTTTGAAAGCATTTAAGAGTCTCTTAAGTGAGTCTTTCAGTGAATGTTAGTGATTCTGTAATTATTTTTCTGGCTCCTTTTCAACATTCATCAGTTTGGTTTTAAACTTTGAACCCATGTGGCACAAATAAGTCTAAAAGTCACACAAAATGAGTTTGAAAATCAGATTTTTTTCCCACCAGTTTGTGCTGTCTGACAATGCTACGGTGCTGAAGGTATCCATCTGAACTTTAAACGTTGCGCTGCAGTTTGGATAGGACACCTCTGGTCATAATTGCAGATTCCTGCTTTCTCCAGCAAGCCCAGAAAGCACTGAACGTGTTGTTCTTATCTTTTTTCAGTTTTTTTATAAACTGATGGTGTGTTACTGGATTGACCCTGTCTGCAAATACACATCCAGTCTCTGTTCCACTAACACGTATGCAGCCATTACCATGATTTCTTTCCATTATCCAACATGCAGCATGATCTTCTTTCAGAAATGGAAACTCACATGTTCCATCAGGCCCGCGTCTCCTCCATTTTGTAATCCATATTGACTTGTGATCCCAATATTTTTCTTTTAACATCTGTGGTCCCGCTGCCTCTCTTTTCCACCCCGTATTGATTGATCATGTCCATTGCACCAGGCTTTGTATTTATACTCCCATAATCCAGAGGCTCACACGGCCTGATAATCCTCACCCGGACACATCTTTCACATTCAGTGCTTCTTTTAGTTTTTTTTTTTTTTTTTTTTCGTTTTATTTTGGGAAAAGGCGTCTCAGAAAGGTGGTCTGTGTTGGAAGTGAGAGCCAAAATAAGGCAGCAGCCTCCAGACGCAGCGGTATCGTTTTTGATGCAGTTCAAATCCACTTGATGGTGCTTGTTGAGTTGGTGGGTGGGTGGATTCTGGAGAACCGCAGCTTTGTTGCCGTAAGCTTCGCTCACCCTGACTCTGCCACATAACCTTTATTCTGATGCTTTTTTATGATTCATGATTAGATTTCTTTGCGGCTGCATACTTCTTATATTGTTTGCCCCTCTTTTTGTCTAGATTTTTGATTACTACTCTTTTCATCTTACCCAAAGTATTAAATTAAAACCTTTCCTTCCCATCTTCTATGTAATTTCCTGGACTTCTTGCTGGGCAAATAAATTGGCTGTGACTCAGTCTTACTCCTCTCCTTCATTCTGATCCCACCTCTCTTATTTTCCGCTCCTCTAATTTCACCTCTAATCACCTTCCTGAATCACCTTCCTGTCCTTAAGCCTTTATCCGTCTTTAACTTTTTCCTGCTCTGCCTTATCCAGACTACACCACGCTTTCTTCCAGATCTTCACCACCTTTCTCCTTCTCCTTGCTCCTCTCTTTTGCTTTCCCACTGCTCGTCCCAGTGTTTGAGTTTGAGTTGGTGGTGTTATAGGCATGGATGTATCCCCGTTTGAAATCGGGACCCCCGAGTCCCCCGACGCTCTCACCCTCCTCGCTGGTCGTCGACGAGGCGGCGCTCGTCGTCGACGCGCACTGCACCAGCATCCCGTGCAGGGACTGGCTCCGTCTCGTCCAGATCACGCTCAGCCGCTTGGCACAGCTCACGGCGCCGTAGCGCCTGGCAACAGTTGCGGCCGCATCGGTTGCTAAGGCAACAGAGGAGCCCATGTCGAGCGAGTGTCGCCGCTTGCCAACAGTCCCACCGGCGGGGCTCAGAGGGGAGACGGGGCTCTGATAAGCCTGCGAGGAGTTCCATTTGTCCCTGCCTCTGGGTGTGATTCTCCAGTCCAGCAGCTCCGAGTCTCTCAGGGGGGCAGCCAGAGAGAAGCTGGCTCGGTTTGTCAGTTCTCGCTCCAGGCGCGGATTTGGGCGATCCCTGGAACGAGACTGTCGGGGCAGTGTGGATGAAGGAGAGGGGGAGTAGTAGAGGGGAGTTCTGTCACTTTCTAGGTTGTGCAGCAGTGCCTTCCTCTGCCTCACCACCAAGGCCATCTCGCTCCCTGCCCCTGTCGTCGTGGAAACCACCCCTCCGGCCGACAGGAACTGCTCCAGGTTGACTCTCGGCTTTGGCCGGGGCTTCGGGGGCAGTTTGGGAGGCAGAGGGGAAGCGGAATCGGCTCCGTCTTTCTCCTTGTCCTTGTCTTTCTCCGCCTCCCCTCCTCTCTTAGAGGGCAGGCCGTTGGGAAGGACCACCATCATCACGTCTCCAGAGCCGTTGGACTGATAACACCCGCCCCTGTTTCCCCCTTTGTCCCCACATCCACCCACTCCACCCTGGCAGCAGGCCCCACCTCCAGCCTCCGTGTTGCCGTTTTGACAGAACATGTGGTCACCGTGGTTGCAAACCCGATGGCGGACCATGAGCGCCACGGTAAACACGAGTAGGGTGACCACGACGACGCCGCCCACCAGTATGGTGAGAGTCCCACCCAAGAAGTGGGCTTGGAGCGAGCGGCACGCCGGGTAAACATCCTTGGTGGAGAAGGAGGTGCACCCCAGTACTTTAGTGGCAGCCAGTGAGGTGATTGTGTCGTCAAAAATGGCCAGCACACACAGGTTGTAGTCCACCCCAGAAACCAGGTTCTTCAGCAGGAAGCGGTCGCTGGTTGATGGGAGGATCCTATGGAGAGATTTCAGAAAGAAAAGCTTTGTTACTTCACACATATTGAGATGTAAACTATATTCAGTCGCTCGTATTGGGACCTAAATATTCAGCTTACTGTGAAAAACGTAATGAGGCTGAATATTAGAGCAGCAAAGTAAAAGGCGGTGTAAAAAGAGCAAAAGATTGGTTCTGTTATTAGCAGTAGAACAGAAAATGAGGCTTTTCTTGGCGAATGCACAAAGAGGGATGCAAAGGAAAAAACATCTGCTCATTTGGAGAGTACTTGATGCCTATAGGTGTTGGTAATCATGTTAAAATCTGTGTGACGTCGATATTAAGGCATTTTTGATCCGTAATGTCCAAGTAGCTAGAAGATATTGATGCATATTAAACTACAAAATATATTTTTGAAATAGTTTTTTTTTTTTCATAAGACGCACATGGTCTCAAAAATGGTCAAATGAAGAACATGGGGCTCCAGTTGTACAGTCTTAGGTCTGTGACACGTATAGCAGGTTAGATTATTGGTAAACAAGACTGTAAGTTAAACGTCCACACTTTGCTGTTAATGTTACGTCCAAAAACAGAGTCTCCTCTGTGATTGATGCAGTTTGTCTGCATGAGTTTGAGTGCGAAGGGGTTATAGACAGAGAAGAGTTTGACCCCGTCCTCGTTTTAAGTGCTGGAGCTAACGAGTGGAAGAAAGGTGAACTGAATGGATGGAGAACAGAGGGCCCTCACTTTGCATAATTTGTATTTAGCTTGCTTCAGGATGGGAATTGGTTTATTGTTTGTATTTAGAAGAGCAGAACAAGCATGTGTTTTTTGATGAGTATGTGTGGGAGCCTGAAGCCCACCTCAAGCGTGTTGTTGCTGGTTTGAGTTTGTCCTCTGCAGCTTTAACCCTCTTGTGTGGGAAAAGTGTTTTTTTTCCCTCCTCTGCTTTTGTCTCTATTTTTCTTGGCTTTCTCCTGCCACATCAAAGAGCTTATTTCGAATAATGTGTTTCTAGCCATTAAGTCTCTCCTCAGACTTGGAGTTACATCCCGTAAATGCCATTTTGTATGACTGAGATACTCAGGGAGCTTCTCCTTTAATACCCCCAACCTAACTCTACTTAAAATGCATTCAAAATAAAGGCAGAGGACAGCAGCAGATCTCCTTCGCTTTTAAATTGGGTGTAATTACCTTCATGTAATCAAGTTTTACAAATGAAACCGGCCTGATTGACGCTCTCATGCATATTTATGTTGGTCTTGATGGGATGATGGGATTTGATGTTTAATAATGCAGTGTAGCTGGGAAATCAGAGGCGCCTACTTTCAGGCACGCTGCAGGGCAGATGCATGGATTTTAGGCTCTGGAACGAATATCGATCTCTCCTACGGCTTCAAACCTGAAAATGTTTTAAGCTGGTACAAAGGGTAGAAACTATCACACAGGTAGACCGCATGTTCAAATATTTTGTCCAGAAAGTCCAAAATGGTCTCCATCTAAAAACAGATGACACTGATAAAAGAGTAAACAAAAACTAGAATATTATTTTAAGAGTTCAGTGGACAGGCAGGGTTTCTGATCAATCTGGATTTATAGTTCTAGATCAGAAAATAAAAAATTAAAGAGAATATTTGTATTTTCAGGCTTCAATCAGACACCATTGTCCAAAAGCATTGATATCAAACTCCACTTCGTCAGTGTCTTTCAACCCTTTATGATCTAAGTTTCAAATCTCCGTCTGGATATTTTTGCTTATTTTAATTGTACAAAATTCTTTAAATGTCTTGTGAGTAAATATATTTGCCCAAAATTTTATCCAAACAACTGGAACTTTCAATATCTAGCCATTACGTGCGCAGTTCTTTTTGCAATTTACCGTCTCTTAAAAGAATACCCCTCAGATTAACTTCTCTCCCTCCTACGGTGGGGGTGAAATTACCGTAATAACCCGATATTGGCTGCAAAGCGCAACGTCTCCCCTTTCAGAAACCGTTGGAACTTTTCAGATAACGTGGCGAAATTACAGTATTACAAATTTGGCTGATCACTTCGGTCTGGAAGGGTTAAACCTTTAAATGTCTCTGGACCAAAACACCTGAAAACAATTTACTGAATTACCTGAATGTTGTCAGGTTTTGCAAACTCCTGAACTCCATGACTCAACTCTGTGAGAAATCATCTGAAGGCTGCAGGACGCCTGCCAGGCCTCTGATTTATCTTTGTTTCAATATTTAAAGCATGAATCAACTGCTGTGTATTTATAGTAAAGCTTTTCAATCTGAAAACTAATTCAAAGAAACAGAAATGTCTTATGTTGCCGTAGATTCCCTTTTCGTAGAGTCACAAATTTACTCAACCACGTCTTTGTTGGAGAAGCCCTGGGTAAAACTCATTATTTGGTTTCGCAGTGTACTAATTTTCCTGAAAGCGTATCTACCTCTAGTCTCTAAACACCAAACTCAGACGCGTTTTTCTGTCAAAGAGGAAACACTGACCTGAAAATCAGCTTCCCTAAGCAAAGCAGACATTTAAAACTAAACATGAAGACAAGGCGATGCCTTTGAAAAGATGTGCGTGTTTTAAATGAGCAAATGCAGTAGCTGGTTTGTCAAAACAGCTACTGGTAAAAGTGGCTCTTGTTCCATTTTCTTGGATTAATAAGTTCCCTCAACTCTGCCTCTACACAAAGGCCTTTTGTTCTTCAAATCGTCTGGCAGCTCTGTGGAACAACGGACACCAATTATACTGGGAAGCCCAAAACATCAGACGAGTAACTAATATTAGCAGGGAAAATAGAGCACAGACTCAGTTATGCTTTTAGAACTTGTCAAGTCATGGAGGTACCGTCTAATGTGTCATGGTTGGGAAAACTCAAACTGAGAGACTTTAGGGCAATCAGTCGGTCTACAGGATTGAGTTTCCACTGTAAAGCCCAGTGGTGGAGAGACCGGGTGCTCAATCGGTTTTCCAGCATGAAGAGTCAGAAGTGAGAGTGGCGCTGCCTCTGTTTATTCTAAAACATCAGTGGTGTCGGTTCATCCAGAACCTTTATGTGAGTGTAACTGATCCATGACACTTGACCCTCCCTTATTTCATCCCTGACAGGTGTGATGGGCTGAAAGGGCAAAGCTTTTAGCGTAAAGTTGCACCAATCGAGTCTTTACTGGCCAATATAGATTTATGGTTTTCTTTGAGGCCCAAGCTGCCAGTTTGGGTTTTGACTGATTCCGATCATCTTTCCACAGACAATAACAAACATCGACCTCAGGGAGAAAAAATAATGCTGCAGCTTCCTTGGTAGAGATATTAGAGTCAAATTCACCAAAACTTACGTTATTCCAGATTTATCGCCTTTTTTATGCAATGAAGCATTTGTCCCTATCTGATCATAGCAAGAGCTGTCTGCAGGTTTTCCAGACTGCGAGTGCATGTCATTTTCAGCACAAAACAGGAATGCTTGAGTAAAACTAAAATTCTCCGTTCCTATGGTCCTAGAAAATGGATAAAATATAAATTAAACATTTGATTGGAAAACAACTACAAAATTCGGATTGGTGCACCTCTGATTTTTCTTGTCAATCATGGAAAAATTGGCTGCACCCAGAACCACTAAATGTAACGACACAGAAACCAAATAAAGGAGACACTGAGCGCATCGTTCTTCACAAAATATAAACAAAAATGGACTGGCAGCAGTGTTTAGTAGCTGCAGGATTTTTCTTTTACCACAAGCTATTTCTCCTGCTATCGATAGATTTGTATTTACCCAGAATGCCCTATACTATTGTCTACACATGTATTTCAAACCACACCAAGTTCAGGTTTTTAGGAGAACCATAGTTCACTTATTTGGTCCGCGTCAGAGTTCGATTACGCATTCACACCTCCCCAAGCGAACCGCACCTTCTGGACAGATGGACTAGAGTTTGATTAAAGTGGACCGAAAACAGGGCTGGTGTGAATTCACCCTGAGAAAAATCTGGTTTCTCAGGATCTCATTGAAAAGAGTTTTAAGCCATACGAACGGCGCCGCTTTAAATATTTGTGTGGATTGATGCCTCCTACCTGAATTTCCTAAGTTTGCCCCAACATTCAGTCAAAGCAATAATTAAAGTTTCAAACAACTGCTACAAAACAGCAGTAACCAGGTTACCAAAAAATTAAGAGTGGATTGTAATTCCTAACATTTTCACCCTTATTTCTCTTTCATTCATCTGATTTTTAAAAATCCTTTTCTAATCCAACAATATATAGCATCTCAGGTTACATATCCTTGAAATCTTGTTCCCCAGTCTCTCTCTCTATCTCTCTTCTCTGTGTCTCTATTGAAAGACTCAATTTCTGCTTGTTCTAAATGCTCTGGCAATTCTCACTGGTCTCTTCCTGACCTCCAAGCTTCTCTTCATTTTAGTCACTGTGCTATATCTCTATTAGCCTGAGCAGCAGCCATGGTGCGTGATTCAGCCTCCAAGGTCACTCTGGCGCTGTTTGTCTTCCCTCTGCTCTTCTATATCATTTCCTCTAAGTGTCCCCAGTCCTTTCTCATCCTTCGCTTTATCTTATCGCCTCGTCTTCTGTTTGCTTTGCATCCTCCCTCCATCGTCACCACATTTTTCACATCGTCTTTCTCTTTTATGAGGTTGTGAATCACCCCTCCACTAATGTTTTTTTAACCTGTATACTGACAGTGACAAATGTAGGGATTTTCATTGAAATATACATGAAAGTCATGCATCTTTGATGAGCCGATTTGTTTTCGTGCAGCCATGTTGTGTGCATACACACCCTGGACAAAATGAAATGATACTCAACTAAATCCTGAGAGCTCTTCATGATAATGTCGCCTTTGGTTGGAAATCAGATTAAGCAATTTATTTAAATGTTTGTGGCAGATTTTATTCTCTTAACCTACACAGAGTGCAGGTCTGATGTTTCAAATTGCTGTTTGGCTAAAGCCAACAACAACAAAAAAAAGCATGCACTATGGGAGAAAGTCTGTTTTGTTGAAGATGGTGAGTGATCATCTGAATCCAGGAGGGGAAGAGAGTTAAAGCCAAGGAAATGAAGGGGGAAAGTTTTGGCTCGTCTTTCTCCTCCTCCGGTATTCTCCTCACTATCGGAGCCGAGTCTGGTGGTCTGACACCTGACAGGACCGGGCCACAGAGGAGAGGGGAGAGAGAGCAAGTCTAGGAGGAACAACAAAGCAATTATCTCCTCGTCTGGCTGACATCTATACTGCTCCTGTTTCCTTTTCCTCATGTCACTTCCTTTGTCCGTTTACCCTTCCCTCTCTTTTTGGGGTCTTGATTTGTTGTACTGCTAAATGTTTCATTGGCTGTCTTCCTTGATTTAGTCTGCAGAGATCCTCTGTTTTTCTTCATCTGTCCAAATGTCAGTCTTTTATACCTCATTTTGGGAGGCCTTTTAGTTCTCCCCTGTCTATTCGTTTTTTTCTGATCCAAAGTACACTCTGACTGTTTTCCACTCTTGGGAAAGATCGATATTGTGAAAAGTTGCTTTGGTTTAAAGTCTATTTTTTAAGGAGATGCCAAAGGAAGTGCTGTGGTGACTGTTTTTTTTTTTTTTTACTACTCAACTGTATAAATCAGAGTAACACGGCACTGCCCCTCCTCTACTTGTTGCTCTGCACTGTCAGTAAGCTGGACAACTGAAGGCTTCTTCGCTTCTCCCACTTATACAACACAAGTGAATTCAATTGATTGGTTAATCCAGTTATACACAGATTAGGAATGTTTATTGCTAAAACAGATTCAACCCCTAAAGTTTTGCTTTGCTCCCTAACAGCACCAACATGAATAGCAACAGATCATTTAAATCTTTCATGTCTTAAGTGTTGCCTGGCTAGCCCCCAAAGTATTCAGGTTTGAGACGGTGCCTCAGGAGTCTGTACCTTCCTGAGGTACATTTGGAATCTGCTTTGAAAACCAAACATTTAAAACAGGGCTGCTGTCCTGCAGATTTGAGATGTGCCACAGGTACAAAACACTGGAATGAAATGGCTTAATTACCTTCTCCTTGTGTAGATCAGATCTCCAGAACCTTAATGACCTAATTATTGTATTCAGGTGCTGTAGCAGAGGCACATCTAAAAGTTGCAGGGCGGTGGCCCTCCAGGACTGGAGTTTGATAGCTGTGTTTTAAAATGACTTTAGTCAATCTGCTGCAAGAAAATGTGATCTAGTGAATGCAATAAGTATCTATCTTGTAGCTTGTTGGTTTTTTGGGTTGAGTAGGTGTTTTCATGAGTCAACAGGTCCAATTATCCCCAAAACAAATGCAAGAAGAGTGGAGGTTTGATAATATACAGCTGAATCAAACTAGACGACCATTTATCTCAACAAATCATGAAAATACTTGCTTCCATAAACACCATGGTTCAACTTAAATACATGGGTACAAAATGGTTTAACATTTTGTACCCATGTGTTGTGAAAGGGGAGAGTTAACATGGAACCTAGCCTCCCTGATTTGGACTTTAAATGTCCACATTTGAGGAATTTAGAGGATGGCTGTACACCTCAAACTATTCCTGAACATTTTTTGCACATTGTCCACCTGAAAGACAACACAGGTGGTTTTTCATAAGCATTTTTCCCAACAATGTCGCATCAGCCAAAGGTTTCCTGCAGAGCAACGGTCAAATCTTCAAACTCTCTCTGCCTGATTAGCTTGTTGCTCAGATAATCTACTTACTCTGGTGAGTCCCAGTTCTGTTAACCATTGTTGGCATCAACAGCCTGAATGATGTTCAGATATTTGGACGAATCAAAATGGAAAGAGGTACAAACACATTTGGCATTCTGATGCTGTTCTTAACTTCTGTTTGACTGGACCACACATTGCCAGCCTTCCTTTCCATTGTGCTTCACTGAACCTCAACCGTCTATTACCAGTCTACCACTTTTTCTTACTTTGGACTCGTTCTGACAGATACTGACCAGGCAAACTCCACACATCTGCAGTTTTGGAAATGCTTTGGACTGGAGTAGCAGCAGATAAAATTTGGTCTTCATTAAACTCAGTCACATCCTTATGCATGCCCATTTTTTGCCACCCACTATCAGGTCCCACACTGAGGCGATAATCAGTGTTATTCACTTTCTGTCATAATGGTATGCCTGATTGGTGTCATTCTACTATTTTATTAGATTTTTGTGCAAATATAGCTAAAAAAATCTGTCTATTCTTACTATGAGTGTCTCAAACCGGCTAATCACTAATCCTGATTAATTTTTGTGTCACCATTCAAGGCCTGATTTAATTCTCATCTTTTTCTGAGCCTTATTATTCCTGATCTTTAATGTTTCTTTAAAATTAAACCATCCCTCTTCTCCTTTCTGATTTTACATTTTAATGCAACCTGACATGTAGATGAGAACTGGGTGTCTCCATTCCCCTGTCATCTTAAGCTTTAGATTTCAGTCGACACATTTATTCATAAAATAATTTAACACTTAATTGGATCTACCTATAGGACCCGTCTAACCACAGTTTGGACCCCCTTCCCTGCTCTCATTTCCCTCAGTCATTCTTCTAGTTGTCTCTGCATGCCTCAGCTCTCCCCCCACCGTTTTATCTCTCCGACACATCTCCGTCAATCCTTGCCTCGGCAGATGCACTTATCGTGTTTCCTGCATAATTTCTTGTTCTTGCTTCCAGGCTCATGCCCGGCTAAATAGGGAAGCTGGTATCTGAATCCCCAGTAGTATTGCGTTGGACGCTATAGGGTGTTGTATGTCACAGGAGAAGAAACAGAAGGCTGCAGCAATGAGGGGAAACTTGTACATGCCAAGACGCTTTGCAAATATGTGCATTTTTAGTACATTAATAGCCTCACGCATTACTCTGAGTGCCAAATATTAGTTGGCTGTTGTATAATTAGCAGCAGAAAATGAGTGCGTTGCACTCCATGTAATTTTCAGGTTCCATTTCGTTCAATGCCCTCCCCTCCTGTGACTCATTAGCCCTGTTCTCCACCGTCTAGCGCTCAGCATGCTCTTTTTCTGTGCATGTCAAACTTTCTACCTGCTCTTTTTAATTGTACGTCCCTCTTTATTTTAAGTCTGAACCAATGTGCTCATTATTTCATAAACTCTGCATGATTCCTCCTCCAGCTAACCCCTTTCTCGTTGGCTCTCTGATCGTTCCTTTTGCCGTTGAATTGTGTCCCAAACTCGGGACTTTTGAGTTCTCCACAGGAAGGTTAATCCCTGTGGAGACCTGCGAGGAACTGTGAGAATAGTCAAAGCCTTCACTTTCCTGGTTGGATGGAAGTGGGTTTTAAAGCCAAGTCAAAATTTGACTTTCCAGCCTTTAACTGCTCTTATTGGTGGATTGTACATATAAATTGATTCAGATATTATTTCCCATGGGGTTCTTGGAGGAGAATATCCATACTTAAAACATGAGTACAATAGAAAGCAACAGAGTACATCTTTATATGGGATATTATACACAAAGGGGTTGAAATCGGTGGCACATACAGTAAACTTTAATGTGTTTCCTAGGATATGGCTTTGCAGCACAATATTGCTGTGAAGCTTAAAGTGGAGGAATATGCCTGTTTTGGGTGAACTCTACGCAGCTCTTCATTGTCCTATGAGTAAATATATTTGCCCATTTATCCGTAAAAACTGGAACTGTCAATATCTAGCGAGTTATTTTTGCAATTTTAAAATCCCTCCCTGTGATTATGGTGGGAGTGAAATTACCGTAACAACCCGATATTGGCTGGAAAGCTCAACGTCTCCACTTTCAGAAACTGTTTGAATGTTTCAGATGGCATAATGTGTGGCGGAATCACGGTACTGCAAATCTGGCCGACAAGTTTGGTCTCGAAGGGTTAAACCTTTGTTCTATGCCTTGTAATTACATTAGCTATTTAGTAGACATAGATTACAATAAATAACATTAAACACCTGCTGAAGCGTTTAGAAAATCTCAAGGACTTTAATGAAACCTTTGGAAATGGATCCCCTCCAATTTGGGCACATTTTGCTTTTTATCCGCCTGGTTCTCATTCACCATGTAACTGGTAATTCAAATCCCACAGATATGCAGCACTGAAGCCTTCAAAACCAGCTTGCTTTGCCCCCCTCCACTATTTTAATCATCTGTATATATTCACTGAGGGACATTTAAACAGATTTACATTTAACCAGGGGATTGCCATCTGTTCCTTTTGCTAACCAAGGACCACCAAGGTGTGGTGCTCTAACATTGTGGCAGAGCTCCAGGAGGGAAAGCTCAGGTGTCATCATTGAGGGTGACGGGGTGAACGGCGTCCAGCAGGTCTGTGGCACCTGGCACTGTCACAGATACCATCAGAATTACACTTTCCAGGCTAAAATGAAGGCTGGAGTCGTGTAGAAAGAGGCTGACCTTTAATAGTGATTAAATCTGCCACTCACAGCGTGCTCTGCTACGCTCTGCAGTCTGCGTGACGCTTAGTGTTCTCGTTTTGCTCAAACTATCTTGCCACTTGCTTTTGTTCCTTGCTTTCCGTTATGAAACCTTCTATTTTCTCCACTTTCTCTGAGTGCCTCAGGCATCCTTTGCTCAAATCAGATGGGTTGAGTTTCTTTTGCCACATTCTAAGGCAGAAACAACACAGCAATATCTCTATAAATCTGTTTCAGAACGCTTTCAGTCCTATTCTTTCCATTTCAATTCATAAGCCAGTGTTCCTTTCATCGGCTTCTGTTTTTTTCTGATTTACCAGCTGTTGTGTAATGCTGCAGTTGGCTCTTACACATCGATGACGGGAGAGAAATCTATACTGTAAATCCCCTTCGGCATTGAAGTGGGCTTGGTTTCATTTTAATGGTCTCTACTTTGATTTCCTCTTTATCTGTTCAGACCGATTTTCCTATTTTCTTCTGCTTTGTCGATCCCTTTGTCTAATCCCCAGTTTGAGATGTATTTTTGATTCATCTTTGAAGTTTGTGTCTTAATACAAACTTCCAGTCTGTCACCCCGTCTTCTGTCTATCTTGTTGGTGGCAGCTACTGTTCAATCTGTTTCCTGTAAAATGGTCCTGTAACATGATGTGGTAAAGCTTTAAGAGGGGCGATATATTTTGTACTTGAAGTCGGGTGTTTTTGGATGCTTGCCCAGCGCCATGCATGTCCTCCTGCTTCTTCCGATTTAAAACTTGACTTCCTGTTTTATGCCTTAGTGCGCAGCAGAAAGCAAAAAAAGCATCATTTTAAGACGGTTGAGCATATATCCTCCCATTAAAAAGCTGTTTTTTGTTCTAGTAGCCGTAATGTTGTGTGTGCAGAATTAATGTCAGCTGTTTCCATCCAGTCGTTCACCATATAGTGCTCTGTACAGCAAGCTAGCAGTTTTTCTATTGCTCTTTTAAGTCCACAGTAAATTTGTTATGATGTTTATAAGAACCAATAACAGACCAGATGACTTCTTGAGCTGATGGAGCACGCTATTGGTAATGCTAACACCCTTAAACACACACTAGCACACATGCAGCAAAGGTCAACGGTCGGGGACTGAGGTCTCCAAGTGTCACATTCTCTACAACAACCGCACCAGCACACTGTTTATAACGTGACTGCAAATGGAATATGTTCAAATTCAAGGTCTGGATCTTTTGAAGGATCCAACCCATCTGGTCAACGTAGGTTGGGTTCTTTGTCAACTACAGAACCCAGCCTAAGACTGCAAGTGAGCGACAATGAAACTGGACGAGCTGGGTGCATGTTCTGTTGCCTAGCAACCATTAGTGCTGAACACCAGCTGGTAAAAATGGAGCTCAAAACTTTAACTGTACCATATTTTCCGGACTATAGAGTGCACCTCACTATAAGCCGCACCCACAAAGGTTTTTTTTTAAAAAAAAACTGGAAACCTACATATATAAGCTGCTGGTATCTTTGTTGCTCTTGGTTTTCCACAAGAATAAATCTGCTCTTAAGGACGCAGCCCTGCGTCTCCAATGCCGAACCATGGACTCGTTCATGACGAGCCTACGTACAGCGGCTATCGATCTGTGCTGCCAGATCGATAGCCTTCAATTTAAAAGCTGCAGCATATGAACTTCTTCGTGTTGTTTCCACGATGAGGGGGTTTGAGTTCGAAAACATTTCTCCGCCGTGCCTGCTGCTAGCATGTGCTTATTCTAAATGAAAATTAGCGATTTCTTCTTTGATTTCCAAGTTTGACTTCCAATGATTCACTTCCTACTAAAGAGCCCCCTGGTGGTTGAAGAAAAATCTACAGAAAAGCCGCACCAGGCTATCAGTCGCATGGTTCAAAGCGTGGGGCTTAAAGTAGCGGCTTGTGGTCCGAAAAATATGGTAATTAAATCATTTTTTACAAAAATTATACTCAAAAACATGTCTATGCAAATGACAAAACCTAAACCTAATACATCCACTGACTTAAGCTTTTAATTTCTTTATCACCAGATTTTTATAAACTTGTACACTTTTAAATATACAAGTATAGATAGCAGGCTTATGCTAATGCTAGCACAGTCTTGCTAGCACATTGCTGATTGTAACACTAATTCCTACATTAGTATCCTAATGTTAGCTCTGCTACGATTATGCTACCGCTAGCATAATATCAGTAGCTATTAGCATAATAATGATATCGCTAGCACATTCACTGGTATTTTAGACCAAAAGATCTTTAACTTAAAATGCACTCACCCTAAAGTAATTGTTGTGCACGCTACATAGAAAAGCAAAGCGGATAAAAACTTTACGGTAGCCTGTGCTGTGGTCAAACTTGAACCTCAATGTTGATCTGTGTGCTACGACGTGACATCACGCATGATGTCTTTCAAACTGCTTCTGACAAAGCAGAAAGGGAAACGGTCAACATGGAAACAGACCTTCTTTGCAAAACTCCTCCATCCCTTTCTCTGTAACAAGAGCAGTTGTTTGGTGGGCTCTAAGACAAGATAAATGTTATCATCATATACTATAGCACTTGTAATTTTCCAGAGAAAACATTGCCTTTATCCTGTTACTTTGAAAACTCTCTGGTTTGTGCTGCGTTTGATCTAGTTAAATCTCAGATGCCCCCTTTACTAAACTTAAATATCTGCTCTGTTTGAATTGTCTTGGTTCACCATGTTTATCCCTTCCTGCCCATCTTGGTTAAATTTTTCTTCAGACTGCATGTTTGAGGCATCACTTCACATAAAGCCCAAAGCTGGCTCCTTTAAAGTCTTTGCTTGACACGTCTTTGTCTTTAAGAGGTAAACTCAGCCTGGGGAGATGCGATTCAACAAATACCTTCTCAACACACGTCTTTTGTGGATTTTCAGCTTTTTACCAAACCTGAAAGTTAAAAGCTTGTGAGAGAACTGAGGAAGCAAATTGCAGGCATGAGACTTTAATGAAAAGTGTTTACAAATGTTCAGGTTGTTTGCTAATTATCAGAATTCATGAGCATTTTTCAAGGTCGTGTTTCACAATCAATTTTATAGCCTTTGTTTGCAATTTAGTAAAGTGTTTGCTCATTACTTCACATATGTTGACCTTTAATTTGCATTGCTTTGATGTAACATAAGCAGGTTGCTAATGACCTACTGGTACTTGTAAAGAGTCATTAAATTTTAGGATTTCCAAATATCCTGATTAACTACAGCCATGATAAAACTGATATAGACCTTTTGTGTTTATGCTGGGCTTTTACTTTTCAGAAAATAAGGAAAATTCTGGTCTCTACCAGGTTGTGTACATCAAACCATTTCACAACAGAATTGATGAAGACAGTGTGTGGCGTCTCCACCAATTTATGCCAAAGCTTGTGGAACCACATTTAGCAGCAATAAACCGTGGCTCTCTATAGCTGCTAAACAAACCCATGTAATCACTCCTCCACCACCATGCTTGACCAGGTAGAATAACGTTTTTGTGCCAGTGTGCTGTGAGATTTCCTCCAAACATGGATTGTGCAAATATGTCCAAACATCAGTGATTTGGTCTGTCCAGAAGACGATGTTTCAAAAGTGCTGCGGTTCAGTTAGAAGCAACGTCTCAAAACTGAATCCTGGTGCTATTTTCTTTTTCGAGAGACGAAGCTTTCTCCTGTCAACTGTAACAAGCTGTACTTGTTGAGTGTTTCGCTAATTGCTCTGTCAAAAACTTTAACATCTGAAAGACAAACTGAAGCCTGCAGAGTCTGAGATGGAGCTCTTGGGGTGTTTTGTAACTCCTCTGAGCCATACAATCTAAGAAAATTGCTTCAGGGAGACTGGAAGCTGTCATAAATGTGCTCAACTTGTTAATAATCTTTCTCACTGTAAAACAATGGACTTTGAATGGTTTCAAAATGGACTTTTAGCCCTTCACTGATTTATTAAGCAGCAAAAGTTGCTTCTCGAAGGTGATGGTTGACCTTCCTCCACCTTGGCGTTGTTGGCACACAGCTGTATTTTTCAGACTATCACACAGGCTGCTATTGTTACTCCTAAGTGTGATTGCTGTTTAATAAATGACATGGAGGAGTCTGTTTTCTCACCCCAGCAAGTTAAATTTTAAATAATTTTAGAACCTGGAGAAGGCCTGATCATTTTTATTTTGTCTCCATAAATAAAACCCTAAAATTTTACGATTTCTTCATACTTTGTTTTTTGTTTAGTTCCGTTTATCTGAGGTATTTTTGGACAAACCTTACCTTCAGTATTTAGGATTTCTGGAGCAGCATATTGATTGTTTTCCCATGTTTATCTTTTAAAATAGTATTTTTGAAGATAATAGACTTGTAGTTGAAAACAAAACGTCAAACCTTTAAAAGGCAAGCTTCCTTTTAATGTAGGGGAATGATTACAGTATTTGGCAAGGGAATTTGAAGCCTTAATTTAATTTATTCTACCTGGAGTTGCTTTACATGTGTCCCTGGAAGGCTCATATTTATCATTGGTTTGTTTTAATGTGACATTTCATGTGAACATGTTTACCTCCATTCTCTCCCCAGTGGACATGCTGTTATTGCCCCAATTATTTATCTGCTTTTATCCTTTTGTACAACTCAACTTTTTTTTATTTATTTTTTCCTCTTTAAAAATGCTTCACGTCTTCTGGCATCTTTTATTTCCAGTTCAAATCCTACTTCTTCACCTTGGTTTTTCTTTTGTCATCTGTTAACACCTTTTCCTTTTCTGAGTCTATTTTAGGAGGTTGCATTTAAATCTCCCTTTTTCTATCTTCATTTTCTTGGTTTGTCCTGAAGGAGCGTTTTGGGCCCTCCTCCTCTCTCTTTCCCCTCAGTCCCTGTCAGTTTGTCTTCTGTCACCCATCCCTTCCTTATCTCAGACTCTCCTAAGGTGATTTGAGCACAGCCTGTCATCTATCTTTCCTCACTCCCTCAGTCTCTCGAGATCTCACAGCCTTCATTTTTACCTTATATTCACCCAACTGTCCCTTCTGACCCTAATTATAGCTCTTCCATTTATTTTTATATTCCCAATCAATTCCCTGTGTTCTCTGCGCCCCTCCAGTCATGCAGTTACCACCTCATACCCCATTCTCAATGCTGCTTGCTGCTTAATGCCTTCTTTATAACACCTAAGGGGAGCAACAGTGAATGCCTCTAATGGTTGAAATCCAGAAAATGAATACTGTTGGTCTCGCCCTCCTCGCTGCTTCAGCCGCTGTTTCCCACTAACAACGGTTCCATCAGTTTAAAGTTTCATCAGGCTCTGCTTGTAAATTCAGAGGCAGTAAACTCGGAGCACGGACATAATTCATGAACTTGGAAGTGGTATTGAACATGTAAGTACACCAAATAGCTAGAAGCCACTCTATAAATTTAGGTGCTTGTTTCCTTCGCCCTCCTGAGTCAGATCTAGGTTTTGTCTTTCTGTTTAGTGCTAGACTTTGGTTTGTAAGGTTTGCAATTTTTAAACTAAGTATATTTAATTTTTAAATTTAAAAACCGGTAGGCTGGGATCCAGTTAATTTTCATCGCATTTCAATTCTGAAACTTTTTACATTTTGTCACAATTTAATGTAATATGTTGGGATTTTATGTGACAAACTGAAAAGGAAATTAGTGTTGCACACATTTTTACTCAGACTTTCAGTACATTATAGAACCACCTTTCAATGCCATTGTGGTTCATCTTCCCTTCATCAAGTTACTGAAATTTTAGCCCTTTAGTCAAAGCTCAGCTAGATTGGATAAAGTGAACATTAATTTTCAAGTCTTGCCACAGATTCAGATAAAATTTGGGTTGCCAAAAAATAAATTTGGTCCCATCTGACAAAACTGAAACCATCTTTCCTCTTCCTACCTCTTCAGAATATATTATACTATATTGGTCTATTAAATAAGAATCCATCAAAATGATGAGACTAAATAGGAAATTTGTGGATATTAAAAGTTCTGCACTGTGGTTGCATCTGGAGGCTTTCATGTTTCAGAGCACCCTCCATAGCGTGCTCTCCTACCTTAAGACACCCTTCTTAAATTATTCATCCCCTTGTAAATCCCTTTCTTTGCTCATTTATGTCCTGTAACTATTCACCTGTAGGGTTTTGGTGTCACACAGTGATGGGCGTAAATTATTTACTACCTTTGCGCCTCCATTTCCTCATTTGAGCTCACATTCATCCGTCCCTTGAGCTATCTGCTTGTCAGTGCAGAAAATGAACAGTTTCAATGTAAGGGATAAATATTTAAGGATCTTTGAAGGTAAACAGGGCTCACGTTTTTTATGGATAGCCTGACAAGAGTTGACCTGAACATAAAATATCAAAGCTGAAACCAGAAGAAAGGCTCTGATTGCTGTTGAATATAAAGACTGACTTACCTGTAGATGAGGGTCTCGTCTGCAGTGCAGTTGTACTGTATCTGATACATCCACACAACGTACGCTTCGGACAAACGTCCCAAATCCCATCGCACCTGAGCCGAGGTGGAGGTCACTCCCTGTACTCCAACCATCCTGCCCTCCTCCTCGCCCCCCTCGTCATCCTCCATGCTTCCTCCATCAGCCCTCTCGCCCTCAGAGGATTTTCCGCTCTCTCTTTCGTTGGCCTCTCCGTCTCCTAAACTCCCATCGGCGGACTCTGCTCCGCGTCCCACGCCGTTGTTAATCCCTCCGTTTTTCCCCGTGCTGATATCCGACGAACCCGGATCTGTCCGTAAAATCCCATTGGTCGTACTCCTGTTGTTTTTTCCGTTAACGGCGTTAACCCCAGTGTTTCCACTGACCCCGCCTCGGTGAGGCAGGGGAATTATTTTCAAATCCACTGTAGCGGTAGCTTCACCTGCTGCATTTATCGCAATACATGTGTACGCTCCATCATCCCGGGCGACTGTGACCAAGACATCCAGAGTCCCGTTGCTAAAGGAGCTGGTCCGGGAAGAGTTGGCAACAATGCGATCGTCTGGAGAAACCCAGTGGACTATTGGCTCAGGGTCTCCGATGGCACGGCATTTTAAAGTGGCACGCTGTCCCTCCAGCACCCACAGCTTGTGGGTGTGGCGGGTGATGAGAGGTGGTTCGCACGTAAACTCCTCCTCAGGGATCGACCAGAAATATCTAGAAGACCAACAGAAGAAAGAGAATCATTACTTCAGAGGAAGTTTCAGCAGACTTTAAAGTTGTTCATATATTGAGGGTTAAAGAATATTCAGCTGTATGAACACGTAATGCTACACTGAGCAAATGCTAATTAAGAGCAGATGACTGTAACAGATGTTCATTTTCTCTGCTCACTGTCTGATTTTTACTGCAATGTGTTCATATTTTCTAAAAGGTGATGCTGGACCTTTAGGTGACAGTCTACAACACACCCTGTGTCTACCTGGAACATGGAGGTTTCCTGGGCAAAGCAGATACTTTCCTAGACCAGCAGTTAATTTGCTGAAATAATCTTTTAAGTTCAGAGAAAGTCCTGGGAAATATACCTGATAAGACTAGAGAAAGTACTACGAAACCCCTCATAAATTCATGGGAAACTCCTAGGAAAGTACCTGGAGTTCATGAAAAAGTCCTAGGAATATGTAGGGTAGGTTCCCAAAAAAGGTTTCAGTTTCTTGAAAGTTCTAAGAATGGACCCGTTAACTTCCAGAGAAAATCTTATTGAAGTACCTGGTAAGTTCCAGAGAAAATATTAAAGTACCTGGTAAGTTCCACAGAAAATATTAAAGTACCTGGTAAGTTCCTGAGAGTCCTTAAAAAATATCTAAGTTCTAGAGAGAGTTTTTGAAAAATTCCTTCTAAGATCCTGAGAAAGGTTTAGGAAAGTAGCTGGTAAGTTCAGGGGAAGTACTATCTGATTAGTCATAAAACGTCCATGAAAGTTCTTGGAAACTACCATGTAAATACCATTGAGGTTCCAGAAAACCCAGCCCAGGCCAGTTCAGAAAAGTTTTTTGTTGTAGAACCAGCATGACTGATCCATTGGCGTGTTTAACTCCTACCTTCCAGCCAGGTGTGTAGGAGTGGCGCATGTCTCCATGTCGTCCCCTCTGATCAGCCTTCTCAGCCACAGCAGCTCACAGTTACAGTGGAGTGGGTTCCCTCCAAAGTTCAGGCTTATGACGGCATTGTAGGGAGTTGGACTAATCGCTCCGGTCTGTGATCTGGTGGAAAGTAAAATGTGTGAAAGTGGTTTGTATTCCTTATTTAACTTACTATATCCTATTTGGACGTTTGACAGGTATTGAGAAAATTTCTAAAGTTGCTTTCTTACGGTTTCCAAAGAGACAGATGAAAAAATTACATCAAATTCCATATTTACCTTATTCCTTGTTTTTTTTATTTTTTATTAAGCACTCATTACAAGTGCCATATCAATTATAACTTATTAGATTAAAGCAATAAATGGCTCCATTAGGCAGCATATAGATTAAACCTTCAACAGAAAATGAGATGTTGCTTTCAGTGACTACATTCTCAAATGTTTTTTAAAAGCACATGCAGCTCAGTTAGACCAAGACCAAAGTGATGGAAACTATGTTGGCTAATGTACAAGCTAAGCTTTTAAAGCAGCCAGGCATGGTACGGTTTATTTTAAGCTAAAATATTAAAACTCATCTGGTTTTTGCGTTGCAAGTCAATATGGGATGCACCACAGCAAACACATTAAAAAAAGCACATTAGTAGCTCAGTAGTATTTTCCCACAGACGCCTTTTCCTTACAGAATTGAAAGGAGAAATCTTAAGATGTACCTTGCAAAGAACGGATCAGGTGGCAGAGTTCTGAGCCGGTTGGAGGTCATATCCAGCCGCGCCAGCTTATAAAGCTCTCCAAAGACTCCTTCTGCGATGTGGTCTATTAGGTTATGGTCCAGGTTCAGAGTGTGGAGACTGGCCATGTTTTGAATAGACTCCCATGGCACCCTGTAGAAATAAGAGGATTTTTAGAGGGATTCCAGAAAGGCTTCTTCAAAAAGTAAACTTTGCTGTGATGGATGCTCATCTGAGAGGGAAAAAATGAATAATTATCTGAAACTGAAAGCTGGACTGTTCTCCTTGATGGTTTCCTCTCCCTTGTGGGTGGATTAACACAATGTAAGATGGTAATTTTTTAAAAAGGATTGTGATTAAATCAGCTGTGATTCAGAGAAGTACTGTTCAATGTTTTCAACTAATGACTGAGAAATCAGACAGTAAATCAGTAAAACATGAAGGTAGCTGTTCGTGGCCTGTTGGTGTCACATTTTGTTCCTTTTTCTGAGTTTTGTCTGTAAAGATTTTTGTTCAGCAAGGCCTTTTCCAGCTGTCCATCATTTGATGACAAAGAATGGTAAAGTTAAAGGATAATGAACAGGCCTGATTTTGATTTTGGTTGTTTAACTCAATGTCTTCCTCATATTATCACCATCGTTCTGCAGTCGTTTCCACATTGTTCACATACGAGAGGCAAAGGTAGCTTGGAGAAAAGTCTGCATTCTCCTTTTAACTTCGAGTTCAGGAATTAGCTGTATGTTGTACTCTGGCATTTTCTCCCAAAACCTTTTGATGTTGTTGAATTCAGCCAATTATACATTTGTCAATACAACCTTTGGAAATAAAACACATAACTGGTATCACATACTGTGAGAGATGCTGCTTATCAATTATATCAGAGTACAAATAACCAGTCTCATGGATTCAACGTCATGCATTTACACATTGAGACTTGATAAAAATGACTTGATAAACTTCAATCTAAACATCAGAATAGAAATTTAAGTGACTTTTAATGTGATCTACTTGTTTGTGCCAGAGGAATTGGTCTGAGTATTTCAGAAACTGCTTGTTTATCACACTTGAGCAAAGCATCCTTCTGGGACTGGTTGTCCTTCATGTCCACCGCATTGGGACCCTTTGGTGTAGCCATCTTGAATGAGGTCACGCTAATCACTCCAATCCAATGGTCTCTGCAGTCACCTGATCTCAGTCCACTTGAGAAAATCTGCTTCCATTGCCAAATGTCATCTTGTCAAAAGGGACTAAAATTACTGAGAAATGTTTTTAACAAAGTATTAGATTTAAGTACTTTGTTTGAACCCAGTCCTGCAAATGCATGCTTGATAAACTGTCCAGTGAGTGCACATAAAGTTTATTTAGAGTCAATTTTACCAATCTTTTTTTAAGACTTTGATATCAGAGCTGCAAATTATCTATGGGTTTAATATCTTGAGTATGAAGGGAATGAATCCAGTTTCTCTAGAGAAATGTTTTTATCCCAGTTTTTTCTTTTCATGGCAACATCTCTAGATGCTTCACTGTCACCACTACAAACGACTAATGGTGGTGTCCACCTTCTCTCCTCTGAGAAAATCATGTTCCAGATGTCCCAAACAAATTGGAGGAGCATTAAAAGAAAAAATAATCTTGCTTCAATCTTCTGTAGTCCATTAACTTGAAGATTTTTTGGACAGATTTGGCTTCTTTTTTGACACCTAGCTAGCATCTAAAAGCCGCTGCCTTTCTTTATTTAAACCAACTGTACCTTTCTCTTTTGCGTTCTTGAGTATTTAATAAGCACTTATATTATTAGCAGCAGTGAAGCAGTTTTAATGCAAATGCAAACATGCTTCTCACTGCTTCCTTTTACAGTCACCATTCTGCTCTCCTAATTCAATCAGAATGACAGAGTGATATCAGCTGCTCTCTCCTCATTAACACTTCCCTCTGAGCTAACAATAAGATCACTGAATTGGTGCTCATAGTTCATTTTGTGGTAGAGCAGAAACACAGTGCAGATGAGTTGGTTTTCATCAACTTTTTGCAGTTATTTCCATCACATAGCAACCTAATATCCTTGCAAATTACCATCTTATAAACCCAAGCAGTAAATTGTTAATGGACTCTTTTTTTTTTCACAAAGCCTGTTCATTTGAAAGTGAATGCATCAAGAACATGACAATCAAGTTTCCAAGTAATAGGGTCACAGGGTGAAACTTCCACCTTGATGAGTCAGATATGAAGAGTTTCTTGCATGACATAACCCGTTTCTAGAGTATTTTTACCCATTATGGGAGAATGTGACACGGATTCTTCAACGCTCAGAATAGACTCCTGAATAGCCACCAAGTGATTCAAGCCGCAGCTGCTTTTCTGTTCAGAACTGCAACTCTGCACTTTCAAGGTTTGGTAGAGACCTTAGAAAGGCTGTAGTGCTCATCTTGGAGAGACAATTGAAACGTTTTAGTGACGACCGGCAGACGACTGCTGCTAAAATGATCTGCATTGTGTGCTGCTTTGGAAAGAGGAGAGGACTGTGATTATTCAGCCAAACTATTTAGCCCTGAAGAATAGCGAAGCTGTAAAAATCATCCATTGTTCTGTAATGACCTTAGCAAAGTATTACATTGTGCACTCAAGTATGAACCTTATACAATATCTGTAGTAATGTATAGTCATTCAGAGGAATGAGCTTCACAATGCCTTCATTGGAGCCATAACTGAATCGAAGTGAAAGAAAATTATAGCCTCATCAAAATTGATTTCGTTTTCTGAGCTCTCAGTCATCTTCTGGTCTCAGCAGTTTTAATGTTGCTTTCATAATGGTCTTCACTGACTCAGATGTTACTGGCTGTTTCTATTGTGCCTTTGGATTCTGGAGTTTTGGACCCTGTTTTATTGTTTTGGATCCATATTGAGGCCCAGTTGAGGAGAAGAGATATTGTGGGCGGTGCTGTTAGTCCTGTCGATTGTGTAACATTGACAGACTGTGTTACATCAAACTGATGTGCATTAATTGGCTCTATCAGCTAAAGCTTGAATTCTCTTTACCTTTGAGGGAGTTACATTCCACATGTAGAGAAGCAAGGAAATTAATCAAAGGTTTATTTACCATCAATGACAAACATGTTAGTTTACATAGAAGGAAAACAAGAAATTCAGATAAAATAGGCATAAGCTGATTCTACCTTGAAACCACCAAAGCTAAATAAACTGAAGATTAAAAAGGTTCACAAAGTTGAGTACTAACTTTTATTTGTGGTTTATTGGTTTCTCAGGAGTTTATAAAAGGAGTTTTGTTCCCTAGAGTTTTGATGAGAGGTGGGAACATGACGAAGTTTGGGAACCACCTTCAACCGTGGTGTAGGAAACAAGCGTCCACTATGGGTCAGATGGAGCCATTTACTTTCTTTGAACCATTTGTTTTAACTCCAGCGGTTCCATTACATCTGTAAATACTCTCGGTAGGAGAAATGTTTCGCTTTTCTGCTTTACCAGCACTTCAGTCTGTTCTGTCATAAACTATCTGAAAAAATGGAAAACCTTTATGGCGACTCGATATTGAATATTTGGTCTGGCTGTGCAATAAACTGGTCCAGTAAAATGTTTTCCTGGTTTTGGTTGTATTTGTGTTTCTATCTCAGGAAGTGGAGCATTAAAGGAATGAGTCAGAAGACGTGACTTAAACAAATATGAGATTTTGTTAAAAATGTCAGTCTTTGTAGATAAAACCATTTCATGGTTGAAGCTTTCTTTAAAGTTTTCAAAAGTCTATATCATTCTATTCATTAAGCAGAGTTTAGTACGTAAATCTTAATTAAAGTTGTATTTTATGGGTTATTTCAAAATGTTTGAACAGGATAATTCATAAAATAAAGTTTGCCACATATCGACAAGCACTGAATTTGTTTTGTGCATGACACTCCAAGTTAATGATATTTTAGAGATAAGAAGTCAGACGAGATGAAGGTCATTTTAAGAGAGTAAGTTTAAGGAAAGAAGTTCTTGTATGTGGAAGGTGAAGTCTGTCTTAGTTTAGATGGTGTTATCAGATGTAGCATGAGTATTTCTGGGAAGAGACAACTATCGACAAGTCTGATGTTAGAGAATATATTTTGATTGATTAAGTAAAAAAAACAAAAAAACAACTTACCTTCGAAGATTATTGTAGGACATGTCGAGGTCCTCTAGAGTGAGTAGGAAGTCATCAAAAGCCTCTATGGAGACTTTCACCAGCTGGTTGTTGTTGACAATCAGGTGTTGCAGGTTAGTCAAACCTGCTAGGTCCTTAGGTCCAATCGTTGTCAAGCGGTTACCTAAATAACACAATGCCAGAATAGTTTTCCTCTAAAAAGGTACTAAATTAATATTCTATACTGGAGAACTTGTACAATAATCATGGCTTACCATCCAGGTGCAAAGATCGCAGACTTTCCAGGTCAGCGAAGGCCATAGGTCGAATCAGGTGGATTGTGTTCCTCGACAGTGTCAGATCAACCAGTCCGCTCATGTTGACAAAGTCATTCCCGCCCACCTCTGTTATAAAGTTGTCTGCGAGTCGCAGCTCCACCGTTCGCCGGTCAATATGTGGCGGTACGAAGAGCAGGCCCTTATCGGCGCAGAGCGTGCTGAGCGATTCCGATAAGTTTCGACACACACAGTGGAACGGGCAGGCCGAAACGACGCCCCACGTCTCCCCTGCTCCAATCAGAGAGGGCAGCAGGCAGCATGTGACCAGCGTCAGCCAGTGAAAGACCGGGAAAGTGACGGATTCTGGAAGGGTTCGTTTGGTAGAAGTCCTGGGACAGGCACAGTGGAGGAGGTGGGATGAGGAGGACAGTGATGAGATGAATAGAGGGGGGAGAAATGAGAGGGAGAGGATGGATGAGGGGAGTAGAGAGGGAAGTGTTGATCCCTCTGCTTTTTGTTTTGGGTGGAGTTGTGTGCGGGGAGGGTGCAATTGTCTGCAGGGATGGAGGGGTGGGGGGACAAGCATGGTAGATCGCCTGGCTTTCCACAGACCTGCAGAAACAGAAGAGCAGAAAAAAGACATCAGTTTTAGGACCACATTGATTTTTTTTTTCTATAACTCTTAAATGTGCTTTTATGGCATAAAATATTAACATTTGTTCAATGCTTTTTTTCTTATGGTTTGTCCCTTTAAAATGCACGTATAAGCATAAATGATTTTGTTTCACAAGATAATAAAGAAAGACGTACAGTCGTGTTGACATATTTTCCCACACATTTCATTACATTCGACAAGTTTTATATTGAGTTTAGAGTGTCTCTTTGTCTGGATTGCTTTCTTCCACTTACTCTGACTCAACAGGACTGGAAAGAAGACTTGTTTTGCATATTTACATGCTATTGTAATTGCCACTCTGAAGTTGTATCCACTTAGTTCTTTGCACAGTAGCAGAAATATCCCATATTTTCAAATGGTACTACAATGATTGCTGTAAATTGTGTACTTGAAGGCATGCGTCATTTTCAAACTGCATGTTCACATTACATATCAGTCGCTATATAGTCCGCTGGGCAGTGATTTAAATTTTTGTACCCTGCTAAGGTGAAACTCTGTATATGTAACCCGTCTATGTTCGTCTCAGATCCTGTAGGTTGACTTCATGACAGACACACTCAGGTTCATTGTATTTATTCTCGCAAAAGAGGAAAACAAAGTGGTGGTGGTTAACTTTAGTCCAGAAGCTTCTGCCCCACAGGTACCTACGGCAACAGAAAAAGGGGGAGGAGCTGTCAGTTACCGGTTACTATGGTAACCACCAACTGCCAGGAGCAGCGTAGCAAAACTTAATACACCCAACAAAAGTCTGGAGAAACAACTTGTTGACTAACAAAATAAATTCAAAGAATAAATAAATGTTGACAAACTTCACATCTATAATATTATTAAAATAAAACCCTGTCACGTGCCTCTACTGCCTGAACCGACTGTATCACACTAAAGCCAGGTTTTAGCATGCTAATGTCAAACATATAACAAGAAAACAACTACAATGTGCATACTTTTGCTAATATTGGTGTGTCAACATGAAGACCACCACAGAAAATGCTTCTGTTCATAAATTCTTACTTTCATAGATTCGATGCCAAAATCAGGAGGCGTGCTGGTTTTATCAAATGGGAACTTAGAAAATCAGTCTTTCATCTTTGAGTCGACATCATTACTTTAAAACACTTCACTAAATATTGCTGAAGTGAAATTTCACACGCATCTACACAGTTTAGCTGCCAGTTTATCTGGAGACCTGAAATGACTTATTTATATTGGCTAAAAAGTTTAAAATCAATGTTTAGTCAAAATAATAAACATGTTGTAGATATCTGTAGGGAGAATTAAAATGATTTCTCTATGAATTATTTATTGTTACATGCTGCATCTAAAAACTACCCTATACTACAAAAAATCTGATTTTATTATAATGATTTAAGTTGGTTTTGTTGCAATGATGTAGTAGTCCATGCATGTAAATTTATCCTCTTCAGTGAAAATGTTTGATTGAATGCAGATTGTCTCCCACAAGCAGGTTTTGAAGATGAGATATGGTAATTAAATTGTTGTTAGCCAAAAATAACAAAATTATGCTGTCTATCTCATCCAATTTAAGCATGCTTTCCTGTGTATCCTGCTGGTGTTAATTTAGACACAAAACTGAGGATACTTGACACATGATTATGAAGCACTTCAGTACTGTTCGAAATACAAAAACACCTGTTTTGTAGATCTCCTGAGAGTGAGTGAGTGAACACAGCCTTTGTGGCTGAGTGTAACCCCCAGGAAGGCTGAAAAATGGTCATTCAGCTCAGAGGAATTTTCAAGAAGGGACTGGAAAAGCCACTTTCTCTCAAAACCGTGGGCCTGACAGCTGAATCAGGTCACACTGTAGGTCTTTGTAAGGGGCGACGCTGTAAAACCAACACAAAGAACCCTGTTGTGCATCTGAGACGTGCCCAAAATCTGCCCGTAAACACACGTTTTGTGGCTTTGATAAGGTACAAGAATGACTCACTGAAACTCATTGGCATGCACAACAGTTGTTATAGCAACTGTAACCTAGATACAGAGAGTTTGACGGTGGTTGACAGTAACAGTCTCACTTCTGGTGAAAGTGGGGATGACATTTTCGAGTCGGAAAGACAAAGAGGTTCCTCTGGAGAAGGATGGCGTGTCTCTAGGGTGGTGCTGCACGCAACGTAGACCTTGGTGATTACATATTGATGTACATTATAATACATGCAAGCTTTGAGACTTTGAGTAACGACCAGGCTGAGCCATGAATCATCCTGACTGTTACAGGCTGATGCAAATTGCTACTTAATAGTTTCCAAAGCTTTGCTCTACCCATGTGAAGCTATGCGGGTTTGCAATCCATCTTTGATACCAAGGCGGTGCTGCTGTGAAAGTCTCCACCCCACTCCACATGCTTCCCATGCTTCGTTCTGTTCTCCAAATGTGAGCTCTGTATAAAATCGTCCCATTTTTTTGGACCCGTCTTATAATGAGATAAGAGGAAGAAAGTGATAAGACGCTCTCTGCCGGAAACGATTATAAATTTTATCTCGCGCTCTTAAATGTTCTCACTTAAAGCAGAGTGAGCGAATAAAGGCAAGCATTGCTGCAGTGATGGGAATAGATTCCATTAATTTGAGCGATCATGAATAGTCCTGCTAATGGGATGCATTTCCTTTTGAAACAGAACATTTCAGCAGAACTTCTAACCACTGGGACATTAGTTACTGAGGAATAAAAAATGGATTCTGGCTTAATTGTAGTCGTTAAAAAGCTCTGTTTATATCCACTGAACAGAACATGAATGGTTCACTGACTCAAGTGTGTGACAACGCGTGGCTCTTTTCGCTTTTTACTAGTTGGCTCTAAAAGATTTAGTGTCTCTTGTATTCTTGGAAACTGTACAGAATACCAATAAGTTTGTAAGGTTTATAGGGCAACAGTCATTTCCTTATGGTTGGTGGAAATAAGGAAATCCTTATTTCCTTAGGAGGGGAAATCCTTCCTGCAGCAGGAGATGGTGGGGATGTGTGCATGGGACAAAGTTATGAATGCCTGCAGTGACAGCTGGTCCAGCCCATGTTGGATTCAGACAGAAATGTGTTATTTATATGTGTACGTACTTTTTTAAATTTCTTATTTTGTTACATTAAACAAACTTTAATTGGTTTTATTGAAATTGTATGTGAAAGACCAACACAAAAAAATTATATTTATGGCAATAAATAAGATTTCAACATTTTCTAAGAAGTAAAAACATGAGAAGCATGGAATATGTATATATTTGGGCCGCTTTAATCTGGTACCTGTAAGAAATTACTATTTTTAAATTATTTTGATTGGAAAAGAGTCCATCTGACTGTAATTAATTCACAGATTAAACACAGCATGTGTGTGAAAGCCTCAGAAGTTTGTTAGAAAACACTATTCAGTACCTCAAGTTTTTTGCAATACCAGAAATCTGCACAAAATCAATAGATCCCTGCATTATTTTTGCAGCATTGCATAATTGTGAATTTGTTGCAGATTTTCTGAAAAAATGGTCCAAACCTTTGGGTTTGAGAGACTAACACCCACCTGCAGTCCGTGATATTGCAAGTAACAGAAATAGATAGATTCTACTTCTTTAGAGAATAATCATGTAACATGTAACGTGGATAAATGAGATCAAGTCAGGTTGACAGTCGTCCCTGAAAAGCTCCATCAGGAGTTTTTTCATTACTGTGGGGTCAAGTTGTGTCTCCACTTTCCTGTCACTCGTACAGAAACCTTCCTGCTGTACATTTATCCATACTGTCTCTAATTTCTGCCTCCTTGTGAAAGCCCTCATCCATCTGCCCCGGGCATGCCCGCGCATGGTTTTAACCTCCATACCTCTCCGACTCCATTAGTGTGCAGCCATGGATCGTTTCCTTCCCTTCCCTCCATCTACCTGCAGTTCCTTTCACCTGTCTCTTCATCCTTACTCACCTTCCATCTTAGAACCGTTTCCGCCCCTGGCTCCTCTGTAAATTTCCGCTTTTTCATTTCTTTGTCTCATCCGTTTTTTCTTTTCCTCACTCGTGTCTGCCCTTGAGGCAACCTGTATACGACAATGTTATCAGTCACAGCTCTTCCTCACCATCTTTTCCCAGCTCGTCTTCCTCCTCCACCCACCGTCTTTTTGTCTTGTCTCTGTGTCGCTTGCTGACTCGGCTGCTGACCTCCACATCTCCTTGCCGCCTCTTGCACCTACTTTTAGTCGATGTGCGCTCGCACGACTTCTTGCACCACATCAGGTTCTTGTTGTATTCCCTTCTGCGCCCTGCCTGTGATCCTTTCTCACTTCCCCTTTCATTTATCTACTTCCTCTCCCCATCTGCCTCATCACTTGATTATCCTGTACAGTCATTTTTCTCCTTTACCTCTTCCCCACTCCTGCAGACTTTTTTTGTTTCATTTTGCACCTCTGCATCTCTCTCCCTCCTTCGTATATTGCTCTCAGATCTCATTTACAGCCCAGGAGTGCAGCGTTGAAGCTTTCTGATGGGCGTGCACACAAAGTTGGATGTAAGCGATCCCTTCACTGGCTGATCGATGTGACCCTAACAGATGGATCACAACCTGTCCAATTCATTTCATGTAATCTTTCTTTTCCTTTCATTCTCACCTCGCTTTGTTCTCACTCTGCTTTATCTCATATTTTCTTCATGACTGTTGTCGCAATTGATCGTGTCTGTTGTGTAAAGTATTTGATTGGAGGGTCAAGGTTTCTCTGAATTATTATGATCCTTATTTGTTTCTCAAGGGTCAGTGTCCTGCAAATTTTTCCTTCAATAATCAGGTCATTAGCAGGACAATATGGTCCCCGACATAGGGAAGGTAATTTAACAATTTGACTCAGTGTGTTGGACCAGGGATGCATCTCGGAGTTGCAGGACACCGGCACCCCGGAGACTGGAGTGTGACATCCCTGATCTAATGCAGCTATTTGCCTTCTGAGGACTTAATTAGTAAATAGATTCCTCCTGTGTGAAATTGAACCTCAGTATAAATTCAGCTTTCTGTGAGGCCTCAGAGGTTTGTTAGGGAACAAACAGCATCATTAAGGAACACAGCAGATAAATCAGGGATGAAGTTGTGGGAAAGTTAAAATAATTTCCCTGACATTCAATATATCATCTGAAAATGTAAGGAGAATAGCACAACTCCAAACCTACCGTCTAAACCGATTGGGGAAGCAATTAGAACATTAATCAGAGAAGTTATGACAGGATCTGGAGGAGCTGCACAAATCCACAGCCCAGGTAGAAACGCTTGACACGACAACTATTGAACTGCATTCCTGCTTTTTCTGAAGGAGTGTGAAGGTGAAAACCATAAGTTCAACTACAGTCACAAAATTAGCCCTTTTAGCTCTAATGCAGCTACATTAGGTGTTTACACCACTAATGCTGGTTAATCCATATTCTACACATAACAACAAATAGGCTTAATGCGCATAACTCAGTCCACCTGGTAGCAGAGAAGTTTTTCCAATGTGATGCTTGATATCTTTCATACTAAATACTGAGATTACATGTATTGTAAGTTCTTAATTTAGCTTCTGTTTGGGAATAAAATCATTTTAACTTACAGTTTGCAGTATTTTAAGCAATGTAGGAGGCTCAACAAACATACGAGAAGTGTAATTCATGAGCAACATGCAAAACGCCATGTGCTCTGCACCCTTAACTCACCATCGCCATGGTAACACTTGATGGTGGCAGCATTCTGCTGTGGAAATACGTAATTCTTGAACTGTGAATCATTTTCTGTTCACTAGTTTGTGTTGGTTTGTCACATACAATTACAGTAAACTACACTGTAGGATGTCGTTACAATTTTGCAAAAATGCTAACGATTGTTTGGTTAAATTTAAACGGAATAATAATTGTAATTCACGTTTAATAAGCTCTCAGTTTAAACCGTTGCCAAAGAACTCTCAAATTTCACCAAAACCTATTATACATGCATGATAATTTAATTTTGCAGCAACTTTTCAAAGACTTGTAGTTCTCTACATTCATCATTTTTTAAACCTGCTATCAGATTTCATATAAACTGACTCCAACTTATCACTGTCTGAACACTTCTGCAAATCTGGGGTTATCTGTTTCAGTTTTCCAGCACATCTGAAACATCACTGAAAATCCTTTTTCCTTCCAGCAGTTTTCTACCCTCTGTACTGCTCTTGGTTGTTATATAAAACTTTTAATTCCGATTTTATCTTTTCTTTTCTCCCTTATCTTCGGCTGCCTCTGTGCTGTGTTCGTTGTTCTGCTGCAGCAGTAAGAATTTCCCCTCTTGAGATCAATAAAATCTCATCTTACACACTGTACTGCATGGAGGTGCAGGAATCCGTGTTTCTGTGAGCGCACAGCTGCAAAAATTTGCCAGAACAGCATCTGGCTTTAATTTGTAATGATCAACTAACCAACCTGCTACTTGTCTACACATTTCTTTTTTTCCTGAATGAATCCATCATTTTACTTTTACTTCAGAAAATGAAATTCCTCTGTGGGTTTTGAGGAATTTGCAATGATCTTCAAACACATGGATGTTAGAGAAATTCTCAGTCTTGCTCTCATAAAGAAGTAGAAACCTTTAGAAACTTGATTTACTCTTTTTCACAGGAAAATATTAAAATGAAACGGCTAATTGAAGACTTGGATGCACATCAGAAGTTAGAGAGCAGAAATGGAACAAAGACGACCATAAAAAGGGGAATTTCTGTTGCGTTCCGAGTCGCTTTGACCTCTTCAAGCTGTGCAATGTATCTGTTTCTACCTCGGGTTTTTTTCCCCCTTTTTGCTCTGCTATTTTTAGAAATGTCTAGGTAGTCCACCATGCATGAGGCTTTGAGCCTCCAGAGAGCTAGAAACGGACGAATGGAGAGCAGAGAGGGCTGCATGATGTAAAGATATGTGCTGTGAAAAGGTTTGGAGGAGAGAAGAAAACTCCTCACTACCTCCCAGGATTTGAAGCACAACTCACAGCACCTAACGTTACCCAAACTTTCATTTCAGCCCCTGGAGGGCGTGGCCTCTGATTGTGCAGCCAAATCCAACTAAATATGTAGCAGCTAATAGGTTCAGAAAGATAAATGTCCACTGAGTGTTTTTCAAGGATTCTTTCACACTCCTTCCAAAACGGAGCAATTAAGAGATGCTTTGTGCAGGACTTAAAAGCTCTAATTTGCCTGAAAGTTTCATTGGATTTCACATTTAAGGCTTAATGTAGCTTTAATTTCCTTGTTGGCCTTTAATTCTCCGTGGAACATTATAAATGTCAGTCCCTCAAAATATGCTGAGCACAATTAATGACGTTAATAAACTGTATGTGTGCTTGTGTGTGCAGTTAGTCTCCCATCCGCAAATGCCATTAGCCCATAATCGACTTAAATCGACTTAGTGAATGTTGTGGTGTTTATAAACAAGGGGATTTGTATTAGCTCTCAAAACCCACTTATCATGAGCACCGTAATCCACAGATCTGATTGGGCTGTGGGTTGCTGCGCCGCAAGAAATCGGAGAAACTCCCAATGTCAAAACATCCCGAATAAGATAATCTTTCACTGCATTTTGGTTAATTCAGTTTCATAAAGTGCTGCACGGAAGTCTGAAATCATCCTCGTGTTTATAGATTTTCATGCAACATTTTAAAGAAGTCTCGATCAATATTTTCACTTTGCTTTCTGAATCAAAGTTTTTGTTTGGACTCTGGATGTTTAAAGGTTTTCATCAGAATTTGAATTAATCATCATAACGAGTTCCTAATCTCAAGATATTAATGTTTTTTCTCCCAAGACTAGGGCTACCAGTATTATATATTTAACCATGAGACAGAACAGGCAGGTCAGTGTTGATCAATAGAGAAATACACATAATATTGCAATTTTGCACCTTGATATGGTCTTCTGTCACTTCAAGAAGTTCTTGCTCTTCCTGACACTCTGCCTTCAGCACGTCATCACAACAATGCTACTCGATTTATGCCGTTTATAGCCATTCTTAGGAGACTGAGAAGTAGTTAGTATGACGAGCTCAGCAGACTCGCAGTTCCACCAGCTGCTTGCTAATTGCCGCTGCCGCTAGTCTGGAGGAGCTGAGGGAGGGAGGGATGCTCTGTGTAGACCGCAGCTTTATCTGCAACCAGCAGATTCCTAATGTAAGTAAATCCAAACAGAAAGTTGGAGATTGGGCTAAACTCGCGCCGAAGTTGTGGTGGAATGATTTGCCTTTTCCTGTCAGGGAGACTAATTCTTTTTCTGAGTTGAATAGTTTTCTTAAAACACATTTATTTGCTGAACTGTGAGATGAGTTGAGTTTGTGACATGGTTCATTGTCCTACTCGAGGAAAACACCAGATTATGGGAGCATGACCATCATAAACCAACCACAATGAAAGGAGACATTTCCCAGAGGATCTATGCTTTTAATTCGGTTTATTCCGAACTCTGACCCTGCTGTCTGAAGATTGCAACATTTTTGCTGTGATTTGTGTGAATTTCAGCCTGGGCTAGCGGTCTGTAGCAGAGGAAAGCGGTAAATGGTCTGATCTAACTGTGGCTCATCATCTTCAAATTTCATTGTGTTCAGATTGTATTCCTCACACCTTGATGGAAACAAGTGGTTATTTGAGCTCCTGTTAGCTTTCATCCTCTCAAATTAGTTGTCTGCTATTCTCTTCTGATGTCTACAAAGCTGCTGTTCATGGGGAAGTTTCTATTTTTTGCAATCCATAGCTTTTGAAACACTCAGACCAGCATGTTGTACACAAGCACAATGTTTAAAGTTAATTTCCAGTTTTTTGTTTTGATGTTAAAGGTGAACTTCAGCCAGATGTCTTCAGTCATCCACCAACCTGCTGCTGCGTGATTGGCTTATCATGCCTTACACTTATTGTTTTGTCCTTTTGATGGATGACAAAAGATTTATCCAGGGAAATGTGCAAAAACAGCCAAAGTCCAACAAAAATACCAGTGACGTGCGGTCAGGGGAGGCAGGTGAGGCAGTGCCTCACCAGCCATCATGGAAAGAAAGAAAATATATAATCATAAAGTAATTTAAATTGTTATATTCATCCGGTGGTTTGTACTAAAAAATATTTATTTTTCATGTAGCTTCACCAATTTCGATTTTTATTTGTTCAAAATCGCTGAATTTTCTTATTTTCCCATTCAAATGCTTGGAAGCGATGCCGGTGAGGCAGCAGCTCTGCCTCACCTTGGATTGCGCAACCCCTGGCTCTGCGCTGGCTGCTAAGCGGAGAGAGCATGTTGCTGTACGGCGTCAATAAAATGGTTTAAACAAATTTAATATGTGAACTTATTTCCAACAATTTAGCTTATGTATATAATGTACAGTGCTTTTTGTCACCAACTGTTTTGTGTAACGTGTTTCGTGTAATGAGCGATTATAAACGGCAGAGAACAGGTTCGAGGTGAGGCAGGCAGTTCTCTTGCCTCATGGCAGGGGGCGCTCAAGATCCCAGACGTTCGTCTTGTTCACTCCTCAACTGCCGAGTAAGTGACAGCGAGCTAGGCTAAACGATTCGGGAAGCAAGTCAAGTGCAGCGATAGATTATAATAGAGATAGTGATTTTTTTCCTCTCGCTTATCCCGACTTTCGACATGGATTATTTTATTTTGTTTTGTTTTTTAAGGAAATGTGTGTTTTGTGAGCTACAGTTTGTATGTGTAAGGATGCAGAAGTGAAACATAACCTGTAAACTGTTGTCAATCTATGCATCTATTTGCAAATCTGATTCTGATGACGTCAGTGCCTCACCAGCTATGAACCTCACCGCACGTCACTGAAAAATACCTTCCAGAGTACACAAAGAACTGATCCAGTTACTTTTAGAAAGTTACAACAGCGTCTGGCTGCTTGGAAGCAAAACCCTTTTGTGTTTCAGCCGAGATGTATTTTAAGCGTCACATTGTTTTATTCTGAAATAAAAAGCGCCGCTTGCACAGATACAGACTGAATATTGAGGCAGCGCTTCAGCTGCACCAAGATTTCCAGAAAGTCACTCTCGCTCATATTTCAGGGCCTGGATATAAGGTGAGCACTTGCATGCTGAAACAACCAGGAGCATACCAAAACAGTCTTCCCACACAGTCATAATTATAGGGAGGCCGATGCATAGACACACACACACTTCCCTGCAGGCAAGAAACAAAAGAACGCCCACGCAGCCTCTTCTTGCAGCTGTCGTGTGTACTGTAAGCCCACTCATCCTTTTGATACTATTGCTCTTTAGCCATATTGTCCTCTTTAGTCAGCTGGAGTGTATCAGGAGGAGGAAGGGGTAAAAATTTCATATAGAAGCGTAGCGCGAACGCAGGAGAGCTTAGCAGCGTGAAATGGAGAGAAGGAGTAGGGGGACATACAAAGAAAATGGTGGGGGATTGCATAAGATGGAGGAAAATAAAAAGCCATTAGTGTAAAGAGCAGAGGAAGAGTGAAATGCAGGAGTTTGAGGAAGACGGGGAAGGAGTGAGGGATGAAGAGTCAGCAGGTATGAATGTGTGTCGTTAAGCGGATGGGCAGAGAAATATGTAAAGGCGATAAACTGGTGAAGGCCGCCATCCGTCAGTGTCGGGAAGAGAGGGATGTGAGAGGGAAGAGTGGATTTGATTAGCGAAAGGAAGAGCTGTGTTAAAAATCACTTCGTAAGTGTTGCCGTCCTGATGGAGGAAAATAAGAGGGTGGAAGAAAAATAAGGTCCTCTTTCAAGTTTTTGGCCTTTTGAACCAAACTCCTAGTGGAGAAGCAAGACTGCTTCTGGTTTTGTTTCCACCTGACTTAAAATAGGCCAGTGATGACGGGAGTTGATGCTCACTCCTCTGGGTGACGGATCTCTGTTCAACTTATTCAACTAATTATTCTCAAGGTCTTTGCAGCCTCAGTATTACCTCACCTAACCTGGAAACATGCCAATCGTTTGTCTGGCAGATTTAGATCTCTGAGGAAAACCTTTCTGGGTTTTCTGTCTGATTGTTGACCTTTTTCACAGCAGATCTATTCATTCAGAAAACAGCACAACCCATTTGGTTATTTTGGCAATTTCTAATATACAGCTCTGGAAAAAATGAAGACCCCTCTGCACAAAACCTCCTGGCGATTCCACCAAATATTGATTTCTGAACTCTTCCTGAGTTAAAACATTAGTATTGTTGTTTCTAAATTAATATAAACTTGTTCTCTTTGCTTTGTTTGAGGTCTGAAAGCACTGCATCTTTTTTTTGTGTGTGTTATTTTGACCATTTCTCATTTTCTACAAATAAATACTACATTTTTACTTGTAATTTCAGAGACATGCTGTCAGTAGTTCTTAGAATCAAACAATGTTCTTGTTACTCACACATAGACCTAGAAAAGTAAAATCCAAGAATCTGATCATTTTAAGTGGACTCTTGATTTTTTTTCCAGAGGTATATGTGAAGATGAAGGTCAGCTTTTCATCTGAGGGAAACATGAAGTGACCTTTCACCCCAAACCATCACCGACTGCATAAACTTCACACTGGACCTAACTTGTATGACACTTTTTTCCTTCAACTTAATTTTCCATTAGTATTAGGGAAGCACGGATGTGAAAATCTGGTCCAATATTTTATAACAAACTAACAGCACATGACCAACCATTTTCCCTCCTGATACACAAACAAACTGCAACAAGATGAAAATAAACCCCAGTTTTTTAAATTTTAGTCTAGTTTTATTCATGAGATAAATATTGACAAGTTAAAGAAGGCCTGTTTAAAGCAGGTATGTTGTCCATTCCTGATGAATATGTTTGTGTGAACAGCCTGATTTTTTTAGCAATGACGTTTTTATCTCTATCGCATCGCTGTCCGTCTTCCTCCTGATTATGTAGACCATAACAAATCCATAAGATTTCTGCATTGAAAAGTCATTCTGCTTGGTTTCTGGGAAATGTATCTCAAGGAGGGGAGGAAACATAAGTTATTTCTGGATCCAGTCGTAAACAGTGAGACAGCATGAGTAGCTTTTTTTTTGGACAGCTGCAGAAAATGTAATTGCCTTCCTGTTTGTCTCACTTGTCTGTACCTTGACATCTTTCACAAAAACGGACAAAGTTGGTCATTGAGGGAAAAGAAACTTTGATTTAAGAATGTGAAAACTGCTGTGTCACCACAGCTGGAGTCCACAAAACAGTTTTATTCTGATATCCTCGGCTAATTCCTCCTGCCCCGTTTATGTGAGGAGAAAAAGGCAACAACAACAACAACCAGCTTGTTTCTGTTTGTGTACGATGAGCAAGTGTGAATCTGTCTCACTAAATCCTGTTGGAGCCCATCCTACTTGGAAGATTTCGATAATTGTCTCTATTTTTGGAGCACGGCAGAGTCAGATTATTAAAATGTTTTTGTTTTTCTTGCCTCTTCCAACCCTGATTCACTTCAGACATTAAAAAGGCTCAGAAAGACCTAATTTTCTGAAGCTGGTGCTCATTTTCCCCCTCTCCATTTAAAAACCATGACAGCTTTGTTTTTGGGTGATTTTCCTGCAGCTGGATGAAACTACTTGCCACTGATGTGCATAAAATGAGAGGACAAGTGCTTTTCATCAGTCAGTTTGTGGGATATTAGGGCACTTCTGTCTCTGGCGCTTTATCTAAAGTGAAGTTCTGACTTAAATCTTTGAACTTGGCAACTCTTAAAAGAAAAGCTTGTTTCCTCTTCATGCTGCGTTTGGAGTAAAAACCTAATACTGGTGGAGGCTTTGAAGTTTTCTTCCCTTTTTAAGGTTTGCATAGATAAGAAAGGCAGTCTTTAATTAACCTGGAACGCTGTGTTACAAACTGTGAAGTCATGAAAGTTGGTTTCTACCTTAAGTTTCTTTTTCTTGGGCGAGAGTACATCAGCTCTTTTACATCAGTATGAAACGTTGGACTGAAAAGCAGAAGGCAGCGTGACCCCTGTGCTCCGATTCATCCGAGAATCTGTGAACCATGAGGAAAAACTGAAGACATTCCTGAGCACTCAACCATGCATTTCATTTTTTCCCCCCTCTATCCGCTGTGCAGAAATTTGTACTTGAAGTCAAAACTCACATCTTTGCCCTTTCTTGATTCCACATCATCTCAAATCATTCAGCAAGTCTTGTTAATGTAAACAAAAGGCAAATCAAGATCCAATTTTCCTGCAATTAGTATCTTTAGCAGCTACAACAAAGCAATTAGCTGCAGCTAAATAATAAAAGCTCAGATGGATTTCCCTCGTTGCTTCATATTTGTTAGTTTGAATGCTCCAGGCATTCATCAGTCTGCTGATAAGCAGCTTAAACTCCTCAAATGGCTCCGCTTTTCAGGCACTTCCCCCCAATCAAGTTGGAAAATATATTTAAAGTTTGCATCGTCTTCACGGTTCACCTCTTCCCAGTCTCAGGTAAATCAGTTCCTGAACACTGTTATTAACGTTATTAACACCTCCATGAGGGCGGCAGGAAATATTCCGCCCTTCATGAGTCGCTGTAATTTTCCCCCCGTTGGAAGAAAGTGAACACAAGCTGCAAAGCTTTGGGGATCCTATTTTCCGGCAGGAAAATTGAATTGGCAGCTGTGGTGACTGTGACTGTCTTATTTTAGTAACACGGGGGAAAATCGAGTGGGAGCGTGTCATAATCATCAAAAAACTGATTGGAATAGTATTTTCTTTACATAAAATATAGGACAATCCTGAAAGGAGACATGTTATCAGTTTAAACTAAACCAGAACGTCGACCCTAAACATACAGCCAAAGTTACAGTAGTTTAAAACAAACTGGTCCAGTCAAAGTCCAGGTCAGAATACATTTGGGAATCAGTGGCAAGACCTGGAGTGTTATGGAAGCTGTCTGTCCAATCTGACTGAGCTTTAAATATTTTACAAAAAAGAGTTGGCAGAAATTTGTCTAAATGTGGGAAGCTGGTAGAAATATGTCCAAAGGGTTTTTCTCCAAGGTCAAATGCACACCACACCAGCTGCGTCTTCATTAACCACAGAAATCGAAATTACAAAAATAAATTTGCTGAATGCAAACATAGCAATTTAAAAAAAAACTTGTATTTCGATAACTTCTTCCTCTAGGATGAGGTGGCTTTTTGGCCACATCACAATAGATGTGTTTAGCAAAACTGCTATGGAAACACGTTTTTCGCATCACAGAAGTCACACAATTCAATTCAATTCTTATTTAATGGAAACATCGCGATTGCGAAATTGTGTTTTTTCGACATTAGTCAGAATATCGACTAACATTTGTGCACATCTGCAATGGAAACACAGCTAATCATTCATGCTAAATTATAAAACTATGCATCATCCTTTGTGTTGATCTGCAACAGAAATTACCAACGAATATGATACTGCAGTACATAATGGGATAAAGTTTGACCAGTAGGAGTAGTTCCCCCTTCTATATGGGAGAGAAAACGGAAAGTGTTGAACGGCCCAGTCACACTGGATTCCTCCTTTTCTCCTTGTAGTGGAGTCATTTGTCATTGGTTGATGGCTGTCAAATTGAGAGGCAATGTTGGGCTTTGTTTATTCCTCACTCCAGATGGCATTCTCATAGTTGTATCTGATTAAATTGCACAGTGGTTTAAGATGGGAGCCAATAAAAGGCTGTAATTAATTGCTGACAGTCTTCGTTATTGCCACATGCTCATCTCTTAATGAAGATGCCGTATTTTGTGAAATGGAAAGAGGGAGGGGGGGGATTAGTTTTGAATTTGCGTCGTGTGTCTGCAGAGATTGTCATTTTGATGTGTGTAAGCCTCATTTTGTTAAACTATTTTTTGCCATCATTGCTGTCATTTACATATATTTTTGCCTTAGACTTTAACATCTGAGCTGATGCAGCCGAGATCCAGATATATAGATTTTTCACTCCCCAGAATAAAACCGTTTTCAGGTAAAACTGTATGGAACAAGTTGATTGAATGCTGTTCAGAGTTCCCATCTGCATACTTGTGGCATTTTCTAGGGCTTTGAGTGAACATGAGTCACCATTAGTTTGAAATATGTAGTGTATTATAGATGAATGTTCACTTTTTCAGATTTCAAGTAGTCTCTCTCATTGTATGCTACAATTATGACGCTGGTTGAACAGCCGCGCGAGCCATCAGAGGAGGGTGTTTTCCTCCATTCAAATCAGCTCAAACCTGCATTTTTACTGCAGTTCAAAGATTGCACAGCAAAGAAACTGTAGACAAATGATTATTTGATTCAGTAGTGGTGCAATATTAATATCCACAGCAGTGGATTTACTGTGTTGTGTAGTTGATCGGATACATGAAAATCCCATTTTTAGATTTTTCCAATCAAGTGAAACAAATGGGCAACTATTTAACTGGCTGGATATTTAATTTGAACTTTTAAAATTCAATTTTCTTCATATTTACACTTTTCGTACAATTCCTGTCCTTAAATGTTGAAAGTAAAGGCCACTAGTGCCACACAAACCTTTAAAAAAATAATAAGTGTTTAAATCACTTTGATATTTAGACGAAACATGAATGTATCGCTGTGTTGCCACGTTTTGGACTGATTGAATGCTGCAGGCAGCTGGATTTGGACTTCATGTGATTCTCCTGTGACGTCTAAATTAATTTTTCATTGTCCAATTTGACTTTAGTGCCAAGCGATCTACGTATATTTTTATTTGCTGTTAAAAGATGTGCAAGGTGACGTAAAGTTCTGGTTCGGTCCACTTTCTCAACATGAATATTTTAGTTTAGTTGATGGCTGGGAATCTCCTGTTTTGTTTTGGTGTAACTCTTTAAAGTTTTCTACAGATTGTTGCAGTTCGCTCTTAGTTCCTCACATAAATATTCGATTTGTGTTCATACCGAACTGACAGGGCATTATCGGATGTTTTCAAATCTGTGCACCACTGCACCCCTTGAAGTTCACAGAATCTCCCCCCCAAAAAATCTGGGAGTTTTTCCCTTGTTGTTTTTGCTTCATTGTGAATATTGGTGCTCAACAGCCTCTTTCCATTGACGATCAGCTTTGTTTGAGCTGCAGTATTATCTGTATAAAACTACAAAGAATGTACTTAATACATTTTATCCTAAAATGATTTTTATGTGTTTGCAAAGGAATTCCTCAAGATAAAGAAAATGCATCAGACTTAAAGACCATTTAATTTTAATGAGGACCTTTCTGTTTTACATGCCGCCATTTCTGGAAAAAAAAAATGGTGCTACAACAATGATTATGTTGTTGTAATCAGTTGGATCTGATTACAACAATGAATCAAGCCTTCAGTCTTTTTTTCTGATGTCTTTCTGAGGTTGATTGCTCTTTCCATATACCAGATGTAACAAAAGATGCTCCTGAGAGTTCAAAATTATTAAAACCTGCATATAGATCAACTTTAAATAGTCAGACTTTCTTCTTGATCTTAGCTGTATCTCTGCAGCACAAACATGAAGGTCTCATCTACACTAGTTTGATGTTTTTCCCTGATTGGGATGAAAACTCATCTATTTAGATGGTAATTCTGTATAAATCCCATTTTCTAAGCCAGTAGATTGTGATAATATTCACATTGACCTGGCAAAACACAGCAAACATCTGCAGATTGTTTGAACATCTGTCATGACTGGAGCTTTCAGAGGCATTTTGAGGAAAAGGAAAGTTGCTAAATGCAGAAAACTGTACTGATAACATCAATGGGTATGCAGCAAAACCAGTGGAAATTAATAAGATGCTTAACTTTGGAAAATGTTTTCAGTCTGCATTAGTGGATGAGATGCAAAGCAGAAAAAGTTAATGGAAAATATCTGGCACTTTAATTTTTTTCTTCATTTTCGGTTTTCTCTTCTTTATATCAGCGCTGAAATCTATCTAGTCACTTCTCACTCTTTACTAACAGCTTTTGCTGCCACCTCGCCATGTTTTCAGCGGGTGATTGTTGATGTGTTTCTGACGTGCACCTGTGAATGTTTGCATTGGCCAGGACAAAAACAACAAACACGAGTTGAGAGGCAACACTCAAACTGGCCACCTCTGTGCAACATTTTCCGCCTATTCAGAAACCCTGCTGCTTCAATCATACTGGACCCCGATTGGCTCACACGATAGGACGCCTTTTGACAACAGCCACGCTTGTGTATGTAGGCAGGGTTGATGATTCAGCAGGGATCCTGGCTTTCTGACGGGGAAGTCCTGAGCATGAGAACAAATACCCAATCAGCAGCCTGCAACTAGCACAGTAGGTCAATGACATACCAGCCAGGCCTTTGAATCGTAGTGATGGATGTATTGATTGATGCTACAAATGGGCAAGCAACACTTGTGCACATATACCTCCTTTCATTAATGCTTTTCTTCTTTTCTCTTGTTTTTCTTTTCCCTATATTGCCCACATCCATTTGCTTTCATCCCCCTGTGAAACAAAGGGGTGTATAGAGATGCAGAACATCAGAGATAAGAGCTGGGAGTAACACAAACATCCTTTGAGGAAAATGGATGCCTGTGGTGTCTGCATCGAAAACATGCTGAATGATTTCTCGGCTGAGGCTTGTTAGCATCGCACGCGTTTGATCGGAGGCCTTCCTCTGCCGTAATGAATCACAACTTTTACTGCAACTCGACACAGAGCGCTTTCTTGCTTCTCTCTCTCCTTGATTTGTGACAATAATATTGCCGAAACAATGCGGCAGTTCATCCAGCCTGCGGTGTTGTTGGTTTCCCTTGAGCTTGTTGTCTTTTGCACGTCAAAATGCAAATGCTCAGCATTGCTGATACAAGCAGAAAACACGGAGACTCAGACTGTAAGTGTGGCAAACGAAGTACAAGCTGGTTTACTCTGTCAGTCGTCACCCACGCTGCATTCAGCACCGTGATTCACTCGAGCATCTTCAGCCCACATCTGTTGACGTTGATAATGCGGGAGAATACATGTGCTTCCAGACGTATGGTGCAGAATTTAGATGCATATAACTTTAAATTTGTCTCATTACGCATGGCTATTAACTCTCCTCTCCTTTGTTTAGGTGTCCCGTAGAAACTATCAGTTTTTGTGCTGCCAGTTATCTGGGACATCTTGTCACGTCTCTTGAGTGTTTAATGTGAGCCTGAGTCAAGTTTTGCCTTTAAAAGTCACGTCTGTCAAGTCTCACTTTAGTTTTTTAAAGGGCGAGTCTTAGTCGATATACAAGTCGTTAAAGGGCGAGTCTGAGTCATGCTTTGTCTTTAAAGCGTGAGTCTGAATCAAGTTTTAAATCTTTATGAAGTCTGTCTTTGAGTCAAATGTGTTTTGAGTCTTTAAATGTGGACATTGATCCAAGTATTGGGCTCATGTTTCTTCAGATTTTTTAAAGATCAAGTTGGATTCAAGTTTCTAGTTTCTAAAGTTTACAAACTTGACTCAGTCTCCCCATTCAGAGGGTGAGTCCAAGTCAAGATTTTAGCTTCAACAGATGAGCCTGAATCAAGTTCAAGTCTTTACAAAGTGTCTAGAGTTTCTCTTGGGGGGTCAAGTAAATATTTTTTGTTTAAATATTAAGAAAAATCGAAGTTATGAGTATGTAAAAGTAAGACAAAGTCCATTTTATAGACCTTAAATGACAGAGTTAGAGTCAAGTCTTTGAAGAGTCAAGTTTTTGATATTTCAGAGGACAAATCAAATTAAAGTTTTAAATCCTTAGAGGAGAAGATCTAGTCATTTCACAGGTTTTTAGAGAACAGGTCAACAAAAGAATCGGGTCTCTCTTGAGTTTTTGAAGTCATTTAGCTCAATTTTTCATCCTGAAGTTGAGACTGAATGAACTCTCTAAGTCACTCAAGTTTTCTCTTCTTTGAAGGTGAATCAAAATCAGAGTCCAAATTATTTTAAGGTTTTAACTGACCTGCATTCTGGTCAGCCATGTAGGAGGTATCCTCTAGAGGGATATACTAATCTGGACTTTTCAGAAATCTTCAGATATCACAGATTTCTCTTTCCACCCCTTTTTGTCCTTCATCAACAACTCTCTCCTCTTGTGTGACTCTTCCTTCCTCTAACACTCCCTGTTGCTTTGCTCTCGCTTTCACACTTGGCTCTCCTCCCATTTCTCTTCACTCTCATACGTCTCCTTCCACCCTAAAACCAATCTGCCGTCTGTCTCCAGCGGTTGCGTAGTTACGGTTTGTTCTGCTCATCAAGCGCCCGCTGTGCATAAACAGTCTGTCAACAGTTTAATTACTCATCCTTTCATCCTTTTTTCCCTTGCTTTCTGTTAACACACATCCTAGTTGCTTCCTGCCGTTTACAGCGGAGCTTCCTGGTTGCCCCATTCCAGTTCTTCACTTCCTTTAATCTTTGGCCTTGTCCTTTGTTTTCTGCCATGCCTTTCCTCATTCCAGCAGGATTTTTAGGTCTAACTTATCATTTAACATTCATCCAAGTCTCTGTCTTCTCTCACTGAAGTATTGTCACTACACTTCCTCTCTTGCCTTATTTCCATTTGTCATTCCTCCACCTCTAGCCTTGTCTTTCTGTTTTGACCCTTCCCCACCCTTTGTTTCCCCTTCTTGTTGTCTTTAAATGTGGCCATCAAGAGTCCAGCCGCTTCTCATCCCACCATTTGCTTCCAGCTAGACATCCCCATATCATTGCTTCAAATATCATCCATTTCCCTCCTTGATTGAAAGCTGCTTAACTCATGAAGGTGTCTGACACTTCTCAACCCTCGTCCATCATCCCCGACATCTAATCACCCGTCTGCCATGGTCGGTTTTGTGTAATTATCCACGAATGTCTGCTGCCATCGTGCTCAGACACACTTTTTTGATCGCTTAATCAGACTGTCCCTCCTTTCTTTTTCGCTTTTTAGTCATAAATTAACAATAATTAGGCTTCCTAATGTGCTGTGAAGCATTGTGCGTGAGAGCAGGAAGCGTTCTGAGCTAGAGGGTTTTATGAATCTGCAGAATATTGCCCTCAATTTTCTTTGGCAAGAACCCAAACCTTTTACTTTTCAGGCTAAAAGAAATTGCAGGTTTTGTCTCTTAGTCCTTTTTCCAGCAGATTCTGTCTATCCCCATAAGTTTTGCTTCTTCGCCCATCTCCTCTTTTACTTTCCAGTCTGTTCATGTTGGCAGGCCTCCTGCTTTGCACAGTGTGCACCCATCTGCTGCTTTCCCCCAACTGTAGCCCATGAAAGGCGGGCACCCCTGGTAACAACAGGCCACACGGTGCATCTGCAGCATAATTGAGGGAATGGTTCTTTTACTTCACCGTTTAAACCAGAGGAGTCTCTCTGCTTCTCTCTGTTCTTGCTGCACTCATTAGCGCAGGAGCACAGAGCAGTTTTAAGATTATGATTTGGGTAAACGGAAATCAAAGGGGCCTCTTTGTCACACTTCAAAAGATTCAGCTAGTCCTTCTGCAGAGACTCGGGTTTGAAGCAAGAGTCAAAGATGGAGTGAATGGTTCTGGGTTTCTAAGTGGGTGAAAGAGGAAAACGATGGAGCATATTTATCAGGTCTGGACAAAATGAGAACGAGAACTCCATCCATCCCGCTGCCCTTCATCCTGCATTCATCTGTCTTTTGTAATGCCCATCCACCAAGCTGTCCTACCATCCATCCATCCCAACATTATATGTTAATCGAGCCTTTCATCCAGCCGTCCATCCATCCAGTTACCTTCCATCTATTTATCCATTTCTCCACTCTATCTATTGATCATCTGTCTGTCTATCCATCCATCCATCATTCATGTTGCCCTTCATCTTTGTTCATTCAACTGCTTTTTGTATTGCCCATCCATCCATCTATCCATCCATCCATCATTCCATCCATCATTTTACCATCCATCATTCATCCATCGATCATCTGTCCGTCTGTCCATCCATTCATCCATCATCTATCCCTCATGTTGCCCTTCGTCTTTGTTCATTCAACTGTTTTTTTGTATTGTCCATCCATCCATCCATCCATCCATCCAACCATTCATCCATCCATCATCTGTCTGTCCATCCATCCATCCATCCATCCATTTATAGTAAACAGTTTCTATCAGAAAAAGATTTTCTCTGCCTCGTCCTGTTGGTTCCTATAACCTGTGACTGTCATCGTTACTTTTTAACAGACTTTGAGATCATCTAGAACTAAATGTATCCAATGGTGTGATGGACAGATCTCAGTCAGTCCTTCCTTAAAGCTTTATTTTAGCATTAAAAACTATTTAATGTATCTTGTCCTTTCCTTTTCCCTCTGTTTCTTCCATTAAATTGCATCTTATCACGTGATGAAGCTCCATTCACTAAATCTCACTCCTCCCCTGCCATCCTTTCATCAACCCAATCTTAACCCTCACTCCCATGTCAACCCTCCCTCTTCCTCCCTATCTGTTTCTGTCTCATCGCCTGCTTATCCTCCTCCCGATCCAGTCAGCCTGATCTCATGTGTCAGTGTGCCAAGTCTGCCTGTGTTTGTGAGCAGACGCGGCTTACGTAAAGAGCCTGAAATGAGGGGAGGTTAGAGCACAACAAACGCTCCTGTGCCCCGCATCCCTCCATGCTGCCTTCATACATGCAAGGCGCCAGGTGAGATTACATAAAGGCCTAGGTGATGAAAGCCACGCTGAGACGCGCCTATTGAGTAATCCGATACAGGACAGCTGGCTGACACACAGTTGAGTGTTAGCATGGCGTGGGGTAAGAAAGAGGGGTGTCAGAGCCGCGGTGATGAAAGCTTACAGTCATCTGTGCCATATGTGAGATTTGAAACTGCGTCCTTCAGTCTGCGTGCGCTCCGTTTGCCTCCTATGCTTCTGCTACAAATGCACATCTGTTCATTATTCACAGTCCCTGAGTGTGTTTGTGTGAGACAGAGCGGTTCCCCTGCCGCTGCGCCCACCACATTCATGCACTTAATGATTCAGCACACAGGGACTAACCATGCAGATATGGATTTTAATCTGCTGGACCAACATGTGCTCAATCTTTCTGCTGGGCCTGGCAGAAGTGTACGCACCCTAAACTTTAAAAAACTAGAATGTGTTTTATTAGGATTTTATAAACAAAGCAGAACGTTCTTATTAAGGGGAAAGACGGTGATGCATAGTGACGACCTCCCTTGGCTGCAGTTACAACCAAGTGTGTTTTTATGGTACATTTCTACCAGCTTTGCTCATCTGGAAACTGAGACTGTTCAGTTCAGTCAGATTGGACAAAAAGCAACTGAGAACCTCAATCTCCAAGTGTTGTCTGGGATTCTTGCTTGGATTTAAGTCTGGATTTGACTAGGCTGTCCCAGTACATGACTAATTCAAGTTATTGTTGCTCTGGCTGCCTGTTTAGAGTCGCTTTCTATTGGCAGTCAAAACAGCATGATGCTGCCACTACCAAGTCTCACCACAGGGACATTTGAAACACATAATTGTGTTTTACATGATGATCAAAATGGTTCCCTTCTGATTTCCATAAGGACACATTTCTAGATTTGGGCTACTTACACTCTGCAGGTCTTGATGCTCAATTCTGATTTCCTTCTTTTGTTTTTTTTTTATTTGATCATACCATCAATTCAATCAGACTTATGCGTGAACCGTTTACGACCCCAAAGCGACCCGCTTGAACAGAAGAAGTTGATTGTTGAGCAATGGGAGCTGACGGGATTGTCACAAGATGAAGGAAACTAATAAAAAGAAGAAACCGCCAACCATTGTTTATGTCTAGATTTATAGCGTCTTACTTGTCCTGGAGTACACTTATGTCAACAACACAAGGCGGATTAAATGCAACTTGACTGCAGGCACTTGAAAACAATTGTACACTTGTCTGATTTAGTATCACATATTACGTTGGGCCCTTCAGCCAGGTGAAAAAGTCGTGTTTGGGTCACGTTCACCAGCTGTGAGAGGTTAGCCCAGGGGTGGGCAACTCCAGGCCTCGAGGGCCGGTCTCCCGCAACTTTTAGATGTATCTCTATTTCAACACACCTGAGTCAAATGATGAGGGCATTAGCAGGACTCTGGAGAACCTGACTGCACTTGGGAGGTGATTCAGCTGTTGGATTCAGGTGTGTTGGACCAGGGAGACGTCTAAGAGTTGCAGGACCAGGATTCCCCACCCCTGGTCTAGCCTTACAGTAGTCATGTCAACCAATTCTCCCACCCGAGCTGTGGCTCTCTACACCACCTCCACTGCCTCTTGGCTACATCCCCAACCAATGCTCAACAGTTAACTTCTCATGCCATGAATGTGACTTCACATCTTGTTTTCAGCTTGAAAACCGTATGAATGCTCCATATGGTTTCCATTTTCTGATTGAGGATTGGACTTTGTAATCTAAACCAGCTTTAAATGTCTCTACAACATCCAGTCTGACGTCTTCCTGGGTCTACATCAGTGGTTCCCAAAGATTTTCTGGGCCCCCCTATGGACTACAATAAAATCCCCCCCAAAAAAGAAAAAAAAAAAAATCAACTGGTCACACATCGCTAAACCTAAACACATACTTTGTTTTCATACTCCACTGAAGTTTATTTCACACTTCAGGTTGCAACAAAACCCACTACAAACCTTCTTTCAGTGAAACACTTTTGTGTAACAGTTTGTTTTTTGTTTTTCATCCAAACTGGGGCATCACAAAGTGTGTGTGGTCATCCCCACGCTTTGGGGATGACCACTGGTCTACATGATGCTGTTTCTTCACAAATGTTTTCTAACAAACCTCTGATGTTTTCATACTGAGATCACATAAATTACACATTATATGACTATTTCTTAATAAGGAGACTTCTGATAAGTTTTCCACTAGATTTTATTTAGGGGTGTCAGAGTAAATGGAGCTGGATACAAGTTCATGCCAGAATTATTTGATTTCTATTTTGTTCTTCCATTTCACAATTATTTACCATGTCATGTTGGTCAATCTTATGAAATCCAAAACAAAATGTGAAAAAATTGAAAGAGCATGAATCTTTTTTTAAGGTTGTGTGTGTGTGACGCTCCGTTGACGTTACCTTTTCCGTCTGTGCGCCTCTATAATCCAAATCAGCTCCACATGTTATCCAGGTTTAGGTCTGTGTGTTTTGTGTGTGTGGATGAGGATGTGTGTCAGTGTTGAGCACAGATCTCGCCTCAGGTATTTGTGCTGATACGAGGCCAGCCCAGGGCTGGGTGGGTTGTGTTTTTACTGGTGAAACCTGTCCCACTCACGCCTCCGCACAGCAAAAAGGGAAAAGGCTGATGTAGGTCAACCTCTTGAAACCAGAGAGTTGAAGAAATCCCAATCCCACGATATCCGCTTAGGTTTTTATGGACTGAGAAAAACCTGGAAAATCCTGATTTGCTTGATTGATTCCGGCGCTGTATTCCAAAGACTTGAAGAGAGATCCAAGAATCCACTTTGCTAAAAATCCGATTTGTGGCGTCTTGATGCGATTTCCTCCTGGCCGTGCTCAACTTTGCTTCTTCTCTCCTGGTTTTCATTCCTGTTCATTCTGTGTCTTTTATCTTTCATCCCCTCCACTTCCAGCTCTGATTTCCTGCCCGCTCGGCGCGATGCACATTTACTCTCCGACTCTGACTTAGTCGTTCCTCATGACCTTGGGTGGAAATTGAGGGAAGCGGGATTGTGGAGACAGACGTTTCGTCATAAATCTGAAACAAAAGACGCGTGGACAGTGTGAAAATGCTGAAAATAAGATGTGCAGTCACATCTTTCACCCCAACCTCCCCCTCCTGCCCATTTCCCCCTCTCTCATCCCAAAGGATGCAACTCAACCTCACCCTCCCAAACCCCCGTCACACCTCCTTCTCTTCCTCGCCTCTCCTTCCTCTCGCTCCCTTTCACCTGTCTGTCAGAAACAATCAATAGCTGTGAGACCCTCTTAACGCTCCTCAGCGGGTGCATTGGCTTATTGCTACACAAATGCACTCGTGTGGTCGTGCAACACTTTCACACACCTCCACATTCAGTACGTAGTCATGCAGTGATACTCCTGCACACACGCTGCCTCTGCCTCCCTGTCAGCACACACACACACACACACACACGCACACACACACGCACACACACACACACACACACACACACAGCTTAATGAAACAACTGAGCTATTGATCAGCTCCATGAATGTCAGACAGTTCAAAAGTCCCCCACAGCCTCCCACCCTCTCTGTTTGCCTGTCAATCAATTTCCAAAAGCCAGCTCTGTTAAAAAAATCAAAACGTCTCGTCTATGCAAAGTGTGTGGCATCCGTGCGGTTTCTCTGCTCCAAACTGAGGAATCTGGGATGCATTTGTTTCCCCCTTGCTTACTTTCCTCTTTGGCAATTCCAATTTAGCCATTTAAGCGATAATATCGTCCCTCCATCCCTGACTGACATGCTCTCCCCGGCTTTCTGTGATGAAAAGGTGGAATTACTAACCTTGTTTTCCGGATCATTCCTCCGCGACTCCTGGAGCAGTCACATCTCTCCGACTCCGCGGCTCTCGCTCTATCTCAGCTCCGCACAAAAACACCCATCTCTCTCTCTCACTTTCTCTCTCCCCCCTCTCTTGGTTTTTTCCCTCTCTCTATCTCTCTCTGTCTATCCCAACACCCCTCCTCCTCGCTGCTCTCTCCCCTCAGTCGGTCTCGACAGCTGCAGCAGCGCTCTGTCTGCCTGCACTGACGCTCTTCCGTCAGGCTGTGGGCTGATTGAATTTTAAGTCATGTTAATCCCACTGAACAGGTACTGAATGAAGGAGGGGACGAAGAACGGAGAGAGAGAATAACAGGGACGCAGGCGAATCACAAACCTCCGCTCTCTCTCTCTCTCTCTCTGCAGATTTTTTCAAAACTTCATCCTACTCTTCCACATTATAATTTCATCTGTCTTCCTGTCCTCTTGGTTTTTCCTTCGTATTATTGATTGACTTCATCCTCATGTGGTGAAGAAGAGCGTTATTCCCAAGTCGGAGCAAAGAAAAGGCATTGGTGATCTGTCTCTGCAGCACCAAGCTGGAAGAATGCACAAGAGAGGGAGGCATGAAGATGAGGAGCATGAGGGATGCTGGGACGAGGCGACGAAGGGTGGGGAGGATGGTGTAAGAAAAGAGAGAGAATCATGAAGAAGAGGAGCGATTAGATGAGAGGAAGATCTGGACTCAGAGGAGGAGAAAATGAAGCTCGGAGTGACAGACTGCGGAGCAGAGGAGCAAATTACATTACTGGGATAATTTATTCCACAATTACAATCATTTTGTTGCTTTTGATTAATAAAAGTCAAAATTAAGAAGTGTTTGCGGAAAATAAGATTAACATTTTGCCTTTAACGTAAGATCTGAGCTCATCGTCATGTGAGGCACAGAAACGTTGCAGGAATGTCAAAGTGACACAACGAAGGAAAAATGGAGAAACGAGTTGGATTTACATTAATTACAAGCTTCAGCGAGGATTTAAAAATTTCACTTTCTATGATTTTAGACAAAAAAAATATAAAGATGAAACATCTAAAGATTTAGGTGTCAACAGGCAGAATTACAGTTTTGGTTTTGAACATTATGAACGGCTGAAATGAATTGGTATGAAAATAAAACGCTTCACTGATCTAAAAAAACAAAAAACAAACAGTGTTCCTGTTCCTATTCGCAGATTCATGTATTTGAATAACCTTGATAATTTGCAAAACATTTGCCTATTGTGAAATTTTTCTAAAGAACGTATTGAAAGTATTTGAAAGAAAATTAACTTTGGAATCCACTAGGTGCAAAATCTGCTTGACATGATACTGGCTGACGTTTGCAAAACAGCCAATCATGTTGTGCCATTTATTTTCTTTGGAGGAATCTACTGTATAAAAGGTTTATTGTGGATTCTTTTTTATTCGGTTGTGGTTATAATTGTGGCTCTTACATCCCCACTAATATTTAGTTGCATGTCCTTTAGCAAGTTTCATGTCAATAACAGACTTCATCCAGTCGCCAACAAGCTTCTATCCTCATTCTTGTCTCACTTCATGGAAGCATGAGTTCATTAATTCTGTCGGGTTCCTGGTACAGACGGTTCTCTCTTAATACTACCCTATCTTATCCAGAACCGCCTTTGAAGTGTTTCTGTTTGTCGTCCTGTTGGATCACCTGGTTGCATCCTAAGTTGAAGAATTTGAGGATAGTTGTGGTCTTTATTATTCTATCGACTGAGCAGAATCAAAAATCCCCTAAGAGGAATTTGACTTGACTGGCTTCCAATCTCATTGGTGCTTGAACGAGTTTTGGAGCAAAAGTATTTACTGTTCGAACTCAAGCTAGACTTGAGTGTTTGAGACGCATAGTAATGATAAAAATAAACAAATGTGTTCAGTATTATTATGGGAACAAGTCAAACACGTATAAAATGAAGTAAAACCATTTCCTCTGACGCTGCGTCTCCTTTTCTCTAAAGCGGAAAGCTAAGCTACTATCTTAGCTTTCACTAAGCTAATATTGGTTGAATTGAGGTTCTTTGATTCTGTATTGGTTCAGAAAAAAAACCTCCTAATTGAATAAATTTACCATTTACCTCATGAGATCTTCACTAACTTCCTATAAATGTTGCAAACAAACCTTTCTGTGCAGGCATAGAAACTACCAGGTGGAGCACCTCATGATCTCTCCTGCCTGCTTTTTACAACTTTTAAAGTCTAGTAAATGCAGAAAAGTCTGGTATGAATTCACATTGATCTGCAAAAACAGCTCTTTATTGGACTACAAACTGTAAAACTTTCAAAAGCATAAAATATTGATATGAAAACTCCTTGGAAACCCTGAACTTTCAGTTGAATGGATTGAAGTGAACACAGCTTCTTTGGCGCTGAAAGTTTCTTTGTTTCACTTTTGAGCTGATAAATTTTTATCGTTCTTTTGAGCTTTGGGTCCTAATCCTGCTGAAAAGATTCAAGACCTTCCCTTCAAACCAAGGTTTCTCAACTCTTTGCAGCACATTTAAATTTCAAACGGTAATCTGCTGATTTAATTTGTTCCTTTTGATAGATTAAATAACTTCCCCACCTGGGGCCCTGCAGGATGAAGATCTACTTCACTTCCTGAGCTTCAGTGGCGCTTTTGTCCCAGAACATTTTAACTTTAAAGTCCGAGACACGTATCTTAGAAAGTTTGTGAGAATTTGTCTTATTTTGCTCCTCTGTTATTGACAGGTGATATATCTTTGTTCTTCATATTTTCTATCAATACTTTTATGTTGTCAGCTTCATCTGATTGCTTCGTCCCGAGTTGATCTTGTTTTTTATTTACACATGAATAATGCAGCAGTGTGTTGCAGGATTCAGGTGTTTTGCTGTTTTTGATTCCGAGCCATTGTGATTAGTTTTAATGAGATTTTTTAATGCTCCATAACATCCATTATCTTGTGCTCAGATGAGTTTCGGTCCTAGAGGAAACAAGTATCCCGCTAGTCAGCAAAACTTTCCTCATGAGGGATCCTGACACCTTCCAGAAAGTCCCTCTGTTGTCATCCCACAAAATACAATATGGTCCTAAAAAAGGTCGCCCTATGAATTTAGCTGAGCAAACAGGTTCAAGCTTCCTATTGGATAATTACTGCATTGACTACTGTCTTCCAGCTGTCAAGATAATGCAATGATTAGCTTCTCATTAAGCAACCATGTGGAAAGATGCATCCTGCGTTTGTGGAAATGATATTGGTGGGTTTAAGAAGGAAAAGCATCTAAAGAGATGCACAATACGCTAAAACTGGGTTGAGAACTGTCCAATGAATGATTATAAACTGGAAGGAAATTGGGAAAACATTGTCATTGAGGAGGAAATGCTATCATAAAATAATCCTGAATGATCATAATCTGATCAAATAAACAGTCGGTAACATCAAAATGAATAAAAGCCACAGTAGAACTCGAGGTTATCCTCAGCAGTGAAAGTTAGAGCATTCCCACACAGTGTGTGAGACTGAGCAGCTGGGTAGCCTTAAGAAAAACACTAATCACTGACGCTAACTGGAGAAAAAGGCAACAATTCGCAAGGGAGCGTAAAGACTGGACTTCAGAGCTCTTGGTATTGGTACATTTTTAGACAAACTGATGTGATCAGAGAGTCCAGACTGACCCTCTTCCAGGATGATGGGTGCATCAGGGGAAGAAGAGAGGCAGATGATGCACCCAGTGTCTAATGTGGCAGCAGTGTTATGATCTGGTTATTGCAGTTTGTCAGGTCGAAGTTCAGCAACATTATGAACTTTGACCTTTGAGGCCATTAAGACGACCAGGTTATTCCATCAATGAATTATTTCTTCCCTGATGACATGGGGATACTCGAGGATGATAATCACAACCTTCATTGGGCTAAAATTGTGAAAGACTGGTTCACTAGAGTTAAGGATGCATGATATTGGATTTTTGGTTGATATCTGATATGGCGATATACTAAAACCCATTTGTCTGATAACCGATACCAATACTGATGTTTTTTTTCCTTTACCTTCTTATTGAAACTGTCCTTCTCTACTGTGGATTAAAATACTGCATTATTCTTGTCAATTTAGCCTGCTACCAAATGCAAAAGCTAAAAAGGAGGTTGATAATGATGCAACACTTTCAACTAGCATTATGTTTACTGTTAAATTTACTCGTGACATTTGCACTCTAATACAATGACAACACTCAAACAGTGCAGCTTTGGCATCAAGTAAAAACGCCTCATATCTGTGAGTTATTTTGACAGAATGGTCAAACTCTATTACATTTTACAGCTAATATCGGCCGATACGATACCATGCCGATAATATTGTGCATTACTAATTAGAGCATTAGGCATTATTCTCACACCTCCAGAGTTCAGAACTCATTGGGAAGTTTTTGATGTGTTGGAGACGTCTTTGCACAACTGTCTGCCTCTCCCGTCATCAACAGAACATCTCAGGTCTAGACAATAAATCAGCAACAATGTAAATGTGGTGAGAGACGCGTAATCAATACAAATAGATATCTGTAATTTCACTGAGTTCCGATCCAGAACCGCACAGCATTCTGGGAGATGTAGGCAGAGGTAAGGCTTTAACTGCTCAATTTCTTGGCCATCTAAGCCAGGTTGGTGGAAACAACTAATTCTGTCACTCTTTGGTTACCTAGTAACAGACCGTTTAGTAAGTTGTGGTTACCTAGCAACAACCCGCTGAGTAACTGGTGCAGCAGCATTTTAAGGTTTCACCACTTTGGCTCATAGCTGCTTAAAAATAAAAAAAAATGGCGAGGAGTGAAATGTGTGGACAAAATGTCACGCTATCAGTGTGGCAGTATTTTGAGATATTTAAAACAAAAAACTAATCAATAATTATTAATGTTGAGTAATATGAAACACTTCTATTGCATATTTTTTAGCTGTATTGTCCAGCCCTACAAGATTTTGGTGAAAGATTTATGCAAAACTAGATGGAAATAAATCTTGTGGCAAATCAGAAGCCACAATGGGTACTGTGAAAATTTTTACAAAATATTAGATTGTGTGACCTTTTGTGTTTTCGGTCAGGCAGTGTTTTTGGTTGTTAATTCTTCCTTCCCTGCTCTTGTCATTAAAATATCCTGATTATAAAACAATCATGTTTTTACATCTCTCTAGCTAAATGCAGTCTGTTCAATTTAGAGGTGCCAAGTATTCTGATCTCGATTTTAGCTGGGGGTAAATTCAGGCAGTTAATTATACAAATAGGGATAACGATGCAGTTTTGGGCAGTCCCGTTGAGAAATGCATGCATAATTAACCCTTAATTGCTTCCAGAAAGAGAAACAAGTAGTTGTTTAAATAATTAAAAGACCTGAAGCAATAAGTTCAGATATGGCAGACTTTAACTTTCACCAACATTCAGGCTGCTGTGTGAAGGAAGCAATATAAATGTTTAAACCACACACAGGGCTGAAGGCCTTATCATTCAATGCATAAATGATTGCAGCTTGCCTTTGCATAAAAGTTGCATGCAAGCACTGATAAAAATAAAACGTTTTTTTTTTTTTACGTCTTATAAAGGGTGTTGTTGCACTATGCAGCAGCAGCCTTCCTTCTGCCGCTGATGGAGAGCAGAGATGAGAAGAATTAAAGAGTCAGCTGGTATGACGGCAGGAAGCTAAAGTGCCTTAAGCAAGCTTGGGTCAGACCAGGATGCGAGTGTGAGCAGAGGACGATTAGGGAAGCGAAAGCATAAGTGCCAACTTGTGAAGGGAGAGGTAGAGAAGAGAGGCCAAGCATCCCTACAGGCCATGAGGAAGATAAGTGGAAAGAAAAAAAAAGGAGGAAAGTTGGTGAAGCAAAGGATGGCGTGATAGGAAGGCGATGGGCGAAAAAGCGCAGGCGATAGCACTTCAAACGGTGGTTGATTTTCCCCGCCATGTCAATAGCTGCTGGAAATGGCCATTTAATGGGAAGCGTTGCTGGTTGCTGGTGTGTTGCCGTGTCACATTACTGAAGCAGAACCTATAACATCAGCGCTGTCGGATGTGGGAATTAAGTCATTTCCACCGTTCACACGTGACGTTTGGTGTGCTGACGACATCAGAGCGGAGATGAAGCATCAGAGAGATATTAACGGGAGGGAAAAAAGTCATTAGTGGAGATTTGGTTGCACTGGATGCAGCTCCATTTTCACTAAGGTTTCCTTTTTTCTCATGACCACCTCCTGTTTACCTCTGTTGACCTTCACCATCATAGGTGACTTCACATCATGGTGACATCCACTGCTGACTCGACTCTTGCAGTCGTCGACAACCTTCACAAAAAGGACATGTGACAGGAGGTCATTTAGTTAACGGGTTGTTTGGATGTAATGATGAAAGTTTAGTGGAAGGATAGAGTGGGTTTGCCAACCAGAGTATTTTACAGCAGGGGTTTTTAAAGTGTAGGACACATCTGAAACAAACCACTACATTATTGCTAGTTATTTCTGTAAAGTTTTCTTTCTGTTTCTGTTCTTGTGGGGTTGATTTTCTTTAGCTACACAAAGCACCACATACAGCTCTGGAAAAATTAAGAGACCGCTTAAAACTGGTTTCATTTTTATAGGTAAATGTTTGAGTAAAATGAACATTGTTCTTTTATTCTATGATCTACTGACATGTCTCCAAAATTCCAAGCACGAATTTAGTATTAAATTAGTTAAATTACGTTACTTCTAACGTTATTAAAACAACATGGGCGTGCTGTGGTAGCGTAGTGGATAGCGCGACCCACATTTGGAAGCCTTCAGTCCTCAACGCGGCGGTCGCAAGTTCGATTCCCAGACCCGGCTGACGTTTGCCGCATGTCTCCCCCCTTTCCTGTCAGCCTACTTTCGAATAAGGGACACTGGAGCCCACAAAAGACCCCATGGAGGGGAAAAAACCCCCAAAAAAACAACCTAAGTTTCCTGATCACCTCAGCCACATGATGGTGGAAATGCATTTAATTGGTTGACATAAATAAAAACAAATATATTTTTATGAGGCTGATGTTGTATCAGTAACAGATATAAATAAACTAAAAGGCTTAAAATGTGTCACTGTGTAAACATTTCATGTCATGTTTCATTTTTTAATTTGAATTTAGCTCTACAGTAACGTTCTAAAGCATCGACATGGATGTTTACACTCCTGGTTTCTCCGATCAGATATTTTCGTCTCCATCTTTGCCACAATTATTTTTTCTGCACTTCAATCGACGTGTTTTTACTCTCCTTCAAAGCAAGGTCAACCAAGGAGAAGTTTGATAGATCATTTCATCCAGTCGCATGTTGTTTACAGCGCCCTGTTTTCTTCCTTTGTTGATTCACAGTTAAAGTTTTAGTAGTGTTGCTGTCAGTCGATGACCTTGGAGAAGGAGGGAACAAAGTGACCTCCCTCCTGATGGATGATTGATGAAGATGTGAGCTTATTCAGGGCGACCCACAGTTGGTCGGCTGAAACTTTTTCTTACTGGAAATCTTGAGGGAGAAGTTCAGAGACTTCCTGTCCAGCTTCTGACCCAGAGATAAATCCAGTCAAAGTAAAGCACACAGGAGGAGTGGGGGGTGGGTGTGGGGGGGTTCTCTGTAGCAGTGACAGCTGAGCAGAGAGACCGGCAGGATCTTTAAAGTAAAGCTGCACTTAATCAGGAGGAGGACAGACCTGTTCGACTTCATTCTGGCCAAATTAGCCTGCAAAGCGAGCCTCGGCTGGGGAGTCAACCTGCTGACCCAGAACACAGCCGATCAATGTACTTATGCCTAAATTGATGTAATGGTGAGCTCTCTGGTTGTGTCAATCAACCAGGAACATGTCAGTGACGAGTATTTATGTTGCTCATCGGTGGATCTCTCCAAGAAAGTCATGTTGCTAAGCTGGCACTTCGTGGATTTATTCAGAAACAAGAGTGGAGTTTTATAGCAGCAGGGTGGTAAACATTTTTTACTGCTCTGTAGGTTTTCCTCAGCTGCTGGAACCGTTTTCAAGAAACGATGGTGGCGTAGTTTTTCATCTTCCCTAAATCAGACATTTCAGGGTAGAAATAGTTTAAACTCTTCAGCATTTTGTGTTTTGCTTTTTCTAGCACAATCAAGTAACCAAGTTACCTTCAGTTGTTTTGAAAATGCAGTACATATCAAACATTTGATGCCATCAAATTGGGCCTCTGTCTCTTTAAGAAGCTCCTTCTCCTTCATGGTATTTTCTCAGCTCTGAAGCGCAGCTTTAAGGAGGAGCTCTGGGTAAATAGGAGGTGCTGATCTTCAGCCGACTCCCTCAGCAAACCAGAGAAAGGAGAACTGATGACTTAAGAGCAGAACAAACATAACTCAAATCATTTACAAGCATCACTTGTAAAAGTCTCTTCCAAAGTTTCAGCCCTTACAAGCTTGATTGTATGAAAAGAGCATCTATTTTAGAAAAGTCAAAGTTATCACAGTTGCTTTTCTTTTCAATAAAAATGTGAAGCAGTAAGTCTTATTGAGGGCGTTCAAGGATGAGTTGTAACTGATCCATCACCAAAATTTATAAATGATAAAACTGTCACAGTTTCTGAAGAGTTGATTTAATCTCAGAACTCTGCACAAGAGTGGGGTCTTTTTTTTTTTTTTCTTTCCAAAGAATCAAAATATATAAATATGTATTTTTGATGTCTATTCAGTTTTAAAGACACTCTAATCTTATTTAAGTGAAAAACAAAAAGCTTCTGATTCTCAGGCGTTTTAGTTTTTAGAGTAAATCTGAATTAGACTCTAGAGTTTAAAGGCCTCCTTGAAGATGCATGAAAGAATCAAAGCAGCAGAGGGAGAAACATTAAAACATGACATGAAAGCTCAAAGGCAATTTCACATAATATCCCTCATTTGAGGGCAGGGGAAAGATGGTATTTTGGTTTGTAGACAACATTAAAACCCAACTACTCATGTTGAATGTTAATATTTACAGTCCGAACTTTAAACTGCATTTATAAAATCAGTTAAAACATTCATTAAAAGAGGCACGACCCTCCTCTTTGAAACAATCTGGGACTAATGCTGTGTTGGTCTGATGTCGCGTTTAATCGCATTCTAGACTCAGGAGGCACAATCTTCATACTGTAATCAGCTCGGTTTTGGATGAAATGCACAAGAAACATTAAATAAATGCAAATTCATACTCCCAGCATTTAGTTTCATTATTCTCCCAGTTTAAACTCCTCTACGGTCCACTATTTGAGCTTGCTTTTAATTGTAAAACAGGAGTAATTGGTGTTTTTGTTTTGCAAACGCATCGTTTCAACCCATTCACCCGTGATGAATGTGTTTTGCGATGCCTACATTCAAAGATGATTAGCACAAACAACATTAAAGCAGGGTTGTAGTGGTTTTTAAATTGGTTCAGAACATTGCTGCTCCATCACCTTGTACAGGTCAACCTGACCACAATCAGAAACTGTAATCTGTCTCTTTCACATCCTCTGAAAAATATCAAGCAGCCGATTGAATCAGCAGAAACTTTCCCAACACCCTCATCCCCTCTCAGCCCTTTCAGAAAGTTATTTACCACTGATGGGTCTTTGACTTAAATGTACGTCTGGCTGTGGCAACATCCTTTCTAATGCATGGCTGTTTTTGACTGAAAGTATAAAGTTTTGCACTGAGAAGTTTACACAAATATCTGTGGGGAAAAATAAGATGCCTCTCTGTTTAGGTGGCTGGGATTTTCCATATTTTCTCTCTAAAATGAAGATTTAAAGCCTTTTGAACAGTTAATGCACGATGCGGCAGTATTAAAACACTGAGTCAGTCCTGAAATTATTCCTTTGTACAGCGAAAGCCTGAAACATGCACACATGGAGCTCTGCAAATCTTTCACGAGAGCAAAGAGTCCTGCAGCAGATGGTGTGACCCCAACAGGGTCCTAATCTCAAAATAAGTTGGCAGATCCAACTGAGTGTCTAAATCTATTGAAACATGGCTTCTGCAGTTATGCATAAAGAATCCGCGTTATTTTTTCTAATGTTTTATCTATTTTTATTTTGTTATTTTAAAGATGATACCTTAAGCTTTCTGCATTTTGGTGGAGACTGAAAAATGCCATGAAATGTCCGTTGCTAAACTGACCGACCCGGTGTTAGCCTCTTCAAAATGAAGTGTGGACATTTCTGTCGGTATGAGTCAGAAGTTTGAGAAATGTTGGCGAAATATGGCGACCACAAACATGTCACGCTGAGTAATCGTAGGTTTCAGTGTGCAAAAACACAAATTTAAAGGGCATATTTATATCATTTTCAGTGCCAGAAATGCTACAAATCGTGACTGTGTCTCCATAAATAATTAATATCTGACAGATGCTGTTTTTCAAAGGAGATTACACATTTTAGACAACATTTATCTGATGTTATGAGCAGTTTTGGAGGCAAAACTTTGATACAAAATGTTCACCTACATATATGAAGCGATAATTGGTGGAGGATTATGAACTAAATTAACCTTTGCTTCCAGGAACATAACAAATACTTAAAATAACTGGGATCTTGAGGTTTTGGAGGTGGACTATTAAGGTGATTGTCTCTGTTATGGAAAAGCATGAAGATTCTCAGTTAAAACACCTTTTTTCATGGTTTATACTCTTTACTTATAGCCTTCTATCAGTACAAAACGTTTGTACTGATTAAATCAGTAACAGCTTTCTCCGTACACACCTGCTGTGCTTTTATCAGTGACATTTAGGTGCAGCAGCAGCTCCTTTTTTCCCTTGTGTCAGAGCCAAATGAATGACATATATCACTTCTTCGACCATTTGATTGAAGCAACTTTGTAGAGAAAAAATTACTTGAGATTTAGCACGAGAGTGATGTGTTGAAAAGACTTTACAGTTCAGTTCACTGCTGCTGTGCTGACCTGCAACTACTTTGGCGACAGTTGTTGGGATGCATCAATGATTTTATCAGTAGCAGGTTTTTTATTTTTTTGCCCATGCAAACTCAGTATAAAGTTCCTCGGTAGGGTGCCGGTTTATCTAGTCGGACATTTATCCCAACCTCCAGCTCACTTGACAAATAAATCTTCATCATGTGAAATTCATATTTGAGCTGCAGGCGATGCAATTACTACTTTCATCTTGGATAATTTTTGTGTGGCCCACTTATATATATATGAGATGATTGTAGAGTTCAAGAAACACAGGAGTAAGTCGGACTCTATTTCCATCAATTGAGAAGAAGTGCAGATGGTGAAGGAGTGTAAATACATGGTATATGTACTATAAATAATTTGGTGTTTTCCCTGTACTACAGTCTGCTGGAGACATAATAGTGAAGCGTCGACATGAAGGCCGAAAGCCGGCTGTACTACTTTAGAAAGCTCTTCAGTGTTTTCAGGGAGATGCTTCAGATATTCTGTAAATCTGTGACTTAAGAAGGCGATGAAGAAATCTGGTTCTGTTCTATAGAACATTCTTTGTAAAATAAAAAACATTACAGACAAACCTGAGCATCTTCTTCATGAGAGGATCTCTTCAGTCAGAGGCTCCTTCAGAGCCGCTGTAACACAGACTGCTACAGGAAATCCTTTCAGTCCGCAGCCATTACCATCTACATCAACTCTAAGGAATCTTGGATAATGTGTTGTATTTAATTTTAATTTAAGATCAGAAACGTATTTTTGAATTGAACTAAAACATGCAACACCTATAGAAAATAGCAATCCCAAGACAGATCATACACTGTCAGCAGCATATAATAACCCACACTATACGTGATTTCAGAAAACACATTTTTGCTTCACATAAACGAGGATTGGACCAGAAACGCCCCACTTTCAGCCGTACATCTCACACAAGACTGGATTACTGGGACACACACCCACAGTCACGCAGTCGCCCGGCTGTGTTGCGAGGGGTAAACGATGGGGAGGATTGAATCGAAGGGTAGACCTCCTCCCCGCTATTTGTCTCAATAGAGTGATAATGAGAGACGAGGACACTCTCACACAGCCACATATATGCGCAACAGCCACACAACACTGCCTTGTAATTTTGCTCTAGGAACCGTTTTCATGTCATTGTGCTTTTATTCATTTCCCTTGCATTAGTAATAGTGTCACCAAATGAATTCCCAGTTACTGCTGGCAGACCGCTGTACCAGTCATGAGCAAATGAAGTAGGAACAAAACATGCATGGCCTCGTTTGTCGGTATGGCTTTATGTCTAAAACCTCAGACATCAAATTGAGTTCACTTCAGGGACCTGCCTTTTGGTGCATAATCAACAAATGCAAGGTGAATCTATCCAAAAGCGGGTTGTTAAACGCATTGTGTGGCCAAATGTACAAATGGAAATAGAAATAAACACGAATGAGCTATTAGCTTTGCTTATGGGGTGCAGCGCAAATGTCCATGCACAGAAATTTAATGTGCTGTTAGAAAAAACTGTTTAATGTCAAAATACGGATTTGAGAGGTGGAAAATAAAAAGGCTTCAAATTGGATTTAGTTTGCTCTCCCCAAAATATGCCTTGGTTTCTTGGTATTAGTTCAGCGGTGGAAAAGCAGGGATGAGTGCCTAAGAGACGACAAATTTACACCCGCCTCATTACTGGAAAATAACAAATCAATGAAGAACTATGATGTTGTTCCTATAATAGGTGCTGGAATATATAGTTTTCCTGCTAATGTGGCAAATTTTCTGTTCATTAAACATGTATGAATGCACGTCCACACACTCCAGGACATTCTCACAACCTCACAATTAAACTAGTAACTTTTATATAACGTTACAAGAAGTTAGCCCCAAGACTACTAGCTTAATGCTAAAGTCTGTGCTGAAGATTAGCATTAGCTCTACAGCTAATGGTGTAGATATTTAAAAACTCAAGGTGTGATTCAGGTGCTATGGTAACACCATTGGGTCAAAATAGTGTCACTTGTCCAGTTTATAGTAAGCTTCACCAGAGTTCGAAACATCAGTATGAAGGGGCTGTAAAGTGAAAAATCCTATGTTTTCATTCTAAACGGGGAAAACGCTGCGTGTGTTCAGGTTTTCTCTGTTCAGGCTGTCAGAGCAGAAATGAAACATTTTCGTTTTGTGTTGTAATGTACAAGTACAGGTGTTTACCAAACTATTACGTGAAGATAATTTTGTATTGGACTGAAAACTAGGTTCAAGATTTTAAGATGAATCCATCCATCCATCCATCTTCTTCTGCTTATCCGGGGTCGGGTCGCGGGGGTAGCAGTTTCAGAAGGGAGGCCCAGTCTTCCCTTTCCCCAGCCACTTCTACCAGCTCCTCTGGGGGAATCCCAAGGCATTCCCAGGCCAGCCGAGAAACACAGTCCCTCCAGCGTGTCCTGGGTCTTCCCCGGGGTCTCCTCCCGGTGGGACGTGCCCGGAACACCTCACCAGGGAGGCGTCCAGGAGGCATCCTGACCAGATGCCTGAGCCACCTCAGCTGGCCCCTCTCGATGTGAAGGAGCAGCGGCTCTACTCTGAGTCCCTCCCGGATGACTGAGCTTCTCACCCTATCTCTAAGGGAGAGCCCAGCCACCCTACGGAGAAAACCCATTTCGGCCGCTTGTATCTGCGACCTCGTTCTTTCGGTCATGACCCAAAGCTCAGGAACATAGATGAGGGTGGGAACATAGATTGACCGGTAAATCGAGAGCTTTGCTTTTAGGCTCAGCTCTCTCTTCACCACGACGGACCGGTACAGCGCCCACTTGACGGCAGACGCTGCGCCAATCCGCCTGTCGATCTCCTGCTCCCTTCTTCCCCCATTCATGAACAAGATCCCGAGATACTTGAACTCCTCCACTTTAAGATGAAGATTTTATTAAATCAGAGTGCAGAAACAGTTGGAGATCCATGTCTGCTTTAGGCCAAGTATGAGATTTTCCCAGTACAGCAGACCCCCAACTATTTCTATCTCAGCATTCAATGAGTTCCTTTTAGGAATGCAAGTCCAAATTATTGTTTTTCTTTTTTTTTTGTAAATCACATCTTAAATTTTTCAAAACTGACTGCAGCTGGGAAACTGAAATACCAAAGATCACAATTCATTTTCCCTGGTGTTCGTTGCATGTAACCCCAAGAGCGGCTACAGGTAGATGAACTGTTAGCTTCAGCTGTAGTGTTCAGATGGTTTCCGCTGGTTTTAAGAAATATTTAGTGATGCTGAACTATGTAAATGTGGTTTTAGATCCCAGATTTTAACTGTTTGTGGTTGGATGTGGTCACTAACCTCCTAATATCAGGGCTCCACTGTATAGCTTTAAACTAAAACATTACAATTACCTTTGCTCAAAGATGTCCAGCTGACCAGCAGTAGGCAGCAATATACAGGATAGGGGCTGTGCTGCTTTACTCTATTCTCCAGTTAGTCAGAAAAGGTTGCACTTACTCAGGAATTGGTTTTAAATGATAAAAATAGCAGAAGGAAAGTTTTAGTAGAAACTATTTTAATGTCTGTTTGATGCTTAGTGCATAAATGTAACAAAAAAAAGTAAAATCTCTCGATTTGAATCCATCGCTTGTTTTGTACAACACTCCTGTTGGGAAATGGGATAGTTGTCTGCCGTTCTTTGCCAAATTGTTAGGAAAGAGTTGACAACTGGAACAACTTTCATCTAAAAGTGTCGGAAAACTCAGAGCCAAAGTTCAATCTGAGAAAATCCTTCAGAATGCCTTAAGACAAAAACATCTGAATAAATCCTGTAAACTTGGAAACACTCTGAATACTTCTGAGTTTTAACAGATTGATATATAAATCAAATTGTGATTGGATTACAGTGTCCATAAGCAGGTTTTATTTACATTAGTCTAAAAATGTCTGCTCCAACGTGGAGCCTGTTTAAGTGGTTGCCTGCAGGAGTGGGCTTGTGGGTGCCAGAGTGGGCCCTTTGGCTCGGCTTACTGGCGCGTCTCAGTTGGCATGGCCGCGGTTCACCTCTGCTCCTCTTGCTGACGAGGCTTCCAGAAAAACTGCTAACTTCTAGAGTAGCTGCTGCCAGCTCTCCCAACGAGCTGCAGGCGCTGTTCAGGGAGGAGACGCAGGAGTCCAAATCAAATATCATTAAAGACTTAAATGTGTAAAACTAATTACCGACTCGCAAGTCGGATACAATCACAGCGCTATAAACATATTCCCATAAATAATGCATGATGTTCTGTGAGAAAACCCAGACAGTTATAGTGCACACTGTGCAGAGGAGGCGACTCTTAGTCATCGGGTGTTCTGGGCTCCGGTTTCTCTGAAAGTCGGCAGTTTTAGCTTTAAAGCCATCTTCCTGAGCCATATTTGGGGAGGATGGATTAAATATGGTGCGCTCGTTGAGTCAACATTTCCATTTGGGCTTTTAAATAGCATTTCTTTGCTCAATATTCACTGGTACAGAAACGCGGATGAATCACCCTCTCACTACGGAGAGCACAGGGAGCCCTTTAGACGTGATGCATTACTTTGACAGAGCCGTATTGAGAGTTGGGCCATTATGGTGATGGTAAATGGAAACATGCTGAATTGAACTTTGTACCAGTTTTACCCTGAATGTGGTGAAGACTCATAATTTACCTTGGAACGGAAAATTGGATTTTATCTATTTCTGCTTTATCTGTCTTCTAACGTAGCTGTAAGGTAACAACATGTGGTGTCGATTTCTAATCTCTTTGTGATGGAGCAGCAGGATACAAACCAGCCTCTCCAATCTGTTACTACCTATTGAAGCTTTTCACACTTCCTCACCTTACAACCACAAACTGCGGCTCATTTTATTGGAGTTTTGTGTGATAGACCATCGCAAAGTTTTGCAGAGTTGTGAAGAAACGTAATACAGACGTAATACGTTCAACTTTTCTGTGAAGACCTCAGAGGTTTGTTAGCGAGCAACCGGAACCGGCTAGTTTATAAGATAATATTACAAGCTTCATATGTTTCACACGTCTTCTGTTGTACAAATGCAATCCTGTCAAGATGGTGCCCTCCACCTAAACTGACCAGGATATCCATGGTGACTCTGGAGGAGCTGCCGAGATCTGCATGTTTTTGTGGAAACCTTTGAGAAAGATTTAAGCAGTACGATTTAGAGTTGGAGGAGAAATGGCCATGTTGTTCTGTGAACCAGGAAATTCTGCTTATCGTTCTAAACGTCTCATCCCCATGGTAAAGCATGGTGAGGGCAGCATCATGGTGTGGGGGTGGCTGCAGAAGACAATTAGCAGAAGTGTGTCAAACTCTGGATCCCTTGAATCAAATCCGGTTTGCTGTAATTATTTGTCGGCCTTCATAAATAATCAATTAATTAACTTGAAAGAAAAAAACGTTTGAAATTTTAAATGCTTTGATTTATTTAGCCGAGACATTAATAAACATTTCTGTAACTGCGCCAGAGAAAATGTGCTTTTTGTCCTCTGTTGTCCCTGGACAAATTTCTCTCACTAAGAACAAATTAAGGTTGTACAAAACGAGGCCAAAATGAAATTTGGCCTCTTACACAAATTTGTGTGCTAAAATGAAATTGAGTCAAATCACATCAGTTTTATTTATATACTACTAAATTACTTAATGTGAAAAGATACTGAATATTGTTTAACTTTAAGAAGTACTCGTCGAATGCAGAGAAAACTTTATTAACAGGAAGTTTTCTCACTTGAAGTGGCTCAAAACAAAAATGAGTTTGACATCCCTGGATTTGATCAAAGCTTCTTCGTATCGGGGGCGTGGCGTGGTGCCGTGGTGCCGCAGGGGACAGCGCGACCCACGTTGGGGGGCCGTGGGTCCTTGGCGCGGCCGGCACGGGTTCAACTCCCGGGTCCGGCAGCATTTGCCGCATGTCTTCCCCCCTTCCTGTCAGCTTACTTGTGTATGAGGGGACGCTAGAGCCCACAAAAAGACCCCTAGAGGGGTAAAAAAAAAGGATTAAAAAAAATAAAATGATAACATTACTTACGTTTAGAAAAGGAAAAAGAAAAAAACAAGAGAACATAAATAAATAAATAATAATAAAAAAGCTTCTTCATGCATCAGTTCAGATTAAACATGTCGATGTTTTGGAGACTTTGACGATTGTTGCTCAGAATAACGCTCCTCGTCGTCCTGCTCCAGCGCTGCTTCATGATAAATGATTGCAGGTTTGTATTTATTGCAGCTCATTGAGCTGTTTGTGTGCAGACTGACATGTTGAAATTCACTTCAGCCGCTGCCATGGAAATTATGTTGAACAGATCAACAGGAATCGCTGACCCGGGTAAAGGAGGACCAACAGAACCTCCTTCAGAAATGACTTTGATCTGAACCTCATCGCCTGACGCTTATCTGCTGACTTTAATCTTAAGTAGCAGGTGGAAAAATTATTCAGATTTCATGTTTAGATGAAATTAAACTAATAGCAGTTTGAAGTCAGACCTCTAAGTCTTACCGCCTTTTTCATGTTTTCTTTCTTTCGTAGATTTCCTTAAAATTAACAGGCTCTGTAATGTCTCTGAGAATGAAATCAGGTTGAAATTAAAATATTTTTAATGTGTTTCAGTTTCTAAAGTATTGTCCATGGACTGTGCAGCTTCAGATGTGTCATGATTATTGAACTAGCTATTAAACCTATTCCTGGGTTTTCTGAGAAATTTAACTCCAAATTATACTCAAGGGGGGGCTGCACAGTGGCACAGTTGGTAGAGCTGTTTCCTTGCAGCAAGAAGGTCCTGGGATCGATTCCCGGCCCGGGGTCTTTCTGCATGGAGTTTGCATGTTCTCCCTGTGCATGCGTGGGTTCTCTCCGGGTTCTCCGGCTTCCTCCCACAGTCCAAAAACATGACTGTCAGGTTAATTGGTCTCTCTAAAAGTCTCCCTAGGTGTGAGTGTGTGTGTGTGAATGGTTGTGTGTCCTGTCTGTTTTCTGTGTTGTCCTGCGACAGACTGGCGACCTGTCCAGGGTGAACCCCGCCTCTCGCCTGGAACGTTAGGATAGGAACCAGCAACCCTCCCAATCCCATTAGGGACAAGGTGATTAGCAAATGGATGGATGGATTATACTCAAGGGAGAAGCTACTTAAAACGTTATTGCCTTGTGTTTTTAAAGCGTCCAATCCGGGAGCCCCATTCATTTTCCTTGTCACTGATTGGCTAAACACTGAAGAGGTAGGAAGTTGTTTTCTGCTGTCATCGTGACAAAACTCGTTCTGCTGTTCATTATAAAACATATTAAGGTATTTTTAGAGTGTAAGCTATTAACCAGTTATATGCTTTTCAGATGGAGACTAAAGTATTCACAGGCAGTGAAAACAGAGAGTCCATTGTTACTAAAACACAAAATGACAGAAAATTATTAAATTTGTGTATTTTCTGTCACCAACTCTGGTGAGAGATCAAAACTCCTTTACACAAATTCTCAAAAGTTTTTGGAAAGGCATAAAAAATATATTCCAACTTTACGTTTCCTCTAATGGATTTCACATTCTGCTTGCATCCCAAGTAGGTAGATGATCTGCTGGTTTTGTAGAATATATGAATCCAATGTTTTACTCCAAAGATTTCTATTCCGAAGGTTAAAAAATGTTGGTATTTCCCAGCTTTATTTTTCCGTCCTGCTGTCTAAATGTTGTCCGTCCATCCTGTTGATTCTTACATTGACCCATCTGTGCCTATGAATGTTTGTCCATCAACCTCTTCGTGTGTTTCTGCTTCCATCTGTTTCCCTCCTGCTGTCCATCTTTGTCCATCCATCTGTCTGTCTGACCCATTGCTGCGTCCGTCTGTTTGTCCATCATCCTTGCGTCGACCTGTCGGTCAGAAAACGGGGTTTTCTGTTGGTTCCCTTTTTAAGTGCGATCTCTGTTGAAAAATGTGCTGGAGTGAATTTTTCTTTTATACTTTGGAAAATTATTTAAGAGTGGACTTACAGCTTTTAGAGTCCGAAAAAGTTTGAAATTTCTGATATAAAAATCTAGAAATTTAGACCATTTTTTTCAGTGGCTCAAATGTTTTACAGTGTTCATAAATGAATATTAATTCAGGCGGATATAAAAACACGAGTAAAGAGGAAAAACCTGAAAAGTACAAATGTGATGATAGAAACTCAAATCGGTTGATTTTGTCCAGTCTAAATGTTTTAGAAGTGAGGATGAGTTTTCCAAAAAAAAATATTAACAATCTGGAGAAAACGGACACTAAAGCAAAATATTTTTGCTTTCCTAGCGACAAACTTCCTGGACGAGGAGTTTGATCAGATCGCACCGACGAGTCAAGTTTCTACCACTGAACCAGAATGAGTTTCTGTCCACTGAGTTCATCTGGAGGGTCACAGATTACTGTTTCAGACAATCCTTTTAGTAGAATATGTTTTATTGTACTCCACCGCCATCTTGAATTTTTTCTGAGATTCTTACAAAACACCATTTTATTTATTTTTGATTAAAAATACCAAGGAAAAATTCCTCGCTAGAGTTATTATATCTTGCGAGGTCCGTCAGAAACCCTTTTTTGTTCCATTTAATGTTTTTACACGCCTTTTAATATGCTTTATAAAATCCTTCACTGGGTAAAAACTGCCAAAAAAAGCTGACTATTCTTATGTAAATGTGTTTTCTGTTTAACCTTCATATTTACAGGCTGAGATCCATTCCCAATTTCTAAGAACTGACCCTAAAATGTGTGTTCTGCTCAGGATTAAGATTTATAAACCGGGTCTCCTGCTGTAAATCGCGTCTGTGGCAGAAACAGGGCTGGAGATAAAAGTGCAGGATTTGGTTTTTCTTCCTTTGTCAGAAATCTCTGGCAAGTTAAGCACCATGATCAGCTCCGGCTTCAGCACCATGGACAGCGCCGGCTCACACCGAGGCAGCAGAGAGAAAAATGGTTGAAAGGGTTCGTCTGCTTTCATCAGGGAGGTTGAGTGGAAAACTATCTGAATGTTTTCTAGCTTAAAATCACTTTTCTATCCCTGTGCATTACTAAAAAAAATGCATTTCAGAAACCAATAAGTCGTCATGTCTATCTGCGCACGGAGTTTAGATAAATTCAGAGACAAGCTGTACAAAGTGTCAGCCTGGAAAGAGGTTTTCCTCCCTCCCCACCGTCACCATGCTGTCTTATTTACGGTGGAAATTTTTCTGCCCACTGCTGAAAATTGTTCTGTCATGGAGGTGTGATAGGAGTTATTACCGGAAAGATCTCCGATCAGATTTTTTTTTTTATTGCGCCGCGATGGGGAGGAGGGAAAAAAGCCTCATGGCAAATGTCAAACACTGTTTCCAGATTTAATTTGTGGAGCAGCCGTGAAATGGCCATGCACAAACCTGTTATCTTTTCAGCGTGGGCAGATGTTACGCGCTTGTGAGGGGCTGATGTTCCTCAGAAAAATTAAATATACAGACCTCTGTTGCTTTCCTTTTATCCTTTCTGTCTGTTTTTAAGTGCAGCTTGGAGCGACGTAGACAAATGGGAATAGATGTCTCTTTAGGTGTGACAGACGTTTAATAGAAATGTTGAGGAAGAAGAAAAGATGCATTTATGAGAACAGTAGCACTAAGGTCACAGTCAGAGCTGACTGGCTTGTGTCAAAACGAGGAAAGGAAGAAACTTTTGGACATTTTTAAGATTTAAGTTCTGGTCCATGAACATCACAGACTTGTCATGGTCACGTTCTTTGGGTTTTTTCATCAAATAATTAATGTATTTGTTGTATTTACCTTTCAAAACAGAATCACGCAAAAACATCTAATTTGTTTAAATCTGTTTTGTTAGGTTAGAAACTTTGTGCTTTACATTTTTCACCAACAACATTCCGTCCTTTTTTTGCAAAGGTTTAGTTTTTCTTTGTTTTCAAACCTAAAAGTAAAATTAAATGATGGATTGCTTTTTTTTAAATAACACAATTCTCTACTGTATTTGTCAAAAGTCAAATTTTCCAAAGATTATGCAACATTTGCAGCTCCAGACGAGTTTTAAGCACAAATGACTCTTTGGATTGTTAAAGTTGCAGACCCTGAAGAATAACCTTTAATAACTACATACTTCCACAGAATCCTATTAAAAACCTTCTCCATCCTTCTTCCAGTCCTTAAAATTTACACAAACTGGAAAATCAAACTCCTGTGATTCAGCAAGGATAAAGAGCAAAAGAAAAACCACATATTGTTCTTGAATCAGAGAACTTCCTTGAGGAAATCTTTGTCTATATCCTCTATTTTTCACATGTTGGAGCTTTAGCTTCTGCCTTAAATTAGGGTCCAGTTACATTTCCCCAACGTCTACTTCACTGACGCTGACTAAACCTGAAGCCAGGAAAACTCATCACAACCCAGTGATTCTCCCTCTGCTGGCACTTGTTAAAATCCAACACTTGATTCTTCTGCATGCGTCAACTTGTGTAAACAAAGATATGCTTTCCTTCTGGAGTTTGTTGCCCTCGTGACATAAACGCCGCTCGCTTCCAGCAGGACTCCGCCGTGGCCCCATTTGTTGCACCAAATACCAGCGGGGCAGGAAATGAGCCGCGAGTGGAGCCCTGCGGCTTCCTGCTATAACTCCACCTTTGTCGTGACTGGTCACCTGCTGCCTGTCAGGGTGGAGATGTTGAGAGCTTGTTTCTTAAGTCTTTCCCCTGAAACATGATGCGCATCAGTTCACAGGAACACATTTTCTACTTCAGTTGCGTTGGAACATTTTGTTTCTCGCTGTTTGATATTTTGTTTTTTCTCCGTGTGTCATTCAAGGTTTTGCATCTTCTGTTTTTAAACAAAGCTTTTAGAAAGTCTGAGGTGCCTTCTGCTTTAGCAAATTATTTTTTTTCAGTTGGCTAAATATTTTGCCCCCACTCTTCCCACTATTGAGTTATTTTCCTATTTGAAATCTGCTGAATTTTTTGTCAGATTTGTTCAGATCCGGAGGGCTGGGCGGCTCAGTTGGTGCAGAGGTTAAAGTTCTTGACGTGGTTTTAATGGGTTTGATTCTTGGTCTACGACAATTTTCTGAATGTCTTTTCTATTTCCTGTCCATTTACTGTACAAATGCAGCCTAAAAAAATCTAAAAAGAAATGTTCAGATCCACAAAACAGAAAAAATCCAGACTGCAATGAACACGTATTTCCGAGAAGAATATCTTGGCCTCCATTTAGGAGTAATAAATGTCTAAAGTCAGGAAGAGCGCAGCTAACATTTCTGCAGACCCCACACATTCTGGACACAAACTGTTTAGACTTTGACCTTCACTCTGGTGGTGCTGCAGAAGCCAGATGAAACAGAGACAGTTTCCTGCCCCCAGAATGTCTCTCTGATCAACACCTTACTGCCAGAATTGTCAACTATTCTTCTGTGGAAAAAAATAACCGTTACTGCAACACCAAAATTGTCCACGTTAAGAGAAATAGCTGCATATGTTTGAAATATTCCTTTTTATTCTTTATACTTTAAAATCCGTACAGCGAGAGCGCTTGAAACCGTAATCGATTGCACACAGTCTTGGCCAGAAAAGCTGATTCTGATGCTTCTTGTCTCTGTGTGCATTTGTAGTTGAGTTATGTTTGTGTGTCGACTCCTCAGGCAGTTTGCAGGTTGTTCTTGTTTACGCGTCCTGGTCAGGAGGTTTAAGGCATGACTGATGGAGGTGGGTACGCAGAGGAGGAGACGAGAGAGAAGAAGAATGACCTGACAGGTCCTCTATTCAACTCTTAATAACAGATGCAGTGTGCAGAAATCGCAGAATGTTTTTATTATCGCATTTCAGGGAATTTATTTACGTTTAACTGAGATCACTTTTGTTAGCCGACTGTCTGCGCTGAAATGTAAGGTTTGCACTTTAGGATTTATGAGCTTAAGAAGCGTGCATAAAAATGTTTTTTTTTTTTTCTTTACATCAAACAAACAAATTTTGTTTATTGGGATTTTTTTTTTTTTTTTTTTTTTTTTTTTTTTACTGAGGTAATAAACAGACCTGTGTCCATTTTTAATTGTACATATTTAGCTGCCTTATAGAAGAGAGAATCACGGATCAGGAGCAGCACTGGTTATTTTTGTCTTGGCCATGGTGAAATGTCCGCCTGAAGGCAGTAGCACGTGGTCTAGCTGATCATTTTCTCTGCCTGTTCAGATCTCTATTTTCTCCATAGAGGTCCAAAGTGCTCTTGAAGTTTCAGCTTGATCTGTGTTTCAGTAAAGGCATCAGAACTGTGCTCAGATCACTGGAGGTGAAATGTGCAAAAGGATCTGGAGCTGAAGATCTGAGTGAGATTAATTCACAGCAGATGTCATCTCAGGGCACTTTCCAAGACAAACCAATTCACTGGTGATTAAAATAATTGTATGTTAGGCCAATCTGATCATGTAGTCAGTTACAGATCCAATTACATGCAGGTCAATTTAATCTGAATTATAACAATCAGGTTAGTTGAACTCAGTGTTATTCTCCAGGTGAGGAGGAGAACCTTCTCCAGAGTCGGTCTCAGTACGAACAGCCGTTTTTCCGGCACTTAAAATCACAGAAAGTGATGCAGAGTAAAGAAGTAGAGCCGCACCCAGAGCACCTTCTGCCGGAAAAAATAGATGAGCTACACTGATGTTGATGCCTTCATCCAGGAAAGAAACATGGCTCAAGACAGCACAGGTAAAGCGGTACTTTCTAAAGAAAGAAAAACAAAGCTGAACGGAGAATAGCTTGACCAGGGGTACTTTCTGAAGAGGAAAGTACCACCGCACAGGTAAGAGCGGCAATATCTTCCTCAGTTACTTAGACCTGAAAGTAGCACAGCTAAACACTGAATCCCTGGGCTAGGCGTACTTTCTATAGAAATAAAAATGGCAGCAGTAATCACATAAACGTTGAATCAGCAACGTTTTCTACTGATGAAAATGAAGAGATAGGCTGTTAATGGCAGCAACAGCTCCAATAATGTCCAGAAAAGAGACTCGGCCATAACCAGAATCACTGAGTCCAAGAGTACTTTCTTTAGAACAAACAGTAAATACAGAAAGTTTCTTTTAGAGTCCAATGAAGGACTTTGTCTAAGAAAGAGGCATCTTAATAAAAAACTGCTTTCTGAATAAGCGATGAGGTAACTGCAGCAATTCCTCCTGTTCCTGGCTGCTTCCAGTAGAGTGACAAACACAAAAGCACCAGGTGTACTTTCCATGGAAAGACAAAGATCGTAGTAAAAATTTGTAAAATAGGCAAAAGAGGCAGACAGATCCCTTAAACAGTGTAGAAGCTACGTTGAGTCTAGAAAAAAGACTTTGTCTGTCAAAGGTTCTGTGATTTGTGAAGGATCCAGTGCTGAAAGCATGAATGTGACGGGCTGGGTGACCCCGTACAGCAGATGTTCTTGTTCAAACTTGTTTCTGGGGTACTTGATAGAATTTTAAAGATCCCTGCGTCATCTCTTTTTTTTTTTTTTTTCTTGTTGAACATCAACGGGATGCAGCATGAAGCGTGACCCGAGTCTCAACTCTGAGCTGAAGCTCGTGTTCTGCCGGTTCTGTCTCAGTAAATAAGAGTTGAAAAGAGAGGATGAGGGCGGGACTCGGAGGTACAAATTTTCAACTTGTGTTCAAATCGATTCTCTGGAAGCAAATGCAAACTGAGGCAATGCAGGACTCTGAAAATGAATGTGGTTTGGCATCGCCAAGCGTAAATTACACTCTACACGTAATCCAGTCTGTGAAACTACCGTTCTGCCGTTTTTATTGAGTAAACAAGATATGTTCTGTCTTCAGGCTGACATTTTGCCATTTCAGAACCTGTAAAATATTAATCGTATTTGAATGAGACGTCTGGGGTAGCAACCCCATCATCATGCTGGTTTGTTTCCCGCTGTTAGGTGTTTGGAAAATGACATCCCATTCCTGTGCTGACAGATTGTTGGCTAGGCCAGAAAATATAAACTAGTGGCATTTTTCCCCCCTATGAGATGTACATGCTGCATTTAGATATCGAGATTTAAATCCGGCAGCCATGGGGAAAAGTTGAGAAGAAATTCTGTTTCTGTGGCAGCTCAGTACTGATCATTTCGTAAGGGCTGAGGGTCTTATTGGGAACCATTGAGGTTATCCATTTTGTTCTCTTGATTTTCAGAACTTATACTGAGTTTTTAACGGGGTTAAAATCCAGAGAGTTTCTTCACCCTGAACCACTTGATTATGACCTTTTCTTTGTTTTCCGGCTTGCTGGGAAAACACCAAATTGCTGCTGGATCGTTGGGGGAAAGTTACTCTTTTCTCCTTTTCACTAATGTATCGCAGAGTTTTTAGCTAAAACTGAGCCTTGGATCAGAAGCAAACCCACACCTGAAGTGTATCCAGATGCTTCGCTGTCAGTCTGACACAAGACTCATGCTTGCATTCAACTTTTTATTTTTGGACAGTTCTTTTTGACAGATGCCCAAAATAGTCAGAGGGATGCTTCATTCAGTTCTCTGCTGTCTAATTCTGGTACTTCCTGTCAGTCTATCCTCCATGTTTACTGGTTTCTGTGGGAAAAGGAGATGGTTATGCTACTGCAAGCAAAAAGAAGCAACACCATAAACCATCACACTAATGACTCTTTTGCACTAGCAGTGCTGCTTGACTCGGCTCGTTTCTACACAGTTCGGGTGGTTTTCTCTTACAGTTGAGTAGCTCTAGTTGACCCAGTGTGGGGGTCGTCATAGCTGGGGGGTTTCCAGAGTTAAAAAAGTAAAATGACATGGATGGTATGTTGAACCCTCTTCTCAGTTTGCCTTTGTCTTTTGTTTCTGTTAAAACTGCTGCTGTTGACGTTCTACAAATGGTGCGTCTATTGAAAATGAATCAATCTTGGGAATCCACCCTCTAACACAAACTGCACAAACTGGAGGCCCGTGGGCCAAATCCAGCCCACCACAGGTTTTTATCTGGCCCTCTAGATTCTAGACTAAGTGTGCTTAAATATTGTTATTAATCAAATCAATGCATTTTTATCTGTTTACTACCAAATTTAATCTATCAGTTCCTACAGATTCTTGAGAATTATTGTGGAAATTCACGCAAAAGTCAACAAATCCCCACACTTTTTTGCTCTAATTGGGAGTTTTAATTGGGAGTTTATTGCAGATTTTTATCAAAAATGGTCAAAAACTTTCTTACTTGTACTAAACAGCTGCCTCAACCTAAATTGTTGTCAGATTACAGTCCATGAACTATACGGCGAGTAATAAAAACTCGCATTTAAATAAGCACAAGTATCGGAAATATTTCCAAATTCAGGGCCGTGCAGAGACCTTTGGAGGAGCAGGGGCTGAAAGTTAAAAAAGGGCACACTGAACAAGATCTTAAAACACCGTACAACGACACGGCAACAGCCCATATTAATCAATAATCTAACTGGATCATACTGTATCATTGGCATCATGTGGGGACAATGCAAAGCAAATGTAGCCTATATTTTCCCCAACAGGTTTAATGTTTCTGTTTCTGCTGCTGACAGCCCTGGAGGGCTGAGCCGATCTGAGACTCTAGCTGTTAAACAGACCAGAGCAGAGAAGGTCAAAGGTTATGAAGTGAATAGTGGAAAACCCTTTTGGACTCGTGTCCTTGCAGTTCTACATGATTCGATTAATTATGTAGATTGTTTTAGCAGAGACATTATCACCTGTAAACAACTCCAATGCAAACAAATGATGTCAGCAGGTTTACTTGGAGGTAACCATGGCAACAGGACTGATTTATAGCAACTTCAATAGATCCTGTTTTAATCTAGTTTTAAACCACCAACCTACCGGCTGCGACTGCAGATGAAAATTAGCCTCCAGGGCTAAATCCTACATTTATTTTGAATAATGTGCATTGTACCTTTTAAATAAAAATACAAAACGTGGGGCGTGCTCCGGTGGCGTAGAGGTTAGCGCGCCCCACGTTTGGAGGCCTTCAGTCCTCGACGCGGCCGTCGCGGGTTCGATTCCCGGACCTGAAGACATTTGCCGCATGTCTTCCCCTCTTTCCTGTCAGCCTACTGTTGTATAAGGGACACTAGAGCCCACAAAAAGACCCCCTGGTGGGGAAAAAAAGAAAAAATACAAAACGCATTAAGATGCAGAATTTGATCTTCAGAATATCATGTAATACTTTTTTTTTTTTTTACTGTAAATGACCAGTCGAAATGATCTAAAGTTATAGTTTTTTTTAGCTGTTTGCAGCTGAATGAACATTTGGAGATATTTGTTCTTGGCTGATGGTGTTTTAGTAATCACCTTCCAAGCTGATTGCATCAACAAAGATCAACAGCTGTGAGCAGAGTCTCAATAAAACAGACAGGGAGCAAAACTCCCCTTTTCTATGCGAGAACAAACAACTAGATCGTCGTTTTGAGGGGGAGTTTAGAGAAGATAAGTTTAATGAGCTGTCAGCACAGAGAGGCAGGAGTATCTGGGGTTAAAGTTAAAATTAGTCCAATTTGGGTAAAACCGTTTAGCTAGAGGATGTGCAAGCGTTAAATCTGCAGGCGGCGTATTTTTCAGTTTGCGACGAGAAAGAAAAGTCTTTCCTGCGTGGATATAAGAGCGTGAATGTGCATGAATTCATATTATACAAATTATTTGGAAATGGAAGCCATAATCATCCCGAGCATGAAAGCGTGCGTGTTTTGCATGCTGCTAGCAGAGCTCTTTTAGCAGAGTGGCATCCGAATGAGAGGAGGCCCCTGGAGTGTTTGTGTGGCGTAACGGAGAGCGGCACGTCGACTGATGGGGGAAAATAGGAAGGGATACTAAGTGGTCCAAGAGGGGGAGTTCAAAGTGTGTGTGCTGCATATGATTACAGACAACAGAGAGGGAAAGTTGAGGGACTGTGTGTGTGTTAGTGTGCGTGACGGCTGCAGGCAGACAGAGCAGCATGCTAATGAACGCATTGATCTGCTGCAACGGGGAAAAGGACAAACCCGTCACAATTTAATACAGTTTCCGTCTCCTCAACGTCGACTTGAATGATCTCATTCTCATTTCGTCCTGTTTTATTTATACCTTTTGATTGCTTCTCCCTTTATGCTCATTAGGTTTGTTCACACATATAAATTATAAATGAAGACGACTCAAAATAAAAGAAGAAAATTCAGAAAAGTCTGAAAAATCAAAATGCCCTTAGGCCCGCCTCTGAAGAAACAACTACTACCTTTTTTTTTCTCCTCTACTTCCAGTTGTTTCCATTTTTTCCTTAAAAGCGCGTTGGATGCTAATGAAATACTTTATCTAGTTATTACCAGTTGCTGCTACTTTCCAGCTTTAGGGAGACACAAGCTTTATTTTTCTCTGATTTTATAAAATAGCATCACTGGGTTCAATGGCTCAGGAGGGGAACGCTGCTTCCAAAGATAATAGTCATGAAACACAATTTAAACGATGAAATAGGCTTAGAAATGCCACTGGATGCATTTTGCTTCTGTTTTACTTTCAGGTAACTCTATGTAGGTTTGGGTCAACTGGAGATTGTTTGATAGCCTTCAGATAAAATATGATTTGCATAACGTGATGTAATTCATTTTTAATTCAAACAGAAAAGCAGCAACTAATGCTACTGCTGCTAAAATAACATTATTGCTGTTGTGATTCTGATCCATACATAATATAAACACAGATGTTTTTACATAAACATGCTTTTTGTGGAGAGTATTAGTGTTTTTCTCTGGTTTTTATAAAGTAACTCTTGGAGTAAAACAAGTTCAACTTGTCTTCCTTTGTAACAAATAATGTATTTGAAGTTCTTCGTGGAAACAGAGAAAACTCTGGTTATCACAACACTTTCTCTAGAATCTCATGACCAGTTTTATAAACTAGTGGAAAGTTGTGATGGATTTAGACAAGTAGCATAACTCAGCATGCCTACCTAGGTTTATTCACATTATTATGTGAAGAGTTAAACACTTTTCCCATCTACATGGCTGAAAATTAGATCAGTTTGCAGCAATCAGCTACTTTAAATTATATCAATGCACATAAAAAGTCTCAGAATTGGTCAGAGGTAACACTTTATTGAAGAGGTGTGAATGAGACTCACATGACACTGTCATAAACGTGACATAACTCCTGTTATGGACATGAAGAAGTCTTTAGGAGGAATGTTTAACTCTTCTCATGAAGTTTCGTTCTGTAAATAATAACACTTTTGGTCCATTAAAAGTCCATTAAAATGCTAACTTTGCATTAAAGTCTCATTATTTACCAAATAATGCAGAGTTGACGCTTTTAATGGACCTTTAAAGCAACTTTGGATTGAAGGTGAGGGTCATTATTTACCGAATGACACTTCATGACAACAGTCATAAACTTTCATGGAGCCTCTTCGTGTTCATAACAGGAGTTATGTCACGTTTATGACAGTGTCATGTGAGTCTCACTCACACCCCGTCGATAACGTGTCACCTTAGTCAGGAATCTGGGAAAATTCACTTCTGATGTGGCGAACGACCTCACTAGGGAACGTCTTTATAAACCCTAAGTTTCAAATTTCCGCCTGGATATTTTTGCTTATTTTAATTGTAGGCAGTTCTTTAAATGTCCTGTGAGTAAATATGTATTTGCCCATTTATTAACTGGAACTTTCAACATCTAGCAAGTTATTTTCTCAATTTACCATCTATTAAGAGACCGCCTCTCAGATTTATTTCCCTCCCTGCTACGACGGGAGTCAAATTACAGTAATAACACGATATTTGGTGGAAAGTTCAACGTCTCCCCTTTCAGAAACTGTAGGAATTTTTCAGATACCACAAAGTGTGGCGAAATTTCGGTACTTCAAATTTGGCTGAATCGCCGCTGCGACGTTTAGGACTTAAAGGTTTAAAGATAGATTTATAGATATTTATCAAAGCTAAGATTTATCGTCAGCCAAACGAGTTGCAGGTTAATGAGCTTTATATTTACCATTAAAAACACTTCCAAGTGATTTAAAATTAAGAAAATAATAAAAAGTAACCCAAAGATACTTGATCTAATTGTTCAGCCTACTTCTATAATTAGGAGGGAGAATTTCTTTTATTTTTAAAAATACTACTACTATGTTTAAAAGTTTTCATCAAAGTTTTACTGGTCTCAAACAAAGGACTTTTATCCAGATTTTTGAGTCAAATCAAACAAGAATTTGTGAGTGAGAAAGCAAAGAGGGTTTCGAAGTTTTAGGACACATCAGTTCCTCTACAGAAAGACGAAAATGTCTAATCGGTCCGGATCTCGTCAAACTAATTGTCTCGTCTCTCAGCTCAACCAGCGAAAGAATTTCAGCCCAATATCTGTTCGGAAATCCTCAGGAAATTCATGCAAAGATGGAAATAACGAGCGCTACAATGTAGAAAAATATTTATCACAGCCAGAATCTCACAAGCTAATCTGTTGTCTGTTTGGCCTGGACTCTGAGTCAGCTCTACAGCAGCCGTCGGCGTCTGCAGAGGAATAAAAAAGGACATGTCAGAAGCCTGATAGCAAAGCATATGCTGATTTTTGATGTCTGGCCATGTTTCATTACACTGCCAGTGAGAAAAATGGAATCCAATTCTTTTTCTACCACATTGTTTTAACTTGAAAGAGACATTAAATGTTCCTGCTACGGCTGGCTGCACTTTCTATCTATCAACAAAACTTACCATTCACAGCCTCACTCTTTATTTTTCATCTTTTACTTTAGAGAAAAGACAAAAGAGATGCTTTGACTTGTATAAACACACTTTTTTCAAGTTAGAGTTAAAGGAGACCAAAGTATATGAAAGGTCAGCTTGAAATCAGCTTGTTTTTTTATTACCACATGACCCTGAAGTGGCTCGTCTTTGACTCGACCCTTTTGATTTAATTTAAATTAATATACCTCCTATAAAAGCAGCTTTCTTGTATAGCCGCATGTCGAGTTGCTGCACTGTGTGCATAGAAAAGGGGAGTTTGTGCCGATACCAGAGAGAAAGCTGCCCATGTTTTTGAAGTGTTGCTGCTGTTATTGCACTGATCTCTTTGTTTTGGTCCAGGGTTTGTAGCTGCAGGCTTGGCAGAACAGCACAGCCGCCTGAATCCCTCAGCTGCTGCCTTTTCTCGTTTGTTTTTTTTCCCTGTTTCTCTCTCTCTCCTACGCACCTCTTTATAGCAAGACGCTGTGAATAGCGTCGGTTGTTTCTTTCTATATATTCAAAAATAAAAACCTCTCTTCCCTTGCTGGGAACATGATTATCTCTCAGGAAAAGCAGCGGCTCCCTGTAGTTGCATCTAGAGAGTAATAAAACTTGTTTATGAAATTTTCTAACAAAGGTCTGGGAGTTTTATGGTTTCTGGTAGTATATTTTAAGTGCAAGAGAATAAACCCACAAATACAGGCCGGAGATCTAAATCCTCCTGTTTGACTGCTGTTGCATATAATGTGATAATAAAAAGCTCAGTGCATGAGTTAATACTGCGCTCGTCAACATAACAGTTTGGTGGCGTCTGAGTTGCTGCACTTCATCTGAAATATTTGATATTCTCAGTTGCACTTAGTTCTGCGTTCTGTCTACATTTGAGATGCTCATTTTTTATCACCCTTTCATGTTGCATTATTAAAGATGTGACACAATGGCTGCTGTTGTTTCTGTGTGCAGATTTTAAAAAACAAAGCTGTGACACACTCAGCATAAAACAGTGAGTCAATTCTCACTAAGCTGCACAAGGCTGGACGAAAATACGGATTTATCGCTTTTGAAAGCTGTTGAGTCAGTAATTTGACTTTGTTAAGCTTGATTTTTTATTTTTACGCCTTAATATTTGCAAGTTGTTTTGTGGAATTTGATTCCAGATTGGTGATTTTTATTTTATTTTGTAGAGCATATCTAAAATATTCTACAGAAAATGCAGCTTGGGAAACTAAATAGCCAGGTGGCTTTTCCAAAGCAGCCAATCCACGAGCGGCATTCATTTTCCTTGCCACTGATTGGCTGTCAAACATAGAGCAGAGATAAGAAACCCGGCCTTTCCAGTAGTGTGGATGCATATTAATGTAGTTGGTGTTTGAACTATTAAACTAGGCAGTTTTAAGCATTTTAAGAGGCTGTGATCCATAATCTCCCTGTGAGACGCATGTCTAAACAAATACCTGCACAGGTTTTTCTGTGCAAATGAGTCTGCAGGTAAGCTACCTTAAAGATTCATCACATCTGACGGAGAGCAAACACAACCCCAACAATAAAACTAGTGGTCGAAACAGTGCAGAGGATCTTAAAACTCCTCCAGGAATGTGGATCGACATGAAATACAGCAAAAGATATTGATTTCTAGTCAGCTGCGTCTTAAATCCTGAGGAAGTACAAACAAAAGAGGAAGGCTGTCGTAGAAAAACATCACTGTAGACCAAGAAAGGCATCAGAGAGTCGGGACAGAAAACTGAAAGCAACAGAGAAAATGCACAAGATCAGAGAAATGGAAGTAAATTGAATGCTCAGTGTTCATGGCCTGACTGCAGGAAGTGGCATCTACAAGCAGAAAAGCCAAACTAGATCCATCATTAACTCAGAAATCAAAGAAAACAAGTTTTCAATGTGCTAAAGGGAAGCAGTTACAGTCTGTGGGGTCCAGTGATGAGTCAGCATTAGTTGATGCTGGAGTGCATGTTTGGTGAACTCCCATTAAACTGCAGAAAATGGGCCGTTAAACTTTTTTCCCTTACTCTTGCTTTCTTTCACTGCTGAGAGAGAGCAATGAAAAAAATTAGACTGTCATAAAAGTGGTGAGCTTTGATTATTGGTAGTTTTTATTTTTTCTGACATACAATACATTTTCTCTCTTGGTGTCAAAATCTTTTTGAAACGGTTAACATTTTCTGAGAATATCGTGGTGCTAAACAGAACTGGAGCTTATGAATGAAGTGTTGTCATCGTGGATTTGCCATTTGTTTGTTTTCATTTTGATATTCAGAATAAAATGTAAAACAAACATGATAGATATAGTAGTAGTTAAAGACGAAGTTAATTATTTTAGTTCTCTGATCGGCTAGTCAGCCTGTAGTTAGTTGTTTCCCAGACATCCAGTTAAAGCCTAAAAGTAATTTTAGAACCACTTCCTGTATAAGACGGCTTGGTGTTGTGTGTTTGTTCCTTTTGCATATGATGGAAAAATGTAGGAGCATTTTTCTCATCTAAAATGTGCAGCAACATGTGGGGGAGGGGTAGTCAGAGAAAACTAGAGACTTTCTTTTCTCTCTCTTCAAACGGACTTTCAACTACGGGAACAAGAATATTCATACTTTTTAAAGCTGTTGATCTTTGAGACTCTTTTTTTTCGAGTTTCTCTGCAGACTCAGCTGGATTTCCTCAGAGATATGTTTAAAAAAAATATACAGAAAACACTCAGATGTTTTGGTGTTGATGAATAAAAAATAAAAAGTTTAAGAAACTTATGATGCTACCTTCACTTTTTTGGTCTAAACTTTGTGTAGGAATTTTAGTTTTGTCTTGTTATGCTTTTTTTATTATTATTTCTATCAAAATTTTCTGTTGTTGTTTTTTTTAAGGTTAAAAATAACCAAAATGAATAAATAAATCTGATTGACAGTGATGCATGGATGCAAAAGGCCACAGCCAGGATTAATGGCATTAATTACAGACGCTGAATTAAACATTAAAGCGAGCGGCTGCAAACAGTTCTGTCTGTTTTCGTCTGTGATGTTGTCAATAAAATCCCGTCTGTAGTTCTGCATCTTGTTTAGGAGCTGCTGCTGCCGTCACTGGATTCATGTTTGTTTTATTCATACCATCCCATTGATTTTTGGAGCCGGCCCTCCTCTCTGACGCCGCTGCTCCTGTAATGAGATCAGCGAGGTTTGTTTATCGCTGAACTTCTGGTGGAAACGGACAGATCCCCGAGTTATTTCAGGTCACTGAAATGGCTCCAGACATCCTGCGGTGATTGTTTGCATTTGCATACGTGTCTTAAAGCCCTTGAAATGATGATGTTCTGTCCAGGCGCAGGATCTACGAGCTGAGAAGCTGCTTTTGATCCGACACCGGGTGGGTTCTCGGGGACTCTCTGTCGTTATCGCTCAGCTCTGTGTGTGTGTGAAAACGGCTCTTCTTTTCAAATGTCACGTCAGGTCATGAGCAAACTGTCGGGGTTTATTTTGCTCTGCCTCTCTACTTTGGTTTGTTAAACACTTATTATTTAAAGCAGCTCCAATAATTACAAATCCTTTCACTCAGCTTTCTGCTTTTCTTCTTGTTAATCCCTTCATTTTTTTCTTTCTTTCTCTCTTTTCTCTGTCACCCTCATTTCTCTCTTTAACCTCAACTTTCAACCTCCAACGGCAATTAAGTGCAGCCTAACCACAATAATTACAAGGCCTTACAGCAACAAATCAAGTAATCAGGAAAACAATTACTTATCTCTCCCCTCTGTTTTTCTCTCATTCACTCATTCTCCCTTTTTGTTAATTCAGATTTAAATCGGCTCCGTGATTATTCTGCAGCAAACAGCCAACAAGAAATGAAATGTAATTAATTTCAACAGCTGACGTTCTCTGTTCTGTGTGTTTGTCTGCAGTAGTTGTCAGGATTAAAATGAGGTTTTGTGAAGCTGTGGTTTGTTTACCAATGTGCAGATGGAGTATGTTTTGTTTGAACTTCAGATGAAGCATTCTTGTCTAATAAATGCTCCCTTTCATATGGCTAAAGTGCAAAACAGGAGCATAATTTCTCTCTGATGTTTCATACACAGTGAGCTGTTTTTGTGCTTGATTTGATGAAAGAAATGTTTAAAATATCCCTCTGTAAGAGGATTTTAATGGAAAAGATTCAGATTCAGGGTTTTGGGTCGTGATCTGATGCTTTTACTTAATCATTATTTGCTGCTGGTGTTGAAGCCAACAATAATAAAACACACAAGTACTGGCCTTTGTACTGTTGTGGTGTTAATATTGTGAATATTTGCCTTCTTAAAATATTTTAATACTAGTTTGAAACATTAATCTGCTTCTTGTGTGTTAAACGTTGGTAAACAAACTTGGTTGCATGATTTAATAGCCTTTCTGCCAAGAATTATTAACTATTATTTGCATCATACCACCTTTTCTGTAGGTGAAATTAAGTCAAATTATATGATGCAAACATTTTAAAACCTTATTAGATGTAGTAACAAGGATATCATTGCTAACTGTATCAGCAGCTTGTCCTTTCTAGATGTTCAACCTGAGAGATGAAGATCAATAAAATTATTTCCTTTTGCATTAAAATTGAGATTATTAGAATTGTTTCCTGAACTACCAGGTTTTATTAGTTTTAGTCTCAATTTGACAAATTGTGAAAATGAATTAATAAAGTGGACATATAATATTTGAATGAAATAAATTTGAATATAATGGTTTTTAACGAGTTAAATTAGCATTGAGCTAACTAGCTCTGCTAATTTTAACAGCAGATAAAGTAGAATATTAGTAAACCCTGTTTTTAGTCGACGTTCAGCAGCAAAAGTAACAAAGATGTGATTTAATCTTTTTCTACTATAATGTTCATGAGTGAAGTAAAAACTTATTTTAGAGAAACTAAATCAAAAACCGGATGGAAACCTTTTCTACGCTGTTTACAGGAATTTTTATTTAGGAAGTTATTATATGTACACAGATATACTAGATAGCAAATTTTCTCTATAATGGGTGATATTTTTTTAATTATTAGCACAGTCGGAGCTAAAGATCAGGCTGCTGTGTTGGGCGTTAGTTTCCAATCACTCATGTCTGCAAGTAGCTAAATAAACATATAAAAGGGAGATTTTTGTTTAGGTTTAAACTATTTTTATTTGCGTGGTTTGCAAGATTAGCTTTTCTTACTGTGACAGACGTTTTCTAGAGTGTAAGTTTTGCTGTCAGCCTTCCAATATTTCTGAATCCTTTATGCTCCTTAAGGTAGTTTATGAAAGTTCAAAAGAACAAAATAAAACTTCTATTATCCAGCCGTCCTGCAGAAGATGCTTGTTTTGTAATGCAGCAATTTTTCACATCATGAACTATTTGTTGGCTGAATCCTCCGCCAATATCTGTTGCAAGAGTGAAACTGAAATGGAGTCAGATCAGTTCCAGCTCTGTTTAAAACCATCTTGATGTCTTCTTTTGTTTTTCCAGACCAACATCCCGTTCCTCCAGAATGTCCTGTCCAACAGCCAGTTCCTGCACTCCACCGTGGACACACAGTTCATTGACGAGAATCCAGAACTGTTCAACCTCAAACCCACGCAGAACCGAGCGCAGAAGCTGCTGCACTACCTCGGTCAGTGTGATAATCGCCTCATGACCAGGATTGTGCGTTTGCTGTGTTTGTAGTTCAAGTGGTGAAATTGCAGAGCGACAGCAGGTTTCTGTAAGCACAAATTGAAGGTTAATAACTCGACGTGCGTCTGGAACGAAGTCGTCAGCTCGTGATTGCGTTTGTGACTTCAGAGTTGTGAAATATATTAACTTTCAAGAGCTAAAGGCATGATTTCCTTTCAAACTCATAGACGAGAGATTTTCATATTTTCTAAGCAAAACGTAAGACCTGATTTACAAAAACAAATCAATGGAGTAAATAAAATGCCTTGCAGCAAGCCTTGGGTCGTAAGAGAATTCAATATTTGTGCTGAATACTTCTAACCTACAAAAGGAGGCGTATGCATAGAGAAATAGCAATGTGCATTTTGCATTATTTGTTTGTTTTTGTGTTGGAGTGCACTTAACATGTTTCACTTATCTTGGTATCCAGGTCATGTGATGGTTAATGGACCAACCACACCTATTCCAGTAAAGGTGAAGCCCTCCTCCATCGACCCGGTCGTCCCGCCTGTCACCATGGGTACGTCGGCCACATTTCCCCTAATGACAATGTATAATGAAATATATTTATAAAATGTGCCGCAGTGTAAGACGGTGTCACTGAATCACAAACAATCACTTCACAATGAATCATCCCTGTTGAATTATTTACGTTTTCTCTGCGGAAGAAAAAAAAAAGAAAGATATGCCGGAATAGAGAGTGAGAGGATTTCATCCTCCAGAGGCCACCAGAGCTAAAAATTTAAAGACTTGTAGATCTACGTTGGAGGAAAGCACCCACCAAAAGACAAATGGGTTTGTCGAGCCGTCCGATAGCTGCAGGCAGAGAGAGGCCTTCCTGGACAACACGGTTTCGCTCTCTGGGAGGGGAAAGGTTTTAGCCCTCAGTGCTCCACTGAGCAGTGATCACAGCTCTTTGTTCTCCAAGGCAGAAGTTCTCCACTTTCCTTCCTTCTCTGACGTCTTGGAGGGGAGAGACGGCTTCGCTCTTTGAGCTTGTTGAGCGACTTAAAAACTCTGGAGTGCAGCGCTGAGGGTTTTCTTCCCTTTTTCTTTCCCAACCACAAAATCTTTTTTTAGCCCACAGTTATGCAACGTTCATTGTGGAGAAATTGACTATTCTTTTAGCGGTTTAATCAATGTTTGGGCAAGGTCTTACAGAGTTTGTTCTTTGGTATAAATATTAACACAAAGAAAAATACCTGCTGCAAAAAATGGTGAGAATAAATTCAGTAAATATCTGATGCAACACCTGAACTGAAGTAGATTTAGTCTTTTTGATTTTATCTAAAGATTTCTTTTAAGTAAATACCAAAGAGTCCATTTTAAATATGGTGAAATAAACTGAATCATAGTTTGGATTTAAGGTCATACTTTTAAGTTTAAATTTTTGGGGGTTTATTTTGTCCTGCAGTTTGAAATAAATTCAAACATCTGCCCGTTTGGTCAACATCTGCATGGACACGCACCATAATCATGAATTTAAAACTAAACAATGTGAATAACATCCATCATAATCGAGCCTGACTAATTGTACCCGACATCTGAAGTCATGCTCGGTGGAATGAAGCGCAGAAGGACGAGACGGGATCATTCCCGATGTTTGTGTTTCCTCTGGGTGTTTTTCTCTCCTATTGGATATGCAGATTATTTCTGGTGTTTAAAGCATTTGTTGCCCTTCTCACTTGTTGCACAAAACACACACACAGGAACAAACTAAAGACACCCGTAATGGATACAGAATGAACAAACAGTACGTTGTCAGCGTTGTGCACAAACCCCCCACTCACCTACTGTAAGCAGCTGATGAGGCGGCGGTATGCAGCACAGGCGGCGCTCACAGGCATACCTAAAGCCTGGTAATGAGATTTGTAATGTGCTTATATCCCTTCTTTCATTTGACGGAGGGATTGGGAGAAGAGAGGGATTAGGCCTGTATTATCACACTCTGTCTAGAGAGGCGTGGAGGGAGGGAAGGACAGGGACATGGAAGGAGAAATGGACTATGATGGGAGAATCAGACGCCAGCGTTTAATCTGTGGAGAAAAAATGGTCCAGTGGAGCTGGAATGGATCAATTCACCAAGAGATGTTCGGTGAAATTGTTTCCATATGTTTTGTCGACAGTTTTTCACAACCATGACTTTCTGGGGTTTTATTTGTTTTTAAATGTGAACAACACAAAATGGTGCGTAACTGAGTCTGTAGTTTGTAGAACCGCCTTTCACTGCAATTACTTTGATTTTTGGAGGCAAGTCTCTTCTGGTTCAAACGTGGACAATATAGAATCTCAGCAAATATGAATTTTCAAGCTTTGCGACAGATTTTCAATTGGTTTTACAAACCATTGCTGATTAAACGCCCACAGCATAAAGCTGCCACCACCATGTTTCACATATTGCCTCGTCTGACCACAGCTCGTTCTTTGTTTGCTGTTTTCACTTTATAAAGACCTAAAAATGAAATTAGACAACAGTAAAAACATAAATGGTAAATATAAAATAAACATATCAGGCAAAAATATCAACAACACATGATGATACTTGCCAAAACAAAGCGTAAGTAGATCCTTAAAATTGAGAGAGTAAGTGACTGAGTTGCTAGGTAACCAATGAGTGAGTCAGTTGCTAGGTAACCAATGAGTGAGTGGTTTGCTAGGTAACAATGAATGAGTGAGTGAGTTGCTAGGCAACCAATGAATGAGTGAGTGAGTTGCTAGGCAACCAGTGAATGAGTGAGTGAGTTGCTAGGTAACCAAAGAGTGAGTGAGTTGCTAGGTAACAATGAGTGAGTGAGTGAGTTGCTAGGTAACCAATGAGTGAGTGAGTTGCTAGGCAACCAAAGAGTGAGTGAGTGAGTTGATTCCCCTAAACGTGCCTAGCTGTCCTTGATAGGCTGAGCAGCTAAAGCTTTTCCTCTGCCTACATCTCCCAGAATGCTGTGCTGTTCTGGATTGGAGTTCAGTGAATATTCTATATCACATGTATTATCTATTGATATTGATCGAGATATGTATTGTTAATGATTTATTGATACAACTTCTGCTTAAACTGAACGATAAGCCATAGAATAAAACCTGAAAGCTAACAATGAATAAATTTGTACATATAACAGTTTTTGTTGGACAGTCACATTACTTTCTCTGATTTATCTCATGTAACATTTTGCACTTTGGATTAAATGTTAAACCGGGACTCTGTCAGCATAACCTTCAAACTGTGAAGGTTTTCTTCAGTTTTTGTGCTACCGGTGCAACCTGCCCTGTTTAAATTCAAGCCTTAAGCAAGCAGGCAACCTCTAAGCAGCTGCAAATTCGCTTGTACCTTGGGCTAACTTGAATTAATGTTTGGGAAAAAATCTATAATGTCTTCAAAAAAAGAAGAGATAGGGGATAAATTACAAGAAATACCTTTATTTCTTTGAGAAGATTAGGAATGATGACTTCAGTGCTACTTTTTTCTGACTGAGCTTCTTTATTATTCAACGTTCATTTCATTCGAGAAAGGATTTGTGATCTGAAATGTTCCCTCGGTGGTTTGAAGACTTCAGGTTTATGGATGTTGTTCCTGCACACCTCCTTCGAATTATTGTCGGGGTTTATTTAATGGAGACCATCTCCAGGTTAATCACCAAAGGTCTCCAATCCAACTTGGGCAAAAACTGACTAATAAAAATGAGCCACTGCTTTCCTCTCCTGCTATTTAATGCACTGTTTCCATTTTTACGATGGTGTTGAAGCAGATTGAATTAACCTATTTTTGTGTTTATCTGCTCCTTTGTAGTTCTGGATCCTTTTTTTTTTGCTGTCTTCAAACGCTTGCTTTGGCTTTGTGCTTCTTTTTTAATTTATTTTCTTCAGTCCAAACATTGTCGGTAAATCTTAAAAAGGAGTCAGTTTCAGGCTTCGCTTTCTGAAATCTAAGGCTACTGATTCATGCTCACTTTAGTTGATTTTTTTCCTCTCTTCCACTCCTCCCATTGCAGGAAAAGGTTTTCCCCAGGTCACGCCCTAGCAGCTAAGGGGAATTATTTAATATATTTGGTAATACATCATCCCTGTGTAGCTTATTTTAACAAAATATTTCAATGCGTCTGACTTTAGCAAAACATTAATCACCCAAAATGCGCTCAAATGCAAAGAGACATCATCCATTAGGGGTTGTTGTCACTCCAAATGCTCCAGAATGCGTGAGGCGTGTGTTTTATTTTCTCTGGGCGTTCTGGAGCTGCAGCGTGTGGAGAGCAGCAGACAGGTGAGGAACGTCAGGAAGAGCGAGGAATGAAGTGACACGAGAAGCGAAGTGTGTGCAGAGCAACAGAGGAGTGAGAGTCGGAGAGGCTTTGAATGGAAATGAGACGAGATGTTTGTGTGCAAGTGGGTCAGTTGCCATGCACAGCGACCTTGTGGGACTTGTTTCTTTTCACTATATGTTGTATTTTGTTTAACGCAGCATATAAATTCCCTCCATTACTGATGTTTTCCGGGATGCTGTCAGATATGGAGATCATTGTATCACTGCAGTCCCAGAGCATATGAACCCTTTCCTTCTTTATTGTACTGAGACAAAAGTGTCATGCAGACACAAGTGGTGACACAAGAAGAAATTACATGGATGAGAATTAATCATTGTACCTGCATGTTTTCTCCAAGGACACTCGTATTCTTGATGAGTTCGCCTGCTTCTATCAGCAGCAGGACAACTTCAGAGATCACCAAACCTTTTATTCTTTAGTCGGCTTGTTCATTGTGGTGGTTTTCAGAGAGAGGGTACAACGTAAAAAAAAGACAAACCCAGTGTATGTGCATATTTGCTGCATACATTTTTTGATCTCCAGCTACACCAAAGTAGTGATGGGAATGGAGGACTGGTTCTTAGTAGCTCAGTTTTTTGGGCTTGTTAAGTTGCCTGCTTAACGATAACGCTTATCGGTTCCAGTAATGTGTGACCTATTTCCATGGTGATGTATTGTTGCACTCTCCATACTCTGATAGAGAAAATATCCAAGATGGCGTCATTTCACAAAGTTGCAACACGTTCAGAAATTTTATAACAATAGCAGGAAGAAATACTGCCAACATGCTTAAACAGTTGACCGCACAGAAAAGCAACTGATTTGTATGAATGTAAGGTGCTTGATATGTTGCTTAGCAACACCATTGACACTCGAGGGGGGGGAGAACTTATGTTGCGTTCACACTAAACACGTTTCACGCGTGTAGTTTATGTTCAAAGTCTAAATAGAGGCGCGTTTCGTGTGACTAGCGTGGCGCGACTTGAAGCGTTTGGAGCGTTTGAGGCGTCAAGCTTTCCAACACGTCTGACAAAAAGTCTGGCAACGGAAAACGACGGCTGGAGCGGTTTTGACATTCGTAATGCATTTGGTGTGAACGCACCATTAGAGGTCAGAGTTCATCTCCTAATTCAATGAGAATCGATATGACAATCGATAAGGAATTGAATCATTTAGTGAAATTGATAAAGTTTTATCAATTCCCATTTCTAGAACTGTGGCCACGTCTACTGCGTCTTAAAGAAGGAACGGATTCATATCCTGACTCAAGGCTTGAGATGCAGACATGTTGGCGATGTTTGCTGTTTGTTTTTAAAGCTGAACTGTAATGAACTGGAAATGCCAGGATTTCACGGGAATTCAAGTGAAGTTTTTGTTTCTCTCTGCAGAAGCTTTTAGCTGTAGTTGTAGTTGTATGTGAGCGTTGGAAGCTCACTAGAAATGGTCTGTCAGTGTTCAACGATTCCCATCCCGGATTTCCTCAGGGAGCGGATCCTGAAACACTCATAATGGATGGGATGCGGTTCACTTCTTGTATCCATTTGCAATGCATCGCTTTAAAACAAACAAAAAAAATCTGTATTTACTGCTGTAATCATCAACAGATGCTTTTGGTATCCAGATGATGAAATGCATTCCTTCGGTGTTCCTGCAGCTTTATGGTGATTCTTCCATCCCACAGTAAAAACAGAGAAACATAAAATCTATCAGATGGAAATTTGTTTTTTTTGGTAGCTACTGTGTAGAAAAAATGACTACATAACTGGCGGTGCTGACCTGAATGTTTGGTGAGCAACACTATGATGATTCACATTTAGCTCCTGGTATCTGGAGGTAAATTTAAATTTCTTCTATCCCAAATATTTAGTCTTTTATATGCTGCCTATCGTTCAAACTTAATGTTTCCATAAAGTGTATAAGATAACATATGACCTTTTTTCTCTGGCTGACATTATTTCAGACTAAACGTTTCCTATTGTAGGTCAGTTAGAAAAACCAACATTATTTGTATTTGCAAAATACAGTTTTTTTTCAGCATTTAATAGATTTGATCTGTATGATGTGGGTCAAATATTTATGATAGCCACTGCAAAACATTGACTTAATTCTCTTTAAACCACTATGTAACTAATTAGATGATGATTGGGATCAAACTCAGGAAATATGAGCTTTCCAAAATAATTGAAAATCATAAACAACCCAGAATCAAAATCTGTAGCTTGCAAAAAATCCAAAAATCGAAGAATCGATCCTGATTGCTTTGATTTGTTTGAATGTTGACTATTTCTCACTGAAAAACACCAATACGGGCTAATATGAACATATTTATGATTATATTACCAGCTGAAAATGAAAAATCTCCTCACGACTGAAGATGGACCAAACATTATCATGTGATTTTAAATAATATTTTATGGATAGTTCTCAAAACTGCGAGTAATTAGAAATAAAAAAATAAAAAAAATTTAAAAAGCACAGTGCTCCAGATTTAGTGCCATCAAATCTTAAAGTTGTAAAGTTATTTCCGTTTCTACATGTATAAAATCTAAAGGAACACATTGAAAGGATAATGACTTAAAACCAGTTTTCTGAAACATTTATCAGTTTTTGATGTTTTTGAGCCGAGGTATGGAGAGAATAACCTTCTGAAGCAGCTTGGTTCTTCTAAGATTTGCAGGAATCAGTCGTGACGGATGTGATCCATCTTGCAAGCCTTTAAACTTCCTGCTTGAGGCCTAAACACAAAAGGTCCGACTTATCACCTTCCTAGTGAGTGAGTCACTTCTGGGCTTCAGGGGCTTCAAAGAACAACAATACTCCATCACACACAGCCCACCGCTGCTTGAGCAAAAATAGGTTGCAGGGAAAATGGCATTTATGCATGCTCTGTTCTTCATTTTAAATTATGATTTCATAACATGAATACTGAATATCTGCAGTCTATTTAAATTCAGTGAAACTGTAATTTTTCCATAAATTGTGCAGGCACTGTTCAATTCCGGATTAATTGTACTGCATACATTTATTTTGTCAGATTAGAAGAACATTTTGGAAATGACTTTTAAGGAAGTGTTAAACATACTTTTTATTAAGTGAATATTTCCGTATTTAAATGTTTTTTAAATTTTTTATTGGACTGTAATTTTCTAATCTTGAAAACAGTGTTATTTAGTAGTAATCAGAAAATTAACAGAAATAAAGGCTAGGAAACATCAACTTGTAAATAATCTACATAACACGTTATAACAACATTAACCAGAAAATCATGATCTGACATAAATTTGTTATAAATGTATTACTGATTAAACTTTAGCTTTATGTTATTAAAATAAAGCTAAAGTTTATTAGCTTTATTTTAAAGCTAATAAAAATAAAGCTAATAAACTTTATTATTAGCTTTATAATAATAAAGTAAATGAATAAATAGCTTATTAACTTTAATCACCTAAAGTTTATGACGGGTAATTAAACTTTAGCTTCATGTTATTAAAGCTAAAGTTTTATCAGTAATACTTTTACAACTAATTTGTCAGATCATAATTTCTTGGTTAATGTGAAGTTGTTATAACGAAGACATTTTGAATAAAGTCAACTTTGTATTAAAAATGTCATGATTTACCGAATGACACTTTATGACAACAGTCATAAATATTCATGAAGACTTACCCGTTGTTGTTGTTGCCCTTTTTGTGTTGTTGCCCGTCATATACATAATATGTCATGTTTATGACGGGTGTTACATCATGTTTATGATGGTTAGGTCATGTTTATGACGGGTGTTACGTTGTGTTTATGACGGGTGTTATGTGGTGTTTATGACGGGTGTTATGTGGTGTTTATGACGGGTGTTATGTGGTGTTTATGACGGGTGTTGTTCTGTAGTATCGGAGTGTTTGTGTCCCAACACCACTTGATTTCATTTACCAAATAAACAGCAGTAAATTAAGTCGAGGCTGTTGCTTTGATTTAGTAATTTGGTCTGAAATTCATGAGTCCAGTGTTTCAGGGCAGACTCTGGAGATGGGAAGGAAGGATATAACGCTTGTAATTTATTGACTTGCAGCTGTGCTGTGCATAAAATGTGATCCTGGCACAGACACTGGCAGCTAAATTTATTAGTTGGCAGCAATAAATTATGACTCAAATGTAACTACGGAACAATGTCTTCCTCTATATAGCTTTGGTCAGTACATTTAAATCCATAAATGGAATTTAAACGCTAAATAGTTCATAAATATATTATATACATACATACAGCTCTGAAAAAAATTAAGAGACCACTGCAAAATGATAATTTTTTCTAATAATACTCTTTATAGGTATGTTTAAGTAAAATGAACATTGTTCTTTTATTCCTTGAACTACTGACTAAACTACTGCAGAAAATGAGAAATAATGAAGTAATAAATAATATTAAATTAAAAACAACAATGCTGATCTTTTAACTCGGGAAGAGTTCAGAAATCAACATTTGGTGGAATAACCAGGAGGTTTTCAATGGGGTTCAGTACAGTGGGCTCTTAGTTTTTCATTTTCTTCTTCAAAAATACAAATTTTAAGAAATAAAATCTTCATTTTGTGAGAGTTGGCAGCAGCGTAGTTCCCTTGTGCCTTTTCTACGTCAAAGGATCTAAAGGTGAAGAATAAATTGGCTTGAATTCTGTTGATTTTGGACCAAATTTTGAGTCCATAGAACTGCAAGTGAATTGGACCAGTTTCTAAACTGCCTTAAGATATTTTATTTTTTATTTTTTTGTAATTTGGCTGTGTTTTAATGAACCGTATTGAAATAACATGAAGAAAATCACAAAGGAAAGCGTATTTATCAGTCACTTTGTTCAGCAGATGGCAGGATGAGCTGTTCTTTTAAACTCTTCTAAGGAGTTGCTGTGGGCTTCTGCATCCGTCTGTCAGGTCGTCTTAGCAGATCTGCAGGGTGGAGACGGAGACTCCAGGCCTGTGAGGAATGTCAAGGACGGAGGGATGGAATGACATTGAAAAGACGGAGCAGAAAATATGACATGCACAGACACCGGGTAGGAAGGAAGTGTGAGGTTTTCAGAGTAAATTAGACTGCATGTTTATATGTAAATGGGTCAGTTGGAAAGAGCAGCATCCACATGGGACTTGTATCTTTTTTGCTTCTTTTGTTCTTGACTCCATGAGAGGACAAAAGCACTGAAATGTTGACTGTTTTCCAGGAAACCTTCACATTCAGAGGACATTGTAAACTCTGTAGTCCCAGGACGCTGCCTCTCTGTCACAAACCACTCTGGTAGCAAGAAGCAGTTTAGCTAAAAATACTCAAAATTGACAAACAGAGCCTTGGCTATGACACATTTATTGCTTGCTACCATCTTTATTTAACAGATCTTAATGTCCGTGGGATTCAGAGCTCATGTCTGAAGCTCGTGTTTCATGTGGATAAATATACTATGCTAAGCTCATTTACAGTGAAGATAATTTGTTCTCCCTGACAGACAGGTGGAGGGCATCTAAACAGGCAGCTATCACCTCATTAACTGCTGTAATTGATTGATGATAGTACACACCATAGAAAAGCTAAATTCAGATTCTAGGAAGGTAACGCTTCAGTTTAGGATTTAATTACTGGGAGAGAATCAAATTAAAGGGCAGCCTTCTTGATATACAGTTAAAAACAAAGGTTTTGTACATTATTTTAAAGCTAAATAAAGTGTTGAACACCACTGGACAGAAAAAAGCTCTGATATGTAGTTTAGCTCACAATGTAATGTGCTTCTTTGCTAATTTTAGGTCTGTGTGACTCTCATACCCCACAAAATGTCTTCACATTCTTAGGTTTATAAATAAGCATTTAACAGGTTAAACATAAACTAAGTTTCACTAATGTGTAGGGATTTGATACTTAATGAATCTCTAAACTTGGTCAAAATGCTAACTGCTATCCATTTGCAGTTAGCATAGCTTTGTCTGGCTAAATAAGCTTCAAATAACGTCTCAACACTTTAAAACAGATTTTTACAAGAATTTGGTACATTAAAAAATAAATGGTAAAAAAAAGTAACAAAGTTCCATCCTCTCAAGTACTTGAGGATGGAAGAACTAAATAAAAAAGAAAAAAAAATTAAGCTCATAAACAAACATGTTGCGTCGATGAGAAGTTTAAAAATCGCCCACTAGTGTCCGAAACATAAAGTGCAGGCAGTGTCTGTTCTCGGTAAATTGTAATATGTTTGTAGGCTATTTAGTGACCAGCTGACAACTATTGGCATCGTTTTCTTGTTTTCTTGTTTGCATCTGAAACAGTTAAATGACTCAAACCAGATTACACTGCTTTCACATTCTTTAATCTCAATTAATAGTTAAAAACATTATTCTGTGGATGTATTTCTGTGGTTAATGCCGTTGACATAATGCTAAACTTTGCATCTGGCTCACAGTTTTTGATTTATTAACTTGTTATTTTCTTGCGATTAAATGTGAATTATGCAGTGGAACCACAAACTAATTTTTGTTGACACTCACAGTATATGATCTCTAAGGATTCTAAGAGAAGTCAAACCATATTCTGCACTTAAAATTCATACAAAATGATTTAAACACCTGATACAGAACCTGGGAGAAGCATGTTGATCATATACCGCATGCCACATTTTCAGCTAACACCTTTATTGGAGAGGTTTTCTCTCTTGCTCCTCTTGATCTGCAGTACTTTAGATATTTCCTTTCTCCAGCACACCTGGATCAAATTAATGCAATAATCCTTCAGTATTCTACATAACGTGACAATCACCCATTTATTTAAGTAAGGAAACACTTAAAACATGCATGACAGTAAATCCTGAAGACTGTGATTGAAAGCTACTGCTCTATGGGATTAACCTTGGGGCTAAAATACTGTTTTCAGTCTTTTTATGTTTCAATGATTCATGGGTCAGAGTTTAGAAGCCTAACACACAGCTTTGGATGAAAGCGCTGAAATTTTCATCAACAAAACTCTTCTCTGCACGAAGAGTGAAAACCGGTTTCCCACCGGAGAAGATTGAACATTTATAGATGCATGAAGTGTGTGTTTATACTGGAACCAATTCCTTTTCACCTGGAACGTATATAGCAACACATTTGGTTACTTTCTGTTCTCCACTTCATCACATGAGTCACTGAAACCAATCTGAACGTGGTTATAATTGGTGGGTGAGTGTATCTGGTAAGTCATGTGCCTCAAGCTTATGGCTGGTTAAAATATGAAGAAAAATCATAGCAATGTTAGTTTATATTTAGGGGGAAACACTTATAATCATTATGCTCAATTACTTCATCATTAATCTTGATAAAATTATCTTATCTCAGGCTAACACTTTGTTAAAATTAAATATGCACAGACAGTCCAAATAAATCTGCTTAGTGTTCTGTTTTCTGCTTTTATATATAAGGATTTATAAAAATCACTCCCACTTGTCCTTCTGTAGGTTATTGGATATCTCACTTGGTGTATTATTAGAACGTTAAATTATAGATTATTTATCAGTGCCTGTTTGTAAACGGATCTTTCTTTCTGTTTCCTGCTTTGTTCACCCCGTTAACCTCCATCCTTCCCTCGTTTCGTTCCGTTTCCCTCTCAGGCGACCCACCTGTGGGTTTCCGCGACGTCCTGCTGCGCGACGGCCCCGAGGGATTCGCCAAGGCGGTGCGAGCTCACCAGGGTCTGCTGCTAATGGACACCACATTCAGGGACGCCCACCAGTCGCTTCTGGCGACGAGGGTTCGCACTCACGACCTCAAGACGATCTCCCCGTTCGTCAGCCACAACTTTAGCAACCTGTTCAGCCTGGAGAACTGGGGAGGTGAGCTCACTTCTGCTTCACGTACTCATGGACGTCAAACGTGCTGCTGTCACATATTTAAACTCCATTGTGAAATTTTTTTTGTTGCATCAGGTTATTGCAACTGTAAGGATCAAAATACCTTTTATTTTTGAAACACATCTTGTGTTTTCCAGCCACAGAAAATCATTTTATAGCACAATTAAGTAACTATGTTACCTTCAGTTGTAAAAATGCTGCATATATGAAATATAAATTAGAAGTATTTTGACTTTGTAATTCATTTTCCTGAAATTGGGAGTTTTTCTCTATAAAAACTCCTGCGCTTTCTGAATCTCTGCCTTCAGGAAGTCATCACAACATCGCTCCTGTATTAACATTAAACATCGAATTACCTGCATAATTCGCATAATGAGCTCAGCAGATGCACAGTTCAATCAGGTGTTTGCTAATTACTTCTGGCTAGTCTGAAGGAGTGGACTGGGGGAGTCACTAATTTTCTGTGAGGCAGAAGCTTAGAAAATGCAGCTGCACTTCAAAAGTGGAGCTCGGTCCTCCCAGGCATTTTGAAAAAACTGACTGGTTGCCATGGAGATTAAAGGACTTCTCAAAGGAAAAAATAAGTTTTTGATGATATAAAAGCTAAAAGAAGTAAATTTTACATAATTCTGCCCTTTTAAAAAGATTTAAACAGAGTGATATATTGTGCTAAACAGATAAAACATTACATAAATAAAGAAATGGAGCTAAATTAAAAAAAACAACAACAAAGTTTTCTGAATGAACTCACAAACTACTCTCCTGCAGGTTTGAACAAAACCAGCCAAATGCTCCACCTTCAGTCCTCCAACGGGATAAAATAATGGCTTGGTCAACAGTATCTAGTGATACCATTAGGCCTAAAAGTATCCAGAATCAATCGCTAACTTCATTAAAAACCTTCAACCGTTGCTGATTCAGCAGCATGTCGACCTTTAAAGGCTGACTGGAAAACTTCCAAAATCCCATTTCTACTCATAAAGTCGTTTAATTGGATGGAATCAGTTTTTAAAGAAGGTTTCATGATTGGTCCAAAATATGAATATACTGAGGTCCAGTGTTTGCTTCTATTTTACCGAACGATGCTTGAACCACTCCACTTGCAATACAAATATTTTTCCTTTTTTATGTTTATGAAAGGAAACAATATACTCCTGTGTCTTTGGTAGAAGAAGCTGCTTTAAACCCAACAGAAAATAATTATTTTGCATCAAAATCACATTCCTAAACATGAGTTTCTCAAATACAAAAGAACTAATGATCACAATTGTTTATTAATAAAATATGATTAAAATAATCTTATTTAATTATCATTATTATATTCATTGATTTACCATGCTTAGTCCTGTGTGAGTGGTTTACATCCCAAAGCGACCTGCATGTGCAGAAGAAGAAGGTTGGCGTCGCACTACAGCTCTTTGTTAAAGTTTGGAGTCAATATCTAAACTGAAGGTTTTGTTGCTTTGCTGACCTCAGACTGCATCAGGTTACATCATGTTTATAACACTAACAGCTCAAAAACATTGAAGTTTTTATGCACTTAATGATCATAAAAATGTGATTTTCAGTTTGTGAAATGGCGATCACCTCTTGGTTCATCAGAAGAAATTGTTCCAGTTTTGGCCTCTGGTCGATTAATCTGAGCTGCAATCCACTGAGTCTGTTCAGATTATTTTTCTAGTGAAGTAAAATTGAAGCAAGGAAGTAAGAAGAACATTTCAGAGAATTAGGAAAACAATGGGTCTGTTCCAGACTTCACTGATTTAAGTGCAGCTCTGTTATTTTACACAAAACTGTGACAATCTTGACATTGAAAAGCTGCTTTAGTTTTATTCTTTCAACCCAACAAACAGAAAAGTATTTTCAGTGAGTTTCCACAAAGAAAATGATTATACCTTTCCCCTGCCTTTAGTCATCGCAGAAATTCACTTGTCAATAAAACTTCACAAGGCATGAACAATCCAATCATGTCTGAGCAGAAGATGCAATTACACTGAAATTGGACAGAAAGAAAACGTGTGCATCGGGTTTGAGCTCCTTTCTTTATAACGTGAATCTGGGTCGCTTTGAGCAGGTTTGGAAAAAAAGGCATTTTCTCCGGTTTGAACCCACGAACACTTGGGACAAGTTTCCAGATTGAAACATTTAATCTGCAGTTATTGTAAAAAAAATAAAAAATAAAAAAATCTCAGAGGAATTGCTCTTTTATTGTTTCTAAGGCTTTAAGGAAAATGAGAGCTAAGCAACAGCCTTTGTTGGTTTGGCTTTTTATTTCAGTGTTTGACTCAATTTTGATAAAAATTACCTTAAAATGCTTGAGATCTAATTTTTAATTTGGCAGCAGATCATAAAGCACCACTTAGAGCACATGTGTCCAAACCCAAGGCCTGTGGGCCAAATCTGGCCCGCCATAGCTTTTTCTGTGGCCCTCTATATTCTAGACTAGCACTAAGTGTGCTTAAATATTATTTTATTAGTCAAATTAATGCGGTTTTTATCAGTTTACTGCCAAATTATATCAATCAGTCCCTCCAGTTTCTTGTGAATTATGGTGGGAATTCGCAAAAAATCCACATTCTGCTTTTTGTGCATAGGTGGGAGTTTATTGCAGATTTTTCTCAAAAATTGTCAAAATCTTTCTTTCTTATACTAAACCCCTGCATCAGTCTTAATTATAGTCCATGATCTATACAAAGAGTAATAAAAAAAATCACATTTACCAACATAAATAAGTGCAAATATTTCCACTTTGAATTTTATTGCAAATAATCACAAAATAACTGTAAACCCCTGGAGGGACTGAAAAGATGTTCAATATTATTTAACTTTAAGAATTGTTTAATATATTAACAGTTTGTAAACAAATTTTATCAATACATTCTGGCTCAACTGACCCAAAATGAAAATGAGTTTGACATCCCTGAATATGCAGGAAGGCAGTTCACTGCAGTAGTTAAGATTTTAAATACATAGTTAATCCTATTTGTGGAGTTAAATTTGTCTTAAATTCATCAGTTTTCTTACAAGACTCACTTTAAAAGGATGATATTAATTCACCTTAGCTTTGGAAAAGCAGTCAAGATAAAACAAATGTTTGAATGAGTGCTGAGACTATTAACATCCGTGTTTTACCTTGTAGAAAAAAGCTGAATTTGTATCAGGAGAGCCTCACTGAGGTGCATCTCATTACATTTTGTAAACCAGTCCTGAACGCTAGAATTGCTTTGATTAAGGCGGATAAACCCCTTTTACAGTCTTCCTCATCTGGCACCAGAGACGACATTAAGATGTGGATTCCCATTATTTTGAATCAAGGTGTAACACAACCTGACTGGGAGGATCCTGGATCAGTAATGGTTTGTTTCTGGGTTTATCTCAGCAGGATGGAGCGATCGCTGAGACTTTTAAAAGCAGCGCTAAACCGCGGCGCAGTCAGCGGGTTTACTTCACTGATAACAGACTCAGACATTTAGCTGGTTCTTCCCCCCACTAATGTTTTTATCTCAGCCTTCGTTACTAGAGATGAGTAAACCTTGAAGATTTTTTTATATTTGGATAAAATTTTCTCCACCAGTCTCACTTTAGGCTTTTACTGCTGTAGAAAAACTGAATTTCAATAACAGATGGATATTACCTTGCAGCTCTTTTTATCCCATCGTACTAAAAATGTTGTGAATTACTCCTGAAGCAGTTTCTTCATTGTCTTCTGCTTATCAGAGATTCTGCAGCAGCAGAGCCACTTAGAGGAGAGGGAACCCAGAACATAGTCTTCTCAGCAACAATACAACGTAAATTTATCATTTTAAGGCATAGAACGTGTAAAAGGATGTTTACATACCTCATAGTCTGGTAGATTTGGTTTGATTGGGGACCAAAATGGCAACATTTGTTACATTTTTATCTGGTGCGGTTCATACTCACACTGCAGTGAGTTAAACAAACCAAACGCACTGGGCAACCTGTTCCCCTCCTCGCCTGTGGGGGCGCTGCATCAAGTACCACTGAAGGAAACGACACAAAATCCTCTGAAGAAGACATGAGTGCAACTTCCTTCTCCACCAAATAAAAACAAAAATTGAATGGCATCCGATTTCAGTGGTTGAAGGGTTTCTCTTTTGTTGGTGGTAAAAGACTACAAGCCATTTTTCCCGCTAGTTCTTGACTCAAATGTTTCTTTTAATTGTTTTTACCCAGAATGCCCTTTGATATAGTCCACTTCCTGCTTTTGGAGTCCATTTGGTATTCAAATATGCATTCAAACAGCTCCAGAGTTCACTGTAACAGAATCGTTACCCAGGTTTTTTCTTTTGGTCTGCATCAGAGTTTGTTGCTAAACAGGTCCAAGCAGGGCTGGTGTGAATACCTACAAACTCAACACCAGGGATCCATAAAGGTTCAATTATCAATAAAGGTTCCATTATCAATAAAGGTTGATCCAATGGTAGACCGCAGAAGCTTGGAGAAGCAGAGTAGCTGTTCACAAAGGCATAAAAATCATGCCTGATGGTTTTGTGTGCAATTCCAATGTAGCTGAAGTGAAAGAAACTATCAAGCCTTTAATTTTTGCTCGTTGTGTATTTGAGCTTGACTCTTCCTAGTGGACCCTAAGCTGCTCCCAGACCAGAAGACGGTTCTGGTTCTGCTCCATCTTCTTCTCTCCCTGTGTGAAATGCCAGATAAAAATGGAAACCTTCAGGAGGCGTTCTGATTGGATAACTGAACCACCGCAGCTCATTTATTTCTAAAACTAAATCAGCTGCTCTGACAGAGAGATCTCATTCACGGCTCTGTGTGTGAGTTTTAATGAGATCCAAACCCTCAGAACTGCATTTAATAACAGTGGCTATCGCGTTCTGCTCAGAAATTAACGTTTTTGGGAACTGCCCTCCAATCTTTGGAATTTATAAACCTCAAATCTGAAATTCAGAGCAAATGTTAAACACAATCAGACCAGATCTTGAAAACAAACACACTTCAACATCTGACTTTTTTTTTTTTATCCCACATTTTTTGGGATAAAACACAACCAAGTCAGTGACGTGTGATCAGGAGAGACACACGTCTCTGCCTCACCTGTCATCATGGACAAACAATATAAGATCATTTATGCTGCTATTTTCACCTTGTGGTTTGTACTATAGAGTATTTATTTTTAATTTAGCTTAACCAATTCTGATAATTCTTTCTTCAAAATCCCTGAATTTTCTCAATTTCCCATCCACTCTGCATGCCAGTGATGTATTTGGCAGCTTATTGATCTCAAACTGCCTTTGATGCCCACAAGAGACGTATATTATTAATGGCCGAGATGCTGAAGCTCAGAAAATTGAGATGTTGATGGAAAGGAAAGAAAAAGTCAAGAAAATAGCAAAATTAACACAACTACATGTTTTCCTGAAATCGTGCAGCCTCACTTGCAGTTTACTTATGATAAAAAGTTTGCAAACTACTTCCCTCAAAGTAAACTTTCCAACAAATTTTTTTCCTTTGATAGAAAAAAACCCCTCTTCAGTTTCCTTTTGTAAAAATTGGAACCATCTCCCTGATCTTAATTGTTTTCTGGTCCTTCTTACACACATCTCCAGCAGCCCAACAGTATCACGAACCTTCAGCCTTGAGTTTTTTTTTATCTTTTAACCAGATCAAGTATTAATGGATGTGCTAAAACACCAATAAAATCCATGGAAACACAACCATGGAGGCGCTCAGGCCTTGAAGGATTCCACCCAATAATTAGTGGAGTGCGCGGCGTTAATGAGAGCAACTGCAGCGGTAAAGGCTGGGATCACATGCTGCACGTTAATCTAGCGAGTTCCTGCATCCGAGTGAACGGTAAATACATCTCACTTTGTGTCGGCCTCTTTCAGACGGCGCTCGTGTCTGAACTGTGCTCGTGTCTTGAAGTGTAAACGGTCTTTCGTCTACACGAGGAAGTCAGAAAAACAGGATATACATCCACTTATATGACGGCAGAAGAGCATCACTGAATTTGGAGGATGGTTAACAACTCTAACATGACAGTTCTGCAAAGGGCTGAATTACGAGCTTTGGTGCATCAGATTCATTTGTTTTCCTGAGCTACAACAAATGTAAGAAGAATGAGGCGAGGTCTCCTGAGAAATTGTCCATTCCTGCTTGTGAGTCAAAAGCTACTATAGCTTTTACTATAAAAGTAAGAAGGTTAGTGGATTTAGCATGGATAGTAGTAGCTATCCATGCTAAATCTTCCTGCAACATTTTATTTTGGTTTAATAATTTAGTTATTTAAAGAAGAAGTGTTTCTCTTCCTGGTTTAATTTTGTGTTTTAAAAGCATTTAAAGCAGAGTTATAAATCTTCAAACAATCTCTCAAACCTAATTTTATTATTTATATAATTTAAATGTTTTTAAATATTTTTCTTACAGATGTAAATGCTCTGATAATTTACTGTTTACAAAGGAGCTCCTCATTATTCAAAAGTACAATTCAAGTATTTAAGTTAAAATTAAATTAATTTCAGGCTTTACTCCCTGTTCCAAAAATATTTGAAAGAAAATATTTCTTTTTGAACACAAGTTAATACTTGTGTTCAAGTATTAACTTGAACACGGTGAGTTAATATTCTCTTGAATTATGTTCACATTGTCAAACATTTAAAAACAAACAGCCTCCTGTTTGAAAATGTGCCTCATGAACTGAGACTATTTTAGAGTCCAAACCAGTTTTCAAAATCTTTCTCACTGGAAACCTTTACTGGGATGAACTCAAGCAGAGTGGAATAAAAACGTCTGAGAAAATAAGAATAAGTCTGAAGGATTTGAATTGCAATGTTATACTGTGATGTCACCATGGCAAGCCTGTAGGAACCTGATGTCTTAAAGTCCCCTGTATTATATTTGTATGTAATAATTTATATTGGACATATGTGGTAAAATCCTAAAGTGTCCACATTAGTTTGGTCTGGATTTATTGCTTCTGGTGGAGAATTACGTTGCATTTCTCAGGTCAAATAAAAGGTGACATGACCATTCAGACTGTAGAAAACTATTGGATATTTATCCTATTTAGTATCTTATATGGAAGTGGCACTAATTGTTTTTTGGGGGGAAGTGAAAGGATTGTAATTGGGCCGTTCAGACAGCCATGAAAAAAATCAGACATGGTAAAAAAAAAAAGAAAAAAAAGTTGGATTTGAGCCCAAGTTGTGCCTTCATGTGTTATTCTGAATACTTTGGATGCATCAAGCAGGTAATGGAGCTACTTTTAATCCTTTCATGACAGTTTTGACATAAACAAGGAGTTTTCATCACACTGTAAACCTGCAGATCCCAGTAGGTCATCGGTTTCTGAACGATCAAACGCTCTAAAATCCACTCTCATCCCCACTCTGATGCTCCGATTGAATTTCAGCAGGTGGTCTTAACCCCGACTCACTGACTAAAAGCTTTAAAATGCTGCCAGTGATTGGCTGACATGCAGGTAAAGACGTGTATCTGTTAAAGAAGGTGAGCGCTTCAGTCATCCTGTATTCCCAAAACGACGCAATCACCTGTGGGAATAAAACACAACCTTCAAAATAATTTAGTTCCTGATTAAATATAAGAAGTCCAACCTTTAATAAAAATATTTTTTGCTCAATTTGGTGGAACTGGAACATTTGGATATAAAGTCAAACAGCTGGATTGTTGTTGGATAACTTCTACATGGATAAGTTTGATTTGTCTCAATCTGCAACCCTACAAGGTCATTAAAAGTGACTTAAAGACAATTCAGGTATTTATATTTTCATCTGTTTTCACATTAGGAGATGTCATGTTTCCTGTCTCTTTTGGTTTGCACAGGACCAAAATTTAATTTCTCATCATTTTGTTCTGTTCTCATAAGAGATTCCTCCCAGCTTTGCACTTAGTCATTTTAATTTCTCATGGGACATTTTTGCTTCAAATTGGAAGTAAATTTTTAAGTAAAGACTCCAGGATCTGCCTTGCTGTCCTCAGCCTGCTGGCTTAAAGCCTCCTCTCTAATGAGCGCTGGTTGTTTTTATCCGTTTTTGAAGGTTATTTTCTGTTCAGCAACAAGAAAACAAACTAGGCGTTTGGTTTCTTCCTCGTTTTACCTGATAAAATCAATTCTCAGGAAACATCATCACCTCATTGAGTTTGCTAAACACTAATTAGACTACAGTGCAGTGAAAGGTTCATCTGCAGTACGCGTTGCCTCACAGCGACGGCTCGTAGCAGAACCTCTAAATAGACCCTCGTAAATCAGTGAACGGCCACAGGAGGAATGGATCCTGCAGCCGTCCTGCTACGATTTCCCCAAACAGCCCAGTAATCAGAGAGTGATCAGAGAAACTGAACGTCTCTGGTCTCTACTGGCCTCGCTGGTGTCCAGAATGGATCGCTCGAGGGACCGATGAATTCTTGAATATTGAACGCTGTGTCCCCTTGCAACGATGTTTTGTTTTTAACACTTTTGTGGTCTTAGAGAGGGAATATTGCCTTCACATGTTGCAGCTGCTTAGAGGCAGAATGAATCATTGAAGAGATTAAGCCTGTGAAAGCCCTTTGAGGATTAAGTCTCTTCCCGATATAGCGTTCCTCGCTGCTGTGTGGAAGATACATTAAAATGAACTGGGTCACACAATGCAGCTATAACGGCTCCTTCTGTTTGAGCTGCACACGTTTTTAAGACAATGTACAGTCTTACAGTCTTGTTTTAGTTTTTGCTTGGTCATGCAGAAACAGTTTGAGTTTGAAGAGAAAAGGCGGCTCGATTAATCCAGAGCAACAAAAGGAAATCTCAGATGACGTAAAAATTGACCCAGCTGTAAAAGTATCACACTTATTAGCATGTGTAATTGCAATTTGAGTAAAAAGTGAGATAAATGCTTTGATGTTTATTATGTAACTCAGTGGGTTGACTCTTGGATGAGTCATTTTTAACCTTTATTGGCCCTCCATCATTGGCTAAAGAAAGTTTAAGAGCTCAGGAATGCATGTATATATTGCCAGTTGATTTTTTTCCCCAATAGAAACTATGCTTACTTTAAAAGACATATTTAAAGATTTCTACACATTTTTGTTGGGTATGCTCAAAACTGTAGCCCACAATCACATTCCTGACCATATTTGAAGGAGAAATAGAGCATAAGATAAAAGGAAGAGAAATGCTATATGCGGATTTTATGGATCATTGATCATTAATGGTCACAAAAGAAAAATAAGTAAGGATAGAACGGTCAAATGTGTTAACATCCAAGATGAACAGGATTCAGGAGCAATATTCTCTGAAATTTATGCTCCTGTTCTGACCTGCATTATTACTCCTTTTTGTACTAAGTATCAACTCCCAGTTATCTGAATCTCTGGGTGTTTTCCCATCTGATAGTCCAGAAGATTCGGTTTAATTGGGGACCAAAGCTGAAACAGTTCGCTTTCACACTGTCAAACAAACCAAACACATTGAGGAACCAGTTCCCCTCCTCACCTGTGGTGGCGCTGCAACAAGAAGCACTGAAGGAAACGACACAAAAACTTCTAAAGATGTAAACAAAAATGGAGTGGCATCAGATAGATTTTAGCGTTTGCTGGATTTCTCTTTTGGATTTCTCCTTGTTGAGCGGCGAAAGTTCAGATTTTCTAACTTAGGTTGGACATGTTGGATGAGCTTGACAAAAGCTCAGAACGCTTCAAATCGTGCAGCGCTTCACGGACGAAACGCCTCGACTACTCGTAGACTCTTAATGTACACCAAAGGTGCCTGACGCTCAAAACTCGTTTGGTGTGAACTGGCATAAGATTTGCTCAATCCAGATTCCATTTTGCGTCGCCTTTCCTTCAAACCCTCTTCACATATGAAGAGGCATATAGAACATATCATTGTAAATTATGACATTGCTTTCAGGTTTTGTATTTGTGTCAACAAAATGTAACTTTGCCTAATAATGGAAGGTACAAGCCCTTGTCTTGTTTTATTCCTGGAACACTTCATCTGGCATACGAAGCTTCCCAAAATAGGTTGTTTTTCTTGTTGAATGCCTCTCTGCTTCCGTAGCCGTTATGGGCATATTGCACTTGTTTCCATCTGGTTTATTGTGGCCCACGTTCACAGCGGAGTGGCAGCTTCCTGCCTGTCCAAAAGGAATCAGGCTGTGCTTCGTGTTTCCTGCCTGTGGGACCAGCTGTCAGTCTTCATTCACTTTATCAAATCATAAGGGTAGAGTCCGCCGCCTCGCATGAATTCCCCACTTTGCCTCATGTTGGGATATCTCGCGTGCAGCGAAACGGTAATACCAATATGTCTAACATCCAGACTGCTCAGTGATTTCCGCTCCGATCCAGGGCTTTTGGAGATGCTGACGTAGGCTGAAATTTAAATTAGGAGGGGGTGTAAATTGTATGAGGGGCCTTTATTTCTGCAGTGCTCATAAGAGCAGCAGTTGTGCTTAGTATTTTCTCTCTATTCTTACGCATGAGTGCCCAGAAAATGAAATTTAATGATGACAGTGTTGGATCAGCAGAATACCGCTGGAGGCTTCAATATTTCCGGCTGATATGATAAACGGGTATAGGAATTCCTTATCTGCTCCCACAGAAAGGAAAATGAGAGATTGCTTGTTTTTTTTCCCCTCTTTTCTTCTCTCCTCATCTCATTCACTGCAACATTTCTTGGATTTTAAAAATTCCTTTGAAAAGAACCATAATCATATTTTATACAATCATCCATTATCGTTGTGTATTTCTGCTGTCTGGGTGTTGTTTGCGGTGCCTGAGATAAGTTTGAAGTATCTCTCTTCGGTTGTGTAATCGACATCAAAGTCAGGATGACAGATGAGGATGGAGATGAAAGCCTAAACCCAGTTTCCTCTCTGCTTGCGTGCGTGTGTGTGTGTGTGTGTGTGTGTGTGTGCAGGAGCAACCTTTGACGTGGCCATGCGATTTTTGTCCGAATGTCCGTGGAAGAGGCTCCAGGAGCTGAGAGCTTTGATCCCAAACGTCCCGTTCCAGATGCTGCTGAGGGGCGCCAACGCTGTGGGCTACACCAACTACCCTGACAACGCCGTCTATAAGTGAGTCGCTCCTGCACACGCCTACATCCCAGCAAGCTGGTTATCGGAATTTTATTACATTTATATTTGCCTTGTCCAGTTAATCCATCCATCCATTTTCTAATCACCCTTCGTCCCTAATGGGGTCGGGAGGGTTGCTGGTGCCTATCTCCAGCTACGTTCCAGGCGAGAGGCGGGTTCACCCTGGACAGGTCGCCAGTCTGTCGCAGGGCAACACAGAGACATACAGGACACACAACCATTCACACACACACTCACACCTAGGGAGAATTTAGAGAGACCAATTAACATGACAGTCATGTTTTTGGACTGTGGGAGGAAGCCGGAGAACCCGGAGAGAACCCACCATGCAGAGGGAGAACATGCAAACTCCATGCAGAAAGACCCCGGGTCAGGAATCAAACCCAGGACCTTCTTGCTGCAAGGCAACAGCTCTACCAACTGCCCCACTGTGCAGCCCTGTCCAGTTAATGTTGATATTAATTGATAAGCAATTAATATCGACATTAATCGAAGGTTAATGCTACTTTAACCCTTTAAAGTTGCAGTATGTAACATCTATGAAAATATTTCTTGTAAATTTTTGTTGAAACTGTCAGTATGTTGTGACAGTTTGGTGTGAGACAATGTCTCTCAAATGTCATTATTTACTGAATTACACTTTATGACAACTGTTGTAAATATTCCTAAAGGCTCCTTCATGTTCATGACAGGTGTTACGTCATGTTTATTTCATGTCAGTCTTATGAACACTTCAAATAAAGTGCCAAATATTTTTATAAAAATTACATGGAGGTACAGTACAGACCAAAACCTTTGGTCTGTACTGTATATTCTTAACCCTCTGAATATAAACATGTGAGTTTTACTTACTTTTATTTGTTACAATCTTAATTTATTTTTAGATGTACCTGTGAATGTTTGAACTGTTATAACTTTTGTGGATTAGAGAAAATCTAGTGCAAGTCGAACATTAAAGTTTTGTTGGCTCAGATCAATCAAAACCAAGCTATAATGAACGTATGTAAACTTTTGACCAGACCAGCTCGTTTTATTTCTGTTTTGTCTGCTGCATGTAGATCTCTACAATAAACAGCCTTATACAGCTGAGCAGCTCCATCAGTTTCCTATTTCAGCATTTCTTTTGCCTGAAACGATGATTGAATTTTTTACAAAACATCAACTTGAATATGAGTTTCTAAAAGCCAGCTGCTGAGTTCTGTATTATTGTCTGGTTGTATTGAAATGTCCTCCTGCTGGGTTTTTTCTGTGCAAAATGCCCAGGTAACAAGCATTATTCTTTTGCCTTTCTCATGCAGTTATCTTTTTGTGTAATTGAATGACTTGTTAGGAGTTACAAAAGCTCTTCAATAAATATTATTCCTTCACATTTCAGTAGAGCTGAGCTGAGATTTCTTATTTATTAAATGCTATAAAGAATTGAAGGTCTTGTCTTTACCATAAAGGTCATATGAGTGAAGTTATTGCCTGCTTCTTAAACTTTGACGGTTATTCATGAGTCTGAATCGACAGATATAACAGAAGATCCATTTCCTTCGCTGCCTGCAGTGCCTCTAACGTTTCCTCGGTTTGAGCTCGACTTTTTGAAGTTTCCAGATGTTGGTCTTTCTCCGGGCGGCATCTTTAACTATAAATTCAACATGAAAGCTTTTGTTGTTCTAAATATATCTCTACAGGTTACAACGTGTTTAATCAGGTCCGTTTGTTTGATGTGTTTCTGTTTCCTCTTTCCACGCTCATGACTTGCACATCACTCATGCAGCTGCATGCCAGCGATGCATTTTAGGACAGAAATACTCCCGGGCTGACGCGCTCACTCGCTCGCTCTCACCTCCACCTCTTTTCCAAGTGGATTCACAAGCAGCCTCACTCACACACCTCCATCTTCAATCCCATGGCTTGATGTAAATTAGTAGTGGCTACTTTATGAGTAATGCTGCTGTCCCCTCCTCCAGCCTTCCTGCTGGATCACACAGACCTCTTCCTGCCTCCTTATTTTCCGACGTTCCCGTCCCGCTAACCTTATAGTCGTTATTTATTTCCCCCGATGCCTCCCTCTGTTGTTGTTTTTTTTTTAATGCAGCTTTCATTCATCTCGCCACATTAGGCACCTCGTTCTCTTTGTCTCCCCCTCCCTTCGCTCCGTGTCCCAAAGGGGGAGTGCTGTTGAAAATTTGCACATCATTGTGATTAATGGCTTTGATCCGTTCGCTTGGCTCCCCTCTCCATCCTCAGCTACACTCTGCCACCGCCTCGCCCGAAACGGCTCGCCACCAAGTAACCCGAACAATCTTCATTAGCTAAATCAAATCAGCGGCTGATTTTATTTGATTCAATTTAAAGTGTGTTTTACACACAGGAATGCTGCATTTAAGGCGCAGCAGGAGTGCTGAAGCCACTTTTGTTGTGACTTCAAGGTGTTTCGTTGGGATTTTATGTGACGGATTAAGTAGAATTGAATAACGCAGCGTGTATCTGTTTTTAATCCGTTGGATTTGTTTGTGGACTGGCAGGAATGTGAACAATAAAACACAAAGCACTTCCATGTTTTTAGGTTTGGAGCTTAAATAACTCTAAACCTCATTAACTGATGGAGTCTGTTTACTAATTAAGTGACTTTTCTGGACTGAAGAAAAATGTAGGCTAAACTTTTCAGATTTTGTTTTAAAAAGTACTTAAAAAAAGAAAACATCACAAATATTCTCTACCTTGCATTATTGCACAAAATCCAAATAAAATACCTTGAATTTTTTGGTACTGTACTGTATTCAGGAAGCTGTTTCCAAACCGCCTGGAGGGTCGATTCCCTGCCAACAAGATTGTTGAATCATATTATTAAGCTCAACTTTCTTCTTCTTCTTTTTTTCATGACCTAAATATGAGGCGTTAGTCAGAGCAGTGGTTTCGATTTGTTCCCAAATAAACCCCCAACACGGAGCACATTGTGTTAACACTGGACTCACACACATATTGGACTGGTAATCGTCTCGTGGCACAAATAAACAAACACGCGGCCACACTCCCGTTTATTGGCCGAAACAAAAGCTCCCGGTGTGTGGGTAAATATTGCATTCAGAGTAACACGTCTGCAGTCGGCGCTCATCGCGGTTTTGAAAAACCTGATTAAGATACTGGGGCAAAGGCAGTAATGAGGGATTTACCAGAAGCAGCTGGGATAATGACTCCGCTGTACATTTGTCTCCAGTTATTGCCGGCTCCTGCAGGCTGTTTAAGCTCTCCGCTCATGAAAATAGTGAGAATAGTTTATTTACTCAGGTGCGGCGGTGTTTATGAGCAAATACATGGGAAGGGATTAGTGTCAGGGGTTCAGTTTTGCATGTCGACAGCTCATTAGACACATGTTTAGTGTGAATGTTTTGCTCTTCCAGGTTCTGCGAGGTCGCCAAGGAGAACGGCATGGACATCTTCCGCGTCTTCGACTCCCTTAACTACCTGCCCAACATGCTGCTGGGTATGGAGGCAGCCGGGGCAGCCGGCGGCGTGGTGGAGGCCGCCATCTCCTACACGGGCGACGTCTCCGACCCGATGAGGCAGAAATATTCCCTGGACTACTACGTGAACCTGGCTGACGAGCTGGTCAAAGCCGGGACTCACATCCTCTCCGTCAAGGTGAGGAAATGAAGACGGGACGCCGGCGTCCTGGTGTCGCTCTGCTAGCCGTTGAACTGCCCACTACGGTTTTCTAAAATAAACCCAGTCCACAGAAGCAGAACCTTCCCAGTGAGTCAGTCAGCCCACAGAGAAACAAGCAGACATGAGAATGAGGTAGCAGGACGCGTCATCTGAGGAGTCCAAGCTTTCCTAGCAACAAAACTCTGGTTTCGGTTTACATTAAGGCCCTGTTTCCATGACAATGATGCCACAAAATTTTTACTTTTGTTCCATTTCTGTTGACACATTTACATGAAGACATTCTAATTACAATCTTTGTTTGCACAGTAACGGTTCACATCGAACAGGTGTAATGCCCTCACCAAGCCACTAGTTGGTGCTAGGTTCTTTGAAGCTAAGTGCGCATGTAATAAAAAAAAAGTTCTACTTGAAAGCACATCGAGTCGCGTTTTCTCCTTAAAATAAAATCAGTCAATCGATATTATCAGTAGCAGAAATTTGAAACAGTTATGCAAACCACATGGACTTCCAGAGCTGCTTATATTATGTCTTTATAACACTAAGCTTTTTTGTTCTCGTAATTATTTTTTCAGAAATTTTTGTATTTTTTTATGGGAATTTTATTTTTTCTGCCTGCTATTTTTAAAGATGCAGCTCAAACAAAAATGTCTCGTAATTAAATTTTATATTATGATTTTATTCACATAATAGTATAACATTATTTTAATTTAAAAAAAACTACTAGCCTGGCCCTAATACTGCGTTGTAGTAACACGATGCCAAGATGGAGGAGCATCAGTCCAGGATGGGTTATGAGATAATTTCCAACTGTTTTGGATCCTATTATTATAAAACAATAAAGGCTGCTCAAGTGAGAAATGTTTAAGATGGCTGGCAGGTTTCCCAGGAGCAGACGCCTACCAAAGCACTTCATCTGAGTTTCTATAGGCCTGGGTCCGGATGTTAAAGGTTAAAGTTCATGACTTGACAATTAAAAAACAACTGGTAAAGTTTGGCTCGAATAAAGGATGAAGATAGATATTAGCAACAAGACAGTTCAACGTGCTTTGTATGATGAAAACATAAAATGAGCAAGAGTGTGGAGAAAACAAATGAAAAGTTGGAAAAAAACTAAAATAAATTATTATTAATCAACTCTAAACAAATTGGTTTTTAGTCATGATTTAGAGGAACTCAGTGTTTCAGCAGTTTTGCAGTTTTCTGGAAGTTTGTTCCAGATTAGAGGAGCATAAAAACTGAATTTTTGGATGTTGTGTCCGATGTGAAGCACGGCGCCGGAGGCGTCATGATCTGGGAAGCTAAAGGCGCTGGAAACAGTTTAGTCATTAATTCTGCTGAAGATTTTCCCAAACTTGGTTGTTGAGAGAACATCGATCTTAAATTATCACGATTGAGTTAAAATTCAGACTTTGCAGTAATAAAATGTTAAAGTTTGACTACTTAACATGCCTGAAGCTTCCCAGCTCTTTCCAGGTGTAAAAGCTCTCATACTTGAGCCTGTTATCAAAAATAACAAACAAATAGTGCCAACAAATAATTAATTTCTCACTCATGAGCGATGAGCGATTATTTTAAAGCAGAAATGAATCATTCCCACGCCACAGCAGTGTGTGGATCATGGCATGCAGCTGTGGAAAATGCATGAAAAAGCTGGTTAAACTAGCTGGTTTAATGGAGGTTAAACTTATGGAAAATGTCACTAACTGGTAACGTTAGAACATCTTCTCTGCGACGAGTCGGGGCTCATCCTCATACATCACAAACTGTTTTCACATGCGTCACAAACGCTGTCGCTGAAAACGCTGTGAGGAACGCAAGCAGGTGAAAATATCAGCCTGTAATCTTAAAGTTGACAGAAATTAATTTCCCTTGTGACAGTAAAGCTATTATAAACTCATGAGAAACAGGACAGTCTTGACTTTTCCCTAACAAGTGTGTTGCGCTCTACTAAAATTGCCTCAGATTGGAGCAGTTCTGAACAAGCTGCTCCTTCAGAAACGTGGACAGTTTGGGTTTGTTAATAAAGTACAAGAAGCTGCTTCAGCTGATTTTTGGAGTTTCTTGATTCCTAGTACTTTATCTAGAGAAACTCCTATTAATTTATACGTTGTGGAGTCCTGTTAGGTTTCCTTTGTTTTTCTTCTGTTTTTTTCATGTAAAGCACTTCGAAATGCCTTGTTGCTGAAAATGTGCTATATCAATAAATTACCTTGAAGTATCAGAAATGTAACAGTCGTTGCCCCTGACGTGTCCAGAGGCAACGACTGTTACATTGTTTAACCTCCATTAAACCATTTCTTATCCAGCTGCCAGTCATAATCAAACCTTTCAAAGTTGTTACTTGTACTGGTGCGCCATTTTTGCCACACGTTTTCCTTCCACTATACTTTCCATAAAGAGAAAGAGCACAGATATTACCCAGCATTCTTTTACATTATCCTGTTGACTGACGATTGGGTAGACCATAACACATCTCTCTTTTTATTTATCTTCTGTATTATTATCTTATGTAATGTTGTCATTATCTGAGAAATTAAACCTCTAAATAATAAAAAAGCATCTACTTTTGGTGCAACTTGGCTGTAGAGCTGTGTTGAAATTAATTAATTACCAATTTATATGAGTTTACAAAAATACGATAGAACCATCATATTATGTTTCAAACTAGGTTAAGAAAAGGACCAAAACATGCTGTGTGAATGTAGATTATGTAACAATCCAATTGGATGTACTAGCATGTTTCGTCTAGAAAACAAAAAGGTGAGTCTGCTCTGAAAACGTAAGTCGGGATGTTGTGGTAAAGATCCGATTTAAAACTGGGAGCAGAAATGAAAGAAGTGGGGAGTAGCACCTCTGAAAGCACAGCAGCTGATTGACCTGGAAACTGGGTGAATCGCTGGCGAAGATAAATCGCTGACCGAGGAGTTGCGCTCTTTCTCTGCTGCTTCTGTAATTAGAGACGTGGCAAAGTCTGCTTCTGTCCCTGCAGCTGGTTAATCTCCTCCATGTCAGGATGGAAGAAACACAGCTCTGTTTCACTCTACATTTATTATTCGACAATAAATAACTGTGTTACAGGTAACAATGTACATGTGGCTTAATGCACACCAGCTTTTACATTAAAACAGTCTACTATGTTTTAATTTAGTTTTTATTAGCTAAAATAGCTGATTTAGATTTTTTTGTATTCAAAAAAGCCCAAGTATTGTATTGTGATTATGAGTACAACAACTGGATAATGAATATTCCATAAAAGTTGCCATTTTCAACAATGTATTGAATTGTTGTTGAACAACCAACTGATGCTGTCGCCATTTTACGGACAGCGAGTATGGAGTCACGTAATTTGCCGACTTCTGACGTAAACTGCTTGTTTGGGGGGAAAAAATTAAATCGATTTCACATCTGTTCAAAAGGCTAATAGTTTCATAAACACACAATTTATAGATATTATTTCTATAACTTCAGTAGATTTTAGTTAGCTTTATAAAGACATGATGTGGCTCCAGTTATTTGTAGTTTTTTCCTTATAAATTCCCGGTTTTTATTTCACTTAATGAAAATGTTTTCTCAATTTAAGGGTTCATTATCTTATTAGTTTTAGTTAACCGTTAGCCGAAAGGTATCACCGATGACACATTTTTACAAGCCAATGTTGTCATACCATAACTCTGCAATGCTTTCCAGCGGTTTATGAAAGGGGAGACGTTGCTCTTTCCAGCCAACATTGGTTATTACGGTAATTTCACTCCTGCAGTTGCAGTAGGGAGCATGTTTTACTTCAGTTTAATCTGATGAAACTCTTTTGATAGACGGTAAATTTCAAAATAAGTGCAAGATATCAAACGCTCCAGTGGTAATAGAGAAATGGCCAAACATATTTACTCACAGACATTTAAAGAACTTCCTACAACTGAAATGAGCAAAAATTTCCAGGCGGAGATTTGAATCTTAGGCCTTGTTAACCATAATAACCTCGACTGTTTCATGTTGATGCCAACATGTCGTCCTGTTTCTCTCTGCAGGATATGGCCGGCCTGCTGAAGCCGGAGGCCAGCAAGCTTCTGATCGGCGCTTTGAGGGATCGCTTCCCAGATGTTCCCATTCATGTGCACACACACGACACAGCTGGAGCCGGAGTGGCGGCCATGTTGGCCTGTGCAGAAGCAGGAGCTGATGTGGTCGACGTGGCGGTGAGTATTGACTGAATGGCTTAGCTTTAAGACGTAAAGAATAGTTTGTTTTTTCTGTTAGCTGGTTCAGTTTTCATTGGTGAAATGTCACAAAGCGAGACTAAACAACTGCTGCAGCCGAGATCATTTCCCTCACTTTGTTCAATAAGTTCAGCCTGGGCAGCTGCATTTAAGTAATGGCCTGCTGTTTGAGCTTCTAGGTCGCTGCACCATTCAGTTTCTGTTTCCTCTCATCAACAATACAAACCTCAACAGAGCTTTACCCTAAAACACCATTTTTAGGTTCTTCTTTTTTAGAAAGCTGAGTTATGCAACAATGGCGCTCTAAATAATATATTCTGAAGATACTCCCTTATGAGCAGGTTAATTTATTGATTAGTGCATTATTGCAACAAAAAAATGAATGTGGTCTAATAAACTTCTTTAAGGAAACAATATGAACTGTTTGGCCTGTAGGTTGACTCCATGGCTGGGATGACGTCGCAGCCGAGCATGGGGGCCATCGTCGCCTGCACCAAAGGGACTAAATACGACACTGGTGAGTAAACTCTGAGAAATTTAAACCTTTGGTGAGAATGCTGCTGCTGGCGTTCTGACTAAAACCAGGAAGTTAGAGCTCATCTCCCCAGTTCTAAAGTCCCTCCAGTGGCTCCCCGTAGCTCGTAGAATTGACTTTAAAATACTGCTGTTAGTTTATAAATCACTGAACGGCTCAGCACCACAATACATGAAACATCTGCTGCTGTTGGATCAACCTTCTGGACCTCTCAGGTCTTCTGGTTCTGGTCTGCTCTGAAATGTTTAAAATCCTCCGGTTGGGGAAAGACTTCTTCCCCGACCCAGAGAGGTCATTCATGGTGAATAAAAAGGGAACCGAGAACACAGCCTTGAGGAACCCCACATATGATCTTTATTTGCCCAGATTCGTAATTGCCAAATGTCACAAAGTAAAGTTTATAACTTGGATTCATCACACAGAGATACATACACTTCTGATTAGTGACAGTAGAGATGTTTGTGATTCGATGTTATAAATCCAAAAATATACTTGTGTGCAAAATATGTTATTTTGAATAATCTTTAATAAAAAAGCTCTTTTTACTGAGGTTTGATCAGTGCTGTTTTCAAGGTGAAGTGCTGTGTGTTTAGTAGATAATAGTTATAATATAAAGACATGTCACTTCATCCTTCTGATTACATTTGACAGGATAAAATCCGTTATGAAACAATACCTTTAAATTTGCTCCCCATCCTCTTATTACTGGGCGTAGTTTTTAATGAGACAGTTTGTTAGATCACCAGTGTTGCATAGAAATAATTTGATTCTTTCTGAGCGAAAGTCTGCTACTTAACATGAGGGAAGAAAAATCAATCAGCAGATCAATGACGCATTTGTAATTACGGCCCTGAGGCGAAGGAGACCCGAATATTCTGCTGAGTAATGACAAATATCTGCGGTTATGATGAGAGAAGAAAGAAGCCGGCTGTCGATAAAGACATGCAGCCCTAAGCAAAATGTTTTTAACTCACAAATTAGCTGAAAGTGGAGTAAAACAAACAGTTTTTTTTTCTACAAAAAGTCCCTCTTTGTGTTTTTAGATAAAACATATTTTGATCAGAGTGAGACTTGTTGCCATGGGAAGCTTTCTTTGCTCTGACAATGGGGTGGCTTTCTCTGGAGCCTGTCAGGGGTTTTTGGGTCTCCACGGCAACCTCACTGTGATTATTATTTATTTGCTTCCTGGTATCACTCTGCCGGGTTTTATCAGAGATCTCTGAGCTCCTCTGAAGAGGTCATAAGATAAATTTAGAGATAGATTTATGTGGTCTTTCTCCAGTGGGTTTGTTTGCTTTTTTTTTTTTTTTTTTTTGGCCACAAAGACTCTGAAGTGTATACTTTTCATGGCTCATGAAAAAGCTCCCCGCTCTTGGCGACCTCCACCTCCCACAGCGACGGGCACCAATATGAAAACAGGCAGCAGGAAAACGTGTTTTAAAAACTAAAGGAACATGAAACGAGTTTAAATTAATGGGAAGTGATGTGAAAATAGATGGTTACGTGGAGAAATGCTTTTGGGAAAAGCGACTCTGCTCTGCTAAGTCAATCTGATCCCTCATTTCCATTCCTCAGAATCTCGAGAAGCTAATTTTGTTTACGTTCGCACTGCCCTGTAAGGTCCAGCATGCTGCTGCTGCTGAGGTAGAGCAGAATGTTTGTCCCATTATGTGCAGTTTGTTAATGCAAATAATGCATTAATGAACAACTTGGTTTAGTTAAAGTTGCCCTGTAAGCTCTGATAAGGAAAACATTTAATTATGCTGCTTAATCATAGTTTGTCTCGGCCTCTTCTGGAGTCACTTAGCACTGTTAAACCAGTAAGGGTTTTATTTTACGCCTTTTATTCAAAGCGTCTCTGTGGTGTTTGTTGAGATCAGATGCTTTTCCTGTTAGTTATCCAAGCTTATCCAACAATGATGCACTCAGATACAATTTAAAACACAAAGTGACAGTTCAGTTATTATTGAATTTCCATTTGAGCCAGATGGAGTGTCTGAAGCGGGACTTTTTAGAAACGATGTAGAACTCTGACCCTTGCACATTTTTTTACCGTAGACTTACCCATTTTCTGGTAATGCCGTGTTTTAGACTCGCTCCTGCACAGTTTTACCTTGAAAGCCTGTCCTAACCAGCTCCTACGTTTTAAACATCCTAAAAGTCCCAGTTTTAAAAATGTTTTGCCTCTGTTAACCACCCACAACCCACAGAATATCGGTCAAAAGGTAAATCCGAACCAGACTGAGATACTCCCACACAGGCGACGAGATTAGCATTTTACTGGAAGAGCTCAGAGTTGCACTGCTGGCCTTTGGATTATCTGTAGAAAACTTGTCCTCTAAGCTGGACGGCGTCCAGGCGGCAGAGACGCACCATGGTCCACGGATTCTCTGGAAACGATCGTACACTGAAGTTGACCAATGTTTCAACCAACTTGTGGCCGAATGCTCTGAGCTTTGCAAAGACAACAACTGGTTCTTATCCAGGGTGGCGGATTTGTTATACCTCCAAACATACCTTAAGAAGCATTAAGTCGCAGTGGAAACCGTCTTGGCGCTACCACAGAGGGTAACCTCCACTGTCTCGTCCAATATTGGTGGCACAGCCAATTAGTGACGAGAAAAACAAATGGGCCTCCTGGATTGGCTGATTTCCAATATCCAATAGCGTGTAAAGTAGTATTGCACCAAAGTATTTCATTTGCATTTCTTTGGAATATTTTAGGTGTATTCAACGAAAAAAATCTATGAATAGCAAAATTTTACATTCTACTGAAAAATCTGAGTACTGGACTTTAATAGGTGATGGTAGGTGAACTTTAAAAGGCCAGTATTATGTCTTTTTCAGACGTAGTGCCATTTTATAGCACAATCAAGTAATTATGCTATTTTCAGTTGTATAAATATAACTTAACATTCAACCAAGAAATTTTAATTTCGCAATTTGACGCCTTCAAATTGGGTCTCTGTGTCTTTAAGAAGCTCCTGCTCTTTCCGACACTTGTCCTTTAGCACATCATCACGGCAATGCTTCTCCATGATGCCGTTTACAACAGTTCTTAGGGTTGTTGTTTGTACGAGGAGTTTAGCAGACGCGCATATCCTCCAGGTGTTTGCTAATTGCTGCTGCCACTAGTCTGGAGGTGCCAAGTGACTGATTTTGTGGAAATAGGCGACTCTTTTTGTGTTCCTTCCTCGTGGCAGGAACACAAATTCCTGCCATGAGTGATTAAATGATGCATGAATGAGTCAAAGCAGCACTCAATGTATGTTTATGATGAGAGAATAACATTAAAACATTATGAAAAACAAAAAAAAAAGATTTTTCCTATTATTTTGTGGAAAGTTTAGAGAGCTATCGAGATATAAGATAGCTCTTTTTATCTCGATAAGATATAAGAAAGGTTGGAAGCAATTTTTTTATTTTTGGTTTTGAGCTGTTGCTCATTTATCCATATAGGTTAAAACATTACTCTAAAGGATTTCCAACAAAAGCTGTTATTTTTCTTGCATTTGAGGCATTTTTTTCTTTTATCAAACCATTTTTCTTTGGACGAACAGCGAAACAGACAACATGATGTCCTGTCAATATTCCCAGAGAAACTGTGCTGCTTTTTGTCAAACTTAATAAACTATTGGTGGAGTCTGACCCGGCAGGTGTTCTTGCAGCTAAATTGACTTCGTTGCTGGTCTGATTTTTCTCTGCAGATATTCAAACAATCACTCACAGAAAAAGAAAAAATTCATCATGAACAGGAACGTTTTGTTGCTGTTTTTGTCGTGAGCCGTGCAGCAACAGAGCCATTAAAACACGCTGCGTTCTCACTGCGACTTGGCCTTTCTCGTGGAAAACCTTTTTGCACGGCCGCTGCTCTCGCTCGCCATCGACATGTTTGCTCAGAGCAGGCGGTGGCTGGTTCACGCTCAGGTTGTGGAACAAACTGATATCAGCCGGGGCCACGCAGGAACCATGATATGTTGCTGAGACACGATTCAGTTTGGTGGCTGAATATCAATTTGAGGCCAGAAAAACCAAAACAAGACGAGGCCGGTATTCAGGTGAGAGACTTCGCCTGTGCATTCATACATGTGTTCATTCTGCGTGACCCCGGCTGACACGCTTCTCACCACCTAATGCTTTTATTCCTGTCACTTTTTGCTGCTTTCCTCTTCTCATCTTTGGCTCACTTAACGCCAGTTCCCTCCTCCATCTCCTCTTGCCTACCTCACCACTTTTGTAATCAAGCGCGTCTCTCCCTTGGATTCCTCCATACCTTCCTGACCTTTGCCTGTTTACTGCTTTCCTTTACTCCCACACTCCCTCTTTCTCCTGTCTTGGCTCCAAACCTGTAATCTTCGCTGTACACTGTCTCCATCCCTCTCTCCCTCAGCTCTCATACCTGCTGCTGTCATATTGTCTCTACATGCTCCTCTTCCTCTCTCTCCCAGTCTGTAACAATGCCATTAGCAGCTTCTTCTACCCAGATCACTCTCACTGCTCATTTTCTTCCATTTTCATATTATTTTTTTGCCCTGGAAATTTTTTAAATTTGTTTAAAATGTCATTGTGTGTACTCAGGAAGCTCCAATCTGCGTGCACACACCTGTACAGTTTAAGTGTGACGGATTATTCAGTTTGAATGATGATGCACATTAAAGTGGTCCTTGTGTTTGACTGCATTCGCTCCTCATGCATCATGCATGGCTTTAATTGATGCCGCAGCGCTGCAGTCGATCAAGGTGGAGGAGTTGAATGCACACAAATCAGGATCAGAACTGGGTGTACTGCCAAGTCAATTTTTATGCAGAAATTTTCTGAGAAAATTGTAAATAAAAGAAACCAAACACAAAGCAAGTACTGTAAACAGCAGAGAGCTGAATTCAGATACATATCCGGTATAATTTCCCCCTCACTTTTTTGACATAAAATCAATCAGACTAAAATTATAAGTTTTACATTATTTAAAATTTTAGAACATATTAAAATCAGATTTGATTATTAATGCATAACAAAACTACAGAAACTCCCACCAGGTTGTAATTGTGAAGTACTTTTGTTGTTATTTTTGTTTTGTTTGTACTTTTTTTAATTCATGTAAAGCCTTTTGAAATGCCTTGTTGCTGAAAATGTGCTGTATAAATAAGATTGCATGACCTTATCAAATTGGGATTTTTAAAAAAGCACTCCTAACAATGAGGTTTAAAAATGTTACATGTAAACATCTAATTAAAGCGCATTAAAACATTTACACAAAGACTAAAATGTGCCAGTGAAAGAGTAATGATGGCGGAGGTGCATCTCCATAAATTAGAATGCCATTAAAAAGTTAACACACTTCAGTAAATTTATTCTGATGTATTGTAAAATAAGCATAAATGTTACATATGTTGACAGGTGAACTGAAAATAGATGCAGGTCACGAGCCAGTTTGAAATCCTCGCTCACAAACATTCAGCTCCTCGTTTTGATTTGTGTCTGTTGTCCTCTTGTTTCTAATATTTATCTTCGCTCCATTTAATCTGCTGGTGATTGATTTCTGTCAATGATGCACGACGTTGCATCTGTTTTATTTTATTTTTTGTCAGTTGTTTTCTCACACTATTTGCTTTGAAAGACGAGGAGCAATGCAAACCTTCATCTCCGTGTCCCTGAGCGTTGTAGCATTAGTGAGATTTCCCCTGGGCTTAATCTTCTAATCCTTTTTACTGCTGTCATAATTTAGGCTCATTGTCAGTTAATAGAAGCTAATGTGGTGTAATGTACAATTATTTTTAAGTATTTGTTTTCTACATTATTTATAAAGTTTTCTTTGTGCTTGTTTGAGCTTGAAGAGTTTTTCCTGACTCTTATTTTTGCCACGCAGTTTATATTAGCAGTATTTCATATCATATTGGACACGGGTGGATAGATTTCTCAAAAAATTTCTCTTCTCCCCTGAAGTACTTGTACAAGAAATGCCTTGAGTAGGAAAAGTATTTAGTACGTTCTGAGTAACGGATGTTGTCATCAAATGAAAAAACAATTTTATGTGCATCTTCTGATATTTTATTGACTGTAATGAAATAAAACATACATAAAAAATATAAAAACACCTCTCTAGTTAATCTTTTTTTATTAAAATACGTGACACTAATAGTTAGTAATGTGTATATATGTTAAAATAAAGACGATATATAGTGTTTACTGTATTCTCTTAATCTCAAAATGGCGCAAAAGCCTCAACAGATACAACATAACAATAGAACAACAAAGCTGGTGTATAAACAAGAGGTCTCACTTCAATAGAAATTGTAGTTTTGTGTCAGGTCCATGTTTTGGTGAAAACATTTTTGTTTTTACCCACTCCTGGGTAGAGGATCCACAAATTTTACTCATAGCGATTTCAGTCATAGTAATATTACTCATGTAAAAGTATGGTTCAGTGAAATCACTCCTAAAGGTATTTTTTCCAAAAAGTTACTCATGTAAGTGTAACTAGCCACTACTACCCACCTCCTGTTGGACATTTGGTGATTCCTTTGTGAAGATATTCTTTCATTATTACTCTGATTACAAATATTCCAGCCTGTAAATGAACTTAGCAGTTTGAGTTAATCGTTAGCTAATTTAACGTGGTTTAATATGCCGGCGAATCACCACATATGGTGTACATTTGAGTTTTATTTTCTTATTTTATTCTGTGTTTTGTATTATGACGGTTGGTGTAAATCACATGTGTCAAACCCGAGGCCTGTGGGCCAAATCCGGCTCGCCATAGCTTCTTATGTGGCCCGCTAAATTCTAGACTAATTTAAAATATTATGTTATCAATCAAATCAATGCAGTTTTTGTCTGTTTACGGCCAAATTATATCAATCATATTCCCTCCAGTTTCTTGAGAATTATTGTGTAAATTCACGCAAAATCAAACAAAAATTTTTTGCTACTAATTGGGAGTTTTTTGCAGATTTTTTAAAAAACTGTCAAATTTTCTTATTTGTACTAAACAACTGCTTCAGCCTTAATTGATGTCAGATCACAGTCCACGATCTATACAGCAAGTAAGAAAAAGTCACATTTACTGTCATAAATAAGTGCAAATATCGCAAATATTTCCCAGTTAGTTCCAATATTTCCAAATAACACTTTAATTTTTATTGCAAAACAATCACTAAAAGAATCACAAAATCCTGGAAGGACTGAATTAACATTATTTAATTTTAAGACTTCATTAATATTTTAACGGTTTGTGAACAGATTTTATCTACACATTCTGGTTCAACTGGCCCTTTAAGAGCGTTCATGATCTTTATTTGGCCCAAAACAAAAATGACTTTGACACTCCTGGTGTAAATTGTGAAGCTCTTTGGTTAACTGCTTTCAGTTTTAAATGTGCTATACAGATAAAATTACCTTGACATTTTTAGACCTGGATAAATTTGCTTTCACATGAGTCATTATTGCTAAAATACATGTTTTTCTTTTACTTTGACAAGGTAGAAACTGTCTTTTTTTTTGTATATAAAACACCTTTAACACATTATCATATGCTTCCCCCTATTAGAGGGACTCCAAAATGGAGGATATTTATTTTAACATGACATCAAATGTGCACCGCTGCCTAGATACAGAGTGTGTCAGTTTACCCACTGGCTCATCTTACCCCACTCTCCCCTGCCTTGTTTTACTGATCACTTGATAAAAATGCTTTCTCTGTTATTCAAGATTGCTGCTCTGTGATCAAAATGCCTCTTCCCTGTGTGAAAATGAAGCTGTGATTTCACTCCGGAAGCTTAAAGGAAACCTCCAAGAATTGCATGTGTTTGCAAGCAGAGAATGAAATGGACCCAATTACCCACCGGCTTGGCAGGCAGCTGAGTTTGAGGAGCAGCTACATGCACATTAATTTCACATTAAGATGCTCTATTTCTTCACCGAGATCACAATTTAGGCACAGAAACACACTTTGGTGTTTCTTTATCTACTTTTAAATTACAACCTTGTCACTCTGTCACAACAGCTTTTTATTTATTTTTTCGCTGTTTTTGTTTGCAAAAATACAAAATGTAGAGCCATTTGTGCCTCAGCACCAGGGCTCCTTTTTCCAATTAAAGGTAAACTGACAGAAGGATGTCGCACAAAGGAGAAACAGACGGTTCACTAAATATTAGAGACTAGATATGAATACTAAACAGCTTTTTGAGGTTGTGGTAATAAGAACAAGGAAGCCAAATATATCAGATCATCTGTTAGAAACATGGTGATTATTGAACCATGTTTTTAATCACAGAAACCAGCAACATTTAGACCCATCCTGAGATATTCAGGTGCCTTTAAATACTGAGAAATTTCTTATTTATTGTGTCATGCATTCAAATTAATTGCTAATGTTATCAGCTGGCACATGATGCAAACATTTTCATAAATTCTGATAAATGATGAGCTGTTACATTGGGTGTCACTGCAAATGTAACATTGTAATAGAAATTGTAAATTAGTTTTTGCTGTAATTTATCTGTTTTTTTGTTTTTTTTTAAAGTTGTGGTTTCAAAACAAAGTTGTTAGTGTCGGATCATCCAAAAGATTTCACGATTTATATTTGATCTGAACCACAAACTGCCTCTTCCATCACAATCTTGCAGACTCTCTGCGAATGTTTCCAAATTATGCGTCTCACTGCAGTGATTATTGATTTGCTGTCTCGTGTTGCAGGCATCGCTCTGGAGAAGGTGTTCGACTACAGCGAGTACTGGGAGGTCACCAGAGGCCTGTACGCTCCCTTCGACTGCACCGCCACCATGAAGTCGGGCAACGCCGACGTCTACGAGAACGAGATACCTGGAGGACAGTACACCAACCTGCACTTCCAGGTCGATGTCCTTCCATGTTGTCAACTTGACACAGATTGATTTTTATTTTCAATATGAAAGCAAATCAAATTTTTATTTCATTCCTCTTTTTTTGCAGAGAACGTAGCTAATGGTTCCGTTACAAGTATTAGTTAAATTTAGCGACACATTTCATAATGCTGGTATGAAATTATTTCAAGGACTGTGACGCTTATTGACATCTATACTAAATCCTTTGTTTGTGCTGCCACAGGATCATGGGAACATTCCTAAGATTCTGGGAAGCCATCTCTGTTGAATAACAGGTTGTTTTGACTAAACGTACAGAGATTGACCAAATAATTTCCAGCAGATTATTTTGGCTTTTACCCTGTTATTCCACATTCCCAGTTAGATAATTTAAAGTTATTTCCTAAAGCTGTATACTTGTCAAAAATAAATAGACAAACAAAAACATTTCCATCTCAGGAAGCAAAAATATGCTGTTGCAAATCACATGTAACAATAGTGTGTGTGCTGATCTTCAAGGTTTCTGATGCTGCAGCAGCAATTTGAAGCCACTGACTGGGCAAGCATTACTTGGCTTCCTTCCTTTAGAAAGGAAGGTAATAAAAGGTTTGTACGTACTGCTCATCCCTGCTGTGGTCTGTTTCATTGCAGGCTCATAGTATGGGGCTCGGAAATAAGTTCAAGGAGGTGAAGAAGGCTTACGCTGAAGCAAACAAACTACTCGGAGACCTCATTAAGGTGAGCCGGGAACACAAAAATCCAGGCAACAGCAACCAAACTGCAAAACACGTATGTAATGATCCTGGTTTGGCCGTGCAGCTTTGATGGAGAGCGTGGCACTATTCATCCAAAAAAATAAAAATCCTGTTTACAATTTTTTGATTTTACCCTAAATGCAAGGCACAGCGAGGCAAACAGGTCTGCATCCGCTCACAACTGTAAGTCAAGCAGACTTTGCCTTCATAACAATAAATGCAAAATATACAATTTCATCTGCAATGCTCTGCTGCATAGACAAATATTACTGCGGTGTGTGCTTAATATTCTTCCACAGGCATCTGTCACATTTACTGAATCTAATGAACAACACCTCTTGCTCTACTTGCATAACAATGTTGTGCAAGTTTACTCCTCACTAGTTTTACCTTGAACAGATGAATAAACGTATCTGTTAATGCAGCAGAGTTGCATGACAGAAGCAGTTTATCTCCTGTCAGGAGGAGACGTGTTCAGTCGTGTCAGTCCCTTCTACAGGCATTTGCAGAGCTGATTACAACCCCAAAATGAAAAATTATTACCAAATGTTGCTACAATTGGGTTTTTCCGGTTTTCTTTGAGGTCCGTCCCGCTGGCAATAATTTTGTCCAATTAATAAATTTTTTTTCTCAAGGTTTATGAAACATAAGAAGATGAAGTACTGCAGGTTCTGTCATAGGGGTAATAGCTTTGGATCCAAATTATATGAATATCAAATAAATATTTTTATTTGATGGGGCGTCCATAAGACTGACACTGTCTTAAACATGACATCTGTTATGAACATGAAGGCTCCTTCATGTTATCATGAAGTGTCATTTGGTAAATAATGACACTTTTAATACGAAGTTGCATTAAAAGTCCAGTAAAAGTGCCAACTTTGCATTAAAGTTTCATTATTTTGTAAGTAATGCAAAGCAAGTGTCATTATTTACCAAATGACACTTCATGACAGCAGTCATTGACATTCACAAAGGCTCCATCATGTTCATGACAGATGTTATATCATGTTTATCACAGTGTCATGTCAGTCTTATGCACACCCCGTCAAATAAAATGTTGCAGAATATTCAGATTTATGTACCAAAGCAGATTAAACTTAGAGGGGTATTATGTAATTTCCAGGTACATGATGTCATTTTTTTAGTGCAATCAAGTAACTGTAGGATATTGTTGGTTCCGTCCCACATCCTGTATATGGAGTATAAGCTCTTGCCTTCCAGTAAAAGTTACAGAAATTCCCAAAAACTAAACTGAATTATTTCAAATGCTCATCTGTACCCACCCCAATCAAAATTTTGAATTACAATTTTAAATGAGCATTACGTTGCGGCCTGGAAGGTGTGCAGTAGCTTTGTTGTCCTGTTGGGGCTGTAAAATAAATCAGTGGCAAAACTCATGGAGATAGACGCATGACTCAGAAACGCATAGCATTGTGGGGGGTGTAGGCAGAAAAAAAGACTTTAACTGCTCCACCTCTCACTTTTTGGTTACCCAGCAACAACCTGTTGAGTAACTGACGCAGCAGCAGTTTAAGGTTTCACCAAAATAAAATAAAAACAACAGCACTGAGTGAAAACTGTGAATGAAACAGGAACAGTTTGGCCAGATATTTACAACTAAAAAGCTCCAGCCCGATGTTCTGTTGTTTTTAAACTGTAGTCTGTGTTCATATCTGTTGGATATGTATTTACTGTCTGATACTATACATCGCACACCTTTGAATTCATGACAAATTTCCCCAATGGACGATAAAGTATATTCTATTCTGTGTTACCTTTAGTTATAAAAATGTTGTTTACATACCAAACATAACTAAAACAAAATTTGATTTTGCTATTTAACGGTTTGAAATTGGGCCTCTGTCTCTTTAAGAAGCTCCTGCTCTTTCCAGCACTCCTCCATCAAGGAGTTTGGACTTAGAAGAAGTTCCTAATCACCCTACGTTTTCTCACCAATGTTGTTGATGATACGTCAGGAGGCTAATTTCAGCACAGACGAACCAGCAGCAATCTTTTCTGATGGACTGTGTTATCTCTGATGCGACCACAATGGATTAAAGAAGGATTTGCTGCTCCGCTCTCTTTTAAAGCGACCATTTTGCTCGTCTAATTCAGTCAGAAATCAGCTGCTCTGTCTTCATTAACACGTTCCCCTGAGCTAACCATCACATCACTAACACGATGCTTGTAGGTCGCTTTATGCCTGAGCTAAAACTGAGTGAAAATTAGATTTTTTTTAGAGCTAATTTTCATTCTTTTTGTTTAGTGAGCAGTTCTTAATTGGGTTTAATTTAATAATGCCTCAGTGCAGCCAGGACTGCAGTTGTTGCACTTTTATCCATCCTCTCATTTATAGTTGGAGCCTCGTTTCAGGGCGGTTCACGATGTCTTAGTTTGATCTCTTGAAGGAAACTTTACTTGCTATCATGTGGAGAAACGTTATCATCCATTCAACAGTTTATTTGCACCCAGAATTTACCTCCTGCCTGCCTTTCTGCTTCTCATTATCTTTCATTAAACCCTTTGTTTTCCTTCATTATTTACCATCCTCATAATAGATTCATTCCTCTTTTATTGGGTTCACACTCTAATTGTTTTCCTCTTCTCTCTTCATCAAACCTTTCTGGTCTCTGTTCTCTCATTTTGTTGCAAATGTTTATTCCTCAGTCAGCTCCATATATATTTATCTACCTCCTTGTCTCCTATGTTTTTTAGTTTCCTCTCTGCTTTCCATTTCTGTTTTGCTCATCAATTCTCTCCCCAACTTCCCCACTCTCTCTCCATGTTCTCTATCAATTCAATTAAGACTCTGTGGGCTTCGCTGCACAAGCCAATGTTGGCTCTGTGTGCCTAGGGGTGCTGCGCTGCTCTCCGCTGCACCCTGTTAGCTTGACAATGCCTGTGTCTCTCTCCCTGTCAGTTTGTCTATAACGGTGAAGGAGTGTGCTTACGAGATGTAGACGTAAAGAGGACAGACCACATAATGCGCTGGCAGTATGCAGACCGTCCCCTGCATACCCTTTAACGCAGAAACCTCTCAAACTCAAAGCTATCTCTGAAGTCTGCAGCTGCCGCTGAAGGATTGTCCTCGCCTAAGAACTTCATTTGCCCGACTTTTTATTTTAAGAACAATGAAACGCAACGGAAGCTCGTTTTGAGAAGTTTTAATGATTACTGAGGTATTTGCATAAAAGTAATTTGTTTCAAAAAGACTCTTTAGGTTTAAATCTGTTTTGAAGCAGCAGAACATCCACACCCATTCAGGCCTGATGCAACTTGAGCATTTTTAGTTTCATAAATTGCTTAAATTGGTGCCTTCATAGCAATGAATGGAGGTCAATGCATATATATATATGGATGTCATCACTGCAGCATCACTTTCTTTCCACGCTAATGACCCAGAATCACTATTAGAAATTGTTTGTCTTGACATTGAACAGATTTTAACACTTGTGTGTCTTTTCCAAGATGTGAAGTCCCAACATTTTGTAACTGTACAGTTTGCTACATGAGATGACTTGCGCACACGTTTAAAGGCTCTTAGATTTGATTTTATATGTTTATGTGAAAGGAAACTGAGTGGCTTCACCTAAATGTTTTGTTTCCAGATAAAAACACAGAACTGCTGTCGCGTAACTTTGAAGTCAAAAGACAACATGACTAGTAGAGGTGATGATGACATAAAATTAAATGTTTAGCATCTTCCCACCGTAAAACATTACTACTAAAATTTAAGGTAGATTTTCACCATTTTTTGTATAAATTGGTTTGTTTTCTTGAAATGCAGTTAAAATCTGGAGAGGAAATACCCTGAAAACGTTATGGAAGAAAAACTGATGGTGGATGAATGGATCAATAGATGGATGGATAAATAAATAGAAACAATGGAACAGGGAATGAAGTCTGGAAAAACAAACATTTTCCTAGTTTTTACCAGTTATTAAACTGCAGAGCCGCTGTAATAAATGCATCAGTAAAAATCATTTTTCTGACTCTTAAAATGTGAATAATTTTTCTTTTGGGTCTTTTGCATATCAGACAAACCATAAAGACAGATTTATTGACATTAGCTGAACTCAAAGCTTAAATCACTGACAATGTGGCTCAGTTATGATCATTTTAATTAAGAAAAAAGACAGATTTATGGAACCACCGGAGGCTCTATCCACTACAAACAGCAGAATATCTCCTGATCTGATGGTTACACACACAAACGTCACCCATTGTCCAACTGTTCGCTCTCAGATCAATGGACGCCCTCAGGAGCGTAAACCCGGCGTTTCATGCCTCCAGCCTCCACATCCATCATCCTCAGAGTTGTTGCAAACTTCTCCTCTCCCATTTAGAAACTGTGCATCAAGCCTCTGCCGTGGATAATTGGTCCCAAACTACTGTACATGCAAACTGCATCATTAACTGGATGGATTCAGACCGATGTAAAACTTCTGTGACTGAACTGATCAAAGCCCCTTTCATGCTGGTAGAGGCTGAAGGTATTTTTACTCCTCTTCTAATTAAATCATAAGGATTTATGTTGAACTGGGACATAAACAGTTAAACTCATCTGGACACACATGAAATTTATAGTTTGTGTGACTCCTACATTTTTGTTCATATCCAACCACAAAGATGTCACAACATCCATCACTTCATATTTTTAGGAAAGAATCAACAACAATTTGAGGGTAAACATCACCTGCTGCGAAAAATTGATTCATTAAAGAGAACAACTGCCTGATAGTCCCTTAAATTGTTTTATTTGTTTATTCAGAGGTGCTATTGAACCATTTACTTCCTGTGATATAATAATACCACAAAAAGACATTTACTGCAAAAGTTCAACACAATTACCTCTTTTTTTTATATCCATGTCTAAATGTGGGTTTCCACTCAACGTTTTCAGGAATGAGGCTCGTTTTCCTCCCCACTTTAACTCCATTCCAGGAAAACAGAAAGAAATCAGATAAAAACAGGTAAAAATCTGAATTTAAGTAGTAAAGTTTTATGGAGGGAAGACATTTAATTTGTCATTATCACCTCTGCTAGTCATCCATCCATCCTGTTATAGATTAGCAGTGGTCTCTAGTCATTATTGTTTAAAAAGTGATGAACTCATCCAGTTTGTTGTTCCAAACCAGCTGAATCTGTAGCAACCTGCCCAGCGTGAGCCTGCAGTATAAATCCCTCTTTGCCAGAGGATAATTGTAACAACGGATCTGTTTTCTGCTCTTTTGCTGCTTGATATCGTTTTTGCTTGAAGGTGCATTCAGTGAACAGCAGGAATATCAGCCTGAACTCACCTGCACAGATCCCCAGCGGTGCAGTTTTAACAATATAATCTCTGACAGAGCTAATGATGTTGCACCGTTCAGTGAATTATAGGAGGAAGGCTGCCATTAATTGGCATTGACTTGTCTGTTTGGAGCTTTTCCAGCTCTCCAAAAGCCTTGGCCCTGTTTATGTTCTCTTCTCAAACTTCTGCTGCACTTCTTTTCTCATCAACCCTTCCTTCCTCCACTCGGCTTTGCTGAAGCTGTCGCCGTCTGAGCTTGATGTGACTTGTGTATATTTTTGTACGGCTGCTCTGTCTTTTTCGCTCGCCTCAGTGTTTCTGCCACTTTCCTTTTGCAATTACAGGCACGTATTCACTCACCTGCACTCTCTCAAACACGCAGTCTGTTACACTTGGAGGTGGAGCACGTCTTGTATTGCCTGTGGGGCTGTAGATGTCGACGGCTCCTGTCTGTTTGCTGCTTTCTTTCTTAATCTGTCCATCCCTTTATGTCTCCTTCTCACTCTTGCTGCAAATCCCCACCATCTCTCTCCTCTTTCATTTAGTTTTATCTCCTCCCTCATCAATTGCTCCCATCTTCTCTCATTTCGATTAGACTTCCTTTATGTATCTCTAATCTTTCTATCATTCCTGCTCTCCTCCTCTGAGCCTCTTATTATCACTCCTCTCTCCTTTCTCCTCCTCCTGACAGGTACCATCCTTCACTCCACTCCCTGCTTGGCTGGCTTGCATTATTGTCTGTGTGTTTTATTTGCCTCTCGACCCACACACACCAGCAGATGCACGCTCGCCGTTCTGAGTGATATAATCCTTTTCCCATTAGGGGAGCCCGGGTTTGGATAGAGTTGCATTTCAAAGCAAATGTGAGCAAAGCACACTGACACAGGATGCACAGGCATACAAGCACACACAATATCGCCGCCATTCTTCCACACACAGACGCAATCCGTCTGCCTGCTGCAGCTCTGTAATATCGCAGATGTGGAGTCGTGCATGTCCACTTACTGAGGAATGTGGGTTATAGACGGATGCAGAAGAATTAGGACGCTTTAAATGGACAGCTATGTTCTTATCAGAAGGTTTTATCAGTTAGCTGCAATAATCAATTAATCACAAGATGTATTAATCTTTTTGGGAGAGAAAAATTTTGTCGAGAGAGAAATCACAATCCATTTTTATGGTTTTGGTTGTAAGTAGGGCTTCTTTTTATTTTATTTATTAACAGAAAATAAATGTAATTTTTGTTTAAAATAAAATAAAAAAATTATTTTATTTAATAAAATTATAAAATAAATAAAAAAATGTATTAGAATTTTTTTTTTGAAAATTTGTTTTCAGAATACATTTTTGATTTATTTGGAAAATGTTAAATATCTTCCTCAACCAGTGAGTGAATTGTTCTTTACAAGATTCAAGTTTATTTAACTTTGAGAAAACAAACTTGCATTAGTTTGTCTCTAAGCAACAATAGTGTTGTTTATCACAGTAACTTTTGGGACAATTCCTCATTCAGCTACATTTATTGTGAAAGGCCGAGTCCCTCTAAGTCACGTGTCAAACTCGAGGCTCAGGGGCCAAATCTGGCCCGCCGCAGCTTTCTGTGTGGCCCTCTAGTCTCCAAATTGCATCAATTAGTCCCTCCAGTTTTTCACAAAACTGCAAGATTCACACAAAATCAACAGATCCCCTTTTTTTTTCCAGATTTTTACTGTAAATTTCTCTCCAAACTGGTCAAAAGCTTTGATTTTAAGTGACGGCTGCCTCTGTCTTACTCCCTTTACGATGTGAAGAAATGTTCAATATTATTTTATTTTAAGAAACACTTATTGAATGCTGAAACAAACAACCACTTAATAACATTTTAACAGTTTAATGGGTTTTATCAAGACATTCTGGCACAGCTGGCCCTTTAAGAACAATCAGATTTTTGATACGGACCAAAATGAAAATGAGTTCAACGCCCCTGATCAGGGGTCAACATCCTGTCCACTACAGAAACCAGTCATGGTGATTTTATTATGATTATTATTTATTTATTTATTCAGTTTGTTTTTATTTGATAGGGACAAATACAGAAACGTACATGAAGATAATCTAATTATTGCATCACAGTGTTTATAGCCATAACTAATTCCCAACATCCACCCCTAAAGGACCTTTGTAGGCACCAGTAACAAAGTATTTAAAGTGACTGCATCAAAAACAATTACAATATTTAAAAATGAGCTCAGTTCCTGTTCAGTTTCAGCCTTTTTCTTTCCATTTATTGTCCAAAAAGGGCTTCAGATATTTGACTTTATATTACCTGATGCTTTGAACTGTGGGCCTCAGGAACTGCAGGCGGCGTCTCAACAAATATTACTCTGACTGAAGTGAAAAGCTGTGAAACACAGGAGGTTTCTACAGCCTTCTGTAGGTTATATTTATACAATATCATCCCAGCAAACATCATTCACCCTTAAATTCCTGCAGAGCCACCAAGAAGCTGAAAAACTGGTTTCAAATGAAATTCTTGTACTTGAGCCCTCATGTTTGGGCCGTATAGGATCAGAAACATGTAATTGCCTCCTTTCTCAGACCCCAACATTTTTCTTCGAAGGCCATTATCTGCTCATAATTGTGTTTCCAATAACTGGGATTGATGGTTTTGCTGGGTGCGACGTTATTGAGATCAGATGGAGTTGAGTTCTGCTGCTTTTTTTTTTTTTTACAAACTGTAGAACAAAATAAAAGCTTATAAAGAACATTTATTTCAGCTGTCTCTCAAACTACAAAGGACTTTTAGAGGAAGGTTGGATATTATTTACCTTTTTTCAAGAAAATATTTGAAGGTTCAGAGTTAATATATCTGATATTGCTCCCAGAAAGCCAGAGGTGTCTGGTTCATCAACAAATATCAACAGTCTTGGTGTCACTGTAGATCCAGGAACAATAAATATTTGGGCTGTGAAAGAGAAGGCAGGAAACAAGAGAGGCTTGAATATTAAAGAGGAAAAAGTGACGAATCTGACATAAAATCAGAGAAATGATGATTAAAAATGCTTTGATCCACACTGAGGCTTTAGATCTGACCGACCTTGTAAAAAGGCTGTTCACGATTTGTAAAATTTATTTTAAACACGAGAAAACCAATTTCAACATGGCAGTGAAAGGAAAAAGGCAGACAAATGGTTTTGCTGTGTTTTAAAGCAACTTTGAAATTAACTTTTGCTCAGCATTTCCACCAACATAATGGCCTCTCCAGGGATTTTAAAAGCCCATTCAAATCACTTAAGCCTTCCTGCAAACAAAAGGGAGAGAAATCTATCATTATCTTTTCAAATGCCAGTCAAACTAAGCTGTAGGTTTTGTAGCAGGGAAGTACGGTCGCCTCTTTTATCAGGGCGTATTTCTTATTTGTATCATGCTTCAACAAGCACCTAAATCCCAGAAGATTGAGGAAACCCCTGAGGAGTAAGAGCGCTTCAGGTTTCACTCAGGTTGTCTTGTCAGCAGATGTCGTAAGAAACAGGTGTCGGCTTCAGGAAGTATTTCTCTGAATCCACACCTGCTCAGGCACTTTTTATCAGCTTTCTGCATGGCGTAGAGTTTTCAGTTTAAAAGGTTTTCTTTCAATCTTTCCTATTACACTGATAAGTTGATGTTTTGGCTAAAAGCTGGAGAACGGTGCGGTGGGTGCAGCCTGGTGGTTATAGATTAGTCGACCCTTTCCGCCCTTTTGAAGCTCTGATTACCCAGAAGAAAAAGTTTAGAGCAGCTTTGAATCTGTCTGTTACTTCATTATAACAGAAGAGCAATTTCTCCAGTCGATATTCCCATCAGTGTCCCGTTCCGCCAGCAAAGCGTCAGCTAATCAACATTATGCAGCAGGAGCTGATGCCGTAATTATAGAACATAAAAAATATTGCTCGTGATTTTAATTCATCTTTCGTTTTCTGCTGCTTTATGTTCTGGTTTATTTTTAAACCCTGAGAAATTATTTTTCCCCTTTGAATTTGAGTTTTGGTCACAAACTTTGATGGATTTTAATTTTACGTGATAAGCCAAAGGACATTTGTTTTAAATCTGAAAGGTGTGGCATGCCTCTTCACTCAGTAGAATCAAATTCAGTTGTGATTACAGCTGCAAACCTTTTGAATAGAGCCTCCAAATGGCCTCTGAGGTTGACATTTGGCTTTTTTTTTATGAAAAATAGCTCAGGTTCAGTCAGATTAGGTGGAGAACAACTCTGAACATTAATTTTGAAGTTTTAACATGGATTCCCAAGATCCTGACTTTGACTAGGACACCATTCTATCACATAAAAGTGCTTTAATCTAAACTGTTGCCATTTTGCTGGAAGGCTCTTTGTTCCAGAATTTCTCTATGTGCATTTAGCTACAACCATCTTTTTTTTTTTCTTTTTTTTTTTTTTTTTAGGAAAAGCATTCCCATAGCATAATGCTGCCTCCACCACAAAGTAATGAGATATAAAGCTCTCATATCAGTGAGATTATTAAGACAGCAAAAAGATGAACGTTCTCTTAGAAATGTTTAAACGATCAGTTGGGAGGTCGTTCTTCCCCTGGATGTTAATTTGATGTTATTTACCAGGAAACAGACAAACAACAGCGCCTCCTGTTGGCTTGAATCCACCCATAGATAATCCTATGTGTCTCTGTTTCATGTTCTGTCAGGTCGTTACTTGGAACAGGCTATTTGACACCCAACGCTGATTTCTTTCTCTAGGTGACTCCGTCCTCCAAGATCGTTGGAGATCTGGCTCAGTTCATGGTGCAGAACAACCTGACCAGGGCGGAGGTGGAGGAGAGGGCGGATGAGCTGTCCTTCCCCCAGTCCGTGGTCGAGTTCCTGCAGGGACACGTCGGAATACCGCACGGTGGATTCCCCGAGCCCTTCAGATCCAAGGTACTGGAGTTGGGAATCAAACATCCGTGGATGGTTCTGGTCATTTAATTCATTTACATTTCATATTTATGAAGTTATCATTTCATCCTGAGCAGCTGTGGGTAGAAAAAGGAGAAATCTGCTGCAGAATATTCTTTGACAACCAATTATTAAGTGAATATCTATTTACATGTAGTCTACAGGTAAATTTTATTCATAAACTGTCATCAAAACAATAATTTAATTCATAATGTTTAAATCAAACATGGTTTTAATATTTATTTCTGTGTATGTTGCAAATGAAAATTCCAAATTTAAATATTCTAGAAGACCAATAAAAGTGACTTAATACAGAAATATCTAAATATCTATAGTAAAGGTAGATTTTTTCCCTCCACTAAGCTTTCAGTTAATATCCACTGAAATGGTACATTGTAGAGCCAGCTTCAGTTTCAGTGACTTTATGTGGTTTAACCTCCTGCTGGAGGGAGTTAGTAATTAATCTGCTGAGCAACTGCTGAGTCAGCAGTTTCCCCGCCCATAAGTTAATAAAAATGTATAACCTAAAAGTCTTCTTTTGGGAGGAAGCTGGAGTAACAAACTTAAAAATGTTGTAGATGTTATGCTGCTAGCGCTTAGCAACAGCTCAGAGGTGGAAGTGACACGGTGCGCTAAATAATACAACATAATCTAGTGAAGCTTTGAGGCTGATCATTTTTTGACTGATTGGAGGAATCATTGCAGCCCTAACCCAGAGTACCTCAAATCTAGCGGAACAAAACCAAAGTTGAATGAAAATGCTTGTCAGCTGTTGAACTTAAACATTTTTGCTCTTTCATGAGAAACTTCGACTTAAATGCTTGTTTACAAACCTGTTCTCATGCATTGACATAAAAAAATCTAAACCAAAACTCTCCCAAAACGCTCTGCTTACATCTGACGGAGTCCTTCAGAGAAGAGTGAGGATGGAAACGAAGCCCTGCTCTCTCTCTGTCTTCCCTTCATCCTGGTGTCTGTTCTCCTTCCTCCGCGTCACTAATCAGCCAGGTAGAGCCTCGTGCTGCACGTCAGCGGCCGCTTGGCAGCCTAGCAGAAGCTCAACACGTGAATGAAGAGAAATGTGTCACGCTGTTCCAAACTCCATCCAACAGATCTGAGGGAACTTGACATTTGCAGAAAGAAAAATAATGTTTTAGAAGACGAAATCTGTTGGTGTGCCCACTTACACACTCACACACACACACTCTGAGCTGTATGTAAAATATGGAATATTGGCTGAGAGACAATACCTGCTCCTTTTAAAGGTCAACCAGTTTTTTCTACTCTGAGGCTGCCAACAGTTTGAACACTTGCATCTCTGCAGAAACTGAATGATTTTAATAATCTCTCCTGTCAGCTTCATGTCTGACTTCACTCTGATTTGTTGCTAAATTGCTGCATTATAGGCTTGTCTGTCCAGTTTCTGGTCAAGTCTTCCAGGTAATTGTTTCCCTGCGTTTTAGTTGCTTTTGTGAAACCAACTCCTGTCATCCTGCTGACCTTGGCATTTATTCATCCCACTCCTTATTTTGGCTGATAACAGGATCAAATGTTTGTCGTTTACTGTCCTTGGAGTCTGCAGCCTGGACAGGACATGAATGTTATCTTAACTCTAGGCTTTTAATGAATTATTTGTAACAATTAATTTAACAAGGCAGAACATATTTACAAAAGAACGACTTAAATAAATTTTGGAAAGTTGAGATCTGACATTTAAATTCAACATTCTTGTGTATCAACAGATATTTAGCCAGTTTTTTCTCTGCTCTTTATTCTGTCCTAATGAGTCATTCATTTTTGAACAGTGTGTCAGATGGAAAGCAAACAATTTTTCCTCTTTTGAGTAAATCTTGAACTATAAATATAATCAAAAGTTTGCATTTAATTTGAAAAGTTTGCTTAAAGTATAAATTTTCCCAGAGAGAGACAGAAATCATCGTCTTTTTTCCCACGATGTGTTTAAGTAATTACCTTTTAATCACCTGAAATGTGCTTGTTTTTGCCTCCCTGTCACTTGTTTTTAGCAACGGGGAAGCGGCTCGTTTCGTATTAATCTCATTGTGACTGCTCATCTTTTGGTGCATTAGCTGTGACTAATTTACATACCTCTTAATTTGAGGTTCATTTGTTAACACAGGCACTTTCCCACACACTCTTCCGTTGTCTGTACGTGTCCCACACTTCAACAATCAGCGAGTTTCAGCGGAAGACGTCCTCGGAGGAGAAGACGTTAACGAGCAGGGACTCCAGCGAGCCTGTCATCTTTGAAGTGTCTCTCTCAAACACAAATGACTCAGCTATCTCTGAACTGTTCGCCCTGTGACTAATGGCGTTGCACCGACTCCTTTGTCTGCACATTTCCACAAGGCACAAGCTAACACACACGCACCCACCAACACGCACCCACCGATAAGATACAGCGGTTTTAATGATATTCAAACACACGCTTGCTCAGTGTCAACCCAGGAGACTGCATCGTGTGAGTCTTTATCTAAACACACATGGCTCTACTTACACAAAATTAACAAAAGTATGTGAGCTGGGGGCGATGATTAGCAGCGATTCTGTTTAACTAATTCTGACTCGTACAGCGAGCCGTGGAGGTGAGCCATAAGCTGATTCTTGCAGGAAACGCTGAGGGAGAGAGATTAAATTGTACGGAGATTTGTTCCACTCTCCGGCCTCCACCTGGAAACGAGACGAAAACTCCAGATATTCAAAACCAGGACAAAAAAATTTAAAAAACGACAAAAGATATTAATGGAGAATTAAATAATTTACTTCAAATATATTTCAAATATTTCTCCTAATTTTGATGAATTCTCGCCAAAATTTTAATATTGCATAAAACTACCAGAAATCAGATTTTCAGCACAAAAATGTGAACCTGCTGAAACACGTCCATGTACTGAACGGTGAATGCTAACACTTGATCTGGTCTCTTTTTGCATGAATTACTGCATGGAGGACGTCGACCTTTTGCTTTAGCAGCATCCATTAACTTCACTGCAAAAATACAAGCTCTAACCAAGTACATTTATCTAATTTTAGTTCAAATGTCTTATTACACTTGAAATAAGACAAAAATAACTTACAAGAAGCTTTTCAGCAAGCAACTTGTTTTTAGTCAGTAACTTCTTAATATTGTTGAAAAGTGCTAATTAAAAGTGAAATCTGCCAGTAGAACGAGACATTTTAACTTATAAAATGGATTTCCCACTGGGAAACTTGGAGAATCTCCACTACTCCCAGTTAGAACTTTTACACGTTTCAATATGGCCGCTCCTCTCAACCAGACTAGTAATCTGTGGTGGAATCCTGTTTATTTTACAAGACTCATGTCTGAAATCAATTTTACAACTCTAAACTGAACAAATTAAAAGTGGTGTTTGCTTTTGGAAAGTAAAGTTTAAAATAATGCTCAAAAGCTTTTGCTAACGATGTTTATGGACGCCTCCATTTTGAAATCTCAACTTCTAGAGCTGGAATGCTGTTACCTCACATCTGGCATCAAGTCCAGGTAACAAACTGGAAGCAGCATTAACCTGAGGACATTTTTCTAACACACTCCCTCGCTGTTTTTTTTCTTCCACTAAACCTTCTCTGATTGTGCTTGGATTCTTCCATCCAAGCATCATGGATCTTGTGCAGATACGAACCAGTTCTGACTTAGCTGTTTGTCTGTCTGTCCAGTTCGTGCATCATAAGGCGGGACCGATTCCAACACCAGCTCCTAGCTGGTCGAGAGCAAAGAATAGCCTGGACTCGGTTTATAGACACTAATGGATAAAAGTTCTGACTTATTTCCCCTTTATCGACCCAATTAAAGGGAAAAGAAGTGCAGAAGTAGAGCTAGAACATCATGCTGTTTATAGAGGCTAATGCAGCACAGAGAGCAGCAGGTACCAGTACTATTTACAGCTGAACCTCTAAACCCAGTTTGACTCCATATATAAACTTTGTCATGTCTCCTAATAACACCAAGTTGCTTCTGAAATCTGAGTGAAAATGTGGAAATATGAATATCTGTGGTGATCTGCAGTGGTTCCCAAAGGTCACATATCTTACAAAGTGCTTAGAAAAGTCCCAGTAAAAAGATAGACTGGGGACTGTTTTTAACCAGCAGTCCAGATAAATTGAATCCGATTCAATCAAGTACACATGGCAATACACGCACACAAATACCACACATTTTCTTCCACCTTCAATAAAACATATTGAAAACTAAAAGATGATATTGATTTCACAGCAGACCCCATCAGTAGCAAGAATGTAAATCCAAAGAGGCAAACTGTGAAGCGCTAGCTACTCTAGCATGTTGGAGCTACTCCAGTTTGAGAATGGATAAAACAATGACTATTTCTTTTCTTCAATCAGCTCCATCAATTTGCTTTTGTCTGTAAGGAGTGAAAACTGAATAAAGTTAAGAGCAGCTGAACGCAGAATCTGTGGGCAACACTTCATTTGAAGTGGTGTGCAGAAGAACAAGAACAAGATTGTTTGTTATCATGAAGTGTCATTCGGGAAATCATCAAATCAAACTTTATTTGTATAGCATCTTTCAGCAACAAGACATTTCAAAAAGCTTTACACCATAAAAACAAAAAAATACAATAAAAAACAAATTCATAGAACACATTCGGTAATTGAAAGTTTACATTTTGCTGTTGTTACTCACCAGACTGTTGATTGTTTGATTATGTTTCAAAAGCAACTCTAAACAGATGGGTTTTTAAAGTGTTTCAGCTGTTTTGAAGTTTTCTGGAAGTTTGTTCCAGATTTGAATGCTGCGTCTTCCTCTCACTGTGTTTAATCCCAGGTGCTGAAGTCCCTTCCACGTATCGAAGGTCGTCCCGGCGCCTCTCTGCCACCGATGGACTTCAAGACCCTGGAGGACGGACTCCGAGCCACGCATGGGGATGACATCACACCGGAGGATGTGATGTCAGCAGCCATGTACCCCAAGGTGTTCCAGGAGTTCAAGGAGTTCACTTGTGAGTGAGCAGACCTGCTGCCAGATCAGTTTTAGCTTTTAATGCAACCCTTAGTTCTGATGTTTTGTGAATGTAGCTGGAAATACATTGGACCACTGGTTGGAAGAGATTTTGTTTGGCATTTTAGAGACGGCGCTTGTGAATGATTCAGGAGAATCCAGGCAGCTCCGGTATCATTCAGATACCTGGATTAACCCCAGCTTTATTGCAGTGTTCAGAAGCAGCTCGGCGCTGATGGTTATAAATCGCCGCTGCTCCTTTACGAGGCTCGATAATTAGCCCGAGGTGCTTCATTCACAGCTTCGCTGAAGAATGTACACAGCCACAGAACTAATCTCATCTGAGTTTCTGCTAATTACACCTCCGGTTTATAATATTTGTCTCTTTTTTTCCCACACTGCATCTGCACTTCATGTAAATGTTAAGGTGATCTAACAATACAAACTTTTAGGCCCATTTATTGTATCTCCTTCTGTGTTCATTCAGCTAACTTTGGCCCAGTTGACTGCCTCAGCACCAGGCTGTTCCTGGATGGACCCAAGATTGCTGAGGAGTTTGAGGTATTTTTAGATTTTAACACAGTTGTTATATCATCTGCAAGCTAAAACATTTAATAAAAACCTTATGAAGGTACATATTTCTATTTGAAGGGGAATTTAGACCGTCAGGCCTTGCTATAAATTGACTTTATTCTCTTGTGCAGCTTTGTTTTATGGTTTTGGTCATAATTTTAAGATAAAAAGTGTATTGTTTTCACTCCTGAAAATATCATAATGCGCTGCAAACACAAGTCATACATTTTAAAAGACAGTTATCTCTGATACTGACGTTTTACGTATTTGTAAAATTAAACCTTGCTAAAATGGGCAACATTAACATTTAAAAACAAACACAGCAAATCTACTCATTAAACACTGTACACTATCAACTTTGTCCAACATACATTTTAAAATATAAAAAGAAAACACAGAGCTGATTCGTTACCGACGGCAACAGAAAAAAGGGGGAGGAGCTGTCAGATACTGGTTGCTATGGTAACCGCCAACTGCCAAGAGCAGCAGTAACAGAACTTAAAACATCAATAAATGTCTGAAGAAACAACCTGAATTGAAAGAATAAATACACATTTTGACAAACTTCACATTCATAATATTGTTAAAATAAAACTCTGTTATATATGTAAACTTTTGAATTCAAAGAAAGTTACAAAACACTCTTTCTAAAAAAAAAAGGTTTTTGCTGTGTTTTCTGGCATTTAGCAAATAGAAATAATTTTGGTAATTCTACCTAAACTAAAACAAGAACAGTTTGGTCTGATTTAACCTCAGACAGTGAGAAAATAATTATGTTTGTCTTTTTATTCTGTGTATGTAAATTTCTGTTTTCAACTGTATTTCTATTTGCTGACTTCTTCCATTTTCCATTGTCTAAATGTCATGACCTTTCTGGAGTCCTGCCTTCCTAACTCTTATTGTTCCTTTACATCTTCCTAACTACACCTCTACTTTATTCTTCCTTCTTTACTTTGTTTCATACTCTTCTTCCATCCTTGTGTCCTTTCTGCCATCCCAACTCTCATTCCTTTTCTTCTTTCCTTCCACTCTTCCTTTCTCCTATCTGATTCCTTCCTCGATCCCTTTCTGGTCTCCTTCCTTTTGTTCTAAAGTCTTCCTTTCCTTGTGTCCTCTTCTACTTCCTACAACAGTTTCTGTCCTCCTTTCCTTCTCCCTGGTCTCCGTTCTTCTTCTCTCTTATTGTCAATTCAAAGTTTATTTTTATCTGTATTGTACATTTACAACAACCTCAGCCGACCAAAACGCTTCACAATGAAAGGTAAAGCAAAAAATTAATTAAGGCAATTATAAAATTGTCAAAATGATGCCAAAAACAAAAAAATATGAATAAAAACCAAGACATACTTAATTTCAGCTGCAGCAATTTCCCTTCCAAAAGACAAACAAAAATAACTTGAATAAGTGAAATACTAATATCCCTCTTTTATTATAATTAATTTTTTTGTCCCTTATTCTTCAACTTGTGTCCTTTCTTTCTTTCTTTTGTCCTTTCTTTCTTTCTTTCTTTATTTCTTTCTTTCTTTCTTTCTTTCTTTCTTTCTTTCTTTCTTTCTTTCTTTCTTTCTTTCTTTCGTTCTTTCTTTCTTCCTTTCTTTCTTTCTTTCTTGTCTATTTTCTCCTATTCCCTCCTCTTAGATTCATCTTTCTATCAGCACTACATCATATTTGACAAACATCTACCCAAAGTTTGTGGAGAATGTTTGTACTTTTAGATTTTATAACACTGTAAAGGACTCAGAAGTCTGGAGAATTAGACGAATGTGATCAACTGCAAGAAACATCAAGTTAGCAGAGATTGGGTGAGAAAAAAACAATTTACACTGATTTAGGATTGCCGTTTGTCTGCTCTATATTTTGGTTTGGGTGGAATATAGATTGAAAAAGGGACACAATATCAGGTCAAATTCTGTTTGCATATAAATAGAGGAGCAAATAGCAAAGGAGTAAAATCTAAAACTTTCCTCTTGATGTATTGGCATCTGCAGCCAGCCTGGTTTAACCCTCACAACTCAATGAACTCAGCAGAAATATTCTGCAGACTTTTGATTCTGACAGAAAGTTCCTCTCTGAACTGGGCTGTTTCGGTTTTTTTCTTTTTTTTTTTTTTAAACCAGAAAGTGCAGCTCAGTGGGGGGGCATTTCACAAGACTGACAGCAGAGAGCTGTTTGATGAGCAAAAAGTTATGACTGAAGAGTTCAAATCCAGACTGAAGAAAGAGCTGAACAGAGACAGAGGGCTGGCGGTAACCTGAGCAACAGACAACAGTGACTTCTGTTTTTAGAGGATGAAGACGGGCATCCTGGGGGGAAGCTTTAGAGAGCAGCAGAGAAAATACTGAGAAAAATGCTCAATATTGCTGAAGATTTTGTGGTGAGGAGCTTTAAAAACAAGATGTACCGAATGGTGGCAGCTGTAGAGGAATAAAGCTAATGAGTCATACAATGAAGCTGTGGGAGCGAAGTTCAGGTCAGAAGTGAACATCAATATGGTTTCATGCCAAGAAGGAGACGATATTTTTCTTTTAAGGATGCTGATGGAAAAATACAGAGGAGCCAGAGGGCGGCTTTGTGTCTGCAGAGAAAGGAGACGTGGTGTTACATAAGGAGGTCTAGAGTAGTAGGCTGAAACGATTAATCGGATTAATCGTGATTAGTCGATTATTGAAATACAGCTCTGGAAAACTTAAGAGCCCACTGCACTGAACCTCCTGGTTATTCCACCAAATCTTGGTTTGAACTCTTCCTGAGTTAAAACTTTAGTGTTGTTGTTTCTAAATGGATATGAACTTGTTTTCCTTGCATTATTTCAGGTCTGAAAGCACTGCATCTTTTTTGTTATTTTGACCATTTCTCATTTTCTGAAAATAAAAACTACATTTTTGCTTGTAATTTCAGACATGCTGTCAGTAGTTCATAGAATAAAAGAACAATGTTAACTGATCATTTTAAGTGGTCTCTCAATTATTTCCAGAGCTGCAGTTGTCATTTAATTTAGTATTTATTAATTGCTAAATGGAGTATGGACTCAAAAAAAGGTTAACTGCTGAAAGAACACCACAGTCAGACTAGTAAATATACCAAAACTGTAAAAGTTAGCATTTAAGATGAAAACCTTCTTTATTTGTGAATATATTCTACACAAAACTCGCATAGTTTTAGCTTCACGTCATTCAAATACTGGAAAAATAAACACAGGTTATGCTATCCACTTATTATTGACTGAGCTTTTCACATGTTGATGTTAGAAGAATCTTTTAGCTGTAGATGCATCCTTTGCTACAAATAATCAAGCTAAATGGATGCTGTGTTGTCGCATTTTCTTGTTTAAAATGGGTAATTTAAGTTTATTATTTGCATCTTTTAATGCATTTCCAATATTGCATAAAAAAGGCTTAAATAAAAAAATCTTAATATGGATATTTGGTGAGGTGGGAAAGCATCTTGAATTGGCTGTTTTGGTTATGTTTTTGTGGTCATCAGGCCTTTAGAGTATGAAGTTTTCCACCTTTAAATAAGGTAAAAACAACACTAATAAATATCCCCATCTATTTCTGCTTTGGTTTCATTTCTTTGCATGTACTTCAGTTTAAACAAGTTGTTGAAACCAACTTTTAGCAGGATATTTCAAAAAGGAAGGTTCTGAATTCGGCTGCTGGGTTAGTTGAATAATAACGGCCTTTTCCCTCCGCTGTGATATAATGAATATTTTTATTTCTTTTGCTTAAACCAAAGTTAAAAGCCCGGATGTTCACCAATAAAACTGTCATCTGCCTTTGTGGGGGAAAACAAAAAAACACGAAACCATGACCTTTATGCTCTCTAGTTGCCTTTCAGAGAGCTCATCTTTTCAGCAGCATTAAATAACAAGACCAAGGAAAGCGCATCATTTCTGTGTTTACTGTGATTCTTTTTGTAAATCCTCAGTGTTCGCGTGGAGAGATTTTACTTATTCAGAGTGACCGAATGGTAACCGTGTTTAATTACAGGCTCGTTTCAGCAGAGTGGTTCCAGGTTGATGTTCATTGATTCTTTCTTTATGAGGACTGAAGCAGCTCTGCTTCCACTCTGTTTATATGCTGGTGTTGATAATTTAGGGCCACCTCTGTAGATAAACACACCCTCCTCCATTTTCTTCCCTAACAAACGACATAAGAGATTGCATTTCTGAAAGAAATATAATTTCAACCTGTCTCGTCGTGAAAAGTAGGTTTTTATATTTGTCTCTTCAAAATGGGAATCTCTCACTGTAAACGAATGTTTTAACGTTTTTATTAAACCTTTTAAAGTCGTTTTTAACAGTTGCAGCAATTTAAAGTAGATTTCAGGTTATTTTCACCAAATAACCGTAAGAAATCTTGAACTCTACACCAGGAGAAAACGAAATGCGTTCTGGAGGACATGTTTGGAAATTTGATCGACTAAATGGAAAAGCCGAAAATATCAGAAAATTGACGACTTTATTAGAATAACGCAAAATTTCAAGTCTCTTTTTACTCTTTTGCAAAATAAGATTATTTATAGATTGTTTTTCTAAAAGGATTGAACTACTTTTGATGATTTCATTAACATTTTGTAAAATATTTATTCTCTCCGCAGTTATGGTAACTAAGTAGGTTTTTGTTTACTGCATCAAATGATGTCAGAAAGTTTAGATTTTACAGTTTTAAAGCAGGTAAAAAAAAATATTATTGCTGAGCTGCTAAAAGCTTCAAATTTATCAAACTCCGCAGATTTATTTTTGGTGTATTTATGATAAATGTGTATCTTATTTGGTAGATTTTACTTTTAGTAGCTTATGTGTTGAAACTCGCAGGAATAATTCACCAGGATATTTCCAGTGAAAGTGAAATCTGTCCATTCTGAAATATTTAGATGGATCAAACCAGAACTGGATGTTTCTGCACTTTAAAGAAACTCTTTAAAACTGTTTGTGAAATGATAAAATGGAGCATTTTTAAACTTATATTGCTTTGAGAAGTGAAAACCGAATATTTGGATCAGTCAAACCTGAACAAAATATTTCTAAAACAGTTTATGTACAAAATAAAACATTAGATTTCCCCAGAAATATTGCTAAGTTCTGTTTTGGTGTAATAAACCAAATATTTTGTCTTCTCATTCAGATGCAGTTCATTTATTCTGTTGGATACACACTGAGTCGTGGATTTAAACGCATCTGGTTTGTGTTTGTGACGTCTTTGGCGACGTAGCGGTAATACCAAACCCAAATATCTGATCAGCATTTCACTTAATCTGTCAAACATACAATATTGTGAGTAAACATGTTGCTGCAATGTTAAAAAGTTTAAAATAAAAAGACAAAATATGTTGTCACCACCTTAAAAAAAAGCACAAAAACTTAAAAAAACTAGTTTTATTTTCTGATGAGCAGCAGGATCATAGGAAGGCTGTGGAGTCATTTCCAGATAAACATCTGAAGATAGATGGACGGTAGCATCACGCATCAATAATACGGACATTAAAATCACTGCCGGTGTCAGATTGTCTTTAAAATGTCTGTTTTTCATATGACTAAAAACCAACTTTTCATTTTTAAGACTTCATGATTTATCTGAAAATTAATGTAAATTAAAAGCAGTATGTGGTTTAAAACAAGCAGCATGAAATTATAGTTTAACTTCTGCCTGCAGGCTAACGGTCTTATAATCATTTTTTAAAGCTCAGTTAATTGCAGCAGTCCAACCGTCTATAGTAAATATTGGATCAAAGTCCACTGATTGCACTTTTTCTTTACAGTATTTTGATCACTCTGAATCTGCGTGTTAAATATTGATGACCCAGTGATCAGAAAGCTGTGAATCTGAGCTAACCGGCACCGAGGGGCCAACTGGCTCATGTAGGTGGCGGTGTTTGTCAGGTTGCATTTCTTGAAGACAGGCTGAGTGGTTATCAGGGCAGATTTAAGGAGCAAATCTTTTTAAGCACCACACTACAGTGAAGGCAGGGAGCTGCTGATGGCCTGAGAGTTGTGTGTAAAGACAGAAAAAGCTCTCCCAGTAATCCTTTACTCACGTTCAGTAGTTCATTTCAAATCTCAACACTGGACTGCTTTGTTTTTGTGCCGCATGAACACATTTCAGAAGTATTTCTGAAAAGTTCTGCAGAGTAATCTAAATCTCATCTCTGCTTCCTTCTGCCAAATTAGGTTGGCTCAAACCTCTTTAGGCTCACAAGCCAATAAACATAAACTGCAACTGCAAACACCATCCAAACACAAACCTCTTTTCATCTAACCAATCTGGCCCCTTTGATGACACAAACCTCTGTCACAATGCCAAAATAAAGCAGTAGGTTGCATAAAACCATACCTACACTGCAAAAATACAATCCTACCAAGTGTTTTTACTCTAGTTAAGACAAGATAGAAGCTTGTTTAAGTCAATAATTCCTTAATTTTGATGGAAAAGTACAAATTCTACTGGGAGATTATTTTATTTATAACATGGGAAAAATGTCTTAATAATTTAATACACAAGAACTGTTCAATACTGAGGAATTATTGACTTAAAACAAGCTGGTATATCTTGTGAAATATTTTGGTCTTATTTCAAGTGAACTGAGATATTTGCAGTAGAAACTAGACAAAATTACTTAGTAGGATTTTGTGTTTTTGCAGTGCAGAAACATTTTTCAGAATAAGGCTGGACTCTAGTTTTTCTATTTTAAATGTTAGAGTTTTACAGGAAACCCAAAACTTTATTTTAAATTTTATTCCTGGGACTCTCTTTTGTCAAAATGTCAATTCAACAAAGGTTATGATTTTCTTGTTTACATATAAAAATGGATACAGTGAAACATGTATACTTTAAAATCCCTCCAAAATCTCTTATAACTGCATTTTTTTTTATAATTCAAACATTAAATACACCTTGATATGAATTACATAGTAGAAGCTCTTAGCAAAATCTAACATCTACAGTTTTCCTTGTGTCCGATCTTTGAGGACCAGCCAATCAGCATAAAGGAAAGTAAATGCTGCTCCTGGATTGGCTCCTTTGAATTCACCAGCCAATAGTGTCAAGTAGGATTCTCAAGCTGCATTTTGTTTTTAATATTTTAGATATGCTCTAAGAAAAGATTCACACTCCAATGATTTTACCCAGAATGGCTTTGTTACCATTTTACAGGAAAACTGAGACTTATTTTTAAAACAAAATAAAGAGCTCTTATCTATTCAAAAGATGACTGTGTCTTAGAAATCAAGTTGTTTTTTTTTCTATACCCCTCCAGAAGATCTTTTGTGGGCTCCAGTGTCCCTTATATGAAAATCAGCTGACAGGAAAGGGGGAAGACATGCGGCGAATGTCGTCGGGTCCGGGAGTTGAACCCGCGTCGAGGACTGAAGGCCTCCAAACGTGGGTCGCGGTGTCCACTATGCCACTACGGCACCAAATCAAGTTTCATAGAAAATCCTAAATATTTAAAAGTAGGCATCTTCATCTGTAAAGCTTCTTGTTTAACCCCAGAGAACATGAATAAATATCAGTAAATTTGAAAACATGATTAAATGCAGTTACTGTGAAGCTTAGTGATACAAATCACACTTTTTATTTTAAGTAGGTGGCGACCTGAAGGAGCCCATTTCAAATGGGAATATTTTACAAGAGCAATATTTGTGTTTGTGGGGCTATAGATTAGGGTTACTGTAAACAATTATTTTAGTAATCGAGTATTCTATCGATTGTTCTTACGATTAATCGAATAAAATTTTTTATAAAGTAAAATATTGGTAATTTCTACCATAACAGCAGTATTGATATTGGATATCAACACGATTTTTCATATTTGCACATCCCTACAATTACTTTTCTGTAGTTAGAAAATTTACCTGTTACAATAATAGCTCCATTTTTAAGTTAACCAGGACAAAAATTATACAAAAATATGAAATTATCTGCAATTTAATAGCAAAGCAACACTTATAAAGGTGGTAAATTTATTGTCTGGTTCGTCCATAAAGCTACACTTGCATTAAGCATCACCTACAGAACAGCAGCCAACCATGTTCAGTTTATCCGCTCACCTGTATAAATATACCTGCCGCACTCTTCCCCACCATTCGCTCTGAACTGCCACCAGGCAGCAGCTCTGGGAGGAGAAAAGCTGCCGTGCTACATCAGTAAAATTACCTACCTACCTGGCGAACTCCAGGCATCGTGCCAGTCAATTTAAGAATGCTAATTGGTCTGCCAAAAAACCAATAAAAACCCAGACATTACCATCAATCAATGAAATTTCCCCAGAATGAACTTAAAAATTGGATGTTATGCTGCTAACACAACATCCAACTCAGAGGTGGAAGTGAGAACGTTGCGCAACATAATCAGTCACCCGGCCAGAACACGGTGCTCTAAATGATAAATCGTAATTTAACAAAGATACATTTGCCCCTAGGAATTTTAATAATGGAGGTACTCGAATCGTTACAGCCCTACTGTGAATGCTGTGCCATGCCATGAGAAATAAGTAAGAAATATATTTTTTTAATTATAATCTTTATCACAATTGTACCACAAAATATCACAATAAAATTCTGAAGCCACATCGTTTTTTTAGTAGCTGAACATTCTGACAGTCCATCCATGGATTCCAGCATTTTAGGCTGAACAGCTATAGGTATTTAAAATTCCTGCAACGCCTCTTTTGCATTACTCTGATGACAACCCTCTCCATTATCATTAACCCACACATAGTGTACATGTCGCACAAAAAGGACAAAGATCACTGAACCATCTGTAACTGCTATGCTGATGACTCACAATACGAGCAGAATAATAAACGCAGGCTTTCAGAAGCAGGGACAGACTTCTGCACACCGTGACTCTGAAGGCAGCCTTTCTCTGCCACAGGTGACGCGAGTCATTAATGAAATCCTATCAAAGACTAGATTCAGGCTCTATCTGAAAGTTGTAGCCTCGACGACGAGATAAGCAGCTGAATGTGACAGATTGGAGCCGGGCGCTTGGGGGGCCTCTTTAGGTAAATGCTCCCAGCATGTGAGGCTTGTATATAGACGCCACAGATGAATCACTGATATGAAACATGCATGATGCACCAGGGATGCTGTTAGGAGGCACAAACAGGAGGCGGGAAGAACTGGAGGGTGATTAATCATAGCGATTTTAAAATCATTAATGATTGCCTGATTTAATGAAGAGATAAAATGATAAAACGATCATCATCTCTGATAGTTTAATGTGTTTCAACTTCAACTTTAGACATTAATTCAAAGTAAAGAGCCTTAAGAAGCCTTTTTGGTTATTGATCATTATTTAAATTGGGAGCAGAGGTGATGTCACACTGTGTGAGAGAACAGCTTTGCAGGTGAATATTTCAAAACATGAACAAATTGCTGAGTGTTGATATTTCAAACCGTATTAAACATCTTGTAATAAAAGGTGGACACATTTAGTTTTTATTTTCTATTAGGAGTACTTTCACCATGCTGTACTATTGACATTAATTTGAGTAATAGTTTAGAGGAACATTTGTTGATACTCTACCCATTGCTATAGCAAGCATTTCCATGAGTATTACACAAAGAATGTAAACTGTATTTATTATGTCTTGATTTTAAAGTAACAAACCCTTTAGTAGCTGAATGTGCCTGTCTCAGAAATACAGCTTTGCTTCATTAGGCAATTTATTGAGCAGAAAGGCAGATTAACGTTTAGAAAAGGAGAAGTGGTAGTAATGAAATACTAGAAACAGATTCCACTTTAACGTTTTCCCAAGCCCGCTAAACAACCCAGACTGGAGGACTTCCGTCAGCTTGCTTCCTCCACAGAAATAGTGATTTATTGTCCGACAGCTCTGTTTGCTCTCTGAGAGCGTTGATCTGTATGCAGGAAGCAGAAGGCTGCACTGTGTAATTAGCATATCTGCAGCGGGGCTACAGCATCGCCGGGGTTAGTCATCATCAGAAACGCTGCACGATTTTCAGGACGTTCAAAAGAGATCAAACCAGACAGACAGATTTGCCCTCGCAGTAGGAAAACATGTCAAGTGCTGCCGTGGGCGTCAGACCGCCAGTTTCATCTGTAAGAACTCGTGTCTGGCGCTGGTCCGTTAGCGACGGGGTGCAAACTTCTCCCGAAAGCTTCACCTGAGACGGGAGACGCTTTGTGTTCACCGTCACATTAGAGCAAACACTCTGCATGTTGTGTGATTTCAGCTGCATCTTAATGAATAAGAGCATCACTGAAAAGAGAGAAGTCTTTCAAAACGTCAGCTCAGAAACTGAAGCTCATGTTGTTTAGATCGGGGGTGTCCAAAGTGTGGTGCGGGGGCCATTTGTGACCTCTGAAGTGATTTTTGTCAAATCAAGAATGCAAAAAAATTGACTGACAAAATAGGAAGAAAACTAATGACACAAAGCAAATCTGTCTTTCTTTCAATAAGGCAACACTTACATACCCTATTTATGCTTTGGATCTTAAATTAAAGATAAAATAAAAAATTAGTTTCCTCTTTTTTTACCTGCTCAGATATACTTTTTTAAATCATTAATTTAATACATTTTGTGGCCCGAGGTCAAAAAGTTTGGACACAACTGATCTAGATTGATTAAATAAAACCATTTCAAGCATTTATTAATTTTGATGAAATATTATTAGAATAAGACCAATATAGAAATGTCACATTATGGCCTGCAGATGACAGTAATTGACATGGTGGGTATGTCATGTTTAAAAGAACGTTTAGTGGAAGAAAAGAAAATTGATTTTAAAAAAGGTAAAAAAGGAACAGGTATAACTATACAACCTGGTCCTTTAAGGTCACAGCGCTTAAAGACACTTTGCATTTTTGTCAAAAAGACGACGTAACCATGGAGATGAGCTGAAGGATGCAAAGTTATTGAATCCTCACTCCGTCCAGCACATTGCTATTTCTGTCTCAAAAACTAAAAAATCTTTTTCACTATCAGTGAAAGCCAAATGAAGTCACTGCTAAAGAAGGAAGTTGTGTGGAAGGAAAAAGTGTGGCAGAAAATGTGCAGAAGCCTTTAGTTTCTAGTTTTTAATTTGTAAGGCAAAAACATCATTAGCCGAAATGAACTAGTTAATGAAGGATTACACACATTGTGTGATATGGGCTTCACTACAAACTGAATAACTTAAAGTCTTCTCATGAGACACTCCTGCACGTACGCCAGTGTCTGAATAGCTGTGTTTATTCCTGACAGACTGTTACCCGCCGCTCTCTGATGTCAAACAAAGGAGTCGGAAAGGAAGACTGACAATCCCAGAGATAAAGAAACTGTCAGACTGGAGGAAATGAAAACGTCTCTCCTGTCTTTAGCTGATCTGTAAACAGTTTCCTTCAACATGTAGCGCCGCCGCCTCAGATAAGGATTTTACTCCGTCTTTGTGTGCTGACACAAGACGCACCTTTTGCCTCTCCGTCTCTGGTCACTGCTGCAGGTCTTCCCCCCCCGTGACGTTTACGTCTTAATTTATCCCTCTCTTCGTCTCTCTGAAACGTTTCCTGATTCCCTTTGAACGCCTCTGCGTTCGTCAGTCCTCCCATGTGTCACCACATTGTTGTTCTGCTACATCTTTACTATCGAGCTCCTTCATCGACCCATTTCAGCTTCTCTTCTATCAGATGTCTTGTTCTTCCTCCCCCTCCCGCCACTCCTGACCCTTCTCCTTTCTGTTTATTTCAAGCTGCCTGCTTTCCATTGATATTCCAAACTAAGTGCTGGTGCAGAGACAAAAATACTCCCCACTGCAGACCTGCACTGATCTCCATTTTTATTACTCCTCTTTCTTTCTCTCTTTGTCTGTCTCATCTGGTGGCAAACATCTTCTCGTCCCTCACCGTTACTTTCTGAAACATCCTTCAATCTGAACTCTTGTCCGCCTTTGGGTGTTCTCCCAAACAGAACGTTTTGGCAAGGATGATGCATGATGTCTCCCTACAGCTGTTCCTATTAAGACTACACTCTGCATCTGCAGAGTTTGCAGCATTTGAGCCTTTTTAGTGGCTGTTTGGTCTGATGTAACTATGTACATGTTTAATGCTGAGGCCATTCTGTTAATTCACGTGTCAAACTCAAGGCCCGTGGGCCACATACGACCCACCAGCTCCTAGACTAAACATTAGGTGCACTTAAATATTATGTTAGCAATCAAATCTTTGTAGTTTTTATCTGTTTGCTGCCAAATTAGATCAATCCGTGCCTCTAATTTCTTGTGGATTACCATGGAAATTCACACAAAATCAAAAATTATCACTAATATTTGGGAATTTATTGCAGATTTTTCTCTAAAATTGTCAAAATCTTTTGCTCTAAACAGCTGCCTCAGCCTTAACTGGTGTCAGATTATAGTCCATGATACACACAGCAATTAATAAAAAGTCACATTTATCATCATAAATAAGAGCAAATATTTCCAAATTAGTACCACAAACACTTTGATTTTCACTGCAAAAAGAATCACAAAATGCAGTTGTTGCATTTCTATCAATCACGTCTCATAACTCAAGCTTCATTTAAAACATCACAGGCGGATAATTCTGCCTCTGTGCTTCAGGTTGTACAAGGTTACTCTTGAAACCCCTTTTTGTTGCTGCTGTAGCAACTCTGTTGCTGTTGACCATTTGGTTCTGTGAGCTATTACACATTATTGACTGAAAAGATTATCAATAATGTTTAATTTCAAGAATTTATTGATATTTTATCAGTTTGTGAACAGGTTTTATCAACATTCTGGCACAACCGGCCCTTTAAGCTCGTCACATCACAGTTGTTCTTTCTTTTTCTTGAATTAGCTCATCTTATGATCTTGTAAATTGGTGCAAAGGTATTTTAAATCTAGTAGGTTTAAGTTTAAAATCATCCAGAAAGCTTGTTTCTGAAAGGAAAGTATGATAAAACAATGTAAAGATTATTATTATTAGGTTTGATCATTTTTCAAAATCCTCTGAATGGATTAAACTTGAACAGAACTTCAAGCTTGATGGATTTTAATAACTGTGCACTGTGAAGTGGTAAAACACAGAAAGCAGCACAGAAGCTGCTCCAGCTTTAGCAGAATCTATTAGAGAAACATGTAGCAGTATCACCAAGGGGGAACGTTGCTCTTTTCTCATGTTGCTAACTTCTTTTTTTTATCTCTTTCCAGCGGCGGCTGCAGCGTTGCAGTGATTCCCGCTCTCCATCATGATCTAATTTCTGCCTCCTCTCTCTCTGGTTTCTGCCCAGGTGGAGCTGGAGAGAGGGAAGACCCTCCACATCAAGGCTCTGGCGCTGGGCGACCTGACCAAGGGCGGGCAGAGGGAGGTGTTCTTCGAGCTGAACGGGCAGCTGCGGTCGGTGCTGGTTAAAGACACCGTGGCCATGAAGGTACGGCGAAAACGCGGAGGGAGGCGGCCATAATGAACGGCCCAGGGAGCGCAGTGGGTTTATGGAGATGCTGACGGATGGAGGCGGTCGGAGGAAGGATGAATGAGGGATGTCTGATAGATGAGACGGCAGAGAGATGAATAGATCTCTGTGGGTGAACTATTAATAGACGGAGGAGGAGGAGGCTCTTTATTCTGAGGCCTGACCGTATGAAACCACACCGACGCAGGGAACCGCAAATTTTTACTCATGGAGACAAAAGCAGGACTCCTGTCGACTTCTCTCTGTTTGTCTCTCAGCTGGAGGTCAGAAAAAGATATATTTTATAGAGAATCGCATTTTTATTTTTAAAACACGTTTAAGTAACGGTACATGTCTTTGCCGCTCCTATACTGCATATCGCATTACGCATATTTAGAATTATTCTATGATAAAAGTTACTAGGAAGTTACCCTTACAAAAAAATCACATGAAAATCACATGTGGATCAAACATTTCCACATGTGAATCACACATTTCCACATGTGAATCACACATTTCCACATGTGATCCACACATTTCCACATGTGATTCACACATTTCCACATGTGATTCACACTTTTCCACATGTGAATCACACATTTCCACATATGATTCACACATTTCCACATGTGAATCACACATTTCCACATGTGAATCACACATTTCCACATGTGAATCACACATTTCCACATGTGATCCACACATTTCCACATGTGATTCACACATTTCCACATGTGATTCACACTTTTCCACATGTGAATCACATTTTCACACATTTCCATTTATGATTCACACTTTCCACATGTGAATCACATTTCACATGTGAATCACATTTCCACATATGATTCACATTTCCACATGAATCACACTTTTCACATGTGAATCACACATTTCCACATCACATGAATCACATTTCACATGTGAATCACACATTTCCACATGTGAATCACACATTTCCACATGTGATCATGAAAATCACATGTGTGTATTTCTGAATCACACATTTCACATGTCACATTTAACATGTTCACATGTGATGTGATTCACATTTCCAAATGTGAATCATTTCACATGTGAATCACATGTGACATTTTAAATTTATTTCACATATTTGACACCACATGAATCACACATTTCACATGTGATTCACACATTTCACATGTGAATTTGAGTGAACACATTTCCACATGTGATTCATTTATCATTTCACATTAGTCTTCCACATTTAATGTGAATAAAGTTTCACATTTTGATTAAATCACACATTTCATGTGTACATTTACATGTGATCACATTTTATTTTAACTTTATTGAAATAATCATCAACTTACATCTATTCACAGTGATTTATTGCTAACATGAAATATACATCACATTTGATGTAAAATCAGCACATGTGATTTCACATGAATGATCTTTAATGAAAATCATCACTGATTTGTGAATCTGTAAATTTATGTGATCACAAAATCATGTGACATGGAATCACATTCATGAATCACATGTTTCACATTCAAATCTCACATGAAGTTTAAAATCCACATGTTTCACAGTCAAGTAAGTAATCTTCAATGCTAATATGTAGATTACTTATAGTTATTGTCAGTCAGATGATGTTTGTATTGTTTTCTTGCTGTTATGCTAACTCCTGCATATTTACATTGATGCTTAATGCTAACATATTGATTAATATGCATTGTTATAATCTGAAGTGTGGATGGAGGCCCAGCAGTTTACCCAGCTGAGAGGATAGACGGAGTCATTCGACTGAGCGGGCTGATGAATCGCACTTTTACTGCTTTTTTCCAGGAAATGAAGTTCCATCCCAAGGCCCAGAAATCCATCAAAGGTCAGGTGGGAGCGCCGATGCCTGGAAAAGTGCTGGAGGTTAAAGTTAAAGTCGGATCCAAGGTCAGTTCATAACCGCTCAGTCAGGATTTCTGACACCTTGGGTTGAGTTATTCCTCGATCTTCGATTCATCACTCAAGTCGCAGCTTTTGGACCCGTTCTGCTCTGTGATGGACCCAGCTGGGTTGCTCGTGTTGTGAGGAGGTATTTCAGGAAGATGTCACCTGCAGATCAGGTGCAGCTCTCGTCTCAGGCCGACTTAGAGAGACTTCAAGCTTTAGTTTGTGTCATTATGTCAGGATTTCGGCTCCACTGCTCCTGACATGGTGATCCTTTTCAGTACGACTCTGACATTTTCACAGTGTCAGCACAGCTGCACCAATGTTTATCTTTAGTTTCCAAACCACACAATAAATTGTATGTGACTGGAAACAACCAGGCATTTCCTAAAGAACTCGGGACTGCTGCTGTAGAAATGCACCAATCAGATGCAAATCTGTCAGATTTTCTCTTAAAATTAATCCACCAATTAAATACTAAAAGCAGATTGGTGCTTAGAAATAAAAACGATTAAAAAAGGTTTTTTATTTATCAAATTTATCCTTTTCATTTCATGATTGCATCAGAAAATGTGTTAAATGACCTTTTTATAGCTGAATGATGGAGATCTGCCCCGATGCTTTTAAGTGGATAAACTCCTCGATTTTAATACCTCGATTAAAGAACCTGCAAAACATTTTTTTATGTGCTTCAGTTCCTTGAATAAAAACAGCAGGATAGTTCAGACTGGACTGGGCAGGTTAGATGTCAGAGAAAAACCTGACGCTTCATCTCAATTGTCCATTTTTAAATGATTCCTTTCATTGCTAAGATGGTTAAAGTTGGTGTATTTCTAAACCTGAGTTTTATGTTTGCAGCATTTTAACATTGTCAGGCTGATGGTGGTGGTGGTGGGGGGGTGGGGGGGGTGTTGGTATTTTAACCTCTTATTGAAATAATCATCAACTTATCTATTAAGTGATTTATTGCTAATTGAAATATACACTAAAAAAGGCATTTGAGCCAAAACTAGCAAAATTTATGAATTTTGCTTTAAAAATAAAATCACTTTTGTCTGTAAATTTATTTTACCCACAACTCCTCACTGGTTCAAATTTTGTTTACAAAAAGTCTCTTAAACACTGTTTAATATCCAATTATTAATAAGTTGATCAAAAGTAACAACCAACAGATCAACCCATCAGTGTGTTGATGTTGGAAGAATTTTGTATCTTTAGCAACAAATTAGGAAGTGTGCACTTATTTGTATGTCTTAATGTATTTCTAAAATGGATGCACAACATATTGACACCAATATCGGTATAAATCTGGGCTGATGTGATCAATATTTATTTTAATCTTCTTGCTGTCTGTTTGTGAACTATATATAATATTGCTTATTTTTTAATTTCCCTTTGGAATCAATAAAGTATTTTTGAATTAGAATTTATCAGCCATAAAAACAATATTAATTGACCCAAACTTCCATTTTGGTGCATTCTTAATTTCTAATATTGTATTAAAAAGGCCTAAATAGTTCAATGAAAAATTAGCAGAATGTTCCAATTTCTAAGGTCAGAATAATTGATTACTGAAATAATTGCTAGTGCTGCCCTAATCCTACGAAAATGAACTGAAATCATATTTTTAGTGATTTTCTAACTGGTAGATCCGACCTGTTGTTCGCTGCAGGTGGAGAAGGGTCAGCCGCTGTGCGTCCTGTCGGCCATGAAGATGGAGACGGTGGTCAACTCCCCCGTGAGCGGGACGGTCAAGGCGGTCCACGTGGAGCCGGAGGCGTCCCTGGAGGGAGACGACCTGATCCTGGAGATCGAGGAGTAGAGTGAGGAAGAGGGGGAAGAGGAAGGGGAGGGGGAAGGGGAAACAGGAAGTAGTAGAACCGGCCCTCGGTTTGTAAATATTTTGTTTAGCGAAGTGGTGAAGCTCTATGCATATCCTGACACCTGATGGATGTAGAAACAGCTTCACTAACCTCATTGAATATTTCAGGAGTGTGTTTTATATCTAAACCTACGATACATTCCACTGCACAGTCTTAACTACGACGAGCTAACCAGGCGAAACACTAACAGGGTCGTAAAACGCCAACTTGAAATTAACATTTTGCACTTCGTCGGATGTTGTTTCCATAGGCCAGACCGACTTGGTTCGGTGTTGGTAGCTAGCAGCAATCTCTGGGGACGTATTAACAAATATCATGGATACTTTTGTCCTCGCCTTTGGCAAGATTTGAATCCCTGAAGGTCGCGCTGCATTCTGGGAATGTGTAATCACTGCAAGCGTTTAAGGGTGGAAGAGTATTCGCAAAGCACAACAAGGACAGCTATCCCAACTAAAAATAACCAACAAATCCTGTTACTGCATCAGTAACAGCATTGGAGTCTTTTTGTTTTATCCCAAATAAAATCCGAATCATTCATTTTAAAATGCCCAAACTGAACCGCTTAAGCTCAACCTGTCGTATCGTTTGAGGTCTCTGGTGGCATAAAACAAGTTTTGCCCTTTTCTCTTTACAGCCAGGAAGCAACGAGCAGTTTTTATTGGGGGTTTTAATGCTTGGTTTAAATAGGATTACAGCATGTCACTTTAATGGGGTCACATGTTCTTTTCTTTTTTTTTTTTCTAAGCCCCACCCGCTTATGAATACATTGCCAGTCAAATGATTTGAAATTAGCTGGGCTAATAGGAGGCCCTGGAGACTCCTGCTTGTCGTTATATTTCCGCGGCGTGTCTGTGTGTTTGAATAAACAAGTCAAATCTGAGGACGAACTCCATGAGTCCTCAGCAGCACACCCCCTGAGATAAAAACCCATTCAAATCAGAGATGAAATATTCATGCTCACACACGCGCCTGCTCAAAAAATATTCCTGCTGGCCCCTGTGTGCCGCACGCACCAGAGGAAAACAAAGGCGAACTCTGCGAAGAGGGCGCGTCCCGGAAAAAACATGGAGATTAAATCACAGAATGAGTCTTAAAGTCGGTTATTCGGTGTTAAAGCTTGTCCAGGATGAATGTTTAAACACCCTTAAAGCACAGTTTGGAAACAGAAAGGTTACATATTTTTCTACTGTTAACAGTGAAGCAGGAGGAGCTTTGAGAAAAAGCAGAAACCTGAAACTGAGGCTTCATTTTGTGCTGAGTCAGCAGCCTTTTTGTTCTAAGCAGATGAAGACAGGACGACTGTTCTTGATTTGTTCCCTCCTCTTCTTCTCCTTACTTCCCCCTCTATCTCATGTCTTCACCCTCGTCTCCCAACCATTTGCTTACAAGATATTTGCACATGCAAGACGTTATTAATTAATGCAATAAATGTAAACTGTACCGTAACTCTGTACGTCGTAGCCAGCAGTGGCTCTTTAACAGCCTCACTCTCATGATGTACCCATATCTGTGAAAGAAAGATAATAAACTGGAGTAAAAGTAAAATCAGCTTCACTTTTTTTTGGTTCTGCTATAAAATAAAGATGTTATATATTGCTACGATCTTGCTACATGCGAATGGTTTCATGAAATTATGAAATACGCTCAAGATTTTTGTTTTAGTCTTAAACAAGCTGGGAAATAACTTAATTTGAAGACTACTAAATATCACAGGGGCTCTTAAAAACCTTAGCTAAAGCTAACAACAGTGATTAAATTATTGGTGGAAAATTTTCTCAAAACATAGGGCTGGACAATAAATCGATAACGATATATATCGCGATAGATATGTGGAGCGAATGGCAATTTATACTATTCTATCCTAGAATATTCAAAATATAGAATATTCACTGAACTGTGATCCAGAACTGCACGGTATTCTGGGAGATGTAGGCAGAGGAAAGGCTTTGGCTGGTCAATCTCTCACTGCTAGCTAAACAAGGTTGGTGAGATCTACTAACTCTTGGGTTACCTAGCAACTCACTCTTTGGTTACCTAGCAACAACCTGTTGAGTAACTGGCGCAGCAGAAGTTTAAGGTTTCACCACTGAGCCTCATAACTGCTTAAAAACAAGTAATGCAGAGTAAAAACTGCAGATAAGACAGGAAAGGTCACACGACCAGTTTGGCAGATATTTAAAACAAAAACTTTATCAATAATGATTGATATCGACTGATATAAAACACTTATATCGTGGTATGAGCATGATCTATTGCCCAGCCCTAACAGAGCATGTTTAAAATTTTCCAAAGAAAATGCAGTTCAGGAAGCTGAAATGGATGCAATGCTAGTTGACATGCGATTGGCTGGTGTTTGCAAAGCAGCCAATCATTTTCCTGATGCTAATTAGCACCAAGTAAGATGGTGCCAATCCACTAACATGGTTTCTACTCTGTGTATTAATGTGCACTAGGACATATTTGGTGTTTGAACTATTAAAATAAGCTGCTACTAGCATTTTTATGCAAATTACTGTCGTAGTGATTTACAAGAAATAAGATGGAGCTAATTTTCTCCGTCGTGGAGCCAGGCCAGCCGCCCTGCTCATCAGTATTCAGCCTCTGTCCGCCTCTGAAGGATTTCCTTTGCCTGCTGCTGTTCCCAAACAAGTGAATCCCTGTGTGCTCAGATGTGGATCTGCTGACACCGTGTTGTCTTTAAGCTAATTCTGGAGATCATCTGATACGGCGCTTATTACCCACTCTAAATCAGTCTAGTCTGTCTCTAAACTAGCACTATTGATCAGCTCAAAGTGTTTGATTGGTGGAGAAGCTTTTCAGATGTTTGCAGTAGGAACTGCTTAGAAACGGCGCGGTCTCACCTCTCTGCTCAGAGAGGAAACGCTGCCAGAGTTGAACAATATCCTGATGTGTAATTGGGATCAGATAGAAGCACAGCCGCTATTTTCGGACGTTATGTGTTTTGACCCATTTATTTAATGAGCAAGATGACGGCTTTGATATCAGATTTGCATAACTGAATTGAGAGCTAGAGGGCAGCCTGGCTGATAACGGGGGACAAAGCAATAATTGAATCAGTTTGCTGAAGCATCGCCTGCATTCATCCAGTTTCAGATGAACGGAGATTAAAACTTGCTGATTCTTCTCCGGGTGTGAATAAAACCAGACACCTTCCTGAACTGTTATCCTCGTGAAGACGAAGTAAACAAAGAAACACACTTTACATATAAAGTCAAGTAAAACTTATCTGCAGAAACTTGCAGTGCGTATTTGAAGTGGAAGGGAAAAGATGCACTGTTTTCAAAAAATATGAAAATTGATTTATATTCACTTTGAAACCCCAAATGAAAACCAGAGCAACCCATTACCCTCCGTTATAACGCAGAATGACGTCAGATCGTCAACCAGAGCTCCTGCTCGCTCACATTCCCTACATATATTTACATCCATGTAGTGAGGAACACGCTGCCAACGCAAACGCACCCAACCTGGCTAGAATCAAACCAGACTTGACCCAGCTAGACTGAGACTTGACAATGGAGAGTTGACTGGAAAACGTGCAAGAGGCCACAAAAGGGTTGAGATCAGGGTGGAGCTTATATCAAAAAAATAACAACCAGAGCTAAAAATCGATGTTTTAAGTAGAAACGTATTCATGTATAAGAATGGCCTAGTCAAAGTCCAGAGCTAATTACAGTTGAGAATCTAGACCTTTGCAGACACACTCAGACCAGCAGGATTGAGCATGATGAGTTTTGGAAAGAATAAAGGATAAAAATATTAGATATACCCTCAAAACATTGCAAAGAAATTATAAAGCCATTCAATCATCCATTTTCTCCGGATTCAGAAGTTTGTGTTGGTCCGTTACATAGCAACACATCGAAGTGTGTTGGTGTAACATAAAACTGTGAAAAGGTTCACAAGGTATGAATACTTTTGCAAAGTGTGTGTGGCTGCTTGCAGCTTCCACCGACTGAAAGAGGCGCTGATTGATGATTGGCGTTCATTAAAGATTGAAACACATTTGCAACAACAAAAGAGTCCTAAATTCTCTCTTAATGAGGCCTCCGGTGGCTTCCTTGTAGTCAAAGCGTTAATTTGTTTTAACTGAATATTCATGCACTTTTGATGATCACATTAATGGAAGGCCTTTTAATCTACAATAACAAACTAATCTATTCCAAATCAAAAAAAGAATGTCAAGCTTTTTATCGTCGTTCTTTTGTATCATTTGTGGAAAATAACTCTGCAAAGAAGCACAAGCTGTCGCTTCTGTCTGTTTATGTCTGCTGTAAAAACTGCAACCAAGACGGATGTCCAGGTATTTTCCTCAAGGTGTTTTTGTAAACACTTCAGTATCAGACCACAGTTTGCCAAGAGCCCTGAGGGACGCCTCCAAAGAAATCATGTCGTTCCGTAACACAAGTTACATAAAGTAGACATTTTAAAAGGAGGTGATGTTGTGCTCATATATTGCCCCCAATTGGTATTCACCCAGCAGCTGAACAGAGCTTAAATGTCATATTTCATTCAACGTAAATATGTTTTTATGTCTCCAAATACTTTCCCTACTGTCCTAAATCCTACCTGTCCTCCAACATTGTTTTTTTGTTTCTGGAAAGTTGGATTATTTATGACAGGCAGCCAGTTCGCTGAATGACATCTGCACATTTCTTTCAACTGCAGGACTCCAAAAACTTTAGCAAGCTGCTGCCAAGAGGTAGAACTGTTTATAAGCCGTGTCACTAACTCACTCTCTCTCTCTCTCTTTTTTTTTTATAACTCCACATCCACACTGCAAAAAACACAAAACCAAAACACAAAATCTTATCAAGTAATTCTGGTCTAGTTTCTTGTTACTTCAGGTACACTTGAAATAACAAAATACTAATTTATACGTAGCTCTTTTGTGAGATTATTTCACTTACAACAGGGAAAATATCTTGTTATAAGTGAAATAATCTGCTTTGGTTAATCAATATTAAGGAAATAGTGACTTAAAACAAGTCCCTATATTTTGCTGAAAATGTATTTAGTCAGTTTTCTCTGATTTCATGTGTAATAGATCAAATTTTGTGCCTCTGCAGTGCAGAAGTGGCTGATTTGTTTTCAGATAACATTTCCTGATAATAGGGATTGCTCACATTTTTCTCCTTGGTTGTCTTTGAGCTGCTTAACAACCGGCAACTTTGCACTTCCAATTAGGTCTCCTGCTGTGCTCAATGTTTTCACTGCAGCACTAGAAAACACACTTACAGGAGAAGAGGCTTCCTCGCTGTTTGCTGACCGACGGGAACCGTCACTGCCACACAGTTCACTTCAATCCATCATCTGGAAATGGAAAGTGTGTGGTCATAACTGGAAATGCACCAAAACATGGCCGCCCGCTTGAACTGACAGGTCAGAAATAAGAAGAAAAAGAGAGGGAGGAAGGTAGGATCCACAGCTCCGGTGGGAAAATCTGCCCACTTCAAAACTAGGTCATGAACTCCAGGAATCTGTTTCTACGGAAGAGAGGCAAGTAGAAAACCTAAATTTTACCACAACTGTAGCATCAACACAAACATACTTACAGTTCTTATGGATATTGCCATTTTGCTATTTTGTTGTTGATGAAATGCTGTATGAAAAGTAACTTAAAAGAAATATGGCTTTGCAATGTACTGCCTTGAAATCAGGCCTCTGTCTCTTTAAGAACCACCTGCTCTTTCCGACTTCTGGATGTCATCACAACCATGGTCATCTCGTATGCCGTTTACAAGCATACATATGAGCGTTGGACTGAGAAATAGCTGCAGGTGCTTGCTAATTGCTGCTGCCGCTAGTCTAGAGGAGCTGAGTGTGTGTGTGTGTGTGTGTGTGTGTGTGTGTGTGTTTGTGGGAGAGCTGCTCTGTCCTCGGCTGGGAACTGCAGCTCTAGGAGGAGCTGTGTGGAAATAGGCATTGTTTTGTGAGCACTAAAGTTTAGGTATCCCAAAATGGCTGCCAGGAGAAAATCAAGGCAACACTCCAGGCTTGTTATTGATGATGAAATATCATAATGCCAAACTGGTGACATAACCTTTCCTGTTTTATCTACATCTTTCACTCCACTATGTTATTTTTTAAATATATTTTCAAGCAATCATGAGGCATGGTTACAAAACCTTAAACTGCTGCTGCCCAAGTAACTTAACAGGCTGTTGCTAGGTAACCAAAGAATGAGGGAGTTGCTAGGTAACCAAAGAATAAATGAGTTAGCTGATAGTTCTGAACTAGAGTTCAGTGAAATTGATTTTTCTTTTAGATGTATCATCTATTGACATCGATCTTGTGTCTACTGTAACATACAACTCTGGAAAAATTAGAAACCACTTGAAATGACCAGTTTCTCAGATTTTTGTTTTTACAGATTATATGTTTGAGTAAAATGAACATTGTTCTTTTATTCTGTGAACTACTGATAACATGTCGCTGAAATTCGCTCAAACCTTTACAATTTATTTGCAGAAAATGAGAAATGATCAAAACAACAAAAAATATGCAGTTCTTTCAGACCTCAAATAATGCAAAGAAAATGAGTTCATGTTCATTTAGAAACTAGAATGTTTTAACTCGAGAAGAGTTCAGAAATTATATTTATAATAATATTTAAGAGGTTTTCAATGGAGTCCAGTGCAGTGGGCTCTTCATTTCTGTCCAGATCTGTTTATTGTTATTGTGGGGAGGATTTCTTCAGCTGGGAAAAGGAAAGATGGACAGAGATTAAAACTGGAAGATCCTGTTAGATTCAGGCTGAAAAAGATTTGACATATTTCGGTTTTAATTGTGGAAAAATTTGTATCTATCCATGTACAGTTCAGCACGACTTTGTGAAGACAAATTGATGCGTGCAGCTGTGCCGTAGCAACACACACATGCAGCTGTCTGAAGGCTCTTGCATGTGGATCTATGCAATGGGGGTTACTGAAAGCTGGCTGGAAGCAGGCATGTAAAACTGATCCACGGTAAGAAGCCCAGGAGACGGAGACTTCAGCCTGTAGAGGGAAGCTTTGACCGATTAAAGCCTGATTGAGGCAAATTAAGTAGATTCACGTTAAGACAAGTGCAGCGTCAGCACTTCTATGAAAGCTCTTCTCACTGCAGGGAGCATTCCTAAGCAACTATTTATGGATGTGTACAGCAAGTTTTGTGTTTTTAATTCCCACCGGCCTTCACTGTGTGTATCTTTGCCCTGTTTTAACAGCTAAAGAGTTTGTTTGTTAAAAAAAAATCCTTTACCAACAATTTTACTTTTCACTGCTCATTGTATTTAAATGGAAGAAATGGACTTAAATTGTAGGGGAAACCGAGGTAAGTTGAGCTCCTTGTTTCAAGGAAACGGTAAAAAATATTGATCATATGACCAAATAGTTTGGAGAAATCATCATTTAATGAAGTTTGTGAATGTAAAAAGTGGTTAGTCTTTTATTTCTTAACCTTTTTCCTTCTTGGAAGGGAATTTTGTCATAAATTTCATAGGAATTGTGTTCAAAGTAGATACTTTTAAGTTTATGCTGTATGCAAATTGTGCTATGGTTGGGTGACATGGGGAGTAAATCAAAGATAAAATTGCTGTATTTTAGGTGTGGGCACAAATACAGTAGAAGTTGTAGCTTTGGGGTAGGTTGAGCCAAACACACTTGAAAGCATTCTCTGTTTTTTTATTATTATTATTATTATTATTATTACAAAACAGCAATTGAGCTGCAATTAAAAAATGGTTGAATTGTGCAGAACAAATTAATTGCACTTCATGGAGAAAAAATGACTTATTAAGGAAAGGAGAAGCTAAGTGAGGAGTCGAGTTGGGAGGGAAATAAGAAAATTAAAAATATACATATATTATCAAAACATTTATGTTTTGTGATTGTTTGAAGAAACAAACAAACCTTGATGTAGTGATCCTCAAAATCTCACCAAAGTGTCTCCAATAAAAATGCAGCATTTTACGGTAATATTTGTCCACCACTCGCTCCAAACCTGACGGTTCTCCAGCTTGTCTTCCTTTTGTTGCGCTGCGCCTCTAAATGGGTCAAAGACGTACTTTGATGAGGTCTGAACATCACAAGAAAAGTAAATGTTTTCATGCAGCTAGCTCTCCAGGCACCGCACTTCATTTCTAATTTGGATCCCAGACTCTTCATGTCTCTGAGCTTCGATCTGGAACCGAGGGTCAGAGTTCAAGTCCTCTTTGTGGCTCTCGTTTAGCTTCTCTCTTTCCAAATGAGCAGCGCGTACTCAGAGTGGAGTGAACTCTGTGCCTTTAAGATGTTGGGTAAGAGTGTGATAAAGTTGAGGTGCAGCAGCTGACCAAGTCGCCAGCTTTCTAACCCCGAATACGAGTTTCCCACATGGTGGATCTGCTGCTGCTGCGTTTGAGGTACAACGCTCCCCTTTAATCCCTCTGCTGAGGTTTCATAATCCCTCTCTTCTTCCTGTGCTGCTTTCTTTGCTGTAATCCGTCTGCTTGAATAAGAAGAGAGACGAGACAAGGAGGATGTGTCTCAGACAGAAGGGATGGATGGTTCTGTCAGGCTTTGAGCCTCCTTTCAATCAGCACATTCACAATGTGATCCACCCATTAATGCCTCCTAATGCGTCTCCTCTTATATCTGACACGTAAATGAGCGTTTTGGTTGGCGCTAACAAGATAGCACACTGCAAAAACACCAAATCGTACCCAGCATAGGATCTTGTTTTAAGTATTTTTTCATCAACATTAAGGAATTAATTACGTGATATTGTTGATATTAAGTCAATAATTCGGTTGGTAATTCTGGGTTTGTAGAGAGATCAAGGTTCCCTGCATTTTTTATGTCAACTTCCTGACTTTTAGCTTCTTTTAGGACAATTTATTAAATATTGGGTGGGAAGGAAGGATAAAAAAGATGGACGAATTTACAAATGAATGGATATACCAATGGATAGATGGATAAACAAAAAGGAAAGTTGGACGAATGAATGGATGGATGAATGGACAAATGGATGGATAAGAGGATGGATGGACAATAAAGCTGTAGTAAGTCCAGATATTTCTTCAGTATCGTCTCCAGAGGATTCCTGCCTCCTGTCTCCAGCTCCTGACCAGAATCTGCTCCTCATCCCATCCTTCCTCCATCCGTCATTTTTCAAACTTTGCTTTTAGGACCGATTTTCCACCTGTCTGAGAACGAGCGCTCTCCTGCTCCCGGAGCAATAAAACATCCCGGCCTCCACAACAAACCCTGTCCAAGCAGAGACGTCGCTGTCAGATGTGGTGACAGGATGACCTCTAACCTCCGGGCTCTCGGGCCGCCGTTGTTCCCGCCTCCAGATCCGGCTGCATCAATAACCATCAGCAGCACAGCGGTGCATGGTAAGCCATGAGCAACCAGAAGCGACAGATTAACAATGTACACATCAATTAACAGGAGAAATCAATGCTGCTCATGCTGGCAAGTCCAATTTCTAATGAATGCGTCAAAAGATGGCTGAGAGGCATTTCCAAAAATGGATCAATTCCTGTTGCCCCTCCAGAACCGGGCTCTGTCAACATGTTCTGATGCTACAGCAGCTGTGTAGACGCAAGTGATTATAAATGTTGGTGTCAAAGAAATGCTGCGGGAAGGAGGACGACTGTGTGTGTGAGGAGACATCTCATTAAGAGCTAAAATAGCTCCATAACACAAGACTCTGTGGTCTTAAAGGCCACACGTCAACAAACAAACACACACGCACTGATGATGATGATGATGATCCGCTTGTTCTTCAACATGCTATTGCTTTCAAGTGTGCGTACGTCTGTAGACGTGTGACCCGAGTCGACTCGAATCAAAGCGCCGCAGCAGAGAGGGGAAGCCGAGGAGCCAAAACAAAGGTGTGCAGACAGCCAGACGGGGGGAGGATTCAATGCGACAAGAGAGAGAGAGACAGAGAGAGAGAAAGAGAGAGAGAGAGAGGTTTGGGCTCAGACTGCGACACCGAACCGAGACGTGCGGGAATTAAACTCGAAGAAAGAAAGCAGGTAAAAAAAGGAAAGGAGCCAAATCACGCATCAGATCTCAGTGCGTCACAGAAACACAGACAGTCATTAGATTGTGCAGCTTCATCATTCTCCACCTCTGTGTCAAAAAAAAAGTGCATTGTTACCATGGTAACAGCGTTTTCGGGGTATAATGAGCTTAAACCCCAAACGCCCACCAAGAAAAGAAAAAATTCTTTATGACTCTCTTCTTGTCTTGCTTACAGACGTGTATGAGATGAGTTTTCTGGACAGAGAAGGAAAGTTCCTGAAGCGGACCGAGGACAGACGGTCCGTGTGTGAGTCCAGACAAGAACCGAGTCACAGCTGGCGAACGGGGCTCAGAAAGTGAGAAGTCACACTTGGATTAGCAGCAGCGTGAGAGCGCCACCTGTAGTGAAAAGCAGGCAGCAGCGGCAAAGCGGAGTCCACAAGGATCCACCTAAGAGAACCGTATGGTGACGAGAGTCAGTGGGTTGGTAGAGAGGTCAAGGTTCGTACACCCTAAAATTACACCTGCTGGACAAGATGATGGACGGACCAATAGACAAATGGTGGATGGATGGTTTTAAATCTTTTTTAAGTCATTAACCTCTTACACCCTAAGCGAGCCGAGGTCACATGGCAGCTGGACCCACCGGTGGGTCCGTCGGGTTCTAGAGGTTAAATAATGAGGATGAAGAGATGAGCTGATTGTGAATGTTCTCTATAAATCAAACATTCATCCAACATTAAAGTGATGATCGAAACGACACAGGAGTTTACTAGAAGATCACTTTGCTGCTGTTGCACTGAAATGTCCCCATTTTTAGGACAATAAAAGGAATTTCAGTCATAAAAAATCACACTGATAAATAAATAAAATAATAAATAATAATAGCTAATGCTAACTAACTAAATGTAGTGTGGATTTTAGCTTTTACTTAAGGAAAATAGAATAAAATGCAACTTACTCTCATTCAGTCCAGGCTTTGACTGGGATCAGTCACAAACCATTGAACTCTGCTGGCTCTGTGTTCAGGATCACTGTTAGCATCAGCCTCTGCAGGCTAACTCAGGCTGCATCAGCCCTGATTTCTCTTCCTGCTGCTAAGAAGCTTTCCACTGTCACAGGAAGAGATTGCATGAGACACACATTGCTTTGGGTTCATGTTAATATTTCAGTTTTTGATGCATCAGGTCAAACAAATGATTTTCTGAGGCTTCAGGGTTGCTTTTTTAGCACTGTTTGACAAACAGCGGGTCGCCGTGCGTCCATTACTCAGACAGGCTTCTGACTAGCAGCTCAAACATAAAGGCTTGATTGATGGAGAGCTCTCAGCAGGTTCTCGCATCTCTGGAGAGGACTTTAACAACTCTGATGGGATGACCGTCGGCTCTCCTCTCAGTTCCCTTTCATGCATAAACTGAACACTCAGTATTCAAGCACGAAATGTCTGAGGGTACGATAAGTAGAAGCAGATTGCAGAGATGTTTGTTAAATTCGCGCAGCAATTCAACACCAGAAAGGGAAAACTGACAGATTTAAGTTTCATAAATCTCAGTTCAACCTGAGCTTAAGGTCACAAACTGTTGGCCAAACATTATCCTGCAAGTTTCTTTGGTGAAAAAGCTGAATTAATTCACATTGTCTAAGTCACAAAGAAGTAAAGCTCCACACAATCACACTACCACAACCGAGGTGGGTGATGGAGATTCCCAGGTTCAGGTGACGTGCCTTCAGAGGAGGAGGAGGTGCAGCACCAATGTTTGCTTAATTTCTGCTCCTTTGGCAAACATTTCAACTAGATTTAACTGTTTAACCCACAGTCTTAGCTCAACGCTCAGGTAGAGCGCAGCAGATGTCACGATCGGTCAACCGGGTGACCCGTCAGCTCTTTTCAAAACCGCAAAAGAAAAAAAAAAGGGTTGGTAAACCAGCTCCACCCCATACATGGTAAAATAAAATGCTCAGGCGGGGTCCGCTCGACCGCTCTTAGAACTATGGGAGAGTTCAAACATTTCTTATGGTGTGTCCACACCAAACCCGTTACATGCGTCTGACGTTTCAAGTTCATGTGTGTCCTTTTGGTGTGTTGACACCAAACGCATTTTTAGCGTCAGGTGTGTCTGATTTACAGTCAAAGTCTATGTGGAGTGTTGGACACGTTAAATGCTTAAAACGTTCCAAACGGTTCAAATCACGGCGTGCTAGATTCTCAAAACACGCCACAACGCCTCCATGTAGACTTTGAATGTAAACCAGACGTGCCTGAAGCTCAAAACACGTTTGAGGTGAACGCACCATTTTTAATTTTTAGCTTAAACAAAAACCGCCAAGCCGCCACATATACAAAAGTAAACATTTAGGTTTGGTACAGACATGTTCCCGCCTCCACAGACGTAAGCTACATACAGGATGTTTGGACACAAAATTACTTTTTTTCTCCACTATTTTGTTAATGGATTATAAAATCCAACTATTTTTTTCTAAATATTTTCAGAAATTGGAGTTGAGCATCAAAACCAGCTATGTGAACATAGCCTCTGTTCACTGGACACTTCATAAAACCCATCCAGATTGGATAACTTATTTTAGACTGTGGTGTGATTTTAACATTTTTCTCATAATAAATCAAATGATTATTTAGAAGCTGCTTTTTATTCATTCAAGCTATCTCTGACTGATATTAAAAAGTGTTTGATTTGCGACATTAAAGCGTGAAAAAGCAAAGAGAGTAGAAAAATCCTACATTTTCACAGCACTGTATATATAAAATATGGTATGTTTAAAGAAACTCATTAAATCTGGGAACTTCGTTAAAAGATTAGAAGAATACACAACTGCTGGCGTAACTTTTTGAATTACGTCTTCACACAGGATTTATGAAATAAACACAAATGGAGAACAGAGGCTCTCTACAACGTTCCTATAAATAATCTTACATTCAGCCTTGAAGAGCTGCAGAGCAGCGGCACATACCGCATCCAAAAGGACGCGTCACGCTGCGACAACTTTCCTCACCAACTTGGAAAACTCTACAGCCATCACTGTACCATTCATCCACAGCTAGACGGGAAAAGGTAAACAAAGCTGTTCCCTCTCTGAGAGCGCAAGCCATCCTGGGAAATCAGCAACATAAGGGGAAGCAGGTGAAGCACAAGTGGTTACAGAAGGAAAAATAAATGTAAATTACGGCACTTCATCACAACGCTGCTGCGACACGCCGTCATCAAAGACGGATGATGCATGTTGCTTCAGATGAAGAAGTTTCCCTGAACGCAGTCGCAGGGCAAGGACAAAAAAGTCACATGTTTATGTTTGATTATAAGGCCTTCTGTTAGTTTCTGGAGCATGACAACTTCTCAGTTTAACTGTGAAAATAATTGACTAAAACTACAGAGACTGCAATGTCTGCAACATTGAAGGGAGCAGAGTGTTTCAATTTATCCAAAACCACTAAACTTTGCTTCCTTGGATTCAGACCAAACCTAAATGCTAAATATTTCTACTATAAATCAAAAGATTGCAGCCAATTTCAAGCATTTTAGTAATTATTATTGTTGACATCTGCAACCACTCACCAAATATACACAAGCAGATAAAGTATTCAGAAATCAAGTAGATTTAGGATTAAAAACATTATGTATTTATATAAAAACGTTATTTGTAATAGGAAAATATGATAAAATAATGTTAATGAACATCAGTGTGGAATAATGTACATATTTGGTAGTTTAAATAATTTGCAGTTTGAACGGTTTTATCTGATTTTTTTCCTGTAATTCTTTTTCTTAGGTTTATTCGTCGTGTAACAATACCATCAGCTCCAATTGCTCAGCAACTTCAAAACTGATCCATAAACGCGGCATCCGTTATTACTTATGTAAACAATGTGTTGCTGTGTGACATCTACTTTCTACATCTGATTTTTACTTTTGGTTTTTCTGGTGACAAACTGCCATGAAGCAAATGTTCACACAGAAGTCTGGTTGCATTTATTTATTAGTATGAATAAAAAATAAATAGGTCTGAATTGTGCATCAAGTTCGGCACCCAAACATTTATGAGGAACTCAGAAGAGACAAGTGGAGCATCGTTCAGCATCCAGGCTCTAAAAGAGATTGTTGCAGAAGTCGACAGATTATTCATTACGTGCTTTAATGACCTAAAAATCACGGCTCTCACACAGAAAACTAGATAAAAAAGGTTTATTTGGGGATTTGTTAACTTTTGCTCCAACTAATTTGAGTAAAACTCCTAATTTTTATCTAAGTTAAGAAGTTAAACAAACTCAACCTTGTGAAAATGTTGGAAATGGTTCTTGTGTTTATTAAGATATTGATTAAAATCTTCCTTTTTTACAGAGGGTTTGCAAAATAACATATTGACCTGGAAAACTGTCTTTTAATGCAAATAAATTAGAATAATTGAGTAATATGAAGCCTATTAGTCAGATTAAAAGAAAATAACTTTTCATTAACCCCACATTTCTGTATTATAAATGTTTTTTTAATGGTCTAATGCAGTGATTCCCAAAGATTTTCTGGGCCCCACTATGAGTTACAATAAAATCCCCCCGAAAAAGGAAAAAAGAAAATCAACTGGGCGCACATCGTTCAACCAGACATAAACCTAAACACATATTCTGTTTTCAAACTCCACTGAAGTTTATTTCACACTTCAGGTTGCAACAAAACACAAACCTTCTTTCAGCGAAACACTTTTATGTAACAGATTGTTTTTTTTTTCATTAATCCATACAGCTTCATGCGTCCCCCTGCAATGGCCCTGCGGCCCCCATAGGTTGCGCGCCCCACACTTTGGGAACCACTGGTCTAATGTAATATTGAAATTTTAAATGTTAAATAATTTGACAGAATAATCTGTCAGTGGAAAATCATCACAAGTAACAGAAATAAAGGCTTTTCAACATCCATTTTTGTGTAATAAATCTACAATAAATTTCTACAATAGCATTTTCAATGATATTCAAATTTAATGAGTGGGTCTGAAACAAGCTGTGCATGCTGGGAAATTGCATCCTCCTGATTGTTACTCGCCTGCCTCTCTTGGTTCTTCTGGACTGATGTGCGTTTCTCCTACTGGCTGGATCATTACTGGAATCTGGTGATGCTGAAGGCGCATCAGAACCAGAGCTGTAACACCCCACAGCCATTGTTTATGATTTGCAACCAGGCAGTAATTCGGCCTGGAAGTACCGTCAACACATCACAGGTGTTCATATCTCTTCAGACACCCCAAATTGTTTTTTTAATACGTGCTATTAAATACAGAAGGCCTATAGAAGGCTCTGGTGAGACCTCCAGAGCAGATTACGCTCTATTACACGTCTGCTGAATTACACGTCAGAGAAATGGTCTTGGAGTTGATGAAGTAATACTGTCTTTTTCTGACTCCACACTTCGCACAATCATTACCAGTACTGTACTGTGTGTTTTAAGGATGGAAACTCACTTCCTGCCTCATGTTGTGTGCTTCATTTCTATGATGAAGTTGCCGTTCAATCAGTCAGAAAACAAAGATTGATGTTTTGTTTTTCTGGTTGAAAGTGATTCTGTTTACACATTACTTGCTATAAAAAGGGGAAGAAAATGTTCCAGGTTCTGGAGAGTTAATGGTGCGAAAACAAGTTAGTTTCTTAAAAATACTTCACTCTGTTATGGACATGCTGCACTGAATGGGTACATCCTAATGGGTGAAGTGATCATTATGCAATGCAAAACACAAAGAATAGGTGAAGTTAGAAGCAGCAGGGGGCATTTCCCTGTCTGACGTTGTGTTTTATTTTATGAGGATTTTTGCACTGTCTTGAATGTTTTCCACTTGTAAGTAATTCGTCTCATAGGCAGTGCCCCAAAGTAAACATCTGATTTTTACTTTCGGTTTTTCTGGTGACAAACTGCCTTGAAGCAAAATTCACATTTTTACTTTTGTGTTGAATGTCTGCTGTGTAATATATTTACTACCAATGATAAATCACTTCTCTGCTATATTCACCGACTGCACAATTCTTGTTAAGTAGTGTAATACAAGTAATATTTCAAAAGAGCAGAAGAAATCTTATGTTTTGTTTGAATAATAACAATGTTTGTTTCTAATCTGTTGCTAAGAGATGAGCATTTCTGGTAACCATGGCCACAAAGTAAACATCAGATTTTTATTTTTTGTGTTTAATATCTGTTTTGTAATAAATTTACCATCAATGACAAAGACAACAACAACAACAAAAAATTCACTTTTTACCAAATTATTCAAATGTACAATTCTTGTTAATTAGTGTAAGATAAATTGCATTTCAGAGCAGAAGAAATGTTATGTTTATTTGAACAATAACAATTTTGTTAGCGTGTTTCTGGTAACCAAGTGCCACGAAGTAAACATCTAATAAATAAATTAAATTATGGTAATGAACTGCCACAAAATTTAAATCAGATTTTTAACTTTTTTGTTGAATGCCTGTTTTATTATGCACAACCAATGGTAAAAAAAAAACAAAAAAACATTTTAATTTTTCTACAAAATTCACAAAATGCACAGTTCTTGTAAAGTAGCATAAGATAAACAGTATTTCAAAAGAGCAGAAGAAATCTTATGCATTTTGAATAATAACTATATTTGTTGTTAATCTGTTGCTAAGAGAAGAGCGTGTTTCTGGTAACCATGACCACAAAGTAAACATTTAAAATATAAATAAATAAATAGTAAAAAACATTTTCACTTTTTTTGCCAAATTCACCAACTGCACAATTCTTGTTAATAACTAGTGTAAGATAAGTAGTATTTCAAAAAAGCAGAAGAAATCTTTTGTGTTTTTTAACAATAACATTTGTTGTGAATCTGTTGCTAAGAGATGAGCGTGTTTCTGGTAACCATGGCCACGAAGTAAACATCTGATTTTTATATTTGTGCTTAATATCTGTTTTGTAATAAATTTACCATCAAAGACAAAAAAAAACATTTTCACTTCTCTGCAAATTTCACCTACTGTACAATTCTTGCTAAGTATTTTAATACAAGCAGTATTTCAAAAGAGCAGAAGAAATCTTATGTTTTTTGAACAATAACAATTTTTGTTGGTTAGTACTTCCTCCCACTGTATTGTCCCTAAAATAATCCTTGTAGCAATCTATTTATTTATTCATTAGCCCTGTTTAGCACATTGAATGAAGGAAGTTGACGGCAGCCCCTGTTTACATTTATGATAAAAAATGTTCTAGTATTTTTCTATTTTAATTAAATGTACTGGGCAGAAGCTCCTGGACTGATGTTAACCACCAACTTGATTTCCTCTTTTGTTAGAATAAATTAACCTGAATGTGTCTGTTGTCAACCTACTGGAGCTGAGACAAACATGCAGGTTAGAATCACAAAGTATTGATGACTTTTTTCAGATTGATGGACCACAGAAATTGCTTCTCCAAGGTCTTTCTGCCTCAGCATTTTGCTGAAACACACCAGTCCAGACGGTTTCTGTGATTTTAGCATCGCGCTGTAAAATCAAGATTCTTCACATCATCTGTTCAGCTACCCTGCATCACTAATGGCAGCACTTGTAAGAAAAACAACAACAATGGCAATTTAGGAGCTCTGTTCCTATAAATATAAGAAAACTCTGATGTCTGACAACAAAAACTTGAAAAGAAGCATCTAATATTTGGTGACACAGACTCCTGTTGGTAATCACATCACACCTCATCCTTTAGTGGAGGCACAGAAACAAAATATTAAAGCAGCTGTCTGAGCAGATGCAGTCAGAGCTCCCACTGAGATTCAAATCCACAAAGATGCAATAGCTGTCAAAGGCTGTTTGATTCTCAGCTTTATAAATCTCATTAAATCGTATTTTTACTTTTCCACCCATTATAGCCTACAACCATAAAGTTTTGTGAAAAGCTTTATATGAGGGAAATGTCACTTGTGTTGATTGATAAACTAACTAAATAACAAGCAGCACACAAATGTTTGCAGACTTGAGTCTGAATAAGATTTTTTCTGTAACCAGAATGACGAGCGCAGCTGCACAGGTACAGGCTGATCCACAAATAGCACACTGACTCAAATAGATCTCCTTTGGTTTCAGCTCAAAGCCTCAAACGGTCTCCATTCGAAGACAGAGCGAAGTCAGGGAATAAAGAAATTATGCTCATGTTCAAGTGGAGGGAAACTCAAAACGAGTCCAAATTCAGGCCAATTTTACTAAGACGACACCTGTTTTTACTGCATGTGCAGTAGATATTTCATCCCTCGGCTGCCCGAGTCATGGATTTTTAGAGATTTCAAGCTAAGGCGACATTTTGCTACTGATCTTTTCTCGTATGAAAGCCACAAAACCCCATATTCAATTTCAGTCCATCAGCAGAGTCATTATTTTTAGACATCCAGGTCTGCGGGTAATTTATAACGACTGTTTTTCAGAGTTGCATATGTAGTTTAATATCCTCTGATCTAATGAATAATGGTGTGAAAAAGTTTCCTTTCTTACTAAAAAATGTTAGGATTCAAGTTGGTGTGAGTGCTCTTCTAACAGACGATCTTCGTGGGAGCGTTTCCGGCAGGCTGGCGCACCTGCAGCGGATTCCCGCAATCGGCTGCAGGATTCTTAAGAAGCGGTGGAGCAGCTATTCATCGCTCGATGGTCCCACTTGTTGGTCAGAGTCAACTCCAAGTTCTTGCCATTTCTATGATCGTTCAAAGTTAATCTTGTTTCTGTCATCTCGCAGATCTCGATCAGTTGTCTGGATCAAGCCAGGAACCACGCCTATCTGGCCAGCAGCAGCGGCTGCTCTTTGTCACCAGGACTCCTCCGCCTGCCGATCGTGCCCCTGTCACTCTCGCAGAACCTCTGTGCCTCTTGGATCCTTTCCCTTCCTCAGCAACCCTGCATCAGACAACTAACTAGCCGCCCAACCGCTGCCGGTTCGAGAGTCAACCTGGATTAGATTTCATTCAACATTTATTGTTAAATAAATAATTTGAATCAAGACTTTTCGGCCTTTGTGGTAGAACCTGCATGTGGGTGAAAAACCTCAAATCCAACATGACAGAACCATCGAGCCATGTTGACCCAGCAGGCTCACACACTAGACCCGGATTAAGTTCAGCAGAACTACTAGCTACGACGATGCCATGCTCCGCACTTTATTGGATCAGCAGAGTTTCCAGGGCCAGGTGATGGATCAGTTGAGATCCACAGTCTCAGAACTGTCACACAGACTGGAGCATAACCCTCAGCCTCATGTTACAGCCGGAGCAGCGGCCTCCGCCCCACCACTTGGGGAGGAGCAGTCAACACCTTCAACTTCGGTTGGATCGTCCCGAGGTCGTGAGATTTCCCCTCCGACACCTGAACATTACTCAGGAGAGATTGGGAAGTGTGGAGGATTCATTCTGCAATGTTCCATTGTATTTTGCAGAGCTCCTGAATCATTCCCAGATGACTCTGCCAAAATAGCATATATGATTGGATTATTGAAAGGAAAAGCCCTCAGATGGGCAGAAGCTAAATTTAGCCTCACATCTCTCTCCCAAACACCTTTTGCCACTTTCTTAAGCGAGTTAAAGCAAACTTTTGGTTATGCAGAGTCCAGTTCAGAAATCACGCATCAGCTTTGGAACCAGAAGCAGGGGTCCCGTTCTGTAGCGGAATTTGCTATTGATTTTCGCACCCTTGCTGCCACATCGGGTTGGAATGATGAAGCTCTAAAAGGGGCATTCATTCAAGCTCTTAATGAAGCCCTTAAAGATGAACTGGTTTGCAGGGACGAACCCGCCAGTTTGGAGGATTTAATAGCTCTGGCTATTAAGATCGATAATAGACTGAGAGGGAGGTTCCGGAGAAGAGGGATTTAAACCTGTGCTTTTTTCAGACAAATTCGCACCTGATGTTGCCATGGAAACTACCTCGAATACGCTTCCTCCCGAGGAACCCATGCAGATTGGTCGCACTAGGATTTCTCCCGCAGAGAGACAGCGACGACTAGAAGCGCGTGCCTGCTTCTATTGTGGCCTACCTGGCCATTTCGTCGCCGCCTGCCCCGCTCGGCTAAAAGGGAGAGCCCACCAGTGATAACGGGAGTCCTGGTGGGTGGCTGTTCCAGTTCGATCTCCCGACTTTCTCTTTCTGCTTCCCTTTTCATCAATCAAAGGTCAGTTAACGTCTCAGCTCTAATTGATTCAGGATGTGAGCAGAACCTGATTGATGAAGAACTGGTAAAGAAACTAAATATTCCTACAATTTTTCTCCCCGATCCAAGTTTCAGCCCTGGATGGAGGAGCCTTGCCTGTCATTTCGCAGCAGACTAAACCCATTGAACTTCTAGTTTCAGGCAATCACCGTGAGATTTTGATTTTTTACGTGTTTCCCTCTCCACAGACCCCGTTGGTTCTGGGCTTCCCCTGGCTGAGACAACACAATCCTCAGCTCAATTGGTATGAGGGCAGAGTGGAGTCATGGAGCAGAACCACGCAACCTGTTTACAGTCTGCCCAGATGAATCCACCATTTGACAGCACTCAGGAGGACGAGGAGGACAACAACCTGGATCTGTCCAAGATTCCCTCTGATTACCATGATCTGAAATTAGTGTTTAAGAAAAATAAAGCACTCTCGCTTCCCCCCCACCGCCCCTACGACTGCGCTATTGATCTCCTTCCAGGTGCTCCGCTCCCCTCCAGTCGGCTTTATAATATTTCTAAGCCAGAGAGGGAGAGTATGCTGAAATATATTAATGAATCCCGTGCTGCAGGTATCATTCGCCTCCACGTCTCCGTTGGGGGCTGGGGTTTTGTGTCCAAGAAAGATGGTTCTCTCAGACCTTGTATCGATTATAAGTGCCTTAATCAGATCACAGTTAAAAATAAGTATCCTCTTCCCCTTCTCACATCAGCTTTTGAACCAGTACAGGGTGCCACCGTGTTCACTAAATTGGATCTACGAAACGCTTACCATCTGGTGCGCATCCGTGGAAGGCGATGAGTGGAAAACTGCCTTTAAAACACCGTTGGGCCATTTTGAATATCTAGTTATGCCCTTCGGTTTGACTAACGCCCCTGCGGTTTTCCAAGCACTGATCAATGACGTCCTGCGAGATTTTCTGGATCACTTTGTGTTTGTTTACCTCGACGACATCTTGATCTTCTCCAAGACCATGAATGAACACAAACAGCATGTCAGGTTGGTCCTACAACGCCTTCTCGAAAATAGTCTGTACGTTAAAGCGGAGAAGTGCGAGTTTCATGTACCTTCCATCTCGTTCCTCGGGTTCATTTTGGAGAAGCGGGCAGGTGAAGCGGATCCGGGAGGATTCGCGCAGTTTTGGATTGGCCGATCCCATCCTCTCGTAAGCAGCTACAGCGCGTTTTTGGGGTTCGCTAATTTTATAGGAGATTTGTCCGTAATTATAGTCAAACGGCAGCTCCCATGACCAGTCTCACGTCTACGAAGATCCAGTTTTTCTGGACACCGGAAGCAGATGCAGCGTTCACTGCTCTGAAAGAGAAGTTTGCTAACGCCCCGGTCCTGATCCAGCCAGATTCCACTCAGCAATTCACTTTGGAGGTGGATGCCTCCAATTCAGGGGTGGGGGCGGTTTTATCTCAAAACTCGCCCTCTGATCACAAAATGCACCCGTGCGCTTTTTTTTCTCGCCGACTGTCACCTTCTGAGAAAAACTATGACGTAGGGGACCGTGAGTTGTTGGCTATTAAACTGGCTTTTGAGGAGTGGCGTCACTGGTTGGAGGGGGCTGAGCTTCCGATTGTGGTGTGGACAGATCACAAGAATCTGTCCTACCTGCAGGACGTCTAAACGGTTGAATCCTCGACAGTCGAGATGGTCTCTTTTTTTTTCACGGTTCAATTTTATCATTTCTTACAGACCCGGTTCTAAGAATGTGAAACCAGATGCGCTCTCTCGACAATTCTCCTCTGATGATGAGGATCCGCCTGTGGACACCATTGTTCCACGTTCGTGTGTCATGGGGGCCGTTTCCTGGGACATCTCTGACCAGGTCATCAGAGCTCAGCAGTCTGATCCTGATCCAGGTACCGGTCCTCCGGATCGAACTTACGTCCCTTCCTCTGTTCGCTCACGTTTAATACATTGGGCCCACGCTTCTCGTTTTTCTGGCCACCCTGGCACCAGCCGGACCACGGCATTGATCAGGCGTTCCTTCTGGTGGCCATCCCTTCATAAGGGGCGTGACGGAGTATGTTTCAGCCTGTTCCATCTGTGCTAAAAACAAGTCTAGCCATCAACTTCCCAGTGGTCTCTTGCAGCCCTTGCCTGTTCCTGGTCGTCCGTGGTCCCATATTGCTCTTGATTTTGTTACCGGCCTGCCTCCTTCTAAGGGGTTCACGGTCATACTTACCGTCGTTGACCGTTTCTCCAAGGCCTGTCACCTTGTGCCCCTTAGAAAATTACCTACCGCTACAGAAACTGCCCTTTTGCTCGTTAAACATGTTTTTAGACTCCATGGGATTCCCACAGAAATCCTGTCTGACAGAGGGCCCCAGTTCATCTCCAGGGTGTGGAAGGATTTTTGTGGCGCTCTTGGAGCCAAGGTGTCTTTATCTTCGGGTTTTCATCCTCAGACTAATGGGCAGACTGAGCGTATGAATCAGGAGATGGAATCTATGCTTCGCTGTCTGTGCTCCTCTGACCCCTCCTCGTGGGCCTCCCAGTTGCCCTGGGTGGAGTATGCCCACAACTGCCACGTTTCCTCTGCTTCAGGCTTATCTCCCTTTGAGTGTTCTCTGGGTTATCAGCCTCCTCTCCTTCCTTCAGACGAACCCCGGAATGCCGTCACTTCGGCTCAACACCATATTCGTAAGTGCCAGCGCATTTGGAAGGAAGCTAGTGCAGCTTTGAATCGCACCGCTGCCCAGAACCGCCGCTTTGCGGATAGGAAAAGAAAACGGGCTCCTGTTTACAGACCAGGTCAGGAGGTTTGGCTGTCAGCCAAAGACATTGTCCTAAAAGCTGCACCCAAGAAACTATCTCCTAGGTATTTGGGACCTTTTGAGATCCAGGCTATTGTGAACCCCTCTGCGGTCAGGCTCAAGCTCCCTCCTTCTCTCAGGGTCCATCCCGTCTTTCATGTGTCCCTGCTTAAGCCTGTGAGATCCAGTCCACTTTACCCTCCGGATAATCCCCCTCCTCCCGTCCGTCATGTTGATGGGGGCCCGGTTTATACCATTAATAAGATACTCGATGTCCGTCGAAGAGGCAGAGGTTTTCAATACCTCGTGGATTGGAAAGGTTACGGCCCTGAAGAACGCTCTTGGATTCCCAGATCATTTATTCTGGACCAGTCGGTTCTGAGGAGATTTCATGCTACCAGGGCTTCAGGTTCACCTGGACCGCCAGGTGGCGGTCATTGAGGGAGGGGTAATGTTAGGATTCAAGTTGGTGTGAGTGCTCTTCTAACAGACGATCTTCGTGGGAGCGTTTCCGGCAGGCTGGCGCACCTGCAGCGGATTCCCGCAATCGGCTGCAGGATTCTTAAGCGGTGGAGCAGCTATTCATCGCTCGATGGTCCCACTTGTTGGTCAGAGTCAACTCCAAGTTCTTGCCATTTCTATGATCGTTCAAAGTTAATCTTGTTTCTGTCATCTCGCAGATCTCGATCAGTTGTCTGGATCAAGCCAGGAACCACGCCTATCACAGCGCGCAGCAGCGGCTGCTCTTTGTCACCAGGACTCCTCCGCCTGCCGATCGTGCCCCTGTCACTCTCGCAGAACCTCTGTGCCTCTTGGATCCTTTCCCCTTCCTCAGCAACCCTGCATCAGACGAACTAACCGGAGCCGCCCAACCGCTGCCGGTTCGAGAGTCAACCTGGATTAGATTTCATTCAACATTTATTGTTAAATAAATAATTTGAATCAAGACTTTTCGGCCTTTGTGGTAGAACCTGCATGTGGGTGAAAAACCTCAAATCCAACATGACAAAAATGACTTTTTCACACTGGACTGTATAGTTTTTTTCCTCCTTTAATAATGAACACTTCCATTTAAAAACTGCATTTTGTGTTTTCTTTGACTATTTGAGTTGGTTTGATGCTCTGAAACGCTTTAGTGTGACGAGCTTAAAAAAGGAAATCGAGAAGGAGGCAAAAAACACTTTCACACTTCAATCGTAAAATCAGAACGTTGAATTTCTGTTTATGAATCTGTGGAGGAATCCGGCTAAAGACACCAAAGAGGAAATCAATTTTTACTTTTCTGTATGCATCATTACAAACATAAAACTTTGTATTACTTTATACATTCACACATGAATGTAAGTTTTGAGTTTAAAGATGATTAGTTGCTGACGGTAAAGCAAACTGACTTTTAAGAAAAAGACTTTATAAGAGTTTCTTTTGTCAAATTACTCCTTTTTGTTTATGTCAACATGATGTGTATTTTATACTGTAAATGAATAAAATAAAAAATGTGCCAATATCTTGAAATGTTGTAAAAAAATGTCCTTACAGTCTATTTGAATGTTTTCCGCTTATTTATCAATTATTTTAATGGGGTACATTAAAAAATCCTGGTTATCTTGATTAATAAGCAGAAGCAATCTGTTACAAAATGCATATAAATGTATAACCTTTGGGACTTAAAGAGCGATGGGAGAATAGGACGTTTAATTTAGCTTAGCATTTAATTTACGGTTATGGAAAAAAAATACATTTCTAAATATTTGATCCTCATAAATTAGACATATTGTCTCATTATTGTCTAAAACAAAAAAAGTTTGGTCTGATTTAACTGCAGACAATAAGGAAGTGTTTCTGATTTTTGTATTCAGTATGTAAACACCTGGTTTCATTCAGTATGTTGGTTTAAAATAACAATCTCTACTGCATAACAAAATAAACTGGTAAGCTGAAAGAAATATTCACACTCCTTGAATTCTTAATGTTTTAATTTTATCAGCATTTCTTCTCTCTGGTAGTAAAAACTAAAGTTTTTTAGCAGCTCACTCCTGATTTGAATCTCAGATAATCTAAAGATTAGGGTGATGGCAGGGAGGCCCTCCAGTCGCAAATGTTGCTGCTTATTTTCAAAGATAAATCATTAACCCTTTGAGTCCTAAGTTTCAAATTTCCACCTGGATATTTTTTGCTTATTTTAATTGTGCGCAGTTCTTTAAATGTCCTGTGAGTAAATATTTATTTGCTCATTTATCCATAACAACTGGAACTTTCGACATCGATCAAGTTATTTTCCCAATTAACCGTCTATTAAAAGAACGCCCCTCAGATTAACTTCACTTCCTGCTACGGCGGCAGTAGCACTGCTGTATTTTTTAAAACTTTTTGGTTGAATAAAAATAAGTTTAAAATTTGCCAAAGGGATAAATAATGCTTGCTCAATTGCAAATCTGATCTGATGGGGGGTTTTTTTTCTTATAAAGTCAGATCTGGTTGGATTTTTTAGGTACTTTTTTAAATGTTTTGCCTCTGTAACCAGGGGCAACAAGGAAAATTCATTTTTCTTTAAATGCTCTCAAAAGAAACAGCACATGTTGTTGCTCCAAATGCTTGTTTCTTTATACCACATCAAAACTACTATCCCTGCTAAATAAATGTGTAACTTTAACACTCTTTTGGAAAATTCTGTTATTTCTCAAACGCAATAACTGCAACTTTTGCAACGACATATCCCTGTTTCTCCTAAACATAAATATAAACCGCTCAGCGCAATAGAAAATCCATGCATATGTAAACATGGAAATGACAACGTATTTGGCTGGAGGTGTATGATTTCCATGCATTTGTTGGCGGCTGACATGTTCCATTACTGGCAGCGACACACACACAGATTGCTGCAGACATGTATTGACTGTGGTAGATCAAACATCCTTGTTAAGATAACCTCATGACCGAGCAAACAGAGCTGTGGACTGTCGCTAAGAGCGTGTGTGTGTGTGTGTGTGTGTGTGTGTGGCAAGAGTATCTGTGGCTTTCCCACTTTACTCCCACTCTGAGGTGAAAGATTTTATCAAAAAGAAAAGTCAAATGAGTGCTGCAGCGGTCCAAGACGGATGAGGATAAAATCACCCACTAATAATGTTAAAAAGCCCAGACAATCAACATGCCACTTTACAGGAATGATGAGCAGCTTGTAACCGACTGCCTGCCAATTGTGACGACACGCTGACCCTCACTAACGCTCCATTACTGCAGTGAGCAGGACAGACAGGCATCGTCATTTCTAAGACGCCTAACAAGAGGTGATTTCAGAGCCAAAATAGAAAAAAAAGGACATTTTAAGTTGTGGTAAAAGCAAATCATTCATCAGTTCTCCATTTTAACCATAATGTTCTGTTTGTCTGATCTCATTCAAGTTGCAGGTTTTCTTCCATTTCAACAAATCGTTCGACAACATAAAACTCGGCAGGAACAGTGCCGCACTCTGAACTTTCACCACAGCAATTTCCTGTCATTTCAAGCAGGGAAACAAAAACAGCTTAAAATCTGCTGGAATTACATGCAAAGTGCCGAGCGGAGCGGCTTGCTATTTATATGCAAAGTCATGGTATCGTATTATCCAGACTGAACAGAATCAATCTTCAGGACTGTGCCACCTGAACAGACCGGAACCACTGATTGATCTGATGGCTAAAACAGATACAGTGCTCTCTCTCAGCACCGGATGAAAACATTTTGACTCTCCAGACCTCATAGGAGAAAAACCCAAAACGTACAACCGGTGTGGCAGCACCTAGCAGGGAATCAGGCCTCATCTCACAAACTTCTACGTATTTTACTGGCAGTTTATGCCAAAGTAGTTCATGATTGAAAAGCAAAAGGGAAAGGATAGTCTTTGAGAGCCATAAATCTGTGCAATATTACTAAAACACCCGTAAAAAAAACGCAGTGCAACCAGTTGCCTTCAGAACTACAGACAGAAGTTGTCTGTAGGTCAGAGGTCGTTTCTCTCAACACTTTTCACAAAATTTAAAAAGAACGACAACAGATATGCTGCAAACAGTATTCATGTTTCAAATCTTAATTGCCACAGTTTATTCATACTCTTCTAGAGTATGAATAAACAAAAGCTGCTGGATCCTGCAGAAGAAAAGAGTGAGGAGCAGCTCTTCATCTTTCAGCAGGAAAACGGCCCAAAGCTACAACAGCTGATGTTAATGTTTTAAATAGTATGAAGTCAAATGTGGCAAGACTTGACAAATATATGTTCATAGACATTCTCCATTCATTTTGATTAAGTTGGAGCAATTTTACTAAAAATCAATTTAAAACAAGGAACTAGATGTTATGACAAGCTGTAATTACCACTACAGTGGGAGTATTTACACTTTAAAATACACTGACATTTACAAGATAAATGTGAAAATGTTCAATGTAAAGCGTTTACGATGCGCTGCATGTAGCATTCAGCTTTACTGATTAAACGGTTTCATTTAGTTGCATTAGGCTATTTTCTGTCTGTTTCATCATTCTCTGTCTTTGTTTGTTCTGTCTGATGTCTTTCAGATAAAATCATTATCTCACCGCTCTGATACAATAATAAAAAAAAGACTTTAGCCCACACACACTGTGAAAAATGTATTGAATGAAATGTACTCCATGCAAGGCATGAAAAGAAGCATTGAGTAACCAAACTCCCCCTAGTGGAGGAGAGACGGTTTCTTTTTTAAATTAGTGGCCGTCCAATTACTGGAGTTTATGAACAAGATCACATCCATCTAGAATGGCAGAAGCTTTAGAATAGCTGGATCCTGCAGTCTGTTATACTTTACAATCAGCCAGTCAGAGCAAAAAGATTTTCTCAAAACCAATTCCCTCATTAAATATGACAGTCCTGTCAATGTTTTTGTTTTTGAGGGAATCAAACGGCTGCCGTACAACACCTGAAGACCCGAATGCCGCTCCGCTTCGATTCCTCCTTCCACGGTTGCAAAGCCGCTCTGTTTTAAAAGATTACCTTCCAAGTTGGAGGTAAATCCATTCGAAGGATTCTGTTGAATCTGAAAAGCCGCGTCGTAAACAGCATCAATATTGTAGCGCTGCGACTGTTGCTGCTTTCACATTTGATTGCAAGCGTACCTGAGGGAGTCTGGCACTTACCAAAAACAAAACAAATGTTTAACAAATTATTGAACTGTTCTGTCTGACACGCTGCTGATTTTTTCCCTCTGTAATAATGATTAAAGCTTTCTTTTTCTTTTCTTTTTTTTATATCAATGCTGGTAATAACAGTGGGGGTGGAACAGATTCCATCATCTTTCTCTCACGCTGCACATATTTGCATGTGAGGGAATTACGATATTTATATTCTGACTTTCTGGTTTTAGTTTGTGTGTGAATCCGTTAGGAGGCCAGGAACACCGTGACACACATCCACAACCCGGCCCGTCACTTCGTAATGAGAGTTTACAGAAAGACACAGAAACAACACAGAGTGTTTGTCCAAAAAAATGGCTTTTCATCAGCCTGCGAGGCCCCTGCTGCACTCACACAGACAATCACGCCGTCTTCCTGCGCCGCCGTTCGGAGACAGATCCCTGTAACTTCTGTCACAACTCAAAGAGCAAACGAGGACGGCAGCAAAGAGCCACAAACTGAATGGTTTTGAACTTTTATTCTGCAGGCAACTCATCATACTTCCTTCAGTTTTTTTTGCCCCCAGGCTTTATAATATTGAAGCTGAACTGCTGTAAACACCAACTCTCTAAAGAAACTTATTTTTCTATACATGAGCATGTAAATTGTGTAAATGTTTTGTTATAATTTGCTATGAAAATAACAACTGAATTGAGTGGAAAAAGAAATATTTCCAGGGACCTTTGACTTTGAGTTCATCGAATTAGAAAAGCAACTATTAAATTATTAAAGACACATTTAGTACATTTTCTGCATTAGTTTGCATTTTAATGATTTAATAACATATTTAATAAATTACCCATTAAATAGTTTATTTAAACATTTGATTAAACATTTATCTTAGGGCTGGGTGATAAGTCGATTTGATCAATTAATCAAACTTTCAGTGCATGAAGATTTAATTTTTAGAGTTCAGAAAGATGTCCGCCTGCCCAGGGCGGCCATCTTGACTCCTAGAAGGAAAGATTGAAACAAAATTATTTTTTGCTTCACTTGTAAACTTTTTTAAAGAAAAAAAATAGATACAAATCATATTTGGCATGAAGAAATGTAATTTATTTATTTAATAGTACATTTAATGCTGTATTCATAAATCTGTAACCCTCCATACCAACATGCTATTAGATTGGGTCATAATATTATTATTATTATAATAGTTGTTTCTACCTCCAATAATAAAAAAAATGCTAAAACTTTCTCATTGGTGCAAAACCTGAATTTTGATTATTTATTTTTTTTCTCGGACTAAAGATCAAATTGCAAACAGAATTTCTTTTAAATTTGATTATAAGCATTAACTTTTATTTTTGATTTTTTCCTAAAAACAAAAACAAGCAATATATATTACATTCTGTGCCAGGATGCATTGATAAAACTCATTAAATTGCTAAAATATCAATAAATAGCTGGTTGTTTCAGAATTCAATAATATTTCTTAAAATGAAATAATATTGCGCATCGTTTCACACTGATCAGTCCATCCAGGATTTCATGATTGTTTTTGTCTTTTGTAATCAAAATCACAGATTTTGTGGTGCTAATTTATAAATATTGGTAAGGACTTTTTAACATATTTGTGCTAATATGTTATGTTTAATGTGACTTTTTATTGTTTGCCGTTTCAGGCCAACCTGACATCAACTGAGGCTGAGGCAGCAGTTAAAGCCAACACTTTTGGCCAATTTTGAGAGAAATTTGCTATAAAAATCAGGAACAAATGTGCAGATCTGTTGATTTTGTGTCAATTTTGCAGATTTGTGAAAAACCCGTAGCGACTTATTGATGTAATTCAAGTCTAGAGGGCCACATACAGAGCTACGGCGGGCCAGATTTGGCCCGCAGACCTCGAGTTTGACACAAATAGTCAACAGGGAGGCTTTTAACAACAATTTATCAGCTAATCTCTGTAAAAATAACTTTACTTTGTGACCCAATCAGCAGCAGAAGATAAGAAAAACTGCGTCACAAATCGCTCCAGGGTAAATGCCAGTATCTGAGTCACTCCATCATCTTTCTTTTAGTGTAACTTCCTGTGCGCCGCACGTTTCACATTTTCCTCTCTGGTGTTTGTTCGTCTGTTGCACCTGCACGCTTCGGTGTGAGCCCAGAGGAAAGTCGCTGTAACCTTTCCTAAATAAGTTGCAGGCGTGTGATTTAAGGCAGCTGGAGCTCTCCTGACAGCCTGCTTGTTACAGCTGTCAGCCAGCTGAGGTAAGTTTGACACCTGTAATCTCACTTGCTACGGTTCTCAGCCAATTTCTCCTGGCAGGGTTCACACTGCCCAGCAAAGCAAAGAGGAGAGAAAAAAAAGTGACAACTGACTTGACCACTGAGTTGGGTAAAAACTGGTATCATCAGCTTAATATACACCCTCAGCAAACTTCACCTCCCAGAAAAACGCTCATCTGTCAGTTCAAGACAACATTTTGTCTGCAGTTTAATCAATTTTCATTAGAACAATGCAAATATAAAACTCAAAAAAACCACATGTAAGGAGTTGCATCTAAAAATTGACATCAGGAATGTTTATTATTTGTGATAATTTTATTACTTAAGGAGGGTGGGCAAGAATCGCTTATCACTTATTGTGAAAAATATTCCTTAATAATTAGAATTTAGTTAATAAATTTCAGTTACAGGTAAAGAAAAATTTAAAAACTAACTCTATGACTGAAAATTTCATTTGGATTATTTTCTCCCCTCTTCTATTAGAGCATGGAAAATTATCAGTAAATTATACGATTACTTTGTTCAGTTTAGAGATATATATTACACTTTTTTTTAAAAATGGTTTCCTGAAGAAGCACATTTTAAATGGGAATGATTTTCAAGAATAGGATTTGTGTTTATTGTGCCATGAATGCAGTCACAGTCATACAGTCACCTAAAAATAAGCAGTAAATTATTATTTTATTATAATTTGCATTATTTCATAATAATGACCTTAGATTTTTATAGAAATCTAAAGTTGTTATATTGCTACAAAAATCCAAATCCATCACACAACCCTAACTTAGTGTGACAAAGGTTCAAATTTTTATTTTCTCAAACAAAAATACATATTTAAAATCTGAATCAACAAATTAATTTCCATGTAAAACAGATAATTATCGTATAATTTATTCAGCCTACATTACTGGAGTTATGTTAGCAGCTAATTCAATCTGAAAATGTCGCATCAAGAAACGATGTTGGTCAGAAATGTGAAAATTGGGCGTGTCGATAAAATCCAACTGAACTCCAAGTCAACTTTATTTATTTTTAGCAGATAATTGATCAATTAGGCCGTAAACACAGGGTGAGGCTGTGACTTTTTCATTTAAACTTGTTTAAATTCATTCTTTATTTCCTTAATGTTTTTGAGAGGGAGTTCCAGATTTTGTGTAATTCCCTGAATGACCAGTAGTGGCGCTATAGACAAAAAATTCAAAGCTATTTCTTTGCATCTTTCAAGCCCCGACTTGCAGGTTAACACTGATGTTTTTGTCCAGTATGTGTCTGATATTCTTGAATGTGTTTATAAACTTATTAGTGTTAAAAATTAAAAAGCTTGTTCTGTTCTGGTAACGATTGTGAAACATCTGGACATTATTGTACAATAAAGGACAATTACGACACATCTAAGCATCGTCTACATGAAATTGTTACACAACACCGTGTCTTCAGTCAGAGGCTTATTCAAAGCCACTGTAACACAGACTGCTGCAGTAGATCCTTCCTGACATTAACAAACGACTATTTGAAGAAACTTGGATAAGATGAGTTAATTTACCTTTGGTATTAGTATTTTTTAAATTAAGTGAATGCTACCTTACTTAGCATTCGCTGCACTTGTTAGCTAAAATATTTAATGCATATTTTATCAGTATTGTTCTTGTTGTTTTATGACCTCAACAGTTTTGCTAATGTTTGTTGTTTCGTGTAAAAGTGTGCTGGATGATCTTCCTCTGTTCTTCCCTTCCCACCAGGTTGTTATAATAAATAATAATTTTTTCTTAATAACTCAGTTTGTTTAATATACGTAGGTGATAGAAATAAAAAGAATTGCATTTGTTCCTCTTTAATGGTTGAATATTCCTGTTTTACTGAGGCGCTCTGTTGAGATATTGCCGTTTTTATTATAGCGACGTTTGGTTTTAATGATAATTTAATTTAAAAATAGTAAAACTAATCATGTGTTTTGTTTTAATCACAGTAATTATTTCTGTGCTGGTATTACTGTGGATGATTTGAGCCATTCAGAGACTCCTTGCATTTGTGGTTTGCTCCTTTCTGTCCAGTTTGCCCTGCAGCACAGACGGTGTGTGTCCAGCAGGACGTTAAAGGGTCGAACACACACATTTATAAAAGTGATGATTGAATCGAGGAAGTACTTTGCATGTTAGAGGTTGTTTTTCTGAACACATGGAGCGATCTATTGACCTCAATTGAAGTGCGTTTGGATGTGTGCACAAACATGCATGCTCTCCTCCAGTAGCAGCTTTTTGTGTGTGAGTCATTATGCGTTCAGCATTAACAAGCTCTGTAATGAAAGGAGACGGTTTTTCTGTTGCTGTGGTAATGGAGCTGTGCTGAGTTACAAGGCAGGAAGGCTCGAACATAGTGACGGGTTCGGAGGCAGACAGAGACGAATGGACAGACAGCACATGCAGGAGATAAGAGGACAGTTGCCGTGTGGGATGACGGCGTACTGTATGTCAAAATAGAGGTCGTGAAGTTGACACTGAATGAGAGAGTGATGGATGATCTTGTCTGGGCTGCCAGAGGTAAACAAGAGATTTTTGAGTTCTTGAGGGTACAGGTGATTGATCTGACTGATCCCCTGAAGAGAGAGACACTCAGATAGATGGATAGAAACAGGAGAGGAGGAGTCGCCTCGACAGACAGACGGATGGATCAGGTGACAGGAATGCAAAGCGATGACAAACCTAGAACCAGAATGGACGCGTTAGATAAGAGTGATTTATACTCTGGTAGATGGTGTTAGAGTTTGGGAGACATGAGGATTAGCCGGGCTGATAAAAACAACAACAACAACAAAAGCATCTAGATTTTAACATTCTGTGGCGTCTGCAGATTACTGATGTGTGACCTTGAAGCTGAGTGGCATAAATGTAGCTAAGGAGGGTCACCCAATGTCCCTGCTCAGCCACGCGGCGTTGTTCAGGGCCATCAGTCTGCATGCAAAAACACGAGGTCTTGTTTTTATGGTTCAAATAAGTCAACACAACAGAGAACATTTTGATCGAGAGTTTAAAGTGGAAAAAGGCTGATACTGTCTGTGTTACTGCAGCGCTACAAAAACGGATCAGTCTGCATCAGTTTTGCTGTGAATAAGTACCTTTACATCTTTTTGTAGTATCGACTAAACCTAACTTGAAAGTGTTTTGGCAATCCCACTAAGTACTGCTGTTTGGCACCAAATATAAAGATTTTTTTTTTTTTTCAAAAACTTGAGATGTGGTTGCTATGTGGAGCTTAAAATAAATATTTAACAAGATATGAGCAAGTAAATCTAATGTGACACTGAGGAAACAAAATCAGTTGTTTCTAAAGAAGATGGAGGGAAAAAATGTGAACAAAAAGTAGAATATTTCAGCTGCCACCTCCAAATCATAACCAAAGGCAAGGTCCTTTGGTTTTGTGTGTGTGTGTGTGTGTGTGTGTGTGTGCGTGTGTGTGTGCGTGTGTGTGTGTGTGTGTGTGTGTGTCATTGCAAGACAAGCAGCTGTTTCATGGTTATGTCACTGCTTTATTTATGATGTGTCACAGTAAAATACTTTAACTTCCTTACCATATTTAACCAACCAGAATAACAACACATGTAAAATATTTAGTCATAAGTTTGTGGATTTCCAATCGTTTGATCAGATCCCTGAATGTTGTGAAGCAAAGCAAAAGATTGAAATGTTTGGGTACACGCTGATTTTTCCACTAACATGTAAAACAAAGTGAGCTCAGAATAACTGAATTCATTATTCTTTTTGAAGATATGATTTGCATTAATTTTTGTTCATTTGAAGAACTTTCAAGGCTTACAAAGTGTGAACCAGCGATGCTTCATTATGCAAAACCAACCAGGGATTTGGCTTCATAAAACATAGTTAATCCAAATATATAACAAAGATTCTGCTTCAGAGGTCCGCTCAATAGCTGAGTGAAGCTCATCGCATCAACACTGGCTGGAAAAAGCATCTTTCTTGAATATTTATGTCACTAAGGTTTTATGAAACAAGCTGTTTTTTTCAGGCAGACATTGAATCTATCCTAATTGGGGCCTGCCCCATAGCAATGCATAAGGAGAGCAGTGACTGACTTGCGAAGCAAGTCAGTCACTGCCTCCATGCATTGCATGGCAGGCACCTATTGTTCTACACCCAATAGAACGCCTCTTTATTATTTATTTTTCTTCCGTTACCGTTAATGCGGCTCGTACCGCTGCGAGCCCACCCACAAAAGTGGTATCAAAACGTGCGGCTCGGTCCCGGCATTGGAGCTATTATTTTTATAAGGAATCGGACTTACGATGGCGACGTAAAAAGCGAAAAACGAGCAAAATTTCCAACTGCCGAAACGCAGAGCATAACTGAAACCAACTGCCGCTTTTTTAGAGTGAGAATTTAAGCAGATTTTTGACCCCAAAGCGATTTTGAAATCGCCGTCACGCCCACAAATATCGCCCGATTGGTATCAAACTCGGTCATGACATTGATCGCCTGCTCCGGTAAAATGTGTTCGATATTTCTCTAGCATTTACGGTTTTCTGTCAAGGTGCTTCAGAGTGAAATCATGGGACAGGGTAACTGACGCTCTCCCTGATTCACTTCCATGTATTTCTGAAAAGTTTCTGCACAATTTTTTGTCTCATCACTGCAATTACTGTGAATGAGGTAAAAATATGAATTGATACTATCGGAGACGACAAATAGCCCTCTCATACGCTTCAAACGGTTTTCAAATATGTATTACGGTTTCTGAACGGCAAAGGTTTGTTCGGAGTGCTTTTTCCATATTAATTGGCTGGGTGTCTCACAAAGATAGAATTTTTCTCCCCCCTTTCTGTCTCAAACACACTGACAGTTAGCAGCTGATCCATTACCATAGCAACGGAACACATGAGGCCAGAGCAGCTGATTTATGGGAGGACACTCTGGAATGAGCTGGCCTTTGGAACTACTTGTGTTTTGGGCATTTTATAACAGATTTTAACAAACCATTGTTACAGAAAGGATTAGTGTGTAATTTTTAAATAAAGCTTAATGGAAATTTCCCAATAAAAGCCCCAATATCTCTGTCAGGTGAGTGCAGCGCCGTAATATGCAGTGCCTATATTATCTTTTCCTCTCAGGTTATGGCACTGGCTTGCGCAGCAAGCCAGTGCAATGGCATTAACCTTTGACCTAATGATAATAAATAGGACTATCAGAACACCATATCTGTAGTTCTGACACTCAGTTAAAACAGAGCTTCCATTTAGAACTACTGGCTGTTTAGGCCAGTAAATAAGGAATTTAACCCAAACACTGTTGGATTAGTGTGGGCATTTAATATGAAGCTTATGTTTATATTTCAAAATAAAAGCCTTCATATTTCCCTCAGGTTAATGCATCGCCGTAAGGCGATGCAATAATATTAGAATGCTTTATATTCTTCTCTCAGGTTAGGGATCTGCCTTGCGCAGCAAGGCAGATCATTAAGATAAAACTTTTACCTTAAATAAACTATTAGCTATTTTACTTACTTATTAGTCATTTTAAATATACTGAATTGAGTAAGTCAATTACAGAAAACATTCTAATGATACCCCACATGCTATTGGCAACACTTAGGTAAAGATATGTTTGGCCTGCTTTGATCAGAAAAACTAACTGCTTCAAACTATTAGGATTCCATCTCTCCCTGTGTGTTTCATTCTCATGACAGTTGAGCTGCTCTTTAGAACTACAAAGACTGAAGGTTAGAACTACAACATGGTGGAACTGTCAGTTACTACAGAGGAGGACTGAGCTGGCCTTTAGAACTACTTGTGTTTTGAGCATTATAGAAACGATTTAACACATTCACTGTTACACATGGGATTAGTTTGACCATTTCTTATGATGCTTACTGAAAATTTCAAAATAAAAGCCTTGGCAATTTTTCATCATATATTTGCTCATTTTTGCTTGACGTGATTGGTTTATCCAAAGCACTCTTAGACACTGGATTAGTGTGGGCATTTAATATGAAGCTTACTGCAAATTTCAAAATAAAAGCCTCAATATGACCCTCAGGTTAATGCATCGCCGTAAGGCGATGCAATAATATTAGAATGCTTTATATTCTTCTCTCAGGTTAGGGAACTGCCTTGCGCAGCAAGGCAGTTCATTAGCATTAGCATTTTATCTTAAATAAGCTATTGGGTATTTTTTTGTCTTTTTAGCCATGTTTAGTATACTTAATGGTGTAAGTCAAGTATAGACAACATGCTAGTGAGCTGATTATCATGCTGAATCGTGCATGTCCATGTTAGTCAACATTCTTGTGATTCTCCACATGGTTCTTTGGAAGTTTTTAAGCTTAGCATTGATGCTAATTGTTACCATCAGAACGCTGGGTCCAAACCGACGGGCACACTTTGGCAGGCCCCAGTTAAATTTCTTCAGGAATTTTCTAGTTACTAAAATTATTCTTGAGTGCAAGAATAATGAAGGGGAATTTGGTAAAACATGTTTTTAATTCCTTTCCAGTCAGAGATGTAGATACATTTCTTTAATATTTGCCTTTTCAAAGTTATAAGACTTTAATCAAATGTTTTTGGTTTCCTTCCACATGTTTTTTACAAGTTTGCCTGAATTTTGACACATTCTTCCTGACAGAACTGGAGTAACTTTATCCGGTTTGTACCGACCTTTAACCTTTAGATGGGATGGAAACTCAGCTGTGTTGAGCATAACTAATTTGATGGTACATGTTCAGTCATTTCTCCCCATTTCCAAAATGATGCTTTGAAACTTTATTTTCTTGTAATGATCTATTTTGTGCACCAGTCCTTCCTCCAGCAAAAACACCCACACAACTTAAAGTTACTTTTTCTCCAAATAAGGGATGTGATCTCAGGTTTGCAAGCTTCCAAATCTTTCCTTTCAATGTAGCGACAACCAATCTGTCACTCCCTACAAATTAAGTGTTTGTTTCTGTGGTTATTTCCAAACTGTAATCTAATCTTGAAGGTTAATTTGGCCCAGTATTCGTAGAGATTAGGGACCATTAGCCACCCATAAATAACTACAATACACCGATACTTGAGACCTGCTCAAAACATGCATATAGCTAAATATTTTTATAGTTCAAGAACCAAACTTCATATGTATTAATGCGCACAATGGAAACTGTGTTAGCCTTACTGTAAACGCTAACAGTCTTCCTTCTCTTTGGGTCTTTGGGTTACAACCAATCAGCTCCAAGGAAAATGAATGGTGATCCTGGATTGGCACTCTTTAGTCAAGAGAGCAAATATCTTATCATCCTTTTTAATATTTCCAGTTTTCACTGCAGAGTTACCAAACTGTTGAAGCAGCTTTAAATAAACACAGCACAGCCAGATGGTGGTGTTGGAGCTTTTGAAGTTGTGAAACTGAGTAGCTGTGGCTTTTCGATGATGATGGCCTGCGTCTTGGGTATTTGCAGGATGCAAATTCCTGCAGATGTTCCCTGTCAGTGGGAAAAAACCCCAGAAAAAACAAAAAAAACAACTGGGTTTGCGAATGCTAATATGATGTTTGCCAAGACAGTGAGGATATGGGTTAATGATTCAGACAATGAGACCCACCTGTTCTCTCTTGTGAGAAGATGCAGATTTCCAAACTGTCAGGGTTTGTGAGAGCACATTTATTTGTGTGTTCGCTTTTTAGTCTGCTAACACAGGAAGTGAAAACCTGATATTTCACTCTATAACTGTTTTATCTCACTGTCTCATTTATCAAACTAAACAGTTTGTTTTCGGTTTAACAAAAGTATGTCTGTTTGGTAAATGACAGAATAATGAGATCAATCTTAGCTTCTTTTAATGTCAAACGTTTATATACTCCAAACATACTTTGCCTTGAAACAGTTGGGGAAATCATAGCTGTTAATGACGTAACTTTGTGGGCTTTTCAGTGGTTAATTAACAGCATTAACACTGTTAGAGCAACATTTCAAACCTATTCAAAACTAATTTTCTAGATTTCTGAAAAAAAAACAAAAAAAACAATATGGAAAGATAAATGGCCAAAAGGCTACCGATCGGTTTTTGTGCAACAAAGATCAACGTGTTTTGGTGTGAAATGTGAGTATTAACCCCAGAACAAAAGCAACAGACCTTGTGAAAATGCTGGGTGAAGCAGAGCGTTATTATCCACAGTGCAATGAGTCGAGTATGGCTACAGGTGAAAAGACCAGTCTGAGGTGAAAAAGCTACTGCAGAGGATCCTCACCAGTACTTACTCAAAATTTGTTTGTTCATTTTTTTGCAGAACAAAAAAAACCATACATTCCTATATTATAAGAAAAATCTTAGTACATTTGAAATAAGAATTCATTTTCAGCAAGCAATTGGAGCTTTTGTAAGTAAATAATTCTTTAATATTGGTTGAAAGAACCAGTTCACTCATAACATGGCAGAAATGTCTTGCTATTAGTGAAATAATGTGCACTCTTAAAATCAATATTAAGTAATTATTGTTGAAAAGTTACTTATAAGTTCGTTTTGTCTTGTTTCAAATGTATTTGAAAATGTGCTATGTAAATAAAATTACCGTACCTAATAAGTTTTATGAAAATATGTTATAAGTTTCTTGAATGTTCAACAAAACTTGTAGCAAAACCCAAGATTTTATCTGGTAGATGAAAAGAGAGATATGATGAGAGGTTAAAGTTAATAAAAGTTAAAGGAAAACACCTGGTCAGTGACAGGAACAGTACACGATTAGTTGCAGAAAAGCTCCAGAAAGTAAACTCTAAATTCTAAATCCTTAACATAAAATAATCAGAGTTACTGCAGTACAATAAGTGTTTTCCATGATTGAAGTTTTTGTTTCATTTATTTCCAGAGAAACTTAACAGTATGCGGAGATGAGTGACTGTCTGGAAGAAATCGTTGACACTTTTAGAAATTTTTTCCAAGTGAACAACATGCTTGAATCATTGATAGATGAATGCATTAAGTTATAAATGTTAATGCTACATCGCTGCATGGCTGTTCAGGACAGGAAAGTTAGAAGTGAAGGCTCTGCTTTGAATACTGGAAAGACTTTTCCACTTTTTTCAGAGGATGGCTGTGACTGCTGTCTTCTGTAGGCAGGTCCAATACTCATAAGTATTCCTCACAGTCCCTTCAAATCAGAAAAAAAAAACATTCCTTTAAGGTCCTTTCCTCCTTTTGTTTTCTCTATTGGATTTCACAGGACAGTTTTTATGATAAATGGATGAGCTACCTAAAGAAAACCAAACAGCAGAGGTGTATAGCCTGCAGCAACAAAACCACTGCAAACTAATTTAAGTTAACTTTACCACTAACATCTGACATTTTTAGCTTTATGCAGGGGCAGAATAAGTTTGATAACCTTTACTAAGCGTGCACGATGAACAAGTGAATTCCAACTATGTCAGCAGCGAAGCTTTTAAAAATATATAGAAGCATCTGAACCTTGAGTATGGGTCTTTGAAGGAGAGCAGCGTAGCCTGGAGCACAGAGGGGTGTCTGCTTGATTTTACACTAAAGAGAAACGCACTTCGCATTCCAGTTCCCACATCCCCATGACTTCAGTGTCAAAAAACATAAAAAGTTAAATAAAATTCAGAGCGTTAGGAGTAATTATTTCCATTTGGCAACTTTTTTCTAGGTCACCAGCCAACATGATGTGGTAAGCATTTCTAAGCCCAGTGTGGCCTTTAGTTTAGGCTTCGGGCTCCAACAGGGAAGAGAGACCCCCCGCTGGGTTAATGGGCCTGCAGCACCCCCCTCTACGCTCCTGTTTGTGGAGACAAAAAAGATGGAAAGGGTGAGGAGGGGGAAGAAATGGGAGTGAGGTATGTGTGTGCACGTACAGCACATCTTCTGCTTGATGAATCCAGTTCCCCCATGTTCCCTGCCTTCACCTTATCGTTCCTTATAATTTTTCGTTCTGAAGAGGCTCTACATTTCTTTCAGAAGCAGATTGCTCTTTTCTTTTTTTTTTCTTTCGCTCTCGCTGCCCCCCAGATGCAGATGTAGCTCATTTAGTTAATTACTGTCATTTCCGCTTGGATAGTGCTTGCAATGCATGCTAAAAAGACTAGCACGGAGTAAACGCCTACCTCAAAATACACATACCACCAAATCACGCTCTGTAATAACATAAACAGATACAGGAAAACTCATTTAGATCCAGACTCACTTTCTGCATTTATGCTCCCATATTATAGGACGTGTTTTTAAAGCAATTACTAGCAATACATAAATGCAGCAAAGGCCCATCTGGAGAAATCACAAATAATGAGACAATGGACATATGACGCAGTTTTATTTATATGGAAATGATGCAGGTTAAAATTTCCTCTGTTTGGTAAGAGCCAAACAATTCATGGGAATCTAAAACGTTCTCCAGTTTTTGCTTCAGCGTATCTTTACAATCCAGAGAAACATTCAAGGACAAACTGCACAGTTTGGTCCGTTTCATTGTCTTATTTGTGAACACTGGGATTAGACTTTAAATGGACAAATTCCATCACAACTGTGAATAAGTGCAGCACTTAAATTATGATGCTTCAAAGCTCAAAACAAATGGTGTGTTTCCATCATAAATGAGCACAAAACTTTCTGCTAATGTTTAAAAAAACATAATTGCGCAATGCTTCTGTTTTCATTAAAAACAGAAACGCAAATAAAATTACATGTGAATGAGTTTGTTCAGCAATATCATTAACTCTCTTGCTTCAATTTGACTCCTCAAGCATTTTTTCTGGTGGGATCACATTTATCCTGCATGCGCTTTTGCAAGTTTCTTTGTGTAGTTACTGGAACTGACGGTCTGACGGGACAACCTCCCTGCTTCCCCGCTGTCTGGACCAAGGGACGGTTAAAAAACATTGCACGCTCCGTGCCATGGCAAAGGGGATAGCGATCTTTTCCACAAATTGGCATTTCGATTGAGCAAATTTATTTCCATAATTCCATTTTATGGAAATAAATTATAACCAATTGTGTTCATAATTGCACAAATGCAGATAGAAATAGAAATGCATAATTGCACCACAGATGCAAAATAGTTTGAAGTACGAATACATTTAAAACTCATAACCAGTTTGACGCTAATGTGAAAAAGTTAATCACACTCCAAAAACAAACAATTCAATGCCAACACGTTGCCTTGGCGAACACAAAGGAAGCTAAAACGCTTGTTTTTGTTTTTAGCAGCACATAAATGAAAGTGTGAACAATTTGTCTCTGTGAAGAAAACAGAGACAGTTTTAACGGCTTTAAAAAACTTAAAGATCATTTTCATTTCTTCTGTTTATTTTTATAATTTCAAATGAGTTCTTATAAATGATCACAATTCTTACTTTTAAGATGACTTAAACGCGTCAAGCTCACATTTCTTTGTTGATTTGGAATTATGCCAAAATAATTTACAAAGATTTGCTCCTCTAAAGAACCACCTCAGTAACTGGCTCCTAATTCTTTTTTTTCTTTTTTTTAATCCCAAAATATGTCCTAAACAAACAAACAAAAAATGTAAGCACAATCTTAAAATAAAACTGTGCTCACAAGCTTATTGGTACTTAACATCAACACAAAGATGATGGGGCAACTCCTGAGGGAGTAAAGATCGTCATTATCCTTTACAACAGAAACTCCTACTGAATATTGTACAGAAACATGAAGCAGAAAACATTTAAACAGCTACAAACTAAATTACACAATATGGAGCCGTTGGGTCTAATTAGCCATGTACCCATTATTTTATTGTGTTTTTGCAGAAAAATGAGACCCTACAGTCTTTCTTAAACTCACAATAACTGTATCTGTAGAATTCCTGGCTTAAAAACATCATTCACAAATACAACAGATACTTTGAAATTTCAACAAATTGCTATTTGTAAAATGTTTTCTGTCATTTGTTTTCTTCTAGTCGGTGTGCCTGTGTGGCTACTATCGATTTTAGGAATCTGCGCCACCCACTGGATGTAGGGAGAAACAACAACCTCAGTGTTACACTAAATTTCTGCCAGCAGTGCCACTGATCGCTAACATCTACTGAGTTCATTCACCCAACCAAAGAAAATGGATCCACAGAACCAACCGTGTTACAACTTAGTCACAACATATTATCTATTTCTCTACTTTAATCTATTTTATCTAATTCATCTACCTAATCTCTCCCTTCTACGCGGCATAGGTTGCTACAAGCAATAGCCACACAGGCACACCCACTAGAAGGAAACAAACGCACCCAGTAGAACACTTTCATTCTATTGGCTGAGAGGTTGCCAGGTGACGGTGCTTTTCTGTTCCAAACGTGAGCAGAAAATGTTTCATAAGCGAGCAGAGAGGTTTGCAAGCGGAGATTTAACGTGAGCAGAGACAAGTTTTGAGTGCGAGGAGAAAGGTTTGAGAAAACACAGTGAATATTTAAAAGATAGCAGAAGTACAAACATTATAAGATTTGAGAAGAAAGACATGAAGTCCTGCTTTCAAACTGAAAATGTAAGGACAAGTACTAAAAGTTTTGAGAAGACATAAAATCCTAGTTTATGGCAGAAAAATTCCCCCATAAAGATGTATGCATTTGTGAAGCATTTTATCAAGACCAGACGACCCTCAAAGCACTTCATGCTGAATTCATTCATTCACTGATCAATTACAATCCCTAACAAATTATTTAATTAACAGATAAAATTAGTTTCTATTACAATTTCCTCCACAATGTCTTGTTGATTCTATGTTGAAAGCTCTTTAAGCATATGAGGAATTCTTTTTTATTAATATATATAATTTTGACTTTTCTTTGCGCTTGGGGACTAAAAAACTGTCAGAAACATGCATCAGCCACAACAAGCCTTTGGCCTTTTCCTTATCAGCTCTGAAATCATATACTGGTATATCTGTGGTTTCGGGCTGTGGATGAGGTTTATCTGCCATCAACAGCCCATCTGGTCCTCCCCCATCCATGCTATCACTTTCCACTTTACAGATAACAATCTGCAAACAGGAAGCCCACACTTTCAATTTATGGAGGTCTTCAACATGCAGTTCTTCTTCGCCTTCCACAGAAGAGCGAAACCTCTGAAAAACATCGCTTGCAGCCTCATTGCTTTTTGGTTAATTATGCAAGAAGTGCTGCCTCTGCAGATGTTTCTTGACAAATAACACAACGAGGCACCGTCAGGTTTAATTGTGTTCTGGAAAGTTACAGCTGCGCTCAAGGTGGGTTTTTTTTGCTAGTCGTACCATGTATTGACCTCAATTAAATTAAAAAAATTCACAAAGTCAACACATCAAAATATTCTTGTGGGAGCTTGAAGTTTAAAAATGTTAGTCTTTTACATCTTGGATGAAATGTGGATAACATTTTGCTGCATTTATTATGATGGAAATCAAGTGATGATAAAGAAAATCTATTTTTTAAAAGCAATCAAAGCGCATATATTGTCAGAGCATCACAAGTATAGCTATTGTGCCAGAAATGAAAACTACGATAGGCTATTTCACCACAACTATTGAGTATGGTCCTATGAAATCTGTTTGATTTTCCAAATTCCACTTTTTTCATTTCATTATTTTTTGTAAATTCCACTTTTTCCATCCTAACCATTTTTATTAACCAAAAAATGTGTTCATTATAAATTGAAACAGTTACACTTATCAATGACCAAAGATTTCCACATTTACTGTTATTCAGGTTTCATATATATATATATATATATATATATATATATATATATATATATATGGAATCAGCTCCAGTCTGAACTCCAGATGTCAGAACTGACTTCATTGGATTTATTTCCAGCGGTTCTTAAAAACAGGCAACGAGATTCTATTAAACAATGAAACGTGAAATCTCACAGAATCCGTTGATATTGGCGATCAGTGAAAGCTACACAGTAGCTTCGGTTGTGTTTCTGCCACTGCAGCTACAGTTAGCCATAGCGATAAAACTCACCAGGGTGCAGACGTCTTCCAAAAGAGAGAATAAACTTCAAACTTAACAAAAATTCACGGCTAAAGTTTTATGAATTAGCAGAAAACTTTTCTGTATGTTTTGTCAGCACACAGTAACTGGAGAATAAAAGCTAAAAGTGTAGAGTCGGGTCAGAAATGTGGGGAAGCCAACTAGCTAGCTAGTGGGAGCCTGTCCCGCCTGCTAACTCTTGAACATTTAAATAAATCAGTGGAAGAGTTTATTGAAGATTTTGTGGTTTGGACTGAAGCAGATATTCTTTTAGGTAAAAAAAACAACAACAAACAAACTTTGCTCTCTTTTGGTTTACCAATTTATCGTGGACAGAAACGTTGTATAATTCAGATATCTCAGACAGATGGAAGAAATAAAAATGAACAGAGGTCCTGATCAAGTGTTCAGAAAGTTTTACTGTTTGCAGGTTTCATTGTGACACCTTTGGTGTTGAAATCATCTAAATGTTTTTAAAAAGAGATATTTTCATTTAAAAAGTTGAAAACATGAATTCCGTTTTTTAAATGATGATGAGATTCTTTTAAATATGTTTAAAATTAATTCTGTGTTCTGCTGAAACACCACTTTTATTTATTTATATATATATATATATATATATATATATAAGGAGCCAAAACACAGAATGCTTGCTTCCCCCTTTCAGTTCGAACACGTGGAACATGTGCAAAAGAAAAATGTTATTTGAGCGTAAAGATTATACCAACATGTTTTCTGCAACCGTTTATAAACAGATAAACTTGATGCTCTGATACTTGTTTTATTGAAAAGTGTTGGTCTGTTTGTAATGGGATGTTTTTCTACCAAAGAGAACTTCAACATGCTTCATGTAAAATTTATTTGTGTTCCTCTTCACAGACTAAATGTATATTCGGTTGCAGCAGGTTCCGTCAGCTGTCAGAGAACATGCTAAAAGAATCCGTCCAAGTAGGTAAACAATATAAATTTAGTCAATTGTATGATCGAGTCCAGATTTAGATTGGTATGGAAAAACTTTATAAAGTGAAAGAAAGAAAAAAGACAAAGAAACAAACCAGACAGAAAAGGCCAGGAGAAATAAGAGAGCCCAGAGGAAATAAGAGAGTAAAAGGATTATAAATCAAAAACAAAAATAAACAAACATGGGCAGGTGAAGTGGCTGTGAGGTTAAAGAGAATCAACACAGGAAAAGATCAGATGAATGCACAAACGTACATATACATTTTTAAAAAGCACCTCAGATATTTCTTGCTCCGAAACGGCTGCTAAGAATTAATCTTACAGAAACAAGAGAGTTACGTTCTGAGCTCAACGAAGAGAAAATACAGGCGCTGAAATATACACAACCTGACGCTCTTGAGTCACAAACAATGACTGGAAAGAGATCATGATCAGGGCGAATAAAGCGTCACAAGCCTAAAAAATGATCAACAGTAAAACTGGCAGCAAGCCGATGCATTTTTGTCAGAAAAATATTTAAAATTTCTGTCATCACTGAGATGAGTTAACTACATGAAGACCAGATTGGTTTTCCTATTAGTTAAAGTGGCTTAAAATTATTTTAGGGAGATATTATTCAAAGCTCTGAGATCTAAATAAAGTTTTTGTTAAACAAGTTGACTTTTAGAAGGTTGCAGAATATGTCTCTTTGTAGCAGAGGCTACGAAAACTAATGTCGCATTTCCAAGCAACATTACCTTTTTTTGGCCAATTCTCCTCTTTATCCTCCTCAGCTTGATTTTCACTTGTTATTTCTGTATTGTCTTTCAGCTCTGAATGTCACTTATTGATGAGAAATTACTGCTGTAGCTGGAGGATGCTAGCACTATAGCACTTAGCATACATCAACTATCCAGGAGCAAAACAATCTGCGTGACAATAATTTATTTAAATTTATAAAAACTAAACAGCCTACAGTATTTCTATTGTGTTGTTTATTTATACAGGTGAAATAAATGTTTCTCAAATAAAGTCTAAAAAGCTTTCACTGTAAAACACACTTATCAACGCCAAACCTTGTCCAATTTTCCTTCTGCTTTACAATTACATATTACTTTGTGTCGAATAAACCCCAATAAATAAAAGGTCGAAGGTATGAAGAATATGTTTTAAATACAATTTATGTAGATTTGACCAATTTAATCAACCTTTTCTAAAAGGATTGTTTAGGTTATAATAAACACTGTTACATTTATTGTACTACTAATGCTCGTCATCTTGCAATCAAAATGAATTGACATTTGCATGAGTCAGAAATAAAAAGACTTAATCTGTTATGAGGAAACAGAAATCTTGGAAGATTATAAAAGAAAACAGAAGATGAGCTTCAAAAGTGATCATGATTGCGTGTTGACTCACTTTTAGCTGATTTTGAATGATGCCTTCTGTCCTGGTGAAATGTCACCAAGCAGCCAACAGCTGCTAAAAGCTAATTAATGAAGAGCTTGTTCCCGCTGTGGATGAAATTGCGTGGCTAAATTTAAAAGCCACACTTGTGCCTTGCTGTTTTTGCTTCTTCTTTTGAATAAAACTTGCGTTCTTGCCTGTATTATTAGATGCGCGTCGCTTCTACTTGAAGAGAGTCCCAGTCATGCATGAAAATCGCTGTGTGAACTACAAAAGGTCAATCTCGTCATGTGGAGCGGAAACATGGTAATTAAAAACAAAGTGCAGCCCTAAATGCTGTTGCGATGATTAGACATTGATTCTAATGCACGAAAAATAGATGAGTGACATCAATTGAGTATACTAGTTATTCTTTATTAACTAATGCGCTGTTGAATTATATTGGAAAAGTTAATTTATTTTAGTAATTTGATTCAAAATGCAACATATATTTTAAGTGTTCATCTGTTAATTTTGATGATTACGGCTTAAATCTATTTAATATTTTATAGGACTGCTAAAAGTATGGAGATAACTGCAAATTCAGGCGCAGCCGCCGTCAAAGGCCGCATTTGAAGGTCGATGACGTCACAGCGACGCGACAAAGGCTGTCTAAGATTCCTCTAAACGTGACTTTCTTTGCCCTGGATTTAGACCACGGCTCCAGTGGGTCCTTCACCATATCCCAAGATTCATTGTGGGCAAGCAAGTGAAGTGGATGAGTATTGCAGTTCTAAGTTTCTGGCGAGACAAAAATTGTAGCTTGAAACATCAACTGCTTCTACAAACAACCGAAGCGCTTAAAAGTACCCACCTAGCTGTTTTTGGCTATACGTTATTGTTTTTTAGTGTCTGAAAAATGAGCAGTTTAAAAACCTCCTGATTGTTATGTCACATTCAACAGGCACTGCCCCATTACCTAGCAACCACGGCAAACCATCAGCTGGTTTTACCGCTGTATAACGGCTGCTGGAAAAGACAAGAGTTTTCTTGTTGGTTGTGGTGGAAGCTCCATTTATGCTTTTCCAGGATGAGTGACTGTATAATTATGCATCTGTCTGCATCATGTGCGGGTGTAAATGTTGAGTTGGGGGCGTGGCCAGCAACAGCTTATTCGGATTTAAAGTGACAGGAGGCCATAAAGCGGTTCATCCTGAAAAATGCTTAAAATCTCATTGTATAATTTGTTCAAAAAATGTTTTTTATAGTCCACAGACCTATCCTAACCAGTTCAAGGAAACATAGTAGATGACCTTTAGAGTAACTAAACCCCAAAGTAAACATTTTTTGCAGGTAAATTGTAACATTTTTGAGGAGATTTGCTCAATTCTGCAATATTTTGCCTAAAACCGCCTCAGTGCTGCCCTCTTTGGGTTAAACAGTGGCTACTGCAGCTGAATTTTCCTATTGGTTACAATGGTACAGCTTGGTTGATGTCTGCATCACAGCCCCACGTTTGGTTATAAAACCATGTAGATTTTCTGAAATTAATTCATTTTTGATTCGATTTTTAATTTATTTTCATTCCAGCATTTAGATTTCTAAATATCAATATAAAAGTATCTTCACAATGACCATGTCTCACATTCAAGACAGTTAGCGTTTGTTGTTTGGGTTTCCTCGGACTTCAACAACTGTTTGGAAAAAACTAAAAACATTTATTATTAAAAAAATCTTGGTCATTTTTTAAACGGAGATTTTCGGTCAGATTGAGGATAATGTTTGCCTTAGTGCAGGGCTACACAGTGGGCGTGCATAAACAAGATTGGAAATACTTCAGAGACTCTCCAGATTCACATGGAGTTCACATCCATACGCCACAAAATTTGGCACATACTTTAAAATTCTGCTTCTCTTTCCAAGAACTCACTTTCCACGCAGACAAGAAGTTCAGAGACTCCAGAAAAACATATGAATGTAAGAACTATGACGGCCTCTTTAGGCACTTAGTTTCTATTGTTACAAGGAGCTGACATTTCCGACAGGTCGAGTCGAGCTGAAGGAGGGAGCAACTCGAAACTCCATGTTTGGTCCGCCGGAGTGTCACAGCGTTTTGACAGTCCCAACTTTTCATGTGTCCTGAAGAAAAAATGTCCTGAACTGAATTAGCTTAAATCAGATGAACTGCTAGTCATTTTTTTAAAAGATCCGGTGGATTTTTATGGACAAAAACTTTGCCTTTTGATGTGTGTTTGAGATTTTTTCCAACTGAATCCAGACGGAACTGCTTATTGCTCTCTGATTCGGTCTGCTGTGAAACTTTTTCCAATCAGTCTTTGAAACTATGTTTTGCAGGAAGACAGTTCAGTTATTCTGGGGAGTAAATTCACTCTTCTTTCCTTTGCTACACATAAAGATGATGTGACACAGTAATAATGACTACTGAAAAAACAAAACATTTACAAGTATCGTATTTTCCATCAGTAGTAACGTTTGATTGTTGATCACACGACTGGTGTGATGCAAAAAGTGTTTCAGTGCAGCTTTTTAGAAAATGTAATCATTTAAAAAAAAAAAAAACACCTCATCATCGTTCAAAAACCTTCTGTGCTTTTCACATCTACAATCATAGAGACTAAAATCTCATTTGTATTTAAGTCTCGACTTTGACTAGGTCATTTCAGGGAAGGGGGTCGGCCAGCTTTACAATTTAAAGAAATATTTTTTTTTAAATGATTTTATTACTATTTTCAAGGTTTGAAATCAAATTAAAACTAACTTTTGAAAATAATTATAATTGTTTTATTTTCCTATGGGATAATGATATTTGCGTAAAATGAACCAAAAATAAATATTTTCAGAACTCATGACCAAATTTTGTAGGACTAACCTGTTGATTTTTGATTTTTACATTAACCGATTACTAATTGAATAGCAAAAGACGCTTAATAGAATATTTTTTTTAGTATTTGAATCAGGGGGAGGTAAATTTATGCAAGAGTTGTTTTTTTTTTTTATTTTGAATAGAAAATGTATATTTTTTGTACAATTTTAGCTTAATTAGTGCTCTGACTCTAGTGCTTTCAGTAAATTGAATTTTATGAGTTTGTAAACTCCAGTAAACGATTAATCGATTACTAAATTAGTTGACAATAATTCAGTTATTGATTCATCATGAATAACTTGATCAATTATTAAAGCCCTATTAAGAAATATGTACATTTTTGGCTTAATTACTCCTCTAGATTTGTTGTTTTTCCAGCAAATGTTCTTTATCACGTGTCAAACTTGAGGTCCGTGGGCCAAATCCGGCTCGCCGTAGGTTGTTATGTGGTCCTCTACGTTCTAGACGAAACTTTCAATGTGCTTAAATATTATGTTATCAATCAAATCAATACAGCTTTTCTGGTTCCTGCCAAATTATATCAACCAGTCCTTCCAGTTTCTTGAGAATTATTGTGGAAATTCACACAAAAATCAGCAAATCCCCGAACTTTTTTTCACTAATAATTGGGATTTTACTGCAGATTTTTCTCAGAAATGGTCAAAACCTTTCTTATTTGTACTAAACAGCTGCCTCAGCCTAAATTGATGTCAGATTATAATCCATGACCTACAAGCCAGTAATAAAAAGTCACATTTACCCTCATAAATAAGTGCAAATATTTCCAAATTAGTACCACAAAAACACTGATTTTTGTTGGAAAATCACAAAAAGAATCATGAAATCCTGGGAGGACTGAAAAGACGTTCAATAATATTTGATTTTAAGAATTTATTAATATTTTAACAGTTTGTGAACAGGTTTTCTCAACACATTCTGGCTCAACCGGCCCTTTAAGAGCATCAATGATCTTGATTTGGCCCAAACAAAGATGAGTTTGACACTCCTGGTTACATATTCAGCTTACTAAATTAGTTGACGATTATTTCAGTATTTGATTAATCGTGATTACGTAACCCGATTGTTTCAATCTTATTACACACAGACAGAGGTGGGAAAGTATGTTCTATCTCTTCACATCAATAAACCTTCACTGTTCTTCAAGTAAAAGACAGTGAAAGGTGAAAGTAAGAGCTCAAGGCTCTTAAGGCTGAAATGAAGTCAGCACATCAGATATTCAGCCTCCCAGGTTGGTGAAAAGCCTCCATTTTACCTTCAGTGCAGCAGGTGAGAAGCAGAGAAGGGTCCACTCAGGCTATACACTTGAATCAACATAACTAAAAATCATGGACAGATACCACTGGAGGCCCAGCAGGCCCTTTTACACTCAAGGAGGCGCCTGCAGAACATGTTAATTATAAAAACGGTACAAATGGAGCAATAAGAAACTTTTCCAGGGTTTATTCAGACCAGAACGTGAATGTACTCTGGCGCTGGACCTGCTTCTCTATCAGAGCAAAGTGGCTCGTAAGTGACTTATTTTCCACTTCTGGACTATTGATGTGTTAAAAAGGACGAGTAGTATCAATCAGGCTACCTCTAAAACCTGACTTCTGGGTCTGTTATGGCAGCTTTGATTTTAAGTTTGAATAATCCGACCTCTTTTTCTGAGAAAATCTCCTTGGGTTTCTGTAATGATGCCCTAATGGATTTTTGGAGGAGGTAAAGCAGCCCTGCCTCCTCTCCAGTGTTTAGGTAATTCCAGCTGCTCCTCATTACTCTCAGCTCCTCTAATTCTGGATTCTCTTATCGCCTCCTCGCTGCTGGGACCCTCTGGGGGCCGCAGTCAGCCAGCCGCTGATCCCACTTCTTTAAAATTTATTGCCACTTTGTCAATCTGCCTTCGAGTCCTTCTTTCTGAACAACTCATCTCCTCGTAGATATCAAGAATCCCATCTTTAAGTTTTCGAAATGAGCCTCGTAAAGATTCCTCCAACCAGCATCGGTTCCTGCACTGCCTCTGCACAAGATTGCAAATCTAAAAAACAACAAGATGTGTTTATAATTAAGGTTTCTAGTTTCTAACTGATAAGTACAGGGTTTCCTGCAGAAAACTGAACTGATTGCATGCTAGCAACGATGCAAATTGCTAATGCTAATGTTAGTGCTAGTTCTCTGTTGCACTAGCCACATTTCCGTAATAATTATTGATACCGAAAATATCAGTAATATTGAAACAATTATCTTAATGAATACATTTAATCTACATATTAATCTCCACTTTCATTTTGTGCAACTTATCAGGGTTTCCCCCAGAAAACCTGCTAAGCCCGGTGGTTGGGCGCTGGGCATTCATTCATCCCACCGTCGTCTTTTTGAGTTAAAAATTGTTTAAAGTTGACAAGAAATTTTTAAATAACACTTGATAATCATGTGTTATTAAAAGATTGGAAGATTGATACCCAGCCACCAACTATAAAGTCTTAAGAATGCAAACATTTTAAAAAGACTTAAAAAAAAAAGCAATGCCAAGCCTGGTGGGGCCACAAGTAAAGCCTGGGAGCCCGCCAGGCTTATAATGAACTAAGGAAAATCCTGATTATAACATTTTCTCTATTTATTGAGTTAACTAATATGTTCATTGCTTGCATTCGTTTGAGGAAGCAGCTACTCAAGAAAGGATGGACATTTTAAGATATTTTCATAACAATAAAATATTTTAAATGTCTGAAATATTTTAAGCAATTAAGTGACTGCAGTCAAAGTCTAAGAAAAACAAAAATAAAAAATATATATTAAATTTTCAACAGGATTCTAACAGCTTGTATAACCGTACAAAGTACCTGTACTTACTCACATTTTGAATTTATTCATGCTCTCATGAGATTATCCCAACAATCCTGGTGATTTGGGGGATTTTTCATTGGGAATTATCAAGAAGACACTACAAAATAATTTATATAAAACGTTTAAACAGCATTATTAATGTAGCTGAAAAGCCGTCTCAACCACAGAGTGCATACAGTACGACTTCCACAGCTTCCATGAAAACTGACACCAACTTCAGAGTGATCGCAGGTGCTCAAAACATTCTGGTGACAACAAAGTCGAGAAAACTGGGGCAGATTTTGGGTGAACTGTGGAGGATCAGGCAAAGAGGAGCCGAGTGAGAATAACTTTAACATACTTTCCAATGTGGTGCCATGAATACAGTGTTACATTACATTTTTGATGTGCGGAGCATGGAGCTGGAGTTGACTGCCAGAATGAGGTCAGCTTCATCTCTGATAGCAAACGGGGGTAGAATTATAAATTTGGATCGAGAAGATTTTTACTCTTCCCTACAGAAACTTAACTACAATGTGTTCAACTCTCAATCCAGTTAATCTACTGATGAAATCCTCTGACAAGAAGTCACTGGAGTAGAGCCATAAATAAAAGCATTAAATATAAAAGCATTAAAAAAAATCATAAAAACATATTTAAAATAACTGGAGTTTGACATAAAAGTAAAACCAAGTTAGAAAGTAAAAAAGGGTTAAATTGGTCTTGAACTGTGTTTAAAGGTTTTATTAAAAATACCTTATTTTCTCTTCAGGGTTTTGTTTATTCTTACTCCTTAAATTAACAAGTTTCCTTTATTCAAATGTGTATAATTGAAATTATATTAAATTATGTGAATAATTGCTGTTAAACTGTTAATTAACTGAGATACTATTTGTTGTTATTTCATTAGCAACACCGAGGTCTGATTAGTGTCTGACCTTTATATTCGAGGAATCTTTTAAAAACAACCTGTCAGAGGCTAAACAATCTCATAAACACATCATTAACCAATCTAAACGAACTCCAGGTCCTATGAGAAACAAAGTTGTTGACATCAGACGCTTTGGAAACTTAAATCCATTGATACTCCAAAGAACAAGAGCCATTTTCTTTCTTATTTTTTTGGAGTACCAAAACTGCTCCAACGATGAATCAATGAATCATCCAGGAGGTCACAAAAGAAACAACAATAATAACCGTGTTCCAAGTTATTATGCAAGTGATATTTTCTCAGATTTTCTTAAATGCAAAATGGAAATGATGGTCAGTATAATCATGAACTATTACAGTATAAATCAAAGGTTACTGAGCAAAGCTCCCCATGAGAACAGTACGTTTTTCAAAAATAAAAAACTCAAAATGCACCGTTTCAAATTATTCTGCACAGCAAATTTTCTAAACATTCTGAATGTGCAGCATTTAGTGGTCACTGCACTAAAATCAAAAGCTGTTTCAATCAAAACCATCTTAACAGACAGAGTTACATGTTAACATAGGAACCTTCTTTGGTATCACAGAACAATTCTTGATCCACTGAACTTGTGAGTTTGTGGAAAGTTTCTGCTTGAATTTCTTTGCAGGATGTCAGAATAACTTCCCAGAGCTGCTGGTTTGATATGAACTGCATTTCACCCCCACATCTTCTATTAGAGGAAACTCCAAAGGTTCTCAATAGGGTGAGGTCAGAGGTCAGAGGAGGATGGTGACCACACCATGAGTTTCTCCCCTTGCTAATGACCTAATTATTCTATTCAAGTGTGGTGCAGCAGAGGCACATCTAAAGGTTGCAGGACTGAGGGCTGGAGTTTGAGACCCATTTAATAGCGCAACAAAAAATTTAATCTTTATGACACTTAAGTCCAATTTGCATAATAATTTGGAGCACGGTATACAGACCTCATTTCCCTCAGGTGAGATCAGTATTTTGTCATTTCACAGTGAGAAAGAACAACTGTGTAAAAGTAGCAACAATGGCTACGTCTCCACTGTGTCTGCAGATTTGAAGCTTCCTCTAATCAGTAGTTTGAAAGCAACCTAACCATTAGGCCTCCTAATACAGCCTCCTTTGAATTTTTCTGGCTTACAGTTGGCTGCCTTAGCACTGCCTGTAACACACCACTCAATTCATAATTCAATATTCAAACGATCTTCCTCTGAATCAAACCATTTCGATGCCCAACACTGATCTCAACGGATGCCAAATTAGATGTGTTTGTATTTTTTCCACAGCTCTACTTCAATATGTTTAATCATGTTTGAAAAATCCGTCAATAATATGGCTGCACCACGCTCTAAACCTCGCAGTATTCAAATAGAGGATTAAAAACTAGTTTCAATCCAACGTCTCTCTCTATTATCGGTTTGTCTTGTTTGTTTCAGCACATCTGTGTCAGTCAGAGCGCCCGTCTGTCTGCAAGCCTTTCTGATTGTCTGTAGAGAGAAGCCCATCCAGCCTTCCCTTCCTTGTTTTTCAGGGTCTGCTCGCCTCTTTCATGTCCTACCTGGGTACAATAATGAGGTTCACATGGGAACACAGAAAAGAAGCTAGAAAATATCTCCGCTCTCATTTGAGGCGGCCCTCACGGGTTTGTGTGATTGTGCGCGCGAGCTGCAATAACGTCTAAGTTTGCCTCATTTGAATAAAGAGATGAGAGTCTGCAAAGCGTGTGCACACTCTTCTGAAAGAGGACGAGAACATTTAGGGGGTGCATACGTGCATGCATGCGTGGCCTCAGATAGAGCACGAGCAAAGATATAATGAGGAGGGCTTGTAGACTCCGAGACACAAGAATGAGTGTTTAAAATAGGTGGGAGGCAGTCTGTAAGGTGCACGCACTCCTGCAGGAGAGTACAAAAGAAACAGAGAAAACCAAAAGGAAAAAAGGAAAGGAGAGAGAGATTTTTTATGTGGAATTTGGGACCAAACAACACAAGGAGAAGCAGAGTGGGAGGAGGTGAAGAAGGAGATCACATGCACACAATGTGTCCAGAAAACAGAAGGAGTGAGAGATAGAGGGGATGAAAGACGGGAGGTGGGGAGCTAACACCAACCGCAGAGCGGGCGGGGAGAGAGAGGCGACAGAGCTAACGTGGGAAAGAAAAAGGAGAGGCAAGGGAGGCGAGAAAGACGGGAGTAAAACGAGTGAAAGAGAGAAGGGATGTGGAGCTGCTGCGAGCGAGACACAACCATAACACATTATGGCTAATATTAGAAAGAGAGACGAGGTCTGCAGGAGGAGTGAGGGGGGAAGGGAGAGGAGAACCACGAATAAGTCTGAGGATGGGAAGACACACACACACACACACACAAAACACCCATTTAAAGAGATAAATGCCTTTTAGATCAGAAGGTTATTCTGAGCTGCACCCAAGCATGACTCGTTATCTCACTTCACATTTCTTGTGTATTTCTTTTTTTTTTTTAACTCCTTCATTCCTCCACTTCATCCTTCTCTCTTCTGGCTCTCAGACTGTGTGAAGCTTAAACTACTACAGCTCTTCATCCAACCTTCTTCCTCCGCCTCCTTCTTCATCCTCTGCTTGGTGAGCTATTTCTGCTGTGAAGTAAAGTATTTATGCCACTTTAACTTTTTCACATTTTGTCACACAATAACCACTAATTTGATCATTTTAATGATATTTAATGTGGTAGATCAACAGGAAGAAAATGCTAAATTGTGAAGTAGAGGGAAAATAATCCCTGGTTTTTGAAATTTTTTAGAAATGATGAATGGAACAATGCTAGAGTTGCTCTTTTACGTTAGCTTTGTCTTTTTCTTATTGAGTTGTTGGATATTTGGACAATTATTCTGGATGCTGTGCACTTGGAAGGATTTTTCCTCTCACTTTTAGACATTTGTTATGATGAGTAATCGGAGCAACAAGGTGTTACTTTCACAACTGTGAGCAGCTGATTAGCATCTTAAAAGGTCAAACAAGACCTGAACTATGACTAAATATCAGAGGAGTTGAAAAGTACATTAGACATCATGGATAAAGAGCAGAGAGAGGAGAAGGAAGTTCAAATTATCTCTTCCATCAGTCACAGTGAACAGGGATCAAATCCCCAACTTCAACGTCCCTCTGCCTGGATTTCTAACCAGCAACTTGAGAGAGAAGCAGCAAAAGCAAGTGAGGTGGATTAGCAGAGCTTGCCAACAACTGATGCTATTGGCAAGCGCCATCAGTTTGTGCAACCATATTGAGCTGTTAGCATGGCAGTCTTTGGTCAGAGGCTTCTTCAGATTTGTTGCAAGACTGACTGCTACTGGATATCCTTCCTGCTCACAGCATCACCTTACATAAATTATCTTTAAAGATATTTGGATACATGAGTTACGCTTAATTTCCCTTTGCAATAAAGTAATTACTTCCGATTTTAAATGAACTGTGGTGAGCATTTAATGCCATTCCATTGTAGCTCTGGTTATTCCCCCTGTCTCACCGCAGCAGCTTCTGCCACCTGTCTCTGGTTTTCTTTGGACAGAGGGTTTCTCCTCGCCTCTTGTCCATGTTCCATTTTTTAATTAAGTGACTTCTAAAGACAGTCAGCTGCTCTGGATTTTATGAGGCATAACAAAGTGGAAGCATCTGAAGAATCATTGAAAAAATTGATCATTTTAAATATGAATTGAAATTAAATTGTTCTCTCAGATCCTTCTTTGTCTTTACTTTGTGTTTTTAAGCATTCATAATTAACAGACTAATAGATGCATCCTGCTTACTGTTTTCGGTCTGGCTTGTATAACATGATTTGATTAAATTAGTATTTTCCCTCCACTTCCAGATTATAAACCTCTTTGTGTTGGTCGATCCCAACAAAAACACAGAATTTGTGACGGTAATGTGACAAAATGTGAAAAAGGTCCAGGCGTGATTTGGAAAACCGGCCTGCAGGTGTGAAGGAAATATTCTCCCGCATAGATTTATGTCAGTTTCTTCAAAATAAAAAGTTCCCCTATGGAGACCGGAAGCTCTCCGTAAACTCTAAATATTCTCCCCTCTGCCACATTTAATGCTATTAATTTATATTTCTTCATAAATATCCTCCTATTTACTGTCAAGATTGACACCATAAATTTCAGAAACAGTAATCCTTCTGAATATTTATTGAAATTACATTATTCACAGCGGGTGCAGGAGCTGAGTTCAGTTCATTGAGTGTTACGGCTCAGCGTCTGTGAAACGGAGCTTAATTTCACCAATTATAACAGAGGTTCACTCAAATAAACTTCCCCAAATGGGCTCTAATCCGCTTTGTCTTTCTGGTATTTGAGAAATCAAAAAAGCTGTACCCTCGACATGGAGATCCACTGGTTCCTTTGTTTCCAAACAAGCAGAGGTTTTCTGACAAGCTGTGGAGCTGCGGCGCCACCCAGTGGTCAGAAGGGTCCAAACCGGCTGCAGCTTCAGTTCATCTCATGATTTTCTGGAGGGGGGTACTGGCTTGGTTCCAACCACGTTCCTGTGAGAATCAGAACGGTGAGAAAAAAAAAGGATAACTAGACATTTTAACTAGAGTGAAAGGAAATACAGTAAAAACGCACCCTATTATTATTTTTATTTTTTTTTACTGAAATGTGTTAAATGAACTGAAAAGGAAGTCAGCTGGGATGACATAATGAGATATAATGTTTATTTGCTTTTGTCAAAGAAAACACTCTGGATGTTTGGTATCAGCATGATATCATGGTGAATAACCTGAATAATAAATCTGCTCTGTAAGAGTCTTGAATCATCACCCATAAATAGTCTTTAAATCTTTCATATTGGTCTTAATCAATCGTTCTGAAAATATTCTGGGGGTCTTTGAAAGTTATGTTTTGTTTTTTGTTTTTTACTTTGGCTGCTTTCTCACTAATTTTCCATCCATCACTTGACTGTTTCCAGATTAATTAGTGTAACTGTTGTTTGTTCACCCAATTATCTGTGACATACGAACTAATTAGACCTGATAAGGCTCTGAACTCAGCAGATGAACTAGTGTTGTGTCGACTGATAAAAGAAAACAAAGAGCAATGAGACAAAAAATTTTAAAGCAGCTGGCATTTCGGATGTGATCTGTGCTTTTCAACAAAGGAAGAATATGAGTTTGTGCCAATATCAATCCATGATTTCACATTTGACCTCTTGAGATAAATACAGATGATTTATCTTGGTCAATGCTTTTGAACTAGAGAGAATATTTCTGTAATATGATAATGATGTCGAAACTAACATCAGTTTGAAATTTAGTCCTATTTTTATTTTTATGGGTGTGCTTGTTCGTTGTTTTTTTCTTCCTATATTTACCGTATTGTATTTTAATTGCGTTTTCATATCTGTGGTTTTATGATTGTTTACTGTGTGTTGGTCAACTTGCAATAAAAATACAAGAAATGAAAGATTTATAATTTATTTCACTGCCCTCCTGCTAAGCAGGTTTGAATCTAAGTTGACTGGCCAGAACTTGTGGTTCCCCAAGGCTTCATTCTCAAACCGCTTAGCTTGGAGTATCAGACCCCTTTCCATCTTCTCATTCCTTTGTGACCACTTCATCAGTTTTACTGTTTATACATAAATTCTTTAAATCAGACCTTAATGAAGAAAAGACAGATGTTTCATTTTGTTTTGGACCAACTCAAGATTATAAAACTAATAGGATTTCGAAATGCCTTTTGCTCTGTATTTTGGCTCCGCCCTCTTTTTCTAAAGTTTGTCTGGAGGCGTAGTTATTTACTTCCAAAGTGGGTTTAGTTACACTTCAAAACAAAACACTCGCTCCCTCTTTGTAAAAAGGAAGATTTTAAACACGGCCTAAAAGGTACTGCATGGTGTTACGTCTGAATCCATCCCAGTTAAAACCATTTAAACCATTAAAACCCATCAGGTCATGGAACAAAAGCAGAAACAAAACAAGGCCAACCTGGTAGCTTATCCTCTGAACTCCCTGAAAACCTGAAAAGAGCAGAAACCTTTTGCTTGATAAAATACTTCCTATTAATTTGTTTCAAATCTCACTTTACTGCTCTCACCTGTAGTGCCTGGATGAGCGGTGCTGTACAAATAGACTTGCTTTGCCGTTTACCAGCGTTACCTTTCAGTCAAGAAGAAGATGGGCAAACACCTGCAGCTGTTGTCAAGAACTCGGCAGAGCACAGACAACAAAGGCAGATCTGTAAAGCAACATCCAGCATCAAAGAGTCTGTCAACACCGGCAGCTGAGAGGCTGCAAAGAAGCAAACAGACGCAGGTATCAGAGCTGTTGAACAGGGACGGCGCTACAAAAAGCTGTTTACGCTGGTGTCACCTCCACCTCTCTTACTGGAACCAATCAAGAAGACTGTCGTAAAGTCTTTCAGCTCCACTTACCGACATTACAAACTGCAGCAGCTCATGTTTAGTTATTATTTATTTGTCTTCTTCGATCATTCCTGGAAGAAAATAGTAGGATTTTTTTTTTTTAGACATTGTGAGCAATACAAATGTTTAATGTAATACCGGCATGTATTCTCTGTTTGAAATTTCACCTGCATGAAGAATGTAGACTCCAGCAGCTATATGGAAGAAGATTTTACAGGAGAGAATATAAAAACAAGCACTTTAAGAGTGGTTAAACCTAATTCTTTCATTCCCGTCCCTCTGGACTCGTTCCTTTTGCTCCATCTGTGTCGCTTGGGCACATGAAAGATTATTCTCTCCAAATTGCCATAAAAAACAAGATGCATGAATACATCTGTACATCGTTTCATGAATGCAGTTAGCTTCAGTTCTCACTGTGAATGTAAAATCACTTGTGATCTTTATAAAGCTGTATTTAAAAGTAAATTTGTGTAGGGACGTTATTTGGACCTGACAAAAGACAAAAGTGGCAGCGAAAGGGAATAAGTTGTTTTTTCTGACACTTTTAAAACGTTTTTAGATTTATATAGTAATATTCTTTGTTTTTTATTTGGTTTTTTAAACCATTTAAAAAAAATTTTTGGACAACTGTGACGATGCGTAACCGTGGCAACCATGTGTCTGTTTTCTTTACAACTGGGAGCAGCTAATTAGAATCTCAAAGGTTCAAATAACAGATGGGTTCACTGCAACACTGACTGCTACTGCACATCCTTCCTGAAGATACTTGGTGTGCTTTATGACATTTAAATTTCCTTTGGGCTAAATAATGTATTTTTGAATAGAAACTTCAATGTTTTTAATAAATTTCTTTGTGACAAAAAAAGTGAAATAAATAAAAAGAGGAAATGCTAACACTGCTAGATACCAAGTGGTTAATTACTAATCACCCAGAAAACGGTGTACTAAAATAAATCAATGGTTTCAAATCATAAAAATTATTATTATCCCTTTATGCTGCAGCTTAGGACTGATAACGCAAAGTATAATCCACTAATTAACCTTTCAAATGATCGGGTGTGCACGTAATCAATTTAATGAGCCAACAGAGATTGAACAAGTGGCTTTCTTACTGATTAATAATCCCTTTTTAAGCCTAGATTGGATTGAATCTGGTTTCTCTGCTCGGTACTGTGGCCCATTGAAGCACATAACACAAATATGAATCAGAAAAAAAAAAAGAAAAACATTTAAGCTGATAGAAAAGGTTCAGATATGATTTTTTTTGTTTGCAGCCACTGAGGTCCACTGAGACTTCAGTTCCTGTCTCTGTGCTGCTCTCAGGAGAGTCTGTGTGTGAAGATTAAAGTACGTTTCTAAAGACGGTAGAGATGAATGCAATCACAAGAGGAACGTTTAACAAAGACCTTCTGCATGATGCAACACCTGGTCTAAATTTCAACATGCGATGAGGATGGGGACATTTACCTTTGAGCCATAAAAAGCTGAGATTCAAAGACAAAGGACAGAACAGACAGACGGTTCTGCTGTTTTCTGGCCTCTTCAGTCTAACATGATGTGTTGTTTTTAGCTTGAGTGTGTTTTTGTCGTGCAACGAGGTTCAAGTACTTAAACCTCGTTGCACGGTATTTGGTTTTGTGAAGTGAATGTTGTGTTTTTGTTTTGTTGAAACAACTGAAAGTTTATTAATATATGCGGCTGTTGAATTCTGTTGATAATATAGCAACAGAATTACCGTAATGTTCGGACTATAAGCCACTACTTTTTTCCCATGCTTTGAACCATTCGGCTTATATATGTATGTTTCCAGTTTTGTTTTGTTTCTTAAACTTTGTAGATGCGGCTTATAGTAAGGTGTGCTCTATGGTCTAGAAAATGCAGTGATCAGAAAGTAGAGTAAGGTGCGCTTCATTTAGGGTGCATAGATTTATTTATGCTACTGTGCCAAAGGAAGGAAATGTTGGAGGGTTATTTTCTAACAGCATCATGGTTTGTCTATGATTCAAAAGACAAGAAAAAATTGTGGTTTTCTTTTTAAGCAAACATCTAAAAATGTATTTCCTTTAGAAGCCTAAAAGTATTTAGTTTTTTTGGCTAAATATCTTAAAAGTTTCAAAATCCCTTTTTGAAAAATCTAACACCTTCAGCATCAGACAAAGTAATATTCTTTTTAAGGGACCCTCGACTAACTCCACTGATGATCTCATTTTCAAATATATGTTGTTTATTAGTTTTTAACCCAGAGGACATTTCGATAGACGGCATATAAACAAGACAGGCTGTTATTGCTCACACACATCACTGTGTACAACAACAACAACTCTGATGTGATTATTAGAGGGGAAGTACACAAAATGCATCCTGCAGCTTTAAATATTCACAGAGAAAATAAAGCAATACATAAAATGCTCCGAGTTGAAATAGAGGAAGAATAATTTTATTCTCTAACATAATATGTTTAAACTGACTGACATTTAAACATATTTATCATTTACTGTCATGAAATCTGTTACATTTCTTCTCTCTGTTTTGCATTAAACCACTAAATGGCACCAACAGCTTTAGTTGGACAGATTTATTGCCTGTATTTTCTGTAAACAACTCGTTTGTTTGCATGAAATGTGTTACATGGCTGTCAGAATCAGATTGAAGTCATTACTGCTTGTACTCAGCTATTTGAGTTCAGTCAATTGGAAATTTCTACACATTCTACCAACTGAGTAACTTCACTGAATGAACAAGCTTTAATGAAAAAAATCTACATACTTGCAGTTTTTATTAAAGTTTCACAAAATTTACATCGAAAGAAATTGATTTGGAAAAATGTTTCACTTGTTTTATAACGATGTTATTTAATTGCCAAAATTTCCACATAACATCTGACTTAAAGATGTAATTTTAAATATTAAGTTGATGTTATGATTAGCTAGTCAGTACTAAGTAGCCTCTTTTCCTCTTACTCGAGTGCAGCTACTTTTAACTGTTGTTTGAGTGAAAATATGTTGACGTAGCGATACTTTTACTTGAGTACTAGTTTTGTGAACTCTGTTGCAGAGGACAGACCTCCTCAAAGTGTCTCTCAGGGTGAGTCCAGCCAACCTACACGATCTCGTTTGGTTGTCATGACCAGAGGTGAGACGACCAAACCTCTGGTCATGACCAGGCAAAAAGAAAATCAAGCTTTTCTTTTTGTCTCAGCCCTTTCTTTACCTCAACAAACTGGAGGAGCCTTGCTGCACATCAGACTCAATCTGTCCCACTGCCACTCGTAAACAAGACAACAAAGATACTCCAAGTCCCTCGCCTGAGGCAAACACTGACCCTGACCTTAAAGGTCCAGTCCACCGTTGTGGAGGAGTGAGATGTCAAATTGAGAGCTGACTCTCATCCCGGCTGCAAATCTCTTCAGGGTCGTGGCCTGAAAATGTCAAGCAGAAACAAATCAGCCAGCAAAAACAAAGATGTGACCCTGAGGTTCCCCAACCAGAGACCCTCCTCTCAGTGACTCCAGGTTCAGATGTTGTCAATGAACACCACAAACAGGATCAGTAACGAGGGGCAGAGCCCAACCCGCACTGGAAACCAGCTGGACTCGGAGCAGAAAATGAAGACTCAGCTGCTGCTGACAGGATAGCTCTATACATTATATTGATATCTTTATACTACTGCCAGTCAGACAAATCTAGTATTCATTTAAGATTCTTCTGATCTACAACATCTGGGGTTTCTCTTGGAGTAATTTTCAAATGGATCTTTTTTTTTTCAACCATTCAGCTAAAGAAAGAATCACAAAAACAAAAGGAAAACTATTAAATATTTTCAGAAAGTTTGAAACTCAAGACTATTTAGACCAGATCTGTCCAAGAGCAGCTCAACGGCCATTTGGCCTTCCAGCACAGATGGTGGATGCACGTTTTAAAGAAAGAAGACTTTATTGCTGTATTTATTGTTTAGGATACGCTATAAGCTTTTCCAGGCAGGGAAAATAAAATTCAATCAACCTAAAAAAAATTAGCAAATTGGATGCCTGTCCAAAGAAAACCTATTAAGTTTTATTTTTCAAGATCAGTGATTGCCATAAAAACTGCAACCAGGGTACCCCTAATTTTTTCCCATCCCACTTCCAATCCATTTATTGAACCATTATATATGCATTTATTTCTCTCCTAATTTTCATAAATTATGTAAATAATAATAAAGGAAACGCTAATCTAACGTATAATGTTTTTTTGAGAATCATATTCTACCCTTTTCCTGTTTGTTTGTGGTTCTGATTTTCTGATCAAACCAAATGATTGGCTGTGAAAGTTGCAACAAAACATGCTAACAGTTTCCGTTCAGACGTGGCTGAAAAACGAGGACCACAATCCCGACTGTCTTCCACTCTATCACTTTATTTGTGTCATATAGATCAACACAGCCAGACATTGAGTGTGTTACGCTGTGAAACATGGAGGCTCAGTCACAAAATGTAAACGGTCTTCCTCTAACGGTGCTGTCAGCTCAGTGATTGAAGCTCCCATTGCTTGCGATTATAAGTCCAGCAACATATACAAGTCCAGCCAGAAGCAGGGATATGAACTACATTGCTTTGCAAAACATTCAGTCACAACTCAAAAGAAAACAAGGTAGCACCACATAGAGTACGTGTATTCCCTTTTGTCACATGTTACTTTCCAGAACTTTCCCCGCAAGTACTTGTTATACAAATAAACTTGACTGAAGTTGTGGAAAATACCATCCAAGTTATTAAAAGTAACCTCTAGGTTCTAAGTACCTGAAAGGGTTAAGGAAAGTACAGAGTTAGTTAGTGAAAGTAATTTTTATGTTTCTTTACAATACCTTTTACATTTCATATACATTGAAGGAAAGTATTGTGTAAGTTCTGGAAAATAAGCTTTGGTTCTTAACTCAAGTCACTTACATGTTACTTTCCAGAACTTTGCAGGCAACTTCTGGATTGCACCTGGGACGAGACTCTGCTATAACTTGAAGGACTCAGAAGATACTTTCTAGATCTTACCAGGTAAGTTTCTGGTAAGTTCAAAGAGATTGAAGCCCACAAACCTCCTGGTAAGGACCGGAGCAATTTCTTTCTGGAAAGTTAAAGGAAAGTCTTTGGCAAGTTCCACAAAATACCAAGTTAAAGGAAATTACCTGTTGTTTTCTGAGTATACCTGGTGATACTTCAGCTGAAAAATAACAAGTAAAGTCCAAGGACGTTTTGGAAAGTACCAAGTAATCTCTTCAAAGTACCACTTAAAGTCCAGAAAGTTTAAAAAAAGAAAAGTAAATCCTGGTAGGTACCAAGAAAGTATCCATTACGTTCTGGTAAAAAGTTCAGAGAAAATCTCTAAATCAGGAATTTTTTTTTTAGCAATTTTATGTAGTACTACCAAAAAAAAAGTAAGATCAGTAAAGAGGACAAAAACTTCACTAACAACCCAGTCGACCAGTGGTTTTCCAGCCACTGAACACACCTGGTGTGACATCACTGACAGGTACAAGTGCAGATGTTAGACATACTTCAGTCTCAATGCTTTTTCCTCCCTGGTCTATTTCACCCTTGCTGTGCTCTCTAAATACATTACAATGTCAGTGTTGTCACAATCATTAAGGCTTTGCTGCCCTCTAGTGGACAAAAACGACAGGCGCTTTCAAATTAAGCCGAAGACATTAGAACGTGTTAAAAACATTCTGGTTGGATTTACAAACTGTGGCCAAATACATAACATAAACAAAGACAACAAAACGATGCATGTTAGAAACACTGGCCATCTGATAAGTGCTCTCTGTACATATATGATTTAACTATTTCTGTGTTTTCTTTCTGTATTATAAATGTTTGACTCTACAGCTTAGGCCAGACTATTGACAACAACCTGTTTACATCTGTATGCACTCACACTTTGTTTTGTTGTTTTTTTTTTTTTGCTTTGGCGTGTTGATGAATTTTCAGAAGAGGATACATTAACTGAAGAACCTGAGCAAAAGATGTTGGCAACCTAAAGGCAACCTCATCTGCACAACGCCATGCTTGAGGAGTGTGTGTGTGTGTGTGTGTGTGGGGAGAGAAGGAGTGATTACATGTCTAGGGTTGCCGTATTTCCATTCACGTAAGAAAAAAAGGCTGATATATTTGCTATTTTACTGCAGTGATTAAGCATGCAAACAGGCATGATGGTGCGTATGTTTGTGTAAGACATCATGGGCAAAGAATCCTCTTGGCACATCTGGAGCGACACGTCAGATAATAAAACTGCGTATAAATATTCAGCAAGAAGTGCTAAACACGTTTCAACACACAAAAATGAACAAATAAGCAGTGGACCAAAACGGTAATTTTTACAAAAAGAAATAAACTTTACAAAGGCATTTGTGTTTTACTTAAACAACCTCAAACATGAAGATGATGTGTGAGCAGCAATTTACAGAAGGAAGTGAGTTTTCCTGCGTTGAGAGTACATTACATTTACAGGTTTCAGCTGCATGTGATGAACAGAGCAGTGAAAGCAACACGTTGTCCAAAACAAATGAACGCAGCAGGGCGTTGAGTGCTTTTTATAGTGCTTCTTTCTGGTTATGATAGACACAGAAGCCCAGAGACTGAAGTAGTGATTAAGTTGTAAAAAATAACTGCCTTTAATGTCGTCACATTTTCAGTTTTGTCCAGCTCTTTAGTTGCTCAGAAAGTCTTGTCCTGGTTACTGTTAACTTTCCGTCGGTCTCCTTGACTTCAGCTTGCTTCCTTGTCCCCACTCCAGCTTTTGTTTTTTGTGTGTGTTACCTTTTTTCCAATATGGCTAGAGAAGATCCATGAACCAGATTCAGCGGATGGGAAAGTGTGTCAGGATGTGTCCCCTACATCTAACCAGGCCAGCGGTCTCCGCTCCACTTTCCCAGAAAGTTGCACTGAGAGAACAGTCAGTACCCTTATTTATTTGTCCTCTTCGCACATCTTTGTTTTTTTGTTTGTTTTTTTTTAAATGTGCTTTTTCATGAATGTGTAAAAAGTAAGCAGAGGCAGCAGGAACGGTCAGGATAAGCTTACCTAACTAATTCTTGTTGCTACGTTAGCAGGTTTAGTGTGCTTTGTAGAGTAAATACAAAGAAAGCACAGATGGCGGTCTGTGCAGACGGCCTTTCCTGGGTTCATTTTCCAGGAAAACAAACTCAGAAAGTAGGACAAATCTCTGAATCCCCCAGGATTCCTGTCTGTGTCCTTGTGTTGGCGCTGAATCCCAATTGATCACTACTGTTTGATATTTTTGCTGATTGTAGCTATAATATGCTACCTTGCTAGTAAGTGTGTGTTTCCATGCATTTCTTTGCCTGCAAAAGTCTTGACACATTTCACATTAAGGAAATAGTAAGGATTTGTTTCTCCGTAAGCAGGAGGAGGTAGCAGCTCGGCCTAAACCTACCCAAAGCATGTTCCTACATGGCTGAAAATGATACACAGTATAAAACCGGGGAGTTATTTTATTACTCTCAGCAATTTCTTCTTCTTCTTTTTAAAAATCAACAATGCCAGCATAACTTGACAGGTTCCAAAGCAGTCCAACATGTTGGACTCAGAAAAGGGAGGGATATTTCATGCCTAAACATGTACTTAGATATATAAGCTAACAAGAGAGACGCTTCTCTGGATGTTTTCAGTTCATATCATTACATATTTATCATTGGGAAAATACTACAGAACTAATATAAAAAATGGAAATTTACCAAAATTAGGTTTAAGCCATATAAGGCTTTCTGTTTTTAGTTCTGCCTCACTATAACCTTTCAATTTGAAACAATAATAAAAAAAACTATGAGTGGGAAATATCAGGTTAAATATGAACCTTCGGGAGGATTCTGCTGACACAGCTATTAGGAAAAATGTGAGTGCATCTGTCTAACAATATGGAACTGGAGCAGAAATTATAATCTCTACTTGAATGCTGTTACAATAAAAGTCTCTTGAATAACAGTTTTGGTTAAAAAAAAAAATAAAACAACATAATCTAATTACAGTAAAATTGGAGTTCACCACAATGTCTGCGTAGAGTGCCAATCTGCTAGGTATCCAATGTACATTGTTCAGTGAAAGCAAGTAAAATTTGAAAAAACAGAACTCTTAACGTCATGATGCCACACACCAGTGGAAATCTGTTCCATCACTACTCTCGTCTTGGGTGGTTATTGAGTTACGCATAACATATTACATCTTTGAGGAATTTCAGCTGCGCTCTCGGCTCGGTGTTTAAGATAAGGAAATAAAAATAACTACTGAGAGCTAAAAGCCTGTCATGAAATTGTATATTCTTTAAATAAACCAAACTAGAGGCATCCTAAAATGACGTTCTAGGAGGAAAGGGGTGAATGAGAAAAGGTGATAACATGGCAGAAGATGGTTAGAGCAAAGAGGCGCTGAGTTGAAGAGGCAACGACTGCTCCACTTTTTATGGCGTTCTCTTTAATCTCCTCCTCCAAAGCAGTAATGGACTGAGTGGTCGGGAAGCTAATGGTGAAGTAAGACAGCATGACGAGACGAGGAGGAAATCAATGTAACTCGTCTTTCATTGCACAGATTACTATAAGAGGAGCTGGTCAGGTGCTGTTCATAGTCATAAAAATGATTTTATCCATGATTTGAAATGGAATAATCTGGTTTATTAGCTCTAAATAATCAGAATCATCTGTGATTTAATAACTTGCATTGTGTTTTCTACTTCCTCTGATTTTTTTTTTCTCTGACCTCCTTTGGCTTTTTGTGGTTTAAAATAATAAATATTGTTAGCTCATCTCGCTGTATCACAATCATCGTTTAATCGATGCTTCAGGCCTCTCAGATATCCACTCCCAGTTCCTCTAATGCTGTTTCTTTTGTAAAAAGAATATACTTTCTCTATTGTTCAGTGGCTATCTTTAGCACTGTTAGCCCCCCCACTCCAACTCCTGCATAGATATATCTGGAAACACACATTTCTAAGCCTTCTGTCATCCTCATCTCCTTTCAATAAAACATGCAATTTCAAGGATTTACTTGCTCTTGGTCTTATCTCGTGCCTGCACTCTGGAACAACTCTGATCTCCTGAACTTGCGGGTTTACTGATGGTTGACAGGATGCACTGTGTGAGCTCACCTCCTCCCTCCGTTTGTCTGTTTATCCTCCCTCTTCTGGACCTTTGGTTCTACCTGCATCAGACCCAAGCATCTTTCTCTCTTTGCTCTGTCTGTTTCTGTCTGAACCTGCTCCTTCCTGTGTGCGCAGCGTTTTCTTTCAGCTCTTGCTCAAACCGACCTGCTCTTGATGCGTTTTCTGTCTCACATGTCATCGCCAGCATGGCAGCTCTCCTCTCCATGTATGATGAGGACAGGGAAGAAGAAGGCATCCTGGTAGGATGGCGGTCGATCCCTCTCAGCCTCCCTACTTTCCACTCCTCCTCCTCCATCTCCTCCTCCCTGCTCTGCCTCCTCGTCTCTCTCTCTTCCCCCATTTTCCTGTCTCCTCACCTGTTCCTCTTCCTCCTCCTCCTCGCCTTCTCCTTCCAGCACCCCCCTGGTCTCCTCATTGTTCTGTCTGGAGCCTATTCCTAAGAATCCTCCGCTCCCTCCGCCACCACTGCTTCCTCCGCCTCCGCTCCCTCCTCCGTCCTCCCTGCTGCCTCCCAGTCCTCCTCCGATGCTTCTTGAATGAAACAAGCTGTTCTGTCGCCCACCTCCGAGTCTCCCCAGAGAGAATCCACTGCGACTGAGCACCAGCCTTCCTCCTATGCCTCCACTGCCTGGCGCCGCCGCCCGAATCCCGGCAACGGTGGCGTTAAGGAGGGCAGTGGTCCCCATCGGAGCCCTCAACCTGGAGGGAAGACTGGAACTGGATGTGGTTCTCCTGCACCTGGGGCAGCTCTGCAGGAGGTAGGCAGAGTTGAACACCACAGGCAGAGTCAAAGGTGGTGGGTGGGGGGCTTGGGTGGGGGTGACCCCTGGGGGTCCAGAGATGGGCGTGGAGGCTGTGGGGTTTGTGCTACCACTGGAGTCCAGGTCCATCAGTAGGGCCTCGGAGTAGCTGGGCACCATCTGCTGGTTGCAGCGGATGTGCCACTCCAGCTCTGTCATGTCCACCGTGTTGACGCGGGAGATGGCCCTGTAGCTGGTCCCGTTCAGCCCGAATCCCGTCCCGATTCCGTTCTCAGTCCCTCCTTCCACCGCAGCGCCTCGTCCGCCTCCACCCTGCCCTCCCACGCCGACTCCGCCGCCGCCGGCGTCCTCCTCCTCGCCAAACAACTTCTCCACATGGTAGTGCACATACGCCGTGCGGTATTCTGACACGACCCGCAGCGGCCATGACAGGAGGAAAGCCGAGGCCAGCCAGAACACCCGGTGGCGAGAGAACCACGGCTGACGGGCCGGATCTGGGAAGGCCAGGATGTGCTCCCGGAAATCCACGTTTTTCAGGTGCATTCCCTCCCGGGCCTCCATGTAGTCGTCCAGCCCTTCATTTTCCCCAAAGAACCGCGCTCGCTTAAATCACAGAGAAATAAAAAATAGTAAAAAACCCCACATTCAATTACAAATTTTGTGAGCTTTTCATCCAGTAAAAATCCTAAACTTCAATTGTTTTGATCACTTTCATAGTTTCAAAATCATGACAAACTGGACAGTTAAAAACTAAAACCTTTTAAAAACTTTTGCCCTCTGGCTTAAGGTACCTGTAATTTGTACAAACAAATCAAACTACTAATGGATAGTTAATAAATCTTTGCACAGCTCTTTACTGCAAAGTATTTTTGGTCTAGTTTCTAGAGCAAATATCTAAGTACATTTAAAACAAAACAAAACTAACTTACAAATAACTCTTCAGCAAGATATAAGAACTTTGAAGTCAATAATCCCTTAGCACACAAGGTAGCACACAAACACACAATACACTTTTCCTAATAAAATATCTTGAGAACCATGTAACTTTTCCTTCCTGTTTACAATTATGTGCTATTTGTTGTTGGTCTCGCTCATAAACACCAAATAAAATGCCTATTTTGCTGCTGCAAGGCACTTTATAAGCAGCTATGAAGAAGAGTTTAGCACACTTTCTTTTTCTTCTTACCTGAGTGAGGTAAGCAGCTTCAGCTCGAGCACTGGAGAAGCTAAAGACCAGAAATGTAATAAATTAAAACAAAAATCAAGTAAAGATCAGCTTCACTATCAAACTAAATTCTAATTCAACCAACTACAGAGCAGGTTTGTCAGTACTTTAGAAGTCTGTTGGTACCTGAAACACTTAGTGAAGCGGAGGCGAACAGCAGGGTGGCGCTCCAGGGCAAGCAGCTCTTTTGACACATCTTTGACGCCATAGCGGGCGTAGTCAAACTCTGAACTGGAGGCATGAGTGTTCACTCGTTCATGGTAGACCTGAGGAAAGGTGAAAGGTTAAAAAAAAGAAAAAAGAGAGAAACAAAATTACTTTTCTTTATTTACTTCATTAAGCAAAATAAATGTAAAATACATGCAGGTCTTGTTCAGTTTAGCCATTCTTGTTTCAGTAAAAGAAACAGGGTTTTTTTTTCTCTTTTTTGCAACATTGTAAAGGTTTGTTCAAAAATGACATCACAATTACATGGAAACAGTATTACCTATGGAAATGTACATACGCTTCCCTGGACAAACACTGAACTTTTAGTAGGGCAGACAAAAAGATTAGTGATTTATGTGTACTTTAGCTGAAAACACATAATTTGAATTTTCTTTTCTGTATAATTTTAAACGTTTGCCCAAAATTCGCAATAATATTAGATGAAAAGATAGCTAGTGACTCTGCTCGATTGGCTAATGGAGCAACATGTTAACGTCCTGCCCTGTTACAAATCCTGTAATCTGTTCTGCACTCCACTTTAAACTGGGCACCTACTGGCCCATGTATAAAGTGGTTGCCATGGAGACTATGACATTACATTGACGTAGACGCTGCTAACCAAGGATTTACATAGCTTGCTAAGGTTACTCTGCCTGCTGGTTGGGCATGAAGAGATGAGACAGATGGTGCTCTCCATGTCTGATCTCCTGACAGCTGAAGGAAGATGCTAATTCATCGACTCATATTGACATGAGAAATTTCTATACTTATCCTTGTTGTTATACATTTGACAGAAAAGCAATGAATAAAGAAAGAGCCCCCTCACCTGTGTGGTGGTGTAAGCATCTCCATTGCGGTATCTGGTCACCTGCCTGGTCCTCCTCACGTAGTGGTAGCTGATGGCCTTCCACCAAATACATGGAGTGGCCTGCTGGAGTCTCTGCACCCGCTCATACACTTCCTAACAGACCAAACCAGTCCATGCAAAATGTTAGAAAAGGTTAAACTGAAAACTTTCTAAAAAAACAGACCCGCAGGAACAAGACAACTATTGTTTTGGTACAATAGGCAGAGCGGACAAGACAAAGTTTAATTATATCACAATGATTGTTGGGTTTTTTGCTGGAAGCAACTAAATTATTTTACAGTAGGAAGTTTTTTCATTACAGAACACAATAGCCAGGCTGAGTCTGGTCAAGTCATTTTCTACTTGATGAGGCAATCATTTTTCCAGAAATGGTGGAGCAAATGTGTACGTATTCTCTCCTGGAGAAACAGTGAGCTTTCTGTAGGAAAGAGAATGATGCATTGATAATTTATGTGTACTTTAGCTGAACTCCTTATTTTACTCAGAGTATTCTGGTAGGAATGCGTGGTCTTTATTACCACAAAGTGCTAACACAGAAGCCAAAAACAGATTACATATAACATTATGCAGCATAAAACTACAGTAGTTAAAAGCCAATCTGAATAATTGAGTCAAGCATTTTCTTAAAGAATCAGTAGAAATAACATGAAAGCATCTTACAATCTAGACGGCAGCCGCTCGGAAAGATTTGTCTCCTCTGGTCTTAAAATGCGTTAAAGAAACCAAAAACAATGCAGCTACATGTCAGATACCTGGAATTCAGCGTGAGCCAACATGGCCGTCTTAGAGAAGCAGTGCCAGCACTCCACCAGGTAAACCACGTACAGCATCGCCAGGAAGGCCAGCGGGATGTAGACGTAGCCGCTGGAGCACGGGCTCTCCAGGTGGAGGATGTCATTGTAGTAGGCGGCGGATGTGGCGTCGTCGGCGCCACCAAGAAGCATGGAGGAGGAAGAGCCGAGGACGGGCACTCGGCAGAGAGCACACCAGGCCAGCGTGGCGAAACAGCCGTACATCAGCAGCGTCAGGAGGAGGCACTTCCAGTGGGACTCTCTGCACAGGGAGGAGGCCAGGGACTGCTGGGTAGGCTTTTGCTGTGGGAGCAAACAAATATTAACTGTTACATGTGTTACATGTTTCCTTATGCAACACAACATCCACCCTGATATTCAAAACTGCAATACAGGATAGGCATTTATCGTGTTGTTTATCATTTATTGTGATAAATTTCTTATGACTTATTGTTGTCACAATAAATTCCAATTAATGATGACTTAAAATCCCCCAAACTGTTCACATTGTCAGGATTGATAGTTTTATTATTTTCTACACCATTTGTTCAATGAAAGCCAATAAATTTGATAACTGTATTTTCTATTTTTTCTATTTTATTTGATTAATTTTCTGGTATTTTCAAAAAATTTTAAAATACAGTTATCATGCGTAGCTTAGTGACACAAATCACACTTCTTTATACGACTGGTATCGTAAAGAAGGGTGTTACAAATGGGAATGTTTTTTTAAGCATGTGTCTGTGGGCCTATAATTGCTGGGATACACAGTTACACAGTTACCTAAAAACTATCTAACAAACAGTTCTTCTTGTCACAAAAGTACCGGTAAATATTGCAATAAAATAAGTCCATATCGCCCACCCCTGGTGAAACAAATAAAGCAACATGCATAGGTGTTAATATTTTATCATGAGAAGATGATTTTTTTTTTTTTTTGTCAAGGAAGGAATAAGGATGTGCTTCCGGCTGACATCTGGTAAAGTCTTAATAACCTTCCTGTTTGGTAAACAGTGTCAGATTTCCAACCAAATGTGCAACCGGAGGCCTGGACCAAAGGAACGCATTAGAACTGCTCCATACCCATCGGAGGGTAAGTGCTGCACATTAGACACGCACACAGTGTTTACAGTGCACTCAAATACACAAGCATAGCTGGTGTGACATGCTTCCTTCTCCATCCACACGCACGTTCTCAGCATTGTAATGCAGCCGGAGGAGAATATGTGAATAATTTAGATGAGAACGATGCTTCTAGACGGTTCCCCAGCCAACTGACTCGGCTCCAACATCAGCAGCGCGTCGGTGCTGATGCAATGTGTGCATCAATGACAGAGAGGCAAAAAAAGATAAAGCTTGTGTCACAGTTTAAGAGTAAAGATGTTGGGTTTCATCCCTGATAAAGACGAAGGAGTGTTTGTTTCCTGTTTCACTTCGTGGGAAGACAAATAAAAAGAAAATGACGAGTCGGGAAAGAAAAGCAGATGGGATGACACCAGTGTCCTTCTCTCCTCTCAGTCGAGTTTGTCAGCATCTATCCTACTATTTACCTCACACAAGAACCTTCATTCCCTCAATCTCTACCACTTGCTCCTTCTCTCATACACACTCATCTCTTTTCAGCACAGTTGAACCACAAGGTGATATTTGCTGGCGAGCTGGACACAAAGGCTTTAGATTTTTCTTCTGTATCTGCTGATCGTCAAGGGCAACGCTGTGAGGCAGAATCAATGGGACTGCTCAACCAGCTGTTCACCCTGACAAAAATAACCCCCACGAAGCAGCTAATAAAAGCAGTCACTTAAAAAAAGACTGGTAGAGCATCTTCCTTTTATTCTCTTGTAATCGTTCTCCTTTTCTTAACTTTTTTTCCCCCAATATAAGGTTCCTTTTACATTTTAGCATGTTACATCCACAAACTTTGATTTCTTTGGGATTTTGTGTAACAGATCAATGCAAAGAAGTGTATTATTGTGAAATACACATTAATGATACGTATACTTTAAAGTCTGAAAAGTGTGTGGTGTATATGCATCAACACTTTGCAGGACCACACAACTTACAGCTGCAGGTTTTTAAGGGTGTCTGGTTTTAACATCTAGAAACTCAAAGTCTAGAAGTCAACTAAAAAGCACTTACTGCAAGTATATCACATAAAGATAAAAGCACAGCAACAGATTGACAGTATGAGGTGAAATACTTATTTATTGCTATCCTTCTATCTTGACTTCAATTGGATGCTCGGATATTCCAAGTTTGAAGTATAGTAGTTAGCTGGATTTGATCATTCTGTCCAAGGTTTCCCCCGGAAAACTTGCTAAGCCTGGTGGTTGGGGCGCTCGGCAAACATTCATCCAGCGGCCAGTTGTGTTTTTGAATTAAAAAATGTTGAAAGTTGACATAAAATTTGAAAATATCACTGAATAATTATGTTATTGAAAGATTAATACCTGAACACCAACTATGAAGTCTTTAAAAAAAATGAAACATTTTTAAAAGACTTAAATAAATAATCAGTGCTTTGCCTGGTGGGGGCACAAGTAAAGCCTGGTGCCCGACAGTCTTATAATACACTGGAGGAAACCCTGGTGTCAGAGTTTAAACCAAATGGAGGTTTCATGTGCAGTTCCTGCATTTCAAGCAACATTTTTGTTTAAAAAAAGTTTAGTGGATTGTTTGGTTAAATTTTATTTTTTGTGTAGTTGTGATTAAATAAGCTTAGTTTCTGCAGGACCAGAGTTGTTGTTTTTTTTTCTGATTACTTACCAATGACAAAATACTCAATCACTAAACAATAGTCTTTTCAGTGAGAGCTTCAAAGCTTGGGATGTTGTTTTATACCCCAACTCTCATTTATACTACTCCACAACGTCCTCCCTGGCCTGTTTGATGTGTTTTTTGATCTTCATGATGCTGTTTGTTCCTTTAGGTTCTCTAAAAGTCTCAGAGGAATTCACAGAACAGCTGCTTACTCAGTTTAAATTACACACACACACACACACACAGATTAATTGCTAAATCGGTGAAGGCAATTGGTTGAATTGGATTATATTTAGAAGACTACAGGCAAAAGGTAAAACATAAAATAAAAGTTGTGACTACTTTTGCAAGGCACTGTATAACCTCTGACTCTTACCTCCCCCTTTGTCCCCACCCATACATCGCCTCTCTTATTTCCTCTTTATAGTTCTGTCTCCAAGTGGATTGATCGAGCTGACAGAGCAGAGCAGAGAATGAGGCGGTGAGCAGCATGCAAGGCAGAAATTATCCTAAACTTTATGAGTGCAGGACAGGAAATATAACAAATAGCAAGTGTAACACGTCACCTCAAGAAACCCGTCTGGTGACATCTTCCCCGTCTTCCTTCTCTCCATGTTTTTAACTAGATATCTTTCACACCTGCAAGTATCCAGCTAGCCAATAATTTCATCATGAGTCTGCAACAATGCGCCCAGTGAGGCAAAAATCTGCCCCAAGACAGGAGTCAAATTATTCGTGTTGGCACTTACGGTGCCAGGTCCCTCAAGGAGAGAAACCAGGATGCAGTGTGGGGTCACTTAACAGAGCTGCGTCTCAAAGCAACAGCAGTGCCAACAATATAAATAAACGTATACGGAAATAGAAGCAAGAGTTGAATATGCACCGACAAAGACAACTCTAGTTTATAGTCAAACAATGATCGCAAAACAAAGACTATTCCAATTTTTTTTTTTTATAATAATAAAACGTAGTTACTGTTCTAAAACCTATTAAGAAACTTCCAAAAGTATAATACTTAACTTGAAGGACAAAGTGTTGCACTAAACACTGGCAGCAGAAAATGTCTTAAAAAGCAAGATCAAAAATATGTATTTTCACTATAAAGCCCAGTCAACACAGCTCTACTCAGTTATAAACCATTAGTAATTGCAATGTAATAGCAGTCTCTTTTTCAGTACGTACTTTGCTGGAGTTTCAAGTGTGCTGAGTCAGATTTGACTTTGTTTAAATTCATTAAGAATAAAGTGAATAAAGTTGGATTTTGGTAACTCCACTGTGACACCCTGGACAGGTATAACAAGCTGGTTGTCACAAATCTGGGGTTCTAAATGGACCCTCATCTTGAATTTGACAGATCAGATTAATGGAGTTGGTAATTTAAGATTTTTCAGTTGTAGTAGTTGGTTAAAATCAAGCCAATTCTTTCCAAGCAGTACTCTGAAGGAGTAATCCATGCATTAGTTATCATTTGGTTAGATTATCATAATGTAGAGGACAGTACTTCATCCAGCTCGTCTCTAGAGCCGGTAAATGCTGCAGCTCGTCTTCTAACTGGTACTCTGAAGTTTGAACACATGTCCTCCCTTTTCACCTTCAATTCCTACACTGAAGGTTATAGTGCAAAAGGGCCAGTATTTTCCTTCTTCTGACCCAGCAAGGACTGGGTAGCTACCAGAGAACCAGTTTTGGTCCCAGAACGGGTTCTTCAGCTTTGGAAGTAAAAGAAAGGGGTGCAACACCTGCCCTAGCAACAGTTTAGCTTTGGAGTTAAACTAAAGATCTGCTTCAATTATCACCAAACTTTGACAAATCATATCAATGGATTATGAGTTTGATACATTAAGTGAAAGCGTTGTAGCTGCTAGGTAACTGGCCTGATTGGTCTGAAACCAGAACGTTTCCAAGTCTTCACTATGATTTTATTTTTCTTTTGGGTGAATATGTTTGAGAATATTACTTTCTGTCACAAGATGGTTTCTATTATTCTGTAAGAGTTGCTTCAGTCATGATTCAAGTGATCAATGATCGATCAGTCTTCCTGAGGATAATCTAAAGAACAGAAGAACAATCTATAAAGCCAAATCTCAGGGGAGTCAGTTCTTGTTTTTTTCCCCCAAACTGCTCCACAAGCAATAAGAAGAAGCTGTCCCAATTCCCCTGAATTTAGATGGAACAAATTAAAGTGCCAAGTTTATTCCAGAGCATCCAAAGCCAGTCAGCTTATTAAACAGAGTACAGTGGTCAGGGTTGGATCCTTAAGCCCAGATTCTTATTTTAGGTTAAGAAAGCTTTTAACAAGTCTGTGCAAACAGCAGATTTACTTTTCCTGCAAACAGACTATTTTTGCCATAAAGTGCATTTCCTATGCATTGACATGCTTGCTGAGATGCTTTGAACATATTTCCTCATACTAAAAGCATAGAAAACATCCAATTAGCTTTCCACTTCGCAAATTACAAGCTACAACTACTGATGAATTGGGTTTTGATAACAGGTGTACTTCAAATCCCCTCCTTGCACAGAGTTCTCCATCTGTCCACTGCACACACCATTTTCACACACCTTTTCCAACATGAAGTGCTTAATAGAATCACTCTCTCTCACATTGATTCTTTGCTCGAACTGATTCAGCTCGTTAGGTGTGACTGGAACGGCTATAATTAGCTGCCCCAGTGCGTGGGTGGCGAATGAGGTAGGGAAGTGAGGAAAATGTGCTTTTGATGCCTACAGAGCACAATTTAAATCCATTTCCTCTTATCGGGACTGGATTGAGCCTTTCTCGAGTGTCAGGCTACGAGCTGCAATAACAGCTAGATTGTTAGCACTTACGGAGGTCACCACAGTCTAACAGTGATACAAGCATTTTCAGGCATCCCTCTGCCTGAAAATGATAATCCGGTGTAATTATCCCACTATACAAGTAATTCGACAAAAGTATTACCAGGTAAGTCAAGAAAACAACTGCTTTTGTAGATGTCACAGAAATAAAACAGAAAAAAAACTACATAAAACTTTCATTTTATCCTCAATGACAGTCTGAACGTCTTCCTTCTCTCTCTGCTCATTGGACCTGTTCTGCATCCATAAAGCTCATTTTCAACTCTTCTGGGATCTAGGATAGTAGTTCAGGGATTACCTCAGCTTTTTAGATACTTATAAGTGGCTTCAGATTGCAAAGGCAACTCCTTGGTTACGCATCAAAATAATTGTCCAAAAGTAAAGACAAAGCTGCTTGTATATGCACCTCATCCAAAACCAGGGGGAAAAATTGTCGAAACATGTTATGGTTCAGCCAAAATAATATTGATAAACATCTGCAAAAAGACATACTGTCATCATAAGCGGAGCGGGTCTAAAAAGTTGTTTTGATCATAATTTGCACAGGCTTTTTAAATAACTAGTAAAGTCCTTTTTGAGGCATATTGTCTTATTAATTAGAAATGTTTAGAAGTATGGAAGAGGGTAGTCCTATAAAACTGTGTATTCAGTAAGAATATCTTGGATAAGCTGACCGTCTCTTCATGCTGCAGTCTACTCACCTTACACAGTTTAAATAGGTCAATGTGCCGCATAAATTTTTTCCTACTACATCCACAAATATTTCCCACTAAGTCCAACCTTCATCACTGTCGGTTTTTTAATATCACAAAACGGAGTTAATAATCTTGCTCTAGAAATTCTTTGATGACTTCTGTCAAGTTATAGAATCACCAAGAGGATTGCAACGCTATCTAACGATATTCCAATTAGGATTTTTTTGTCCAGAATCATTATAGAAAAAGTGTTTCCACCCTTACAAAAAAATCCCAGGAAAATCACATGTGACTTTCACATGTGATCACATGTGGTTCACACAAATTTTACATGTGAATGATGTTAATCACATGTGAAAGCACATAAATACGTGTGATTTTGGAACGTTTCATGGTAAAATCACATGTGATTCACATGTGAATCACACATTTCCACATGTGATCACATGTGATCACATGAAAATCACATGTGAAAACATGTGATTTTTTGAATGAATGAACCCAATGCTATGCTCCGAAACTTAAGAGTGATAAAATAACACACTGTTTTCGTCAGAACAACACAATCTACATTACTATTGTGATTGTCTCCAGCTTAACTCGATCACTAATAATGTTGATGCTGCAGGCTCCATTTTCGCTAACGGTCACAGATATTTTGTCCCTACCCTGGTTTTGACAGGACAGACTTTTGTTTCTAAAGACATATCTGATGAAGCAACATTCTTCAGTTAAAACATGCCTACTTAGTTCCATTGTCAACTTTAACATGAGATTATTGCGTTTCTGATAATTCTGAAGCTTGTAGCCAAGATATGCTCATTATTTTTGAAAACTGTGCCTCTTTTGTACTCAAAACACAGAAAGGGATAGAGCTGCAACAGCCAATCCAGTCTCTTTTTATCTGTGAATGTTGTAAAGGTCAAAAAGCATGCAGATTGTCATTCTAGAGATGTTAGAATGACAGAAAAGGCTAGACTGCAAAGTCAGCCTAATTTTGCAAATCATGGATGCAGAAAGGTTGTAATTTTTTCTTTTTTAGATTGGTTTTTAAATATCAAATATGGGCATTAAGGCCAGCAAAAGCCTATCCAAAAATATTATTTGCATCCAAACCTACATTGAACAACTTGAAATTTAATATCCTGCCAAATGATGAATTGGAGCTGCCTTATGCGATTGAATTGATTGAAGGATGGAATATATTTTTCATCTCCAACTAACTTTAAAATATGTTCAGTTAATGTTCCAATTAGTTAAGAAATATATATTTTTAACTAAGATTTTAAGACCTGCTGTGTGTCATATGTTAATAAGTAAACAGAACATTTAGACAAAAACTCCAAAAATCAAGTCTATCAACACTGAAAGTTAGTCGAACAGGCCAATAATTTTTGAGAATTATTTTGCAATCAATTAGTACTGGTTGGTTCACTGCAGCAGATCTCAATGTGGAAAGGAGTCATTTTTGGTTCCATTCTGTGAACCAAAATTACCATTTTATTGTCAATCACGCAGCTCTGCCTCATTTGTAATCACGCCGGTATGAACACACATCCATAACCCCATGTCGACATGAGAGCAAATAAAGTTAATGGAGGTAAGAGTGTGCAGCTTGAAAGGGCGAGCTAAATGGAGAGAGAGGCAGTAAGACTCCACAAGGCGAATCTAAAACAGGAAGGAGATGAGAAGGGGAAGATGAGAGTAATGGAGGCAGAAAACAGATGGAGGCTGCATCATTGGATTACATCGCACTGTCTGCAACGGAGGCATGGACAGAGACAGAAGAAAGTGGTGGAATAAAGTGAACGGCAGCATTTAACACCCCATCTACATGTTAACGCCTTACATTAATGAGGTCTAGTCCCTCTTTCTTGATTTTGGTATTAGGTTACAGAAACGAAATCCTCTATAAGATGCAAAACAGAGCGGTTCTCTTAGTCTTAAGTCACACTGTTTAAAGCCAATTAGAGCTAAAAACAATTTATATATAAATCAGTAGCTTCCAAAACATGTCAAAGGCTTTGTACTATTTATTAAATTAAAAATGATTTTTGTTGGAGTTTCAACATAAGTAGAAAAATACAAATATTTTTAAGTCATCAGGCGGTTTAGTTCTTTCATGGTAAAGTTTAGAGATGAGACAGAATCATCGTTGCGATAAGCCAGTAAACTATATTTTAAATCGTACCACTCCTGAGCCCACTTCGGTCTGTAAGCCCCCAGGATAACAAGATGGTACAGTACGGTTAGGATGGAGTTACTGGCATGACACTACACAGTCCATTAACTGGGAGACAAAAAACAAAAACGTCATTGCTTGCAGCAAGTGGTAGACACACTAGTGTGGTAGGTATTTGAGTTTAAAGCGCCTCTCCAGAGAGAGTCCAAATGGCAGCGGGAAGCTCTCCTGAATACCATAAAATAGAGTACCGTACCGAACCGCACCATTCAGTGGAAACAAGGCATTGATGACCCTCTAAGACTTTGGGGAAAATATGTCATTGAGTCATGAGACACAAAGGGAACTTTCTGGAAGGTATGAGTAAAACCTACACAGCATTACGGAAAACAGAACATCATACTGAAGATACACGGTGGCGGTAGTGAGATTGTTTTATTACTTTGCAATTTCAGGTGGACTTTGTTTATGTGAGAGTTCAGGGATCCATTCAGCAAATTCACGAATGAATGGCTTAAAAGCAGCCCCTTAAAATTTGAGTTTTGGAATGGAAATTAAATTATCGTTAACAGAATAGATTTTTGTATTTACACTAATAATCTTTGTCTGATACTAAAATTTCTTAGATAATTTTAAACAAGGGGCTGCATGGTGGAACATTTGCCTTGTAGCAACAAGGTCCTGGGTTTGAATCCCAGTCCGGTGTCTTTCTGCATGTTCTACCTGGACATGCATGGTTTCTCTCCAGGTACTCCGGCTTCCTACAGTCCAAAAACATCACTGTTAGTTTATTTAATACTCTAAAAGGCCTTTAAGTGAGTGTGTGCGTGCATGATGGTGTGTCCCGGAGATGGATTGACTGTCCATGGTGTACCCTGCCTCTCGCCCAATCACTGCTGGCGATAGGCACCAGCCCCCCAACAACCCTCCAAGGACGATGGAAGGATTTGAAACATTTCAATGTCGCTGGAGAAAGGACATGAAATCTCTATGCGTGCAAATACATTTTTACAGCACTTGGGTGTTTAAGTAAAAAACAAAGCACAGTGCAGTGGGGGCACTGCAGCCTAAAACACATGAGAGATGTGTTATTCTGTGATTACGCTGACATTACCTGTGATGGTGTAATTCTGGATGTGATGTGGGTGTGTGGCTTCACTGTGATGTAATCCTCCTGTGTAGTTTTGAGGTGACAGCTGATGGATGACATGTTTTACTATTCCGTGAAATCAACACATCATGCAGCAGAAGGACGGGAATTTGAATTATTCTCACCTAAACCACTCATTTTTCATTCATCCATATTAAAGTCAAGGTCCTACTGTGTCTCCTTGTTTGTGTACACCACAGCAAGCATGAAGAGAGCAGAGCAAAAATAGCTGTTTTGTCAATGAAAGAGCAGCAGCGAACAATCGCAGATACTACAGGATGTAGAAATAAGGGGTTGTTTGGGAACCACCAAGGATGACACAATAGTTCTTAAAGGGAGGAGGGGGTCTAAAGGACTCCTGATCAGGTGTAAACAAACGTGACTCGAGAATAAAAATAAATAAATCAGAGCATGTCCTTCCTCACCTGCTCTCGTCCCGACCCTTCCTCCAAAATGGGCTCTTCTGCGGCGGCCGTCTCCTCCTCCGTCTGCATCTTCCTCCCCTTTCCCTGTCTCCTTCCTCCACCTTACAACCGACCACGGGCAGCTCCCACGCAGGTAACGTCCGAAGTCATGGGCCTCCCCGGCGGTAACGGCGGAGAAGCAGGGAGCACGGTCACCCCATCCGCCGCCGCAAGTCGGTGTCCGATTTCACGATGGCGGGGCCTGCGGCAAATGAGCCTCATCGGCTGCTGCGGCCGACGGTGATGGTGTCCTTCCCGCGTCTCCTCCTCCTCCCGGAGCTGTGACCCCGCTCACAGACTGTGCGGTACCCGCTCCATCCCCCGGCTCCCTGCTTCGAAGGATAAAACGAGAAATGAGAGACCAGGAGGAGCAGCCGCAGTGGGACCCCGTCGTCGCGACTCTGGCAAACGGTTTACCGTCTCAACGGCCGCCGCTAGCGCTCACTGAGCTCCGTACCGAGTTGTGGCACGTGAGGGCGCGTGACCGGCAGCGCAGGAGAGTGAACGCACACGAAGCGGAAAATTTTACCCGTCGTTTGACCTGTTAGAGGGGGGAACACGGGAGAAACGACCAAGTGACGACAAAAATTAAACTTTGTTTATCGAACACCATTTGTTGGGTTGCCTTTGACGTCAAACCCCAACAGTCCCACCCCAATTTTGTGCACCAGAGAGCAGAGTATTACGTTCATCAGTTAATTCATTTTAAATCATAAGAAACCGTCTCCTACATCTCATGAAATCACAGCTGAAGTCCTACAGTTAATACCTTTCATATGGTTGCAGCAGGTGCAAAACTAAAGGGGGAAAAAAAAATCAAGAACTTATTCTCCAAGGCAATTTGTATAGCACATTTAATACAGTATAATCGAAAGGAATGCAAATAAAATGAGATAAAGGCACATTGGAAGAACAAAATACATGATCTAAATCCTCATGGTTCATACCTGACATCTTGACTCTCCATATCTTGAAGACTTTTTGTCCCTCATCCAAGAAGCAAGGCAATTTTTTTTAGCACATTTTCAGTAACAATGCAATTTGAAGTTATCCACATGGCAATATCGGTGTGTAATAATGCAATAGCAAATGGCAGCTTGTCCCCATCATTGGAATGCAGATGTATAGTATCACAATTATATTGGAATCATCTTTTATCTGTTGGATGGACTATAAGTGCCCTAAATAATGCACTGAATGTCTATATTTAGTGGCTGCTGTGTAAAGACATACAGACAGTTATGGAGACATTGTAAAAAATAAAAAGGATCAGAAAAATTAGGGAAATCATAAATCACTATCACAATTTTCAGCAACAGTATTGCAATGAAATGCTTTCCTGATATTGTCCAGGTCTTATACATACATATAATTGAAGAACTTGAATGTGAACCTATTTGATTCTCCAATTGTGGGAAGAAAACCACTTGCTTTTAAAGTTTCACTCCAGCAAAGAGGCTTTTTCACAGCATAATACCAGACTACATTATGTGAAAATGGCTTCATAACCAGGCTGTGTGCGTGTCTACATCCTCCAGTTCAAAACCAGGAGTTAGTTCATTTCTGAAGTGATGTTAGGAGTGAGTCTGCAACGCTGTTGGCTTCTGTGGGGAGTTTCCTGGCCAAAACGAGAGTCTTGAAAGGTGAGTTAATCTTTAAAGAGTCACTGCATGCTTTCAAAAGAACAGCTGTTGATTTGTATCAGTTTGATGGTTAATATCTCTCTATCTAGATCCACCGTTCCTATCTATCTGTATAGATAGATATCTAGCTATCTAGACAGATACATAGCCACACCGGGACACCCTCTAAAAGGAAACAAACGCACCCTCGAGGACAACCCAGTATAACACTTTCATTCTGAAACATTGCCAGGCAATGGTACTTCTTGTTTTCAGAGAGAGCAGAAAATGATTCGCAAGCAAGCAGAGAGGTTTGCAAGTGGAGATTTGATCCAAACAGACAAGTTTTCAGCATGAGGAGAAAGGTTTGAGAGAGCATAGAATATTTTAAAGAGATCAAAAGTTTTGAGTACAAGTCCTGCTTTCAGACTGAAAATGTAAGCACAAGTATTAAAAGTTTTGAGAACAAAAGACATGAAATCCTGCTTTCAGTCTGAAAATGTGTGCTCTCAAATTATGCCAGAAAAATTCCCCCCAAAATCCAAGTTTGGTTTTCCCCGTAAACTGGATTATGTTTCTGTTTGACGGCTGCATGGTAGCACTGTTGGTAGCACTGTTGCCTGGCAGCAAGAATCCTCCTCTTAGCTTGCATGATCTCCCTGTGCATGCATGTGAGTTCTCTCCAGGTACTCCAGTTTCTTCCCAATCTCCCTGGGATCAAATGAAACTGAATAAGAAGCTGCCAGCAATGAGAAAAAGCTGCAAAGTCACCACTATCATTTGTTGAGGACTATATTTTCAAAGTTCAACCCAGACTGGAATTAGCCACAAATCACACTGAAGTCCATGTGCTGCAAGTGTGGCCTGAAATAAACAACAACAAAAAAAGACTATTAATAGTTCACACTCTTTAATATCTCAGAGATAAGGTGCTTTTTCAAATGTTTTTCACCTGAGAATAGATTAGGGGGCTGGAGGCTCATCCATGTGACTTCCTGGCCAGCTGTGAGAGCAGATGGACTCAGCCCCCACCTGTCTGCATCCACACATGGACTTCTCCACAAAACATCTCTCAGTAAGGATGAGTGAAGCTATGTAAGGAATGTTTTTTGTTGTTGTTGTTGTTAATACCACCTGAATATAAACTGTTAAAATTCCCATCTTAACTTATTTACGCAGGACGCTCCAAAGGATATCAGCAGTGACAGGAAGGTAGAGAACGTCACTTTCAGTGAGGATGATTATGTCTTCGGAGACGTACTTCTTCGGCTCGTTTCCGTCACACATGGAAAACAGCTGGACCTGCAGTTCCGCCTGCAGACCTGAGGGCACCTGCAAAGTGATTAAACTGATTTAGTTTGAAAGGAATTAAATTCAACCTGGAATTACATCATCAAAACATGCTGAAAAAGTTGGACTGGACTTTTAAGCTGTTGCACAGACAGTTGATTTTCAGGTGGAAACCTACAGGTCCAGGGTGGTAGATGACTCTGAGGCCTGTGGATGAAGGAGGCTGCTTCACAGTGAACCTGGTAGTAGCAGATTGGAAAAAAATAAGTGCATACAGAATATAATTCCTTTGGAAAATGAATCTGCACCAAAATCTCCATCTACCCGCTTGGATCCCTTGTTTTTGTTTTCTGATGGTGTACCTGGATGGGTCGACTCCCAAATTCTTCATTCCCACGGTAACGGTGGTGCAGGTGCCCTCTTGCTGCGTACCAAAGTCAATGCGTGGTGGGTTGAGCAGGAAGCCACTCAATTCAGCACCGGGATCAGACAGGGTAGCTATCCGACAATGCCTCCTCACAGGTTCCTCCACCTTCAGGAACTAGAACAGAAGAAAGTAACGTGGACAGAACACAGAAGTCTGGTATCTATCACTTTTCCCCTGTTGAAGGGGCAGTATAATGTATTTTCCAGAAATATAGTGGCATCTTATAGCACAATCAAATCACTACTCAACTTTCAGCTATAAAGATGCTATTTATATCAGTTATGACTTAAAATAAAAGTGACTTGAAATTAGACCTCTATCTCTTTAAAACGTCCTGCTCGTTCTGAAACTCCACTTTCAAGAAGTCATTACAACAGCACTCATCTATTAACGCTTGAACGTTTTTATCAGTGTTGCACTGAGAAGTAGCTCGTATAATGAGATCAGCAAATGCACAGTTCCACCCGGTGTTGGCTAATTGCTCTGGCTAGTCTGAAGGAGCTGAGTTGGGGAGTCGCAAGGCAGGGCTGCTCTGTGAGGTGGAAACTCTGTAGATGGGAAACTGCAGCTCTGAAACTGCAAGAGGAGAGGCATCTTGGGCCCCAAAAGTGTCCCACAAGCTGAATGGTTGCCACAGGAGATTAAAGGATTTCTAAAACATGCATGAAAGAATCAAGTTAACACATCAGGTATGTCTTTGATGAAGGAATAACTTTATAACATGATGTAAAGCTGCATAAGGCAATTTTGCGTAATACTGCCACTTTAAGAAAAAGTACGGTATACATACTGTTATAGATTTCTGCTGTTGCTTTCCTTGTTACTTTTAGGGGTTAAAATGCCTTTTAATATTTGACAAAAGTAAGGAGAAGAAATAAACCAATAATGGAATAATGATTTAATTTATTAGGAGAAAAAAGTTATCCAAAACAATCTTGCCATGGTTGAAATTATAACTGACCCCCTAAAATCTGATTAAGAATCATATTAAACAACACCAAGTTGGCCAAGACATCTCAAAAAGTAACAAACCATATCACAAATTCACTGACATTTGAGTCTGCAAAGAGTTACAAAGCCAATTTGAGGATGAGAGCAGAGTTTTAGGGCTAAGCTAAGAAAAATAAAACAAAAAGAATAAAGTCAAAAATGACAAAACTAGTCATAATGTTACAAAAATAAACTTTTACGAGAATAAAGTTCTAATATTATGCACAATCCTAAAGCTGCAGTGCAATGAGGAATGTTGAGCATCGTGTGAAGTTATACTTTGGTACTGGTAATGTAAACAGAAGAGCAAACGGTTGCTATTAAGTAGCATGACATAGCCTGCCACTGATAGCAACCTGATGCTAATGTGTCTGCTACAATATAACACTTATAATATTAAGACTTTATTCTTGTAATTCTTTCTTAACCTGGACCTAATACGCCATCATAAAAACCATTATCCACAAATGACGAAACCATGGAAAAATTATGGCCCTTCACTGGACTGGCAGACCAACCAGAATTAAAAGAGGAGTGCACTGACGACTCATCCAGGAGGTACAAACATGACAGGAAAGAATGAAAAGAAAGACAAACAGGCTGCATAAAAGACAGATAGAAAAAGAAAAAAAAGAAAGTAATGGTGGTCTAAAACATAAACAAAGAAACTGAAGGGATATCTTGTGAATATTTACATATTTGTTTGGCATGCTGCAGGGTTTGGAGCCGCGCAGGTAGCTGGGCAGTCTGACCTTCGCACTTCTGGGTTGTCCCGTCACATCCACCAGGACTGACTTAAAGCGCCTGGATGAGCTCTTCAGACTGCTTTCACCTATTATTAATCAAACACAAACAAAACAAAGTATGGCTGCAACATATGCAACAACATGTTTGATTTCACAGAACATGCTTTCAGAAAAGAGTTTGATGCATTCTTTATCTTGATGTAGTGAATAAAACTGAGTTAACAAAAATATTTTTTCTGTATTTAATTTATATAATTTTCTTCTAGTTAAAATGATAAAGTAATGTGTTATTATAAACTCACTAGGATATGAAACAGTAGGGAACAAACCAGAAGAGTGTTTGGGGAGGTCTGATTGTCTCCTTTCAGACATACTCTCACTTTCTTCTGCTCGACTAAAAAAAGAAAATAACCGTCATGATACTTGGTGTTTTTAAACATGAAGCAAATAAAACATAAGCTCTGTTCTACCTTTCTGGCGGAGGAACTGGTAGGTTATAAAGTTGTGAAGCTGCAGAAACAAAAATAACTTTAAAATAGTACAGAACAAATATTTTACTGCAGATCAACTAAAACAAGTAATATGTGCTCAGTACATGATAAAAAAACTCACTGCTCTGAGTTGATGCATCTTTCATATCAAGCTCAACTCTGTCCACACTGGTACTTTTATCAACACTGCCCACCTTGGTAGGCAGTGGAAGATCCTGTGATGTACGTTTTATGCTGGGTCTTTGGCACTGTAACAGATTCTGGAAAAACAGGCAGTTGATCAAGTTCCTTTTGCCATAATGTCATTTTAATAGAATAGTATTCTCAGAATTTCACAAAACTAACAATAATTCCCCAATGAACAGATGATGCTGATTAGCTTCATATCTTGTGAATTGAATACTGGAAATGTTGGTCTCATGCTAAGGATCCTATTAGAAGTGCTTAGATACTTTCTAGCAGTTGGAGAGTGAACTACAACTGGTTTGTGGAATCTGAACTGTGCAATGAGCAGACCACATTAAATATGGATTAAAAAAAAAACTCAGTGAATAATCTTTACCTTGAGTTAGATTTCTAATGTTCGGTTTGAGGCTTTTTAGCAACGCTAGGCAAACAAGGAATGGGAATGAATAACTCTTGTATTAGGAAACATTTAAAGCTGTAAAAATGTTAGACTTTGTGCATGTATTTCAATAATAAAACTTTGATTCAAAGGATTGCTTCACATTACAAAAACATAAATAATGATGAATAATCATAGATGATGTTGAATTAGTAAAAGGGAATTGTCTAACTACAATTTTGTGGCAGGATGAAAATCAAGGGTAGTTCAAAAATATGTGTTGAAATTCTATTTGTAACTGAATTCATATCGCGAAAAAGGGGCTTGGAGCTCATGGGACTGCACACCAAATAAACTTACCTGTATTTAAAACACCATCTATAAAAAAAACATAACTTAGCTTAAATTTAAAGTCTTGTTTGAGAAATAGCAGGGTGGGAAAAAAAATCTACATACTAAGATTAAACAGTGTTTCATTCCTTGATTGCATTGGAGCTCCTTACATCATAACTATATTTACACTCATGGTGCAATGTTTAATTTAATAATTTAACATCTTATTGAAGGGAAAAACAAAAGTAATAATTATTTTTGTACAATTAGATGTAAGTTCAGGTACAAAGCAGTTAAACAGGTATATATGAATGTATTGTATAGTAATAAAACATATTGTACTTGGTAAATTTGAAAGTTTTCTGGATGGAAATAAGGAACACAACTCTTCTTCCTCAGAGCCTCTTTGCAAGCCTTTTCTTCACTCATCTCCTGTCTGAAATACATAGAAAAAATTAATCATAAATAAACTGCCCTGTCAGTCACATACAGCTTATATAATTCTGGTTCAATAATTTCCTCCTTTCATTTCATCTTCATTTAATCTGGAGATGGTGGGACTGAAACAGCTCTATTTGAATGAACAACAGTATACAGGAAATTACCCAGTAGAAAATTTTGTGCCTGCATTTCTGTGTGTGATGACTTTTTACAGATATTCTGACCATTTATTAAAGAATGCAAGTCATAAAGAACTTAAGTGCTGCAAACAGTAAAGCTGTGAAAAAAACAAGAGAATCTCTTCCAGAAACACAATGTATAGATCTAGAAAGTATGAAACAAATGAATCAGACATTTCATTGTATTTAAAAGCAAAGAAGACATTTCAAAAAAGTTTCTTCTGAGACACGTTGATGTCTAGTATATGGATAACACGTCACAAATGTAACAACCAGAGCAGAAAGACACCTGGGTATAGGCAGGACAACCACTATGAACATATAACCAAATCTACAATAGTTTAGATCAAAGCAAATTGTATGTTGAAATGGCAACTAAATTCTGAACTAAATGAAACTGGCAATCCTTGGCAAAATGGTGGACTGAAATTATAGAAATTTTCTTAATTTTCTTAATTAGGACAAAAATTTTACCAATAAATGTTGATCTTTTAAAAAACAGAAAATGTCACAATGTTTGAGCACCCAAATCTGTATTTAATTTATTTATTTAACTGGGTTCGAGTCACAGAACGCAATAACGATTTGAATCAAATCTATATCTTACAGAAACGTCCCACCAGAAAAAGACTACCTATAGGACAATTAAATAGTCCAGCCACCACAAAATCTAAGACCTTTGACTAACAAATTTAAGGACAAATTATGTTTTAATAAATTTAAGACATTTTAAGGCCTTACTTACAGACACCCTGTAAAT